>NC_068941.1:60140627-60777960 GCF_026419915.1 Harpia harpyja | reverse complement strand
TAATGTTTGCAAGAAGAGGAAGGCTATAAATTGTTATAGTTGTCTGGTTTAAGTTTCAGAGCAGCACCTTAATGTCTTTGGTGTTGGGCATTGGCTGACCTTATTTTTTTTTTTTTTTCCCCCCATCAGCCAATAAATCTGCAACATGACTATGTCTTTAGGTGAATGCTAATTCAGTGGATCTGGTTAAAAAGAACCGCATAAAAGAAACACTAAGATGCTCTGCACCCAGAATTTCATCATTGAAAGCTAATACACACGTTGAATCTGTATTGCGCTAGAATACTGTATTCTTCACCATGTTCTTTCAGGGATGGGAATTAGGTTCACATGTTTCTGAAGCAGTTATATTTCTTCTTAAAAAATATGTTCTCCTCTATTTCTTTTGACCTGACTGATATAACAGTTAGAGCCTTACTAGTATTACTTATAAATCCAGATAAATAAATATTTGTAGTAAGCAAATGGGGCATGAGAGTTATGGTATCAAAAACACATGACAAAAAGGACATCTGAATTCCTGTTTCTCATTGCTGCTTGATTGGCTGTATTCCATTATACATTCCATAGTGTTTGAATATTCACATAAAGTAATTTCCTGGTTTTAATTTCAGTTATACCATAACTTAAGCTTGAAAGTAACTTCTGCATTTTATTTTCCAGTACCTTCTTCAAGTAAATTCCGCTCACCTGCAGCACCGTCTCCCCTAGCTCTCCGACAACCAGTGAAAGCATTTAGTAACCATGGACCTGGTTCAATTGCTTCTCCAGAAGCCACACAGCTGACACACAGTAGTTCTTCACCAGGGCCTCTTGCAGCCCAGAGTCCAGGCTTGCCAAGCCCTGCCAGCAGTATTAACAGTACTACTCTTACCAGACCAGCAGGGACAGCAGGGATGAGGAGTGGTTTGCCCAGACCCAGTGCCCCTTCTACAGGGGGCATCCCAGTGCCTCGTAGCAAACTTGCACAGCCTGTTCGCAGGTGAGTATGTGACAGGCAGTCTTAGTTTGAAGTTTTCATAATGAATTTTGAACATTGTGTGTTTGTGCTGCTCCTTCTTACAGTTCTTGTTTTGATCTAAAGGTCTTTAGAACAGAAATGGAGATCTCCATGTGAAGTATTTGCCTATGTTTCCAAAATAGTTTTGAAGCAAAACTGAGAGAAAAAGATTCTTGAATTAGAGAGCACAGGTGAAGGAGTGAAAATGAAATGAATAATGAAAGCTACTGAACTAAGTAAATAAAGTGTTTTAGTCTGGGCTGAGAAGGCAATAAGAATTTGTCTGCATGTCGTAAAAAGTTAGCAAAATGTAGCTGGCAAGTGAAAAGTCATTTGTACCACTGAGTGACACATTCTGAAGTAGGAACTATTTTCCTCTTGTAATCCATAAGTCAAGCAGTGGTACCACAGTGAGAACAGTTTCTCTCCTTGGGCAACTAGAAACTTTAGGAAGGAAGACACATGGGGACAGAGGAGGCATCCGTAGCATTTGCTAAACTTAACGTAAAAATCAATGCAGTTAACCCACAGGACAAAACAGAATTTTCAGTTTAAACATAACCTCTGTGCTAGCACCCAGCTGTAGAAGTTGCTTAATGTCAGAGTGTTTTGGAAAACAACCACAAGAGAGACTGAGTATTAACTGGAAAGGCTACATGGACAGTTTGTCTTCAGGAGAATTAGAGGGAAGTGATACATAATTTAAAATATGTGCTCATAATGCCATGCTGATGTGGATTTTCACTGAAGGTGTTAAGTGGAAGCCAGCTGACATAAAGAAGCAGACATCGATGAGAAATATTAAGAATCTCCTTAAACAGAAAGGATAAAGAGTTGGTCTCCAGTACTGTAAAAAAAGATAAACCAGCTGTAAATAGCAAAGTGGGAGTTCTGTTCTGCAGTGAGTGCTGGGCAGGGGAGTGACAAGTGACTTGTCACAGTATTGACTGTTTTGCAGTCCAAGTGTGCACTGTCAGCAGTATGAAACTTTGTGTAATAAAAAGCAGTTGTTTTTGACAGGAAGTTCTTAATAGTAGTGAAGTGTGGTTGTCCAAATCACAACTTACCTTATAGAAAAGTGTTTCACCTATTAAACTTAGAGAGCTTTTTCTTGTATCTGTACACAAGGCAATAATGAAGTATCTATGAATGTCAAGATTTTGATGTAAGCAAAATGTAATACTCTAAACAAGGATTTTCCTGTTTAGACATCACTGAAAAAAATGGCCTGTTTTTAGATGGTGGCAGATTAAGTTTGTATTCTCACAGAGTATAATAGTAAAAAGTTTTCTATTTATGCAGATATTTTTCTGACATGGTAGCTGCCAAGGCACAACACATAGAACCTGAAACTGAAAATACTTCGGGGTTTATCTTAAACTGTATTGCTGAGAAGTAAATGAGTGAAGTGTATATTTGAATTATTTTTAAAATGTTTAAATTCTTATGTATTGTAGATGGAGACTTTGGCAGTTATGTATGAAACTGAAAAATAATCTCATTTTATTTTAGATCATTACCCACTCCCAAAACCTATGGCAACGTGAAAGATGAGAGTTGGAAAGATGGCTGCTACTGAACTGCAAAGTTTAATGCAAAGTTCCAGTGCTCATGGATGCTTCCTCACCAGGCTAAAGGACAGCTTGATTATACAAACTGTTCAGATATGACTTTTGGGATTTGTGAAAATTCCAGATTTCTCTGTCTCTAGTTAGCACAAACTGACAGAGATTATAAAGCAGCACTTTACTGACATCTAACATCAGATGTTTGGTGGTCATACAATCACTTCTACATTAAATTGCTATCAGTTCTGGGGGGGGTTTCTTGCTTGCTTAAAACGTATCAATATGAGCATTTATGACAGTGGCCAATGTCTGGGCAAAAACCTAACAAATGCCAAAGAAATGCCCATCTTGAAAAACAGCAAGTATAACAGTCAACTTGCATTGTCCAAAACTTCATTTTCAGACTGTTTTAATTCAGCAAAAAGATTGGTGAATATGTACTATTGAAACAAGGCAACGTTAATCAGAGCTAATATTCTGATTGCAGACTGCTACAGTGCTAGTGAAACATTGCTTTTAACAATTGTATGAGATTCTCATTGGGGAAAGTGGTACGTACATCCTTCAGAAAGAATCAGAATTTACTCTGGAGGATTAGGCAGAACAGTAAGTAGTAGCCATGGCTTTTATTAACATTAAAGGTTTGAATGTAGCAGACACAAATGCAACAGTATAGATTGCATCTTTCCTATGTTGATTTATCAGCTTTACATGCTCTTATATGTTTGATTGCCAAAAGGGCTTAGTATCAGTTGTACAATCTTTCTAACCTTAAAGTTCCTGGCTCAGGAAAGATGGCCTTTGCTATTGTAGCCACATTTTTAACACATGGCTCACTGTTTGGGGAAAACTTTTTTTTTATAGCAGGTTTCCTTACAAAGGAAAGAGCAAGTTGTAATGTTAATTTGTTCTAATACCATACCATTATGCTTGCAGCCTAGAGCAACTGTAAATGCTGATAGTTAAGGAGAAGGAAACACAACTATGCACTTGTAACATAAAAATTTTAAGGTAATGAGTTGACTCTTGATGCCAAATGATATTCATTTAGGTGATGTTCCATGGTATGAGGGAGTTTTCTGTATCCTATTTTTTTACTTTCATCCATTTCTTAAATTGGTTTATTTTAAATTGTAAATATTTTTACAGAAGATATTGCCCATGTAAGTGTGTTTAAATATGTACTTTGCCTTACATATGTGTATCTTACTGGTAACAGAGTATGAAACCTGCTATGTCTGTTTACAAGCTATTAAATTCCTCTGGTGGCTCTGACTTATTCTAACACATTTGCTCAGAACAACTCACTCATATATTTAGCATTTGAACCATTGTTTTCTGTTTTGGAAGACATCATACAAACATTTGTAACTAAAGTTGTATTGGGTGGAATAGTTAAATGGAAGGGATTTTGTTTGAAGCTTTTTTGGTATTTTGGATGTACAGTTGATGAAGTAAGAGAATGTGAATGGTATATCCTTTGTGCAATGACTGACAAACACTACAAGTTGGATTGGATGGTAGGTAGCCTTCAACCCCGTTAGTATCTGAGTTTGGAACTGCTGGTGTATTTTGACTCCCACCACTAAGAGGATAACTAACCCTGAAATTCTAGCACTTGAATTTTAGGCCAGCATTAACATATTCCTGGATGAAAAGCCATGCAAATACTACTTCACTTGGAAGAAGCCAAATAGGAAGGAGTGGAGACTAATTTGCAGCTCTAATGACTCAAGCAGACTTTGGGTTGATGAATGACTTCACACTCCAGACCAAGATCTGTGCTGAGACTTTGAAGTCAGGGTATCAAATATACTGTAATTCAGTAAGATTTCAGCAGGGGTAAAGAAACTACCTTGCACCAGTAGACCAGTACATACCACTAATCTAGCCTTGTGTCATTCACTGGCACAGATAATGGATGTCAATATCTCATATCGCTATTAAGCAGAAGAGAGGACAAGATCAAATGCGCATATTCTCACTAAAGCCCGAATTTTAACATTTCAGCATTTTACAAAGCAATGCTGCAGTCTTCATTGAAAAAAGGTGAATTTTAATTGGTGGATTTTATCAAACGCTTGACTTTTAAATTTTGAAAGTCAGTTTAGATGACGATATTGGGGGTTTTACCATGGCTGCATCAAACTGTTGTGTATGTTTCCTTAAGTTAAGTAATTCATCACTTGGGTAAGTTCAGCTTAGTTTTATAAGGATTCTTTTCTCTGCTGTTCTCCCCTGAAATACAGCAAATGACTTCCTGAAAAGACAGACTGTCTGTTTACTAGAAAGCCTTTGTGCATTACCAGTTTATTGATATCAGGAAATCACGGGGCTCTGTGTTTAGAGATTTACTGCAGAAGTGTGGAAATATGGATTTGATAAACTAGTGCCTATGATTTACTTAACTTATGTTTGATAGAGTAGTAAGGGTTTTATGAATGTGGATTACTTTTTGTGCCAACAGCTCGGAATTATTGTATGTGTGTAGGCAGAAGGACTTGTTCTGCTTCCAAAGTTATTTAATTTTTTTGTGTTTGAATGTTTTTGTAAGTGTTAAAAGTGTAAAAAAAAAAATATATATATAAAATATTCTTACCACAAAATACTTCCTGGATCATTATTTTTATAACAAATTGTTTTTAAAAGCTTTTAGAAATTTAAAGGGTATTGGTTTAGGGCTTTTTTGGTTGGGTGGGTGGTTTTTCAAGAACCGTATTCACTTTGCCAGAAGTTACCAACATCAGCTTCTGCCCCCTGTAATTCATGAACTGAGTACAATGCTGTATTTGGGTGAAAACTGTGATTTCATTGACAGACTGAGGTAGACTTGTGTTGTGCCTCTGCTCTAGAAGGACAATGTGTAATTCAGAGTTATGTGAAAAACTGTATTCTGGATTTTCATCCAGAGTGATTTGTTTGTGCAATTCTAAGTACAGAAGCTGCTGTTCTATGTTTACAGGATTTGTGCTCACTTCAAACCACCACACAAAACAAATTTTTCATTTTGAAAATTCTGGAATTTATGCAGAAAATTGAGCAATGTAAAAGTGTACCTAGTAAGCCTTCTTTGAATTGTTAAGTATGCGTTTTGTCTAGCTCATATATGAATGCCTCTATCTTTTGGCTCACATACAAGCAAGAAGCTTGTTTTGAACTTGGTAGCTTTCTGTAATCTGCATTTTGCTACAAAGCAACATATCCAATACTAGTGTGAATGCGATCTTTTTCTTACTTTGGTAAATAAAGTTAAGCTGGATTTACTTCTATTTGGTGGCCACGTAATAAAATTTAACCCGTGAGGCTCGCTATTAATTGTTTATCCCAGCATAGTCCCCTATTTTGTAATAAAGCTAGATGTTTCCCCCTAGTTAGCTGACCTACTTATGTGGAGCTGGCTTCACACCTACTGCTTCTAAAATGTGATCCACTACCCCTCCTTTCATTGCTTTTTAGTTCTGCAGTCAAGTACTGTTTGCCCCACACCCCTTCAGGAAAATAGAGCAGTGTCAAAATCACAGGCAATTAATAGCCTTTTGTGCTTCTCTTTTAGTGGGTTTCTGTAACAAACTCTTTTTTTATTAAAGTATTGTTTATAATTAGCATCATCATATTGCAAGACTCAAGATAGAAAATATTGTTTCTACAGTTCTCTTGAGTGAAGGTATGACAGCTCCTTTGGTTTTGGTACAGAAGTGCTAGGTCATGTTTTATTTGATAGTGTGTTACCCTCTAGGAGTCTGATTGCCATGGTGAAGAAAAATAAGCGATGAACATGTAAGGAGGCAGAAGGCTGAAGTTGCGTATGCTGCTGAAGTCTCAGGGTGGCTGCAGAGCACGCGGTTTTGATCATTTAAAACATCTTTTCTCAGAAAATATTTCTGAGAAAAATGTGGGAAACAAAATATGACAGGGATATGTCTTTAGTTCTCCCTCCTGATCTGTAAGAACAGGAGTAAACTTGAGATTTTTAATTTTAAGTAAAACAGGTGTGATGCGAGGTTGCTTTGATTTTAAAAAACAAAGCAAAAAACCCACCTGTTCTTGACTTGCCTATATGCTGTTCTGTAGTACGAGGCTGACACCTACAGGCAGTGTATCTGTAGTCGTCTTGTTTCAGGAAGATGAGGCTGGGATTCGGGTGCTCTCTGGAGTATCCATGTTTTACACAGAACTTCATAGAGAAAAGATGCTCTCTGCTCGAAGAGTTAAAAGAACTGAGAGGAGCAGATTCCATTAGACTCGCTTTCCACAGGTTTGTTTTATAATAGTATTTTCAGCCCTGGTATCTCACGCAGTTGTACTGTGCATCACTGTCCTTTTTTACACTAAATGATAAACTCTGTTGTGACTACATTAAGCACCTAGAGGACACAAAACATAATTGTAGTGATTAAACTAATTTGCAGATCTTCAGCAGGATTTAAAGGAACAGGTAGCTAAAATGATTCCTTAGCAGCAAAGTGATTTTTCAACTTGGCACATTGTCCACACCTGTTACAAACAGTGAATTAAAAAAATAATTAAAAATCATTAGCTTTGAAAGCTGGAAAGCCTGAGATTCTCTGTGCTGTGTGGCACTCTCACATGAGACCAAAGTGGACTATATCTGTTACAAGACTAAAAAAAGAAGATGCTTCTATTGTAATCTGAGCTCCTATCGTCAGCATCAACATAGGTAATCATGTAAGTCCATTTTCTTTTAGAAAATGATTTTAATACCTTGCAGAGATAAAGCTTAAAAGAGAATGTCATGTGATGCCTTCTCCCCCAGAGTGTTCAGCCCTCCTTGCTTCTTTTAAATTATCCTCGAAAGCGTACTTCTGTTGTCAGCTACAGCAAGTGAGATTCAAAAAATCAGCATATTAGGGATAAGTGGTATATGTCTTACTGAGAAGGTGACTGTGTGGTCCATCCCCAGTGTTTCTTGACTTTTGGTTATCACGCACAACATGCAGAATACAAACTAAGACTTCTGTTCTTTTCCATTCTCTTTGCCATGATTTACAATCTCGAGATTGTAGCCAAAATTGCAACTTTTCACAGCCCTGCTATGAGAGGCTGTTTAAAAACCTTGCTAGTACAAACAACTTGGTCTAATGTCAAACTACTCTCCCCCTGCCCTCACCCAGCCTGTGGTCTCAAGAAGCCTGACACCAGCTACCTCCGCGTTCCTCCAGCACCAAGGCTGTGAGAAGAACCATGTGAATACCTGCCACCCTGGCCCCCCTCAACTGCAAAGTCAGTTTGGGAGATACTTGGCGTAATACATTTTTCAAGCTTTCTTATAGCTATGTCCATTGATAAAACTGAAATTAACGGAATCAATTTCATATGATTGATAACTCCTTTCTGAAAACACCAGCATTTCTTGGTCTGACATAGCTATTTTCTTGCTAAAAGTGTTTGGTGAAATTAGTTAAGTAGTATACTTTTCTGTTGGTTTCTACATAAGCTTGCTTTTTTGCATTCAAGGAAAAAGCACTCCTAGAGCAATTTAACTACTAGTTTCTTTCTGTAAGAAGGACAGTTAATTTCTTCAAAAACACTAAAGTGGTCCATGTTAGCCTTTGGAGCTTTTTTGCATGAGAACTCTCTATGTAGTAACAGGAAGGTGAATAAGGACACTTGTGTTCTGTGGTGTTCCCTGCCTCTGTCCTGCCAAGAGAAAAAGGGAGCAGGTCATCTTACACATCTGCACACTCTTGGCTGCTTAAAGCCACATAGGTGAACAAGAAGTGTCTGGGTTGTGACATGCCGGTGGCAGCAGTGTGGTCAGGGGGATGGGCACGCTGGGCTTTCCCTGGCCTCCTGCTCTTCCTGGGCATCCTGCCTTGGCCATGGACAGTGACAGGCTGCTGGGCTGGACTAGGTGCCCCCTGCTCTAACCCCAGCATCACTGCACTTTCAGTCACCTATATTTGTCTTGAGGCACTCTTCCTAAGTTTTTCTGTTTCCCTTCAGACATTATCAGCAAACCAACCTGTACAACCCATTACAAAAGCTTAGTTACCCGACTGATCCTTACCTCCCTTTTACTCAGCAGGGTTAATACTGCCATATCATTTCAGAGCTGCTCCTGCTCTCTGTGTGCTTCAGATGGGTGCCAAAATGCTGACAGGAGAAAGTGATGCTGGACCCAGCTCTGGATTACAAGGAGTTTGGTTTGCATCCTGTTCGGGGCTGAGGGTAAGGCCAGCTGCACTGCTGGCTGATCGAACCTGGGACCTGCTGAACTAAAGGAGCACTAAGTAATCGTTCTTCAAGCAGAACTGTTTGTCTTAATGAAGATCAGCAGGACAGGAGTATTTTGTGCCATCTTAAATATATCTTCATCGCTCTCCTCCTTTAGAAATGAAATTTTGTTGATGCACACACTGCCATTTTGAGTCCCCTCTCAAAGAAAAGGGGAGTGGGGGGAGATCAGGCAAACCCTCTGCTCGTCACGCTCTGCCTCAGCTCCTGTCTTAACCTCGCGTTTCTCAGCTCTACAGTCATCCATTTACCCCTGCATTTACTCACCCAACCACTAAGCCCAGAGCAAGGTTGTATTGTTTCTGTTCATCCATTCCCCACCAGGCTAATGCAGACTCATAAAACGACTGTTAATGCTGCTTCAACTGACCTGTCTTCAAAGGAGTTATGAAAACCTTGTCCTGA
Source organism: Harpia harpyja (assembly GCF_026419915.1). NCBI lineage: Eukaryota > Metazoa > Chordata > Aves > Accipitriformes > Accipitridae > Harpia > Harpia harpyja. Next base: position 60,768,732 of record NC_068941.1, on the reverse strand, counting down.
TTCTCATCCTTTTAAAGCCATGCCTGGATGTCAGTGACAGCAACATGATGTCCCCACCGTCTGCCTCAGAAAGCAGCCCGGAGCATTCCCCTCCATCCATGCCCAGCCTTGCTGGCAGGAACCGGCAGCTCCTGAGCCTGCACACAATGCCCCTGCCTGCACAGGCAGCACAGTCACGGCCGCTACCCTGAAACTCCCTCCTGAGGGTGCAGCTGCATAGCCATAGCAGCCATTGCTAACATCACCCACCTCTCCTCCCAGGCTGCTGGTGCAGAGCTAGCACTGTTCAGTCTGTGCACACAGCCCTCCTGAATACCTGTGGGATCAAAAAAAAAAAATTCATTATGGTGCACGACTGGGCTATAGGAGACCCTCCGTCAGCTCCCTGCTCTGATGTACACTTTTGAGGACGCTTCATTTATTTTCTTGAGGCTCAGTTCGTCATCACTGAAATAAGTACCAGTCTTTATAACTCACGTGCTGGGAGCGAGGGGCAGGTGCACTGCTATTTAGAGAAAGGGTCAGCAAGTCAGTTCATATCTTGTCTGATACAGTGGGGTAAGTTAAGAACAGAAATTCAGTCGACCTCGGTTTATAAGCCCAAATGTCAGAAAGCAGATAATGTCTGTTGTAAATGTCAGAGTTGAGGGATTTTTCTTTTCCCTTTGAAAAAAAATCAACAAAGATTTAGTTACTATATTTATGCTGCCATTCACACAGACTCAGCTCCACTGAGTGTGAATGGTATTGCCCCAGTACACAAACGTACTGTGGGAATATTAAAAGGGCCTTGCTTAAAGGCATGGGTCTGGTAAAGCGCCCAAGCCCAGCTCAGCCCTCTCCTTCAGCAGTAAAGCAGCTTTCAGTAACACAACTGGCAAATTCAGGCTACTTTCTCCTGAGCAAAAGAACACAGGGATTTAATCAAAACCTGGTGGGCTTTTCATAAACCTTTATGATTTATCTCCACAATAAAATTTGCCCAGGGCAGTGAAATACAGCCCTCTGCAGGCACTTGCACCTCTCCAGCCATCAGTGCCAGCCTTCCTGCCCAATGGCCCACTGTCAGGAGAAGAAATGGAAAAACTCCTTCTCCAAAAACACCTTGCAACCTATTACTCAAAGCTTGCTACTGCGTAGCAGGCTCTACAGATTTCTAACCCTTATTTTCCCACCTTGACTGAGGTACCATGTCAGCTTAGAGCTCCTTTCCATGGGCTGAGTGCTTCAGTGGTAGAACTGAAGTATGAAAAAATAGGTGGTTCTCGTTAGGAGGCTCAAAACACCTACCCTCTGCGGGGCTTTGGCTCAGCCCATCTCTCCCACTCCCTGCCCGGGCCTTTCTTCTGTGCTGCCCTCCCCATCCCAAGTCTCTCAAGTTTTTTCATTAGCAGATTCTATCAGTGTGTTCCAACTTTCTGCATCCTCCTCATTATGAAGAGAATTAAATAACATTAATTACCAAAGCAAATCACTGAAATCTGCCTACCAGGAACCTCAGTTCAAAATTCAAAACAACAGGTAGATTACATTTATAGCCCATTTATGCACTCTTTTTAGTCCTTCTATTTTACTGTCTTTCGTGCCTTTTTTACTCTTATAGATACTGCTGGGTTTTCTTTTTTGCTCTCTTTGCTTCCTTTCCAGGACTCTCCAGCCACTAGAGGGAGGTCTTGCTTTCTCTGTGCTTTTCAGTCCAAAGTTCAGTCTAGTTCAGCTTCAATTCACCACATCGTCCTGAACTTACTTACACTAAATTGTCCATGAGGTCCTGAACGAATTTAACAGCTGCCTTTATGCCAGGAAACCCCCAGGCTGAGGGAAGACCAAGCTGTGCACAGCTGGCTGTAAAAACTACCTCTCGTACAGGTATATGACTTTATCTAAAAGAGAAGAGAAAAATTCAGCTTATCTTTCCTGCACATCACCTTTCTTGGAGATGCCAGGCTGCACCCCAGGTTATCAGTGACTGCTCCAATGCCAGTTTTGATAGTTTAATCTTGTCATCTAGATTTTATGATTTAGGACTTTATTTTTCAGATGTATCACAGAGTCTGAAATATCCCCATTAGGCTTTTTACTCAGTATCAGGTAGATTTAAACCTCCTGAAACGTTTAAGATTTCAGAACTATATTCCCACTGATCTGGGTTTTCCCAACTAAGTATGTAGCACCGCACAGCATCATCTCAGGACTGCGGGATGTAAAAAGGCTTGTATTGAGCTACTCAGAACTGGCGTGGATTACATGAGACATGCACTCCTCTCTTCTCTCCGCGGCAGGTCCATCTGCAGTTAACACAGCACTCGAGTACAGCTTACCTCCAGAGCAGCACCTCTGAACAACTTAAAGTGTAGCAATGAGCCACCAACTCCCACTGCCACCGACACGGCTGTGAAATTACTTGGGGGGGGGAGTTGTAGGAGCCTGTGTTGCACAGGGAGTGCTTCAGCTCTGGGGCAACAGCAGTGATTGCAAACTGATGCTGTTACTACTCTGCAACAGGGAGGATGGGCCAGTCTCCTTTTCTGCAGAGCCTGACTTCTCAGGGCTTCTGCATTTGGGCATCTGATCCAATAAATCTCCTGGGAAGAGCTCAGCTGCGACCTGAGTTTTCGCACAAGCGACAGTGGAATTCTCATTTGGTATACTAGTCCTCAGTACATTGGTTGCCCAACTGCTCTTACTGTTCGTTATGCCCTTAAAATTGAATTTTTGGTTACTTAAGGTCTTTCTAAAATCTGCCCCTTAGTTCTCGGATAAGATCTTTCATTATCGAGTAAAGGTTGAGATCACTGCCAAAAATCTCTTGAATTTGAAAAGAAAAGGACCAGGATGCTAACGGTGAGTGCTGGCATGGTGCAGGGATGGGGAGGGAGCAGCCATGAGCTGCAAGGCAGCCTTCTCCACCTGAAGGGACAAGACTGCTTGGACGTCTTCACTGTGCCACTGAATCAAAGGGTTTAAAGAAGTCCGTGCAATGAAATCTCCATGCTTGGTTATTGCTGCTTGCTGGAGGAGCGCAGCAAGTCGTCCTCACTGCGGAGCCTCTCTGGGAGCAGAGTTCATATTTGTCTATAGAGACTGAAGGTGGTTGCTCAAAGCTTACAGCATGTCCTACGGAGTGTGTCAGCAATACCGCTCAAATACTTCAAGAATCTACAAGTGAAAATTGATTCTGTGGACATTTAGCAGTTGTAGAGACAGATTTTTTTTTTTTTTGTGGTGATGAAGGGATCACACTGTACATGTTTACTCCTGGGGAGTAAGGTACCCGCTGGAGCTCAGTGCACTTGTCTCCAGTGTGCAGCTTTGCCACTATCTCCAGTGTGATCTCGAGCAGGTGCATTAATCTCAGTGTATTACTTCTCCAGCTGTACATGAGCATGAGACTGTAATGATCCTGTATCTTTGCACTCGATAATGAACTCTTTGGGGAATGGGGAAGGACAGAAACTCCTCCCTAGCTGGATTTGCCTAGCACCTAGCATTTTGGGACCTGTTTTTTTTGTTTGGGCTTCTTGGTGTCAGTTTGAAGCAATTTGCTTTGCAAGGAGTTCTGTATTTCCATGGGAAGTGGCTACTCCATTATCTCCCTGTCCATCCCTGGCTCCAGTTCACCACAGGGCTCCCTTGCCTGGCAGGGTTTGGGCAGGGTTTGTTTGGGTGGACGTTCCTTCTGGGCCTGGGATTACTGCACAGTATGGCTCACAGCTGGGTGGCAATGCTGAGCACTGATACCTGACATACCTTTTTGGGTAGCTACTCTTACAGTCCTGGTTTGCACTGACTTCAGCAGCAAGACTCTCCTACTGATCATTACTCAGCATTTAGGCTACCCATGTATATATGGGTAAAATATTTTATTTAGAAATTATACGTGTAAAAAAGTGTATGTGTCATAAATGTTATATATTTACTACATTAAAATAAATTCAGTAATATTCCTAATCTTTTGCTTTCTGACATTATCATGGACTGGGCAGACATAAGGAGTTCTTAAAGTGGCCGTTTTGTACACGTTTGTTCCGATCTTCTGTTTTTCTTGAATTCTTTCACCCTGAAATAAAGGGCTGACTGCTTTTCATGCCCTCCTCCGACTATCCCATCTTAAACAGCTCGGTCCAAACCCTGTTATCTGGCAGGCAGCATGCAAGATGCTGCCATCTTAATAAAATCTGCAAGCAGTTCGGGCTGCAGACTTCAGTTCTGGGCTGCAAACCCCGCCTGACGTTTCCTGCTTGGCCAGACCCCAGTGATCCCCAGCATGCTACCAGCAGCTACGACCGCAAGCGCAGTTACACCACAGAGAGACGTGAAGTTTTATCGATACCAGCGGGCGTCACAGCCCATTCGCAGAAGGTACCAGAGAACAGGGTAACCGGGGGCCAGGAGGAGCTTGGCGGGGTCACCCGGTCCCGCCGCGGCACCCCAAAGCGAAGTCAGCCGCTGCCACTCACCCTACCGCGCAGACGTCTGCCTGACCTTCCCTGGGGGATCGTCGCTGCCTCCCCAGGCTGTCCAGCCCTCCAGCACCATTGTTTTTATTTGCCCCTTCCGTATCTAATCTGAGTCTCTCTTACAGCAGCCGAAACCCATTGTACCTCTGTGGACTTACGAGGTTATTACAAAGAGACTACTTTCAACTAGTGGTAGAGTGGACACCTCAGGCAGGAAGAAATATCCTCCTGGCTTCATCCCTGGCATTTCTGCTTACACACCCCAGAAAGGAAATTAAAAATTTTGTTGACGAAGACGTTCACGCTTTCATCCTCCTGGCAAATCAACAGGTATACAAAACCTAGGGTACATCTTCCTCAGCTGCAGCGACATGCAACTTCTTCTGATACCATAGGTCAAAATTCAGAACATTCTTTAGGTTATTAAAAAATGCCCTTCTTTATCGTGGCTTTAAAAGTGCACATAACACAGTGCGTCAAGGCCGTTTTCATGGGATTAATATACAACATTACCTAAGGCAAGTTTTAAGAGATTCCTATTATGTTTGAGATTTATTTCTTCCCATTTGCCTGAGATTTCTTCTAGACAGCTTGAGATTTAATTTAGGTAATAGTGCACCTATTTTGAAGGGCTTGCTTATTTGTTGATCAGCGTTACTGATACTAATTTTTATTATGTGGTAAAAATTTGGCAGCAGGACAAGAAGCATTTTTATTCTATGTTTGTACAGTATCTAACACAAAACAGTCTTAGTCCACGTTCAGGCACCTTCGATGCAGCGATACAAATGGCAACTGAGTGCAAAGGGGTTTTTTTTGTGTAACCTGAGATGATAGAATATCGATGCTATTAACTCATATCTTTCTCATGGGGCTCACCATTAACATCCCTTTTAATATGGAGAAAGCTTTGGTGGGAGAGGGATGTAATTTGTCTTTGGGGTGTCTTTCTTCAATTAAATAAATACACTATGAAGCAACTGCTGCTGTAGGTATTATTAAATTTACTTCTGCATTTTTTGACATTTAAACTATTCTGTGAGACAATACAGTCATTTACTCTGATCTGGCATTTTTTTGCAAAACCCAAAATACAGATTTTCTAGGCACAAAACCACATTTGTGTGATCTACCTCCATATTACCTCCCTTGATTTATGTCCCTAATCCTGACCAGGTTCCTGCACAGGAAATTAAGAAGGGGCTGGAAGCCTCAATGGGCAATGGAAACCAATAAAGCCAGCTGGATCTGGGCCTGCAACTGCACATGCATCCTTTTAAAGCCCCACCATTTATAATGTTGTGGACATCCCATTTTTAGTGTTCTCCCTGGCCTCGATGACACTGCTGTCCCCTCACTGCCATCAGCGTCCCCCCCACACCTTCCCCCCGCTCTGCAGATGCTGAACCGGCTGTTTGCAGCACTTGCAGGGAGGTAAATTAGGGCTGCGACATCCAAGACACGCCTGTCTCTAAAGTACGATGAAGACCATCTGCCTGTGAGAGCCCGTGCAAAGCGAGACCTATGCCTGTGGTGCAGAATACCATTTGACTTTTAAAACTGAATCCAGTGCCTTCAGAGGCAGCCTCATCTCACCTCCTGTCCCTGCCTGGCTGGACAGGATGCTAATTTTGGCTCTTCTGGACCAAGGCATACATTAGTCATCAGGTCATTTATTTTATTACGACTTTTCATCTTAATCCTGATAATACTCCAACTCCAGAAAAAGATCAAATGGCAACAAAAGGGAACAGTGTCTGAGGCGGAATTATTTCTTATTTGAATTTGGGTAAAGGTATCTCACATAAAGGCATTTTAATTGCTTAAGGAAAAAAACTGCTGCTAGCAATTGTTTTACGGTTGTAGGGGTAGAACTGCCTCAACAAATGACTGTCAGCAATCAATTTACAAAACCTGATTTCATCTCCCTTCATGGACCAGAAGCCTTTTTTCTAATGGGATGGTTGGCAAAAGATCTCTTCACCTTGTTGTTAAAAGGCAGATCACGCAGCCTTAAACACTTAGTTCTAATTATGAATTATTGGAACATTGCGACCCAAGTTATCATGCACTTACTTGCTGATTAATGGTCTTCAGCCATCTTAAAAATAAACATGGGGGAACACCAAGTATAACAGGAGGGTTTTATTATAATAATTTCTGCCCTTGACTGCTAACCCAGAGCTTCAGTGTAAGGATCTGTCCCCAGCCGCTCAGAGAGACTGAACAGATAGCGGGGACACAAAGGAGTCAGCACAGCTGAGTAATGAGGCTTGTGCTGTTTCCCTTCCACACCACTTCAATTTAATAAAATCTGGGAGGCTATGAGCTGCAGAGCACTGCTCCCAAGGGAGGCGTAAATACGGAGTAGAGCTGGACTGAAACAGGCGTCATTTGGAAGAGGAATCCGAGGGAGAAGGGCACAGGACTCCCATGAACGGAGAAATCACAGAGGCAGCAGGGAAGAGGAGGAGGCAGAGGCAGCACAGCAGAGGAAGGAGGAGGAGGAGGGTGCCTGGATGCCTTTGCCACCTGGGCCAAGGGGAAGGGAAGGATGATTTGGGGGGATCCCACCTGTAGAGGAGACAACAGGGACACAGCGATGACTCCTGACGAGGAGGGGAGGAAGGGACACGTACCTAATTTTCCCCACCCTGAAATTCAAACCCTGGGTCTGGTCGAGGATGCTGGCCGTGGGATAAAAGATGCTGATTAATGTGGAGATTTACCGAGCAGGATCGAGCCCCAGCGCTGTGCGAAGGGCAGGACAGAGGGGAGTTTAAGAAAAGCAAGCTTGGGATGAAGGGTGACAGGGCTGCAATGGGGCCAGGTGTCATGTTGAAGGGTAGGAGAGAATCCTGAGAGGCAGGGAAGGCAGGTCTGTCCTAGCCCTTCTGCACTACAGACAGCTGCAGGAGCAATGAACTAACGGGAAACCCGTGGCTCTTGTGTGTTCTCCACCGACATGGTCCAACCGCACACCGCCTTTGTGTGAAACACACGCCATTTGGGGCAGGAGCAACATCGATTGATCAGCGCATCCTCACCAAAGCAGTTTCTGTCTGTGTCTGGCTAGGAAGGTTTCTTTGGGACAACTTAATGGCACAGATCTCAACGCTTCATCTTATTTCAAAAATGCATTTTCTCACCTGTTTAGTGAACCAGCTCCCAAACAATATAAAATTAAAAAAAAAAAAAAAAAAGCCATGAGACTGCTAAGATCTTACAGTCGCTGGCTCAGTGAAGGTGAGCTACAGGCAGGGGTGACAAAAGGTGCAAATTCCTCTCTGTGCTGCTGCTCTTGAGGGAGGGAGAGGCAGCCATGTACCAGAGAGGGACCCACCTCAGCAAAGGACCAGCTGACACGTCCTTCCTAGCACAAAGATAACCATGGAAGAACAAGCAAAATCACCAGTGTCTCTGCACAATTATGCTCCAATTCCTAACTCTCCTAAGCCACAAAAATAACCGCTCTGGATCTAAGTTATAAATAAGAACAAGAACATGCATTTCACAGAGTTTACCACAAGTTTACCCTAAACCGCATATAGGGGATCACACAATACCCTTAAGGAATATTTTAATCCAAGACAATGACAGCAAAGACTTTATTTTTTTCCATGGAAAATGACTACTCTCCTATTAAGTCTTAAATTTCCTCTTTATTTCTATTATATCCCTATTTATTTCTATTTTTATTTCTAACCTAGGTGCGCAGCAAGTAAAGTAGAAACAAAGGGATTGTACATCCCCTGGAAAGCAGAAACCACTCCTGCTACGTCTCACCTGAACATCACTTTCACGGCAGTATTTTGCCCCAGCTTCTTTGGCAGTACCACCGCTTCAAGGTGCTGACCGAAAGCCTTCCATCCTCCAGGACTATCCTCCGGAGGCCTCTCTTCCTCTGCAAACGCCCGGCACAGCTCCACAAATCAGCCAGCACGGACATGCAGAGAGGCAAAGCATGACTTACGGGCGGATGATGCCATCCCACAGCAGCTGAGCTCCGCCGCTTCCCACAGACCCGGGCACAGCACGCAACGAGCTGGGGCGGGAGGAGCGGGGAGCTGAAATGGATACCGAGCTGAAGTGGGAAGAGCGGGAAAAGAGGGGGTGACCACCCTTTGCTTTCTCACCCCACCCCACCATCCTGCTTTTACGTAGTGCTCACAACCACAGCGTGCACATGCGCCCGAAGTGCAGCGCGGTCGGGATTTAGGCTTCCAAGTCCAAGACTGTGATTTATCCATAACTTGCTTGAGATCTGCAAACCAACCCTTCTTGCCCAAGGCTCCTGAGCGCATGGAGCAACGGGCGTAACGGCTGCACACACCGAACCTCCTCTCGCTGCCCCAAATTCAGCACAGTGCACAACACCCACAGCGACTTCCCTTGGGGGCCACCGAGGGGACCTCGCTGCATATACATAGTGATTGCAATTTTATAATGATCCTGGGCTATGCCAGATGCTTTTAATCTCTGGCCGGAGAAGCAAGTGATTCAAACAATGTTTCCATACAACGTGCAGGAGCGGTCACTAGCTGAGCGAACAGCAAGGTCGCTTTGCTCATTTCTTAGAGCACTGCCAAAATTCCTTACAAGCCTATCCTCTATTTTTCACCTTTGATTCCAGTTAAATAAAGGGAAGGCACAAAAAATCCTCTTATAAAAGAGCAAACAAAATTCCTAGTGGTTGAAGGACTCCTGCTACTCCAGACCGCTTTATAGCTATAAAGGGAACTAGGCCTTAAGCCTCATTGTTTCTAAGACTATTCATATCAGGCATATAACTAATGATTAGAGATTGTTTTAGATGTGATTAATAGAATGCAGGTGCTTATAAAACAATATGCATAAGCTGCTTATTTGTCCCTTGTGTAGCCCTCACCATGGCTGGCTTAAAACCCAGTCAAGCTGAATCAACAGAAAAAGGATCATAGATCCTAGACCTAAGACATAAGAATAGATAAGAGTAAGTGATTAACTTTAGAGTAAGATGAATTAATAAAACAACCTGAGTGATTCTCAGAAATTCAAAGGTGATTTCTGATGTGTAAGAAGATAAGTGATTGTGGTGACCGGAGACCTTCTGCCTATGACCACTAACTTCAGAAGAACCGGGATGAGACAATAAGAATCAGCTGAGACAGGCAAATGTATTGGACTTTTGAAACCACTGGAGAATAGAGAACTGAGAGTTCATGGAAGAACACCTAGAACTTCTTTTGGCAAATCATCAATTGCATATTGTTTTGTAAAATTGTATATATATAGGAGGTGGTTTTGAGTTATCTTTTGCCATTCACTGTGGTGGTGGCCCCACTCTGAGTTGTTAATAAAGCAAACCTAGAGAAACCCACATTTGAAAATTCTTTAACAATAGCACAGGTGCTCTCCTGTGGAAATCAAACCGCTCCTAAGAATACCATAAAGCAATATTATTTATAAAGGCTACAAACTACAAGCAGCTCGTATTTCAATGAGTCCTTTCTCTCTCCCTCTTTTTGCTCTTGCTATCTCTTATCCTCTCGCCCATTTTTCAACAGCAGGACTAACGAGGAATAATTTGAGAATGATATATGACCGGGTTTATTTGCCACATCTTTTTATATTCAAATAGTCAATCTGTTGCTTCCAATAATAGCAGGTAGGCAGTATGCTTCCTCCTGCCCTCCACAAAAGAAAACAGAGAAGGAATTAGCCATTGATTCAGATACATCGTGGTGTGCACTACGTGTGAGCTGGCTGCCTTGCAGGCAGATGCTGCAAAACTACTCGGCATCACTCCAGACTCCAGACTGTACTTTAACAATGACATATCGGGAAAGCCTGCAGCAAGTTAAAGAGACAAGAACCATGCTCACCGGCAGATACAATGTTTTTTCACTCTACATGCTGGATGTGAAAATATGCCGGGTGCTGGCCGGGGTGACGGTACTCACTGGACAGACAATTAGCGAAGCACATCGGCTGGGTTCAGACTTGGCTTTCCCTGAAGTCAGCAGTACTGCTCTTGTTTAGATGGAGAGTTAAGTTTGAATTTCAGCTGATGATAAATTTTAAGAAAAATCTCAAGAGGTCTTGATTTGTTACGATGCATTCATGACATTTTCCCACTAGAAACGCTATAGTTCAGTGACCCTTGAAACTGAAGTTTACGATGACTGGGTGGGCTCTGAAAGAGGACGCATCTGCTTCACAGTATCTAGGTTTACTGAACTCCTCCTATAACTGCCTATACGATATATGTCATACGTTATGACACAAAAATATCTTCCCACGCCCAGCCCTGCTCAAGCAGGGAGTTTGGGGAGTGACACTGGGAGATAAAACAGGAGGCCTGGCCTGTGCCCTTCACACCTGCTCGATAAGCAGCCACCTCGCACTCTGCATGACTGACCCAGCCTGGGCTTGCCCATGGTGAACTCCGCTTGGTCATGCTGCAGGGAAACCGCGCGGGCATTGCTTACAAACCAGGAAGGGTATGATAAGCAAATGACCTGCATGTTGTGAAGCCAAATATTGGCTACATGAAGGACGAGAGAAGATATAGCAGTGGTTAAGACTTTAAGAAGCACAATAAATACACTGAAAGCACTTTTCTGCATATGCAGACCTGAAAATTAAGTCCAGAGAACACTGTTGGCTCAGAAAGCCAACCGGATGCTGCGTTCCCCTCCTCTAGCAGCAGACAGAGCCCCAAAATATGAATGAACTAAAGCAATCCGGGTCCTATTTGGTTGTTCAGCTCTGATGACACATCTTCCCTGCACTCTCCCTAGGCTAATGACAAGGAAACAAACACAGGCAGAACAATACTGAACTTGGCATCGTACTGGCAAAGTTGCCATACCTGGGATTTTCTCACTAGGTACTACTTGCACTTCTTGTGTCACCTGTGCCCCAAGTAAGAATTAAAGGTTTAATAAGCGAATAGTCTGTTTTTCTCTTGAATCACCAATAATTTCTACTCGAATCCTGGGACAGCCTAAAATTTTACCCAGATAAATTTTTGCGAAACTTGCTGTCTGACGGAGCTTAAGGCAAGCAGCCAGTCAGGGCAGCTCCCATAGGCTCTCTCCTTAAATTTGGTGCGTCCGCCTTGAGCTGCGACCTGAGGTGCTCCACGCGGAGCAGAGCGGCATGCTCAGTGTAGAAGCCAAGGGGCAGCGCCTGGGGATGCTATGTGCTGAGCCAGCTACTCCCACCCAGGAGCGGTGATGTGAAGCGGTGGCCGCGACCCCTCTAAATCCTCTGAGTGAAAGAAGAAAAGATGGTCACACTCCGGAGACACGGCCAGTAGCGGTGCCAAGGGCACGGAGTAAGCGTCACCGACATCCATCCTGCTCTCGGAGGCTGCCCTCCTCTCTTGGGAGCTCCTGCCCTTGTGAGCCCAGCCTGGTGTCCCATACAGTGTTTCACTTTTGAAGGAACAGGGCGACACACAATTATTAAATGAAAAGTATGAAATAAGGGAAACGTGAATGTTGTAAGCACAGTTTTATGACTGACAAGACTATAGTCACCCTTGGATGTGATTTTTGGGTGATGGACTACATTTCTTTCCCTGGTTTGAAGACTTGTGTGCCTGCAGGCTTGCCTGCTTCCTCCACTTGCATTGACTGCCCTGTAAAGGTATCACCTCTCCTTACAAGCTTCTGGGACCCCACCAGCAGAAAGTGGTGCCCCCTCCGACCTCCTAAAAGAGCTTTCCATCCTTCCTCACCCATTCCCGCAGCCTTCACAGCAGCCGGCAATTTGCCTGGGGGGGGGGGGAACAAGCCCGGCTGTCCCTCAGCAGCGGGGCACCGGTGCTGCCCACCCACACCGGGTGACACCGGTTGACTTTCCGATGCTGCCGCCAAAGTAAATCCCCCGACACCACAGTTCGTCCGCCGGAAAAGCCGGGCCCTGCCCCGACCCTCGGGAGGACGCAGGCGGCTGTGCCGGCTCCAGAAGCGGGCCGCCGGAGGCCGCACCGCGGGGGGGGGCGGGGGGGTCCGGCCATGAGCCCCCGCCGCCGCCTGCGCTTCCCTCCGCCGGGGCCGGGCGGCGCTGGCGGCCGAGCTCTGCCCGCCGTCGAGGCGGCAGCGAGACACCGCCCACGCCGGGGGTGGCCCCGCGTGGGTCCGGGGACGGGCGGGCGGCGCCCGCAGCAGACGACAGCCGGCGCGCAGGGACGGACAGCGGCCGCAGCACGACCAGCAGCGCCCGGCCGGGCTGAGCCGGGCCGGGATGCGGGCTCCGCCGGCCGCCGCGGCGAGCCGCCTCCGCCTCCCGCACTGACGCCCCCCCCGCTCCTCCGGGGCTCGGCGGGGAGCCGGCGGCTCCCGGGGGCCGTGCAGCCCATGGCCGGCTCCGCGCAGCCCCCGGCGGCGGCGGCGGCGGCGGCGGCGGGGGGCGGCGAGGCTTTCGGGGACCGCTCCCTCAGCCAGGGCTTGAGCGTGCTGGTGGGGCTGGCGCTCTGCGTGACCATGCTGGGGCTGGGCTGCGCCGTGGAGCTGGGGCAGCTGGGGCAGCAGCTGCGGCGGCCCGTGGGGCTGCTGCTGGCGCTGCTGGGGCAGTTCGTGGCCATGCCGCTGCTGGCCTTCCTCCTGGCCCTCATCTTCGCCCTGGACGAGGTGGCGGCCGTGGCTGTGCTGCTGTGCGGCTGCTGCCCCGGGGGCAACCTCTCCAACCTCATGTCGGTGCTCGTCGACGGGGACATGAACCTCAGGTAGGCGCCCCGCTCCCCCTCGGCCCCAGCCGGCCGGGGGGCTGCGGCGGCCCCGGGACGCGGGGCGGGTTTGCTGGGCACCCACCGGCGGTGGGGCCGGGACGGACGGACGGACGGACGGGCACGGCGCGGCTGGGAGCCCCCAGCGCCGCTCTCCTGCCTCTCCCGGGGCGGGCGGCTCTTACACGGACCCCGACACACGCCTGCTGCCCCCTTCCCTAAAAAGCCTGCCTGCCCGCGCCCCCGCCGGGGCGGCGGGGGGGGGGGGGAGAGGGGCTCTTGCCGTGAGAAACGCCCCGGTCGGCTGCAGAGCCCCCCTCCCGCGGGGGCTGCGGCTTCCCGGGGCTGCCCCCCCCGCGGCGGGGCGGGCGGTGATCCGGTGTCTCTTCGCTGCTGTCCCCCGGCGCAGCATTATCATGACGGCCTCCTCCACGCTGCTGGCCCTCTTCCTGATGCCCCTGTGCCTCTGGGTCTACAGCCGCCACTGGATCAACACGGCCCTGGTGCAGCTGCTGCCCCTGGGGGCGGTGAGCCTGACGCTGGGCAGCACCCTGCTGCCCATCGGCCTGGGGGTGCTCATCCGATACCGGCACCCCCGCGCCGCCGACCTCCTGGTTAAGGTAGGGACGGCCCCGGGGAGACGGGGGGGGGGGAGGACGGACGGCCGCGCTGCGGTGGATGCCCGGGGACCGCACCGGCCACGGGGCGGGAGAGGGGTGTCCGTCGGCAGTAACCTTTCTGGTCCCTCCGAACCGATGGTAGCTTCACACAGGCATATTCCACTCCTTAGGTGGAATTTAAGGACTTGGAGCCTTGACATGAAACGGTTGGGCAGAGTCGGAAAGTGAGGGAAAGGGCTGGTTCCCCCCCCCAGCGCACGGGAAGGAGGGCAGCGTGGCACTACACCCCGGGAGACACCCCAGGGCCCTGGAGCAGTGGCATTCCCCCGCATCCTGCTCTCTTCCCCGCTCCTGCTGCGCTCAGGGTTAGCGAAACCAACCCGCAGGCACAGTAACAACAGGCAAACAAATTAGGTTAATTACTAAAGGAAAAGTGAAGCACAAGCCCTGGCTCTCTAGTTTCCCAGCAAGTCACCCCAAAGCAAGGTGATGGACGGCGGTCTCAGCCCTTTCCTTTCCCGGGATATGATCAAACACCACCAAAGTCCCGAGCCAGGAGCAAACCCGGAAAGGGCAGTGCAGCCATGTTTTGCAGTTTAGACTCTTTATCAAGCCTCTACCTGCTATGCTTATGCTTTTAAACTAATAACCCCGTGTTGTTTATCAATGTCTGTATCTGTTGTCAGATTTCCCTGTGGTCCCTCTTGGTGACTCTGGTGATCCTGTTCATCCTGACTGGGACCATGCTGGGCCCAGATCTGATAGCACATATTCCTGCGTCTGTCTACGCCATTGCGGTGCTGATGCCTCTAGCGGGGTACGCCTTGGGATACGGCTTAGCCACCGTCTTTAAAATGCCCCCACACTGTAGGAGAACAGTGTCTTTGGAAACAGGGTGCCAAAACGTCCAGCTCTGCACCGCCATCCTAAAACTCACCTTCCCCCCAGAGCTCATAGGGAGCATGTACATGTTTCCCTTGCTTTACGCGCTTTTTCAGTCGGCAGAAGCGGGACTCTTTGTGCTGGTATACAAGATGTGTGGGAAAGAGAGCTACAAACAAGATACACTCGGTGAAGAGGAAGACACGGATATTTCCTACAAGAAACTGAAGGAAGAGGAGGTGGCCGATACTTCGTACGGCACAGTGACCACGGAGGAGCACAACTCCATTCAGCTGGAGCCGACCCAGACGGCGCTTTAGGCGAGATAAGGAGGCGACACCCGGGAACGAGTGATGTGTGTTGTGCTTGCAACCGGGCTGCGGCCGTGCTCGCCGTGGCGCAAGCAGAGCTGCCCGGCCTCCATCGTTTCTCCAGCCGCTCCCATTGTGCAAGGTGATGTGTTGTTTATTACCGTGACAGTTGTATTTCCTCAAAAATAAATATGAAAAAAATTTCAACAACAAAGGAAAAAGTATCACTGCGACGCAAACCAGTAACCATACGTCTTCGCGCAAGGAGGTTCCTGCCCGCCTGAGTGCAGCAGGAGTGGGTAGGAGGAAGGAGCCGAGCGTTTTGCAGAGGCGAAGCCAACGCGGCACCAGTGCGGACGGACGGGCAAAGCACCTCGCGCGCGAGCATCTCCGTGCCTCCCACCCGCTGTAAAAGCATTGTGCTCGTTGTTCTCACCGCAAATACATGCCGAAGCTGAACCAAATCCGTGTTCCCCCCTGATTAATTCCGCGGGGGCAATTAAGGGCCGCGCTGTCTGGTTCACCAGGGGTGCTGTGCTGGGCGGGGGGCGGGGGGTGCCCTGCCCGAGGCCCCGCACCGGGCGGGGATGGGAAGAAGGGGCCGCCGAGGCCGGCGCCCGTCGGGGGCGGGGGAAGTCCGGCCCCGGCCCCGCCCCGGGGGTATTTAAGGCCGCCCCCCCCCGGGGGTTACCCCGGGTCCGGCGCCATGGCGGAGGACGCGATGGAGAGCTACCTGTACGCCGCCTACCACCCCTACTCCTACCGCTACCCGCCGCCCAAGGGCAAGGGGGGGTCGGCGGGCGGCTGGCGGCCGCGGGGCGGCGGCGGCGGCTACTTCTCGGGCTATGGGGAGGCGGCGGCGGCCGCCGACTACTTCGACAACTACCAGCGGGCACAGCTGAAGGCCATCCTCTCCCAGGTCAACCCCAACCTGACGCCGCGGCTCCGCAAGGCCAACACCAAGGAGGTGGGCGTCCAGGTGAACCCGCGGCAGGACGCCTCGGTGCAGTGCTCCCTGGGGCCCCGCACGCTGCTGCGCCGCCGCCCCGGCCCCCCCGCCGGGCCGCGGCCCCGCGAGGCGGAGCAGGAGCGGGAGCAGGAGCAGGGCAGCCCCGCCACCACCAGCACCCGCGCCGTCCGCTTCCCCCGCACCATCGCCGTCTACTCGCCCGTGGCGTCCCGCAGACTCACCGCCTTCCTGGAGGAGCCGGAGCGGCGGCCGCAGCAGGAGGAGGAGGAGGCGGCGGCGGCGGCCGTCGAGGAGGAGCCGGAGCGGCGGCCGCAGCAGGAGAAGGAGCCGGCGGCGGCCGTCGTCGAGGAGGAGCCGGAGCGGCGGCCGCAGCAGCAGCAGGAGGAGCCGGCGGCGGCGGCCGTCGAGGAGGAGCCGGCCGCGCCGCGGGAGCAGCGGGAGGCGGAGGCGGCCGCCGTGCGGGCGAGCTGGGAGAAGCCCCCCGAGGCCGGCGCCCAGCCGCTGGAGCAGCGCCCGGCCCAGCCGCTAGGGCAGCGCCCGGCCGCGACCCCGGAGCCGCCGGCGGCAGGGCCGGAGGAGAGCCGCGAGGAGAAGGCGGCGGCAGCAGCAGCAGCAGCAACAGCGCAGGCCGAGCCGCCGGCCGCCCCCCAGAAGCGGGATCCGGCGGCGGGCAAGACCCGCCTGCGCTTCCAGGTGAGGGCCGGCCCGGGGGGGGGGGGAGCGGGGCCGGGCTGGCCCGGGAGACCCCCGCCGCGTGGAGTAACGGCTGTCCCCGGCAGTTCCTGGAGCAGAAGTACGGCTACTACCACTGCAAGGACTGCAACATCCGCTGGGAGAGCGCCTACGTCTGGTGCGTCCAGGGCACCAACAAGGTAGGGCAGGCTCGGAAAGGCCCGGCCCGGCCCCCCCCCCCACCCCGCCCCCGCTGACCCCGGCCTCCCCCCCACCCCCCTACCCCCTCCAGGTCTATTTCCGGCAGTTCTGCCGGACCTGCCAGAAGTCCTACAACCCCTACCGTGTGGAGGACATCACCTGCCAGGTAAGGGACCCCCTGCCCCGCCCCGGGCCGCCCTGCCCCGGGCCGCCCCCGCCGACCGCCGCCTTCTCCCCCAGAGCTGCAAGCAGACGAGGTGCACCTGCCCCGTGAAGATGCGCCACGTGGATCCCAAGAGGCCCCACCGCCAGGACCTCTGTGGGAGGTGCAAAGGGAAACGCCTCTCCTGCGATAGCACCTTCAGTTTCAAATACATCATCTGAGTGGGATGGGGTTTTTGGTTTGGTTTAGGGCTCTTCTAGAAAACTGCAAGTAAAGCAGATTTTTTTTTTTTTTTTTTGGTGGTGGTGGTGGTATTGTTGAAGGTACATGGTGAGGTGTCGCTAGGAAAGCATGCAAATAAAAGTACTGCAAAGCACGCTCAACTGATCAGGTGGGTTTGTGCCCAGCTCAGAGGGTGCATATTGCAGCTTCTGGACCTTGCACACGGGAAGAGCCTACAAATAATGTTTTGTAAATCAGTGATGGTCTTGGCAGCTGGCTCAGGACCCTGCAGAACCTCAGGTGGGAAAGGATGTCACTGCTCCTATCCTTGAACTAATCAAACGCTTGAAGTTAACATCAAATTGACATCTACAGTAGGTAGTAGAAAATCATTCATGAACAAAACACCTAGTAGTATTCACCTACTGTGCACGCTCCTATTGCATGTAGGAAGTCTCCTGCACGTGTTCTTCATCACTAGAAAATGATTGAGAAATCTTGTGTTACAACTAGGTCACTTCCGGTGCAGCTGGTCTGCATCTTGTTTTGTAGACTAAAGCCAAAGAAAGCTTGTGGTTGGTGTGTCTTCAGGGACAGTTCTCACAAACTGCTGGGGAAGGGAGTCACTGATGTTATGGTCTCTTGGTAAATGCGTTGCCCATCTTTACTTCCACAAGGTTATCAAGAGAAGTGACGCTTCAAAGGCTCGCAGCATGGTTAACTGCATCTGCCTGGCTTCCTCTTGTACCTGCAGATGATGCACAAGAGCTGTGCACTTGGTGGCTTACACTTGAAGAGTTTGATCTAGTTATGGTTTAGGTGTCTGCCAGCAGGGAAGGATCAAACTCCTGCACCCTTCTGGGGTTGGATTCGCAACTAGGAATTGTACTTCTAGTGTTTGGTAGTAATGGCAGTGTGGTTACTTCCCGGATGATGCTTTCTGAGGCCTATTGGTGCTGTCAGTGGTAATGGCCTCTGTAGGGACACCACGCTTCAGCAAAGAGTTACAAGGTGACTCCAGGACTATAGCATTACCATCTGAGCAGATTCACAAGCTAGTAAAACCTACACCCCACTACTCTACCCTGTAGCCAGGGCATTGGGTAAACTTAGAGGAAAACATACTTTTCTGAGAATGCTAAGCTGTTAATTTTGAAGTTGAGCATAATAAAGCACAAAGCCTTTTGCAGAACTCTTGAGGTAGTTTGTATTTGGAAAGACTAGTTTTTCTTGGCTATAACAAACTTACCTACACTTGTCCCAGCCTACTCGAGACGACCCTTAAAGGCTAAAGGGGGAACCAGTCTGAGCCCATGCTGTGTAACTGAGTCAGTTCCAGGTGGTCTTGCATCTCTAAATGGGAGTTAGTATATGGCAGGGTAGGCAAATGTTGTCCTTTGTATCAGCAAATGTCCATTTAGAGGGGCAGTGAGTGTTAATTCTGTAGGCTTAACTCATCTTGCTGTAGATTCCTGCTTTATTTTAACATGCCCCTTGAACTTGCTGCAGTAACTAAGGCTTAATGCCTCAGCACCAATTTATTGCCAAGTAATTTTATTTTATTCTTGCTCCAGTCATTATTATAGCAGCATGAGGCATTCTAGGAACAAGTAGACCTACCACCCCCAGAATGGGGTACTGCTTTATTTTGTGCTTCTATCTATCTATCTGAAGCGTTTTCCCTTATATCACAGGAAAAGGAAATATCCCTTGCTTTACCAGCTCGCTCAGACTTTCACAGTAAGTTCTGTCCTTGCCCTGTTTGACTTGAAAAGTACAACTGCAGCTGGGCAGTTTTTTCTGTTGTGGATGTGTGTGCCTTGTACTTGCCTGTAGTTACAGTAATGAGCAGTGGCAAGTCTCCAGCTTGAGGGGGAACACAGCTGAGGCCACCACTGCAGCTGTCTACCCATGGTCTGCCTCAGCTTGCAGTTGCCACTGTGATCTGGGATGTCTCTATTTCCAAGCATATTCCTCTCTAAGGATGTTCTTCAATCTGTTTCCCTGTTTGCCTTCCCCATTGTAACAGCCAGCTGTAGTCTGTTCCCGATGCCTGCAGTGTGGGAGACTTGTGATGAGTTTGAGAAGTTAAGCTCTGTGCCATGTCAGTGTGAAGTCATACAGCAACTCATAGCAATATAAGCAGGCGAGTGCTTCCTACTTATACAGATGTCCTTGCAAGCATTGCTTTGAGGACTGCTTGCTGTGACTATGGTGACTCTTATGCAATTACTATCAGTAATAGCCCAAAGTGAAATTTAGTACAACTTAAGAGTTGCCATCCCTACTAACTACAGTCAAAGCAGCAGTTGCTTCTGTTTGGTAAGATGTAGAACAGGCCTAGCCAATCTGAACTGTACAGTGTGCTTCAACAGCAACTGGTCCAAACAAGCAGTGGATAAAGGCTCCAAGCGGCAGGTAGTGGCAAAGAGCTGCCCCTGCTTTCATCAGCTACTGCAAGGTTTTGAGGCTTGGAGGAGCAGAGTGCAGTGGGCAGCAATATTAAACAAGCTTTCTTTCATCCTGTAGCATGCCTCAGTTCTGCAGGGAGCTCTACATGCCATTCCTCTTACATAAATACAAGCAATGCATTTACTGCTTGATGCCAAAGTACAGTTCTGTATCCTTTTCCACTTCACTGCTCTGTCACATCCTTGACAGCATACACTGTGTATCATGGGCACTGGTTGCTGGACTCAGCAGAAAGAAGGAAAGCTACTCGTGACCTATGTGCTTATGCAAAGCAGAAAGGAACAGCCTTCATGCTGCCAGTTCTTCAGAGATATCTTGAACTTGCCCTGTACAGCTTTTTCATGAAGAGATTCTTTTGCACGTGTTAGCTCAGTCAGTGCTGTATTTGCTGCATCTTACAGAAGATGCCTGATGTTTTGCTTGTTTCTAGGCAGCTTTACTGTAGCCTCAGATTTGGCACACACCTGGCACCAGGTAACGCAGGGTGACAGTTGAGAATGAGTTATTTTGGAAAAGCTTCACAAAGTTAAAGCAGTGTTAAAGACAGTCAACTAGCATGGGTATGCTCCACAGGGCAAGTTCCACTAGTCACTGTAAATGGAGGAAGATGTATAACATAAGGAATTATGTATATAAATTCAGGTTGGAGTTGCATGAGAAATCCTTTAACAACTTCAGAAGATGCCTAGGAAAATGCTGTTGCATTGACAGCACATGAAAGGAAAAAACATCATTTCAGGGCACCCAGGCCTCTATTGTCAGTGTTTAGTCTGTTTAGCTAAAGTATCTAAACTCTAGCTTGTAAAAATACACAAAATGACAGATACAATGTCTTTTATTTTTACAAAAAAAGCTAGTAAAAGATGATGTAAATAAGAGTGTAATGTACCACTAAATAAAACTACTTTCCCCCCGTAAATACTTATTAAATAAGAACACCATCTACAGTACCACAAAAACCATCAAAATAATTCAATTTTATCAGGGAGAGGGAAAAAAATACAGTGATTATGGATGTGCCTTGACCAGTTACAGAGCTTGTTAGGTTAACATAACTACTGTCAGCAGTCCAACAGCGTGCACAGTGCCTTCAATTAATGCATTTCAGCATAATTACATTTCTAGTGGGGTCCAATTCCCCCAAAAAGGCAGAGCTAAGAATTTCAATTCTACATTCTAAACTCTGGAATTAGAGCCCATTAAAAAAAAAATCACAGTGGGTAAGAGATATATATAAAAATACTGGGTGTTCCTTTCAAATCACAGGAATCATGGGACTACATTCTTTTTTTTTCTGTTTTTTTTTTCTTTTTTTTTTTCTTTTTTTTTTTTACAAAATGCTATTGGTTTCAACAGAATCCAGTTTGTTTTATGCTACAGACTTTGACACTGAACTGTAAGTATATTGCCTGTTTGCATGTTTTGGTAGTCAGTCTTTTTTTTTTTTTTTTCTATATAGTCCCAATTCCTTAGGCTTGAGTCGAGTCATGAAGATGCATATACATGCATTCAAACTCTTTGAACCCTGCAGACTACTCAGACTGCAAGTAATGTATATGACTACTGATAGGGAGAACCCCCCCTTCCCCTCATAGCTTTATACACCTACTGTCTTAACAGTGCATTGCACAAATTTACAAGAAAAATACTGGTTTTGCACTATACAGTTTCTAGAATATATACAGAATAAAATAAGTTAACTTCTAATGAGAATTGCTGATGGGCAGCATATATCTTTAATATACATTTTAAAGTCTCTGCAGGCAGCTACTTTTTGGTTAGTTGTTATCAATATTTGTAACATAAGCACTGATCAGAGAACTGAGCAGCATTCCAATAAAGTTAACAGATATATTATTTCTTTTAGAAACACTGGGAAATCCCAGTTTAAAATATTATTAAATGTCCTAACATTTACACACTATGAGGATTAGATCTAATAAAATAAAATTTCTTCAAAAATAATCTTGCAGCTCTTTTAAGCATGCTCTGAGACCTTATTTAACAATCATCCATACCTTCAAAAAACACCTGTCACATAGCCATACATTCTAACTCACACACATCATTTCCTTGTTACAGACAACAAAAGCAAATAAAACATTGAGAATTCAATGGTTTTTGCAGTCATAAGTCATTCTACTCATGTTTGACTGCACATTCTTCATGACTTTGCAAAGTGTGTCATTAGGTATTAGTTGATGATTATATCTACTACTGCTGGAAAGCCAGGAAGCCTAGCAGGTCTTCAGCCAAAATGAACGAGCCTTGATTTTAGCCTCATCCCACCTGCGATATTGATTCAACCTTTAGAGGCTGTTGCTGCAAACACCATTTATAGTTCTGTTACAACAGAAAATAATGCACATGTATGCATTACATTTAAGCCCTTTTCCTTTCATGTAGTTTTTATACATAAATTTAATAAAAAAATACTACTGCCACACAGCTACTGTGTAGAAAGAGCAGTCAAGTAAGATGTTCACTTCAATTTTCAGACTTATACTTCTGGTGAAACAATTTCTTGCTGCGATGAAACTGTGTTGGTTGTCAGGATTGCTGGAGGTTGGCTTTTTTATGAAAGGTGCTCAATAATAGTCTGAAGCATCTTCATCATCAGTTCTTTTCTAAATGACAGCTGTTCAGAATCCAGTGCTCACAAGATTTATTCCTGGTTTGATTTTCCCTAGAAGCTGATAGGATTGCACCATGCGTAGAGACTCTCGAATTTCTAGATTAAGTTCCATCAGCTTTGAGCTGGCCTCAGACATATCTTGGTTGGAGCCTACTACTGCAAAGCTACCAGTTTGACCAAGCGTCTGATGACGGAAATATATGTGCAGCAATGTTTGAACTGGGTCATCTTCAGAACTGCCAAAGATGTCGTGGGGCCAAATAGATCTGTAAACACACAATTTGGATTTAAACGTTAAAAAAAAAAAATAGTTTAAATGTTTAAGTATTCTTGTTCTTTAAACAGACATTTGAACGGAAGACATAGGAAAACACAAGAAATTCTTCCATAGAGTCCCAACAGTTAACAGTATCATTTTCTAAGAGATAATTCTAAAGAACAAGTACTACTAGAATTGCTTCTTTTTAAATTGCAAAATGTGTATGAACAAGCTGTAATGAAGCAACAGTGCTTGTCCTTTTCAAAAAGGACATCTAGCAAGAGCTGAAAAAACCCTGGAATAGTGCCTATCCCTATCTTTAAATTAAAAAGGCCCATTAGCAAACTTGGGTCTAAAAGCAATCCTTAAGCACTTACCTGAAAGCCTTGACCTGTGCTACAGCTGACACAAACTCCTTGTTTCTCAGGGTTTCAATGAGAGAGTGAATAGCTGTTTCTGTGCTAGCTTGGGAAGCCTCTGCAATTTCAATTTCTTCGATGCCGCTATCAGACGCAGCCTCAGCCTCTTTCAGACAGCTCTCCAAAAGAGCAAGTTCTTCAGACATGTTTATGACCTAAAACAAATATGAGAGTTACCTTTTCTAGTTTAAATGTATTTTCAGCCAAATTAACTTTCAGCAGATCAGACTTACATTTTTCCTCCTCTTTGGAATCATAAATGAGAGGCAGAAAAAGTACATCCAAATATTTGCTGCCGTTGCTTAAGTATGCAGTTAATTTAATGGCCTGAGCATGCATGTCAGGTATTTGGGCTTTCCCTCATTAAGTTTACACCTTACATAGTTCTTTTAAAATTTGTTTAAAAAAATACATTTCTCCCCACATCACTTAGTAACAATTAAACTGACAAGAAGTATTAAACATTGGGGAAAAGTATAGCAGTTATTGTGTTATTACAAGGACAACTTAAATATGAAGAAAAAATCTGGAAGACTGGTAACCCAGCAGAATAACTGTAGTGCAGCCAGTGTATACAATACTATCTTCAGCTTTAGCTCCAATGTATGAGAAAAAGACAAGGCCGTCGCTCAGAATATGATTCTACATCTAACTTAGGCAAGAAGTAGGACTGGTGTGATGCTGAGCTGCCACAACATTCTTCAGACAGAAATGAACTCACTTTTTCTGCAACCTTTACAAAAATCTGGAAATCTAAGCAAGAAACATGCATCACTTTTTCCTAAGCTACTCAAAACCCAAAGGCTTTCACTCTGCTTTTTCATTTTTCCTCCCTACTACATCAACCAAGACCAGCACTATTTTTTTTTCCTGCTACCTCTATTTATTGCATTACAGACCCAGTGGAGAACTTTCAGAAGACATTATTAATAGCATAATGCATTCAGATTAACTCAATTAACATCACATATGTACCACGTGCACAGCTGAAGGAGACATTTTACTTCTAAAGTTAGTACAACTAAAAATCAGGCATAAGATGTCTAGAACACATTGCTAACTGCTAACTTAGGATGGGGACTAAGGTTGCAGAGTAATTGCACAGTGGCTGAAGTGACACAGTTATATAAATCAGCTGGTAGCAAGTGATGGTGTTCACAACAGGAAACACTGGGGTGATGGAAAGGGGCTTCATCACAGAACTCTGTTGATTGGAGTTGATGTTCCTTGATTGTAGCTTGATTAGAATACACCAGGAGCGCTACTGAAATATTTTAAATCTTCATCACTGGACTCCCTGCATTCCTGTCTATTTAAGAGCTTTCAAGCTGTACAAAAATCAACACAGATAATTGAACATCTCAGAAAATTCTTGCAAGCTTTACTTAAATCTTTTATTAATTGGCTATAAAACAGCTGGTACCCTCCTTCAGTTTCTAAAAAGATGTACTGCTGATGGAAATGTTATCAAAATGTATTTTAAATGGTTTGGCTTTAAAATGTCAACAATTAGTAGCTAAATAACACGGTTTTCATTACCTCTGCTTCTTTTTTGATTGTTTTTACTTGGCTGATGAGTTTGCAATAGGCTTGGAACAGAAGCAGCAACTGGAAATGCAACTTGTATAGCCTCCGACACAACTCCAGCTCCTACAAATGTAAACAACATTATTATATTCAGGAAGTGCAAAACATCTACTATGCAATACAAGAGACAATAAATGACAACTTCTTCAGTATAGAATGTGCAAAATTAGTTACTTGGTTACTGAAGAAAATGCCAAAAAGATTTAGAAGCTAACATAGCAGGAAGCTAATGAAAAGCAGATGAAAGCTTCATTCAGTTCTAGATTTACAGGTAGCCTCTCTCACATAGGTTTAAAGTTTACTTTTTAATAAGAAATTACATTTCCAAGAAGGGGGGTTGGGGTGGGATGTGAAGTGATTCAAAATGCATTTTGAAATGTCATGTTCCAAGACAGAGTTTCATAGATCACTTACTTTTATTGTTGCTATTTTACTGTTTTAAATTCAAGATCTAATATTCAAAAGAAGCAGTTGTGGTCTGTAAGTATGGAATTTTTCATAACCATTAATATAAATATGTAAGCACAGTATATAACCTGGCCCTTAGCTTACAACTGCCTGATGGAGTAAGAGGAGAATAATTCCATTCTTGGAGGCAAGAATAACATTTCCTTTATAAAAGGTAGCTCTGATTCTATTTTTGAAAATACCACGTGATATATTCTTAATGAAATGAAACAGCAGCATTAACTTACGCACTGTCTTGCTTCCATTTTTATGCATCTAAAACACTAGTCAAAGTGCTGACAGTGTTAATACTGCTTCACATACAGACATAAAAGCTAGTGCTAATGGAATAATCCTCTATAACATTCTACTAACTACAGGATCCTATTATCTACAAAGGACCAACAGTTCAATGGGTTAGATGATGCAAAATTGAAGCACATAGCATTTTTGTAATAGTCTATGACAAGACATCACTATGTCACAATGAACAAGACAGATGGAGACCAGTTTGGTGACTGGCATGGTTAAGTATTTGATAAATCAAGAACCGTCACTTACTGCTAGAATTTCCATTTGCTAAGCAAGAAGATGAGCAGGTCACAAAAATACAAAGAAAGAAAAAAAGATCAAGAATTAGTGTAGGAAATAATTTTAATTAGGGTAAAAGATGTCCCAGGTAAAATGAAGGAAGAAATACAAGTAACATGCTCCAAATACACCCTGAATGGAAAAAATTAACAGGCTGAATTTGAAGTGAAATTACCTGCTGCTATAACTAACGATAGATAGCATTGTCTTTGTTGTCCCACAACATGAGTAACATACTTCACTTACAACCCTCTCTGGTCTTTATACATTGTGTAGTTTTAAAGGTATGCAATTTTAAGGAAATCAGAATGAAGACACTTAGGTATGAACATCTGTACAATGCTTCTTACTATTCTGTACCACTATAGTTTAAGCAAAAATAATGCCTTTTAAAATTGGAGATTTAATGTTAATTTAGATTTTGAATCCATTTAGAAAATTCTTGGTTTTGCTAAACTCAATTCTCAACACCTCATTGTGAGATTTCTGTAATTTAACTGCACTTGGTTTTTACAAGCTATTTCAGAAAAACGTTTGGGAAAGAGGGACAGGGAGAGAAATCATCAGAAAATACATTTTTGAGACTAGGGACAGGAACTTCACTTCTGTGCTTTGTACAGCACTAAGCATATTGACAGCATTTAAGCAAGTACAATGGTCATAGTAAACGTGAAGATGTAACCGATGCCCGATTCCAACAGGCAGAAGCAGCTGAGCTTTACTAAGCGCAGTTATACACAATGTGTATAGTAAGTTATACACGATGTGCTTAACAGGCTATAAACTTTGCATGTTTTTGTTCTGTAGTCTGTATTATCATAGTCTGTATTATCATATACATAGCACAATTATTATATAAGCAAAAACTTCTGATGCACAGAACACTGCGAAGAGATAAGATCTTGAACTGCCAAAGTCAACAAGAATTCTATGACTCACTTTAATGAAGCACAGAGAATCAGATTTTGAGGAATGGCAGGGTCGATTATTTAATATTTTTAGTAATTAAGTTCCAGTGTTCTTTAAGCCAAGTCTCATTACTACCGTAAGCCATAAATAATCCCTCCCCCCAAAATCACACCTTGATAGCTATTCTAAAAATTCAAGAGAGGTTTTCCTTTAAAAACAGCTTTGTACTGCTTCAGTGTCTTTCACATAACTTGCTCACTTGAAAATAATCTAATTTTTCTACCTGCCAGTTCTGTACAAACAGTCTAGCCAGAGTCCAGATGCATTCTTTCAGGCTTTCATGTAAGTACTAATAGCAAAAATCCAATAATTAGATTTACTTGCAAGCCTGCTGGCAATGCATGAGCCAGAACAGAATTCATCTCACTATTCCTTAGCTGTATTGACCACAGTGCTAAAAATTAGTAAGAAAATCTTATTTGTGTTAGTGAATGAAAAATATCTGTTGAATGAAGCAGCTCTGTTTTCCTGAGCAAGACAACACTTGCATATTTTTAGCCTTAACTGGTTGACTGGATAGACTTATCAGCCTCATGCTCCATTTACAAGGACTTTTAAAACAATGATCTTACACTTGGTAACTTCTTAATCTCCCTCAAGTCACTGTAAGCTTCTGTGAATAAATTTAGAACTTCTGTAAATTGTGTATATTTATGAAGCAGGATAACAGGACTCTGCCTTCTCAGTAGATACTATATATTAAAATGATTTTAACTGAACCTGCAAGTGCAAGGAGCACATAAAGAAAAAATTGCCAGCATGCCTTGCAGGCTAGGATCGAAAACCAAAATCAAAACAAGTCCCCACAAACAATCAATGTGAATGGTCACGTAACTCCTTTTCAGAGGCTATCTTCAAACCCTGCAGAAATGGGGAAGAACAGACAAAACTGCCTCACTGGGAATCCTGGATTCTCTCCATACAAGCTAAATGAAAGCCTGCATGTGGGTTTTCCTCCATTTCTTAGTTTCCTTAGCTATACAGTGGCAACAGTAACATTTACCTTCATGGTAAGAACAGTTATGTTCTAACAGTTAAACATTAGAACAGTTTCTTGGTGTATATAAACAGCATTCTAAATACGGACTGAAACACATAAATGCTGCTTCTTTATCGGTATATAGAACATCTACTGTATTGTAATAGTAAATGTTGTTACATATTTCTAAACGCGTACCAGTCAGTATATGAAGATGTAAACCAAGTGTAAAATGCGCTAAACTTTGTGTTCATAGGCAAAGCAAAAATCCTTGCAAATGGTAGTAAATTATTTTGCTGTATTACTTATGCTTATCCGCATGAAAATTTTTTTTTAAATGTGCAGCTTTGATGCAGTATAAAAATCAACAGTATATTCTCACACGTTGCACTACTCCAAAAATTCAGGTGCATTTTGTGATAGAATTAAAGAAAAAAACCCATATATGACAGCAAATGAAAACTGTGTAAAAGAAGAAATAGTCCATGCACGCAGTAGACATTTCTGTTGCTGAACACTACATTTTCAGCAGCAGAAACATGACCAAGTGCATCAACGAATAGAGTTCAACTGAATAAAAGGAATAAAATTCCTCCTTTTTCAGCTTGGATTTGGGATTTTTGTCAAATTGTCATTGTGAAAAGGTAAGTTCATCTGCTACCTGCAATTCTGCTTTCTTACATCTTTCGCTGTTCCTATTACAGGACTCTAGATGGCAGATTCCTTGTACCGCCTAATGATAGTTTTTGGATTTACTTTTTTATCTACAGGGTCATTATGCAGCTATTGTTTATTAAAAAAAAGTCTGCTTTGGGAAAAGCTACCACTTACTATAGCAATTAGTAATATTAAACATGGATGACTGCCATGCAAATACATACAAAATATTGAACTAATATTAATAGGTTATGTCACCTATTGTTGTTAGATGATATTTTGACAGAAGTGTTTAATGAGGTTTTTGCCATACTGCTACTTTACTCCCTGTTCCTTCCCGCCCAAATAACGGCTCCAGAAAGGTTCTATGTATTTATATAGTACTAATTATATTAAATTCAGTAGAGGTTTTTGACTAGACAGTTTATCTGAGCATATAAGCAGAATGCTAATCTTTTTTCTTCTAGAAACAGCTGCAGAAAAGCAGACTTGCTCGTACACAGATGGTATCTAGTCTGCTTATCTACTCAGTGTTATTAAGTCTAGAACCCAAGACAGGTTGCCAACTTTTATTAAAAACAGCCCGTTTTATTAGACCACTACTTCATGAGAATCCAAGTTTCCAAAAGATAGGATGATAACTGAAATGAAAAGCTTTTCATACATCTTTAATCTCTCTGCAAATATTGGAATTTTTATGCAATAGATGTTTTTTAATCTCATATCCAGAGACCCTCAAATGACATACACCTACCTGGGCATCTGTGTTAGTGCCATGAATACCATCATCAGTACCAAATGTTCTTTTGCAGTCTTCTAGCCACTGCAAAAATAAATACAAACAAGATTAAACATCTTCTGAAACAGAGCAAACTGAAGACTGTGCTAAAACTGCATAAGACACTTCATCAAGTCTTGCACATTCTCAGATTACGTAACAAATTGTGATACAAAATCAGTTGTTTACCAATGTTGTTTCCACTAACGATTTCCACTCTGATACATCACTTTGTAGTTCTTATTGTGCCCCTTCCACTGTAAATTTCCTGTAGCCTTCATTACCCCTGATGGGGATAGTACACTTAGCATAAATACTAATCTGTGATTGAATTTGGGTACTGTTACAGCGAGACGTGTGGGAGGGTGGAGGCAGAAAAATCCCTTTCATTAAATGAGATCGTATTTTCTCTTTACTTACTGCACAAGGTTTACACCAACATGATTTCTCAGCATTTAAAATAGAGCACTAATTCAAATTACAGAGTAAGAGTAAGCCTGTTACATTTCTTGGGACTACTTTAGAAACAGAAGGAAATAGAGCTCTCCTGTGTAACTAGATGCAAGTGCAGGTTTACTGGGTGGAAAGAAAAAAAATATTCTTCAATGGGAGTTTAGTATCACCTCCAGTTCATATAAGCCAGGGAGAGGAAGTATTCTCACATTATACAACGCACATGCAGATTCTACTCTCTTTCATGAATATAGGGCTGTATTTAACCCCAGTTCCTATAGCAGACAAGTTTATTCATTTCAGTAGGTAATTTCTTCTAGCTTTAACAAACCATGCAAATTTAAAAGTGTTAATATAAAGCATTTGCAGAATCAAATATGTTATTGGATAATACGACCTGATCATCTCATCGACACTGCCCAGCATATTTTTCTGTACAGTGCAAACAACTGCAAGCATGAGGTAATTCAGGTATTACTGAAATGGGAATGTGTCATGTTGAGATAAAGTGCAGATTATCTTCTGAAATGAAGAACAGGCTCTATACATCCAAGGAAGAATAATTCAGCATACTGTGTGCTTGGTATCTTGAGTCTCACAGGAAATCTTAGTGACCTTTTTCTAACCTTTGTCTGATGCAAGAAAAAGAAAAATGTGATTTCCCATCTGCTCAATTTAATAAAGGTTACTTAGTGAATTAACTAGGCCTGTGTGCTTATCAAGAGGAGAAATAGAATTCTCTAAACACCGCGATGTCAGTTTCAATTAGTGACATGGATACCAACATACACAGCAAATCTCATTTTTCTTTTTATCTGACAGCCTCCATCAGTAACAATGGAATAGGTTTGCACTGGAACAAACAGCATCAGCAATTGGGAAGCTAGTGTTTATTTTCACACACTACCCTTTTAAGATCTTTTTAAAATCTTAAAACCAGTCTGAATAAAGGGTGTGTCTAGAATGTTATGATATACATATAACCTTATATTTTCCATTTCATTTATCTGATTCATTATCTTTGTCCCTAATACACACATGAAGTCAAAGCAGTTTCCTTGCAAGGAAATAGAACAGTAGCTCCAAGAAGGTGACAAAATCAATTTGCTAAAAATTTTTACAGAATATATGTTCAGTATGGTAGAAGGACCTAAATTTTCTCTTTGGGAACAGCAGTAGATTGTGTGACAAAATAATCTTCTTTATATGTTTGCTTTACATCAATTTATGTTTTCCCCATATATCTCCTACAAAGATACAGGGTGAAGAGCATTACTGAAAGCGTAATATAGGGAAGTCTGTGGTTTGTCTTGGTCATAGCACAGATTGGTTTGCCAGATTAAGCCCCAAATAGACATCCCAAACCACCACCTGTACTATAGGTACCTTTCTCTCTCTTATCTCAGTGCATAGGTAAGAGTTCCAAGCAAGTGCAGCCCAAGCCTCTTCTTACATTTGATTCATGTGAATGCCAGTACAACACACAGCAGTGATAGTGACAAACATCATCTATTAGGGTAAACTTTAAACAACAATTTTTCATTAAAGAAGTTAATGTACAGAATTTTCCAGTGGTTGATTCTAGAGGATACCAGATTAACATGCAAGTTATATTTATTTAAATATCTGTTAATTTATATTTACGTTATTATACAATAGCCTAACCAGCTTAGTTTGATCATTTTTCTGCATGTTTCTATGAAAAAAAGCAAGGATCTGCAATAAGCTTATTATGTGTTTTGCCTTAATATTTTCAGATTGAACAGGATACATAGCACAATTGCCTGCAGTAACAGAAATTCAGATTTGACTTGAAGAAGTCTCCTTCAATCATTCCCTATACTCTGTTTAATAGGACAGAGTAAGAAAACTGATAAAACAGATCTGAGAAGTAGCTTTGGAAGATTCTTAGTCTACATATGCTATATAATACACCAATACAAAAAAAACCTGAGGACCAACAGCTAAAGAAATGCTTTTAAAAAAAGTTTTAGAAAAATAACTCATCTGAGATAATTAGTCACTACTTCTAAATTAACATGCTAAATAAATACTTAAATAATGCACTAAATTAGCTAAATGACATGCTATCAAGAGTAAGAAATGATTGATCAAAGCTAAAAATTGCTTCCTTCTCAGTACTGTTTCTTTCTATTTATAAATAATTAAATAAAAATAACCCCCTGGCAAAATGCTGTCTGTTATTTCAGAACAATTCTTTTCATCCTGTGAGCCTTTTTCCTCTTCCAGTCACTCACAAATCCTGTGGCAGAAGACAGGCTGATCACAGAAACATGTTACCGGGCACCCTTTTGACAGCTGCACTACAGAAAAACAACACTCTTTCACTATGATATAATGACAGAGGCTATCAAACTGATATCCATATTCCTCTATCAAGTAAAATACAAACAAGCTCTTAATATCTGGCATGGATTTATGTTGATATGATACATGGCAGTGTAAAATTAGCTAAAAATACATTAAGTGAATTCATGGCCATCTGAAAGGGACTGAATTTTAACTCTGACAAATCAACCAAAAACCACCATTTGTTATTGCTATGACACACACACCCCTCCACACACCCCCACCCACAAGTTCCTCTCTACCCTGCCTCAAATCTTCCTGTCTGACCCTGGGGCAAATCAGTTCGCCTCTCTGTGCCTCAGTGTTGCTCTCTAAAATGAGGAATAAAATACATTATTTTCTCATAGCAGTGATGACAGCATTATGCATTGGAGGTTGTCAGCCATTAAATATTACATTGAGCAAGGTAATCTTAGTCACTAGATGAGCACTTTGTTTCTGATTAAACCTGAATGGCAAAATGTAGCTCATTATATTAGACCTCATGAGTTAGTTTACAAATAAATTCTTATTACCACAGAGCAAGACAAAAAATTCAGCAACTCTCTAGCAGAAATGCTGGCTTGGATCCTTGAAACGGTTTATCTACATTAACAGTGCTGTGTGGCATACTTCAGCATTGGTTTTGAGGAAACTGTGTTTCTTTTGAGATCCTTTCCACAAAAAAGTGGATGTCTATTCTATTCAACAGAAGAGCTGTCAGCAATCTTTGCAAGGCAGAGGGCATCATTTCCTAATAAACTCAGCATGATCAAGAAACATGGAGCCACCTGGGCTGCAAAATACAGTTCTGCCAAGATGTCATGGCTTGAATTCTGGTTCTGTTTTGCATCACTCAAACTTCCCTATATGGCCATTGTCATGGCCTCACAGGCTGCTGAGATCAGTAAAGAATTCCTTCAAATGCATATTTAATTTTCCTAGGAATCATTTTCTCTCTCCAACAAAAGCCCCATATATTCTCTCTCTCCCTGCACCTGCAAAACTGATTGTAGATCCATGTTTTCTTTTGGCTCTTGAAATAGAAATCTTACCTGTTTCAGTTTTTTGAACTTAGCATCTTCCTTCCTGAAGTTCACACAAAGGATCACAAAAACAAATATACAGACCCTTGCTACAGAAGTTTTCAACTTTTAAACTTTGTGTTTCTTTGCAAAATGGATATAACCACTGACATATACCTTGAAAACTAAATGGTATTATTCTAAATAACTGACATAAATGTCAGCCTCAATGGGATCCAGTTGCAGGATGAGACACCTAAATTTATGTCTATGTATGACACAGCTGTTTAAGCCGCCATTACAGTCAGCAGAGATCCAGTCAACAAAAAGAAGTCTAAAGACCTATTCAGCTGAGCGACAAGTCAGTATCTGTATTAGTATAAAATGGATTGCTTGCTTGATTTCTTTTATTGTATTGACTCGATCCTTGAATACTATGGGTGTTAAGGTACTTAATTCACATATAGATAGTTATCTGTAAAATGTCTTAATCTGGAGGTGAAACCCACCCTTCTAATAAAATAAGCCAGAATGTTTATAAAGAAAAAAATTACCATGATTTATTAATATTAGTGTTAAAAATATTTGAATAAATTTTAAAAGAGGATTTTTAAATTAGGAATGCACTTTTCCCAATGCTAGTGCATTTGTGCAATGTTATATTTTCAAAATCAATTTCAGAAATAATGTGCAACAAAAATGAATTACACATAAGAAAAACCTCAGGTTCAGATTATACACATAGAATAGTAGGAAGAAAAGGAAACAGGATTTTGTTTCAGAATTTTTTCCCCCAGTTTACTTTTAGAGACCTGTGTTGAGAGAGAAAGACCTGCAACATTTCCTTGATGAGTAGGTTCTAATATTTTTTGGTTTGAAATGAGAGACTCACCTGTTCTGCTGCCTCTCTTTTGACATTATAGGTATCCAAGTGTTCTTGGAGCTCTAGAACACTGAACTTCAATGTTTCTAGCAGGCCACAAGACATTAGCTGCAAGATAAAAGCCATCACCTCTGTAGTCATGTAACATCTGACTATAATCCATGTAGTCTAGTATCTAAATTACAGAATATGAAATTCCAAGTCCACATTTGGAAAAACAATCAAATTAGAATTAGTTGGGTACAGATCATTCGTGACACCTTTAGTAAACTAACACAGGTAGCTGTATCAGTTAAATCAGTGAACAACAGTTTTGATTCCAAAATAAGAAGGGCAGTACCTAGTTAACAACTGAAAGAGCGATTTCAAAGGGATTTTTAGATCTTTCAAAAAGAAGAATAATATTTGATATACACACAGCTAGTGTAAATAGAATAGCCTGCAGCAGGAAAAAAGATACTGCTGGATTGCTCCTGTAGCAACCTAAGGAGTGTCCAGTGAGGGTTACTTGCCCTTCTCAACACACAAACTATACCACCAGCAAAGGATTCAGTCTGTAGGAACCAGGAACTATCAAAGCAGGAACTGTTGGGTGTTTGAAGAATTTTCTACCATTAATGACTTTGCCTTTTTCAACATAGTTTCAAAATCTCCTTTACCTCAGCTTTGCTCCACATAATTTCTCCCTGTAGTTTTATTTCCACATAGGTTTTTCTTATTAATCCTTCTCCTGTCACTTTCTGTAATAATCATGCCTCTAACATGATGCTTCCTCCCTCACACTGGTCATCCCTTGCACACATTAAGAGCTCTGTACTTTTCTCCAATCCCTTTTACCTGGTACCTCTTGGTCAGCTTGAATAGTGCAAGCGCAAGACTGCGATCACAAAATTGTGGCACAGAGAGTCACAGTATCCCACATTACTCAGGCAGGGGTGGGAATGATGCTTACGTGTTTGTCCAAGTGCATCAAAATTATTATTCCACCACCACATTAAAATACTGCTACTCCCAACCTCTACGTACGCATCAACCAAGCAGCAAGTTACAGCTCTGTGGCACCATGCCACTCTGCACTCAATGTGTGCAATAACATCAAAGTGCAAAGTCAGTGGGCATCTCACATCAGCAGTAGGCCATGAGCCGCTCCCAAATCGCTCATGAACCCGTGCTTTGATGTAAGGGGGCATCTTTCTGCTGAAAACTACTTTCTGAATGAATCAAATGCCAAATTTGAACCAAATGCCAATCCTGTGTGCATGAGTACACAACACAAAACCAAAGATTCGTGCGTGAACGTTATTTTGGATTAGACATTCTT
Organism: Harpia harpyja; assembly: GCF_026419915.1. Taxonomy (NCBI): domain Eukaryota; kingdom Metazoa; phylum Chordata; class Aves; order Accipitriformes; family Accipitridae; genus Harpia; species Harpia harpyja. The sequence goes on along the minus strand of NC_068941.1, from coordinate 60,733,691 downwards.
TCTTAGTGAGAAGTAATCTGATAGACAAGTAGGTTCATTTCAGTTAAAATTAATTGGAGAGGAAAGATTTACCTAACACAGTATTTGCCAATGTAACAACACTAAAGTCTGTATATGCATACATACGAACATACACATACATACGAACATACACATACATACAAGTCTGTATACTTGTGTGCATATATATTCATTGTTCCTTTTTTATATTTGTATTTATGTATATTTACTTATTTATTTTTTAAAACACACATGCTGTTATAGCTGGATAGTAGTGTAATTCTTCTGTGGCTTCTTATCCCAAACAAATTTCTTCTTTTGGTTAATTTCTACTGCTTTTCAAGTGGTGTAACAAACAAAAAACGTTACACAGGGTTCCCTTGGAATTCACTATCCATATCATGCTTTTTTTGGTGTCCATATTCTAAAGTGAGAGTGTAAGAGCAGAATTGCCCCTTAACACCAAGGGAAAAAAACAAATCAGGAGAAGAGTCTCATACTGGGTCAAGGCCAAAGATCCACCTGTCTCAGTAACTCATCTGACAATGTCTAATAACAGTTGCTTAAGGAAGGGAAAAACGGGGCAAGCAGGTGGTGATCCACTTGCTCCAGAATGCTTTCTTAGACTCTGTCTGTTGTTCTGCATATTCAAAAACCTATCCAGGGCTATTTCTTTCATGAATCTCTTTAGCTGCTTTTTGAAAACATGAACAGACACTGTAAAAAAGGACATGGTTTCACAGTTTGATTATGTATCACATGAAGGATCACCTATCTTTGGTTCTGTATGTTTTGTAAGTCACTGCTAGCTTAATTCGATCACCCTTACCATCAAATAAGACAACAATACAGTAATTTCTATCACTTTTCCATGATAATCAAGACACCTATGGACAGATTTCTCTCCCTAAAGGGCTGAAAAATCCTAGCCTGCATACTCATATGGAAGCCATACCACATATTTCATAATCCTTGTGATCCTTCTTGGAACCTTTTCCAGTTCAACCGTATTTTCTTTGAGAGCAGGGGACCAGAACTGTCCTCAAAATTCAGGATGTAGGTATATCAGGCATACGTACATTAGCTCAGTGATGTTTTCTGTTTTGCTGTCTCTCTTCTTAATTAATCTAGGATAGCTTTTTTTGACTGCTGCTGAACATTGAGCTAACTTCTCACAGTAATATTTACTATAACCCAAGATTTCAACTTGCATAACAACAAACAATCGAAAGCTTTCACTACATATCTGTAGCTAGAATATTTTTCTTCATGCATCATTGAATACATACATAAACAATACAGTTTAAAAAGGCAAAGTTGCTACTAGATAAGTAGTCTTCCTTTTTTTTCTCTGTGCAAAGAGTATAGAATAAATATGAACAAGCAGGGAAGGTAAAGAATAGTAAGGGAATTTTAGTGGTATCTAGTATCAGCAAGTTCCCTCTGTTCCTCGTTACAGCTGGAGGTTATTTTTGGAGAAAATGCACTTCTCACTTGTGTTTTCAAATGTTTATGATATATAGTGGCCACCTAATGTTTTAATTCCTTTCTGATTTAAATTATAAAAAGCATCCTTTTTTTTTTACATCTGAATGTTTCAGTTAGTGATGTTAGACAGCAACCTTTTAAAAGGCAAAAATATAATTAACACATTTTATTCAAACCTTTGAAAATCTTCCCAAGCATTGCTATTTTCCAAATATTAAAACATCATTTTGTATGTTAATAAAAATGTTTAAGCAGACAGGTATTTCAATGTGTAAGTTTATAAGATTTTTACCGTTTCCGCATCCACAAAGACTGTCGGACATTCTGAACACATCATCATCACTTCCAGAGAACTTCTAAATTTTGTTCCAATGCGCTGTAGACTTTCGCCAAGAAAGCTGACTGAATCATTTGTTATAGATACAAACTTCCTCTGAATGGTCTAGAAATCAAATCAGAAAAACATTTATTTTATGTTGTATTTTACTACCCCTCCTCTGGCTTTTTAGATTAAGAATTTCAGGAAAAATTTGCATCATGACAGCATGTATTTTTGTAATTAAATTACAAACTAATACATAATTTGCTCTGAATATTTATGTAAAACTAGCTCCAGAAAATGCAATCAATCAATCAATTAATAACACCAGCCTGTATATGTAAAGACAATTACTCCTTTCACATCTAGGTCTTTAGCATCAGTATAGCTGGATGACTATTTGTCTTTATGCAGTATAGATAGTAGTTCAATTCATTTTCAAGTGTTTGTGTTGCAGAAAATTATACACAAGAGTTTTATGAGTCAGAATACGACCTGTGTAGCACAATCTGTGTCCAAAACTGCCACCTGCAGGGTTTCTACCTTCTTCAAAAATCAGTCCTATGTATATCATGTTCAGTTATGTAGACTGTCAGCTTGGCCTAATACAACGCTGCGCTTTGCAATATATTATTTCATAAATCCTAGAAAGTTACCTGTAGAATAAAACTACACAAAGATGATATTTACAGCTGCAAAGTTAAACACAGTGTAGGAGCCCGAAGGCAAAATGGAAAGGTCCAGTCAAACAAGACCTCCAGGGTCTCATTTCATCATTTTAACCCTCCTCTGTACCCAGTAACAACTCCTCAGGAATGCTTCTTTGCCCAGACTCGAGCCCTGGATTGCTACTGCCCCTTTTCCTAGAGTATCCACCTTTCCAGCTGACTGAGGGCTATCCTGTCAATCCACAGAAAGTTTCACCTTTCTTTCTAGCTCCCTCTTCAATGCACACAAGAGAATATGAACTCCCATTTTACCGCTTTCAGGAAATGAATGAATGTGTGAAAAGCAACTGCAGCTGAACTTTGGTGTAATACAGAGAAACTAAACCCCTGTTGTCTAGATGAAGCCAAAAGACAAAAATCTAAAACCAGTAACAGGAATGTCACAGTGCTGTGGCAAAATACTTAGTTCAACTAAAAATGGAAAATGGGTACAGATGCACAGACTTGTTATTCAGTGGATAAGGTAAAGTATGAATTCTTCACATGTAAGTTACTTCACGGTACTAACCCTAAACCTGCCCATATATATGAGAGAAAATGCACGCTAGCATGGTAAAACGGAGTGAGCCTTTCACTGAGAAATTTATTATGATATACCAAACAGCAAGCAAAATTAATATTGGAGATAGAAGAAAGAGTTGGAGTCACAAGGTCTTGGTTTGTAGTACTGAATCTGCTCTTAGCTCACTTGGCGTGTTGCCTGTAAATAAAATGGATTAATTGCACTTCTCCTATCCCATAAGAAGTTGCAAAGAATAATGTATGTCCAAGTGGTACCACTTTGAGAATGTGAAAAAACCACCCCCTACATACAGGGAGGAGGGAGCCAGAAAAATTAAGCCATTAGCATTTTGTGTTGGATACCAGATCTATGAGGTAAATATAGTTAAAGAGAGGCATTTGAAACTTTCAGCTTTGGTGGATCTCCTGGTGTTTCCATTATTTCTCTGCAGAAAAAAAACTTTTCTCACAAGACAGATGCAAGATAAATTCATTAATGTTTGTCATGCTGCGATCCCATAATAATGAATCCCACAGAAAACCCAGGAGGAAGACATTAATTCTGTAATCAGCACAGAACCTGAGTGACGTTCAGAAAATAAAAGAAGGGACACAGCCTGTACTAAGAGCTTACAAGAAACACTGAAATAGTTTTTTCAAGCCGTTTTTTTTTCCCCTGATTAGAATCACTCCTAGACAATGAATACAGCAGATATTCCATGGAAAAATAGTGTATGACCATATAACATTCTTTTAGCAACGTAGATTTTTTGTCTGCATTTGATTTGCTTTCTAAGGCTTCCTGCTACCATGATCTTGTGGCTTTTGCAGTTATGGAGGGGAAGAATAGTTTTGAAAGCGGGAGGAAAGGATTTCAGACAAACAACCATGCACTGGCAATTCACTGACCTGAAACAATCTTGAGAAGACGTGAAATGTATAGACAGCACAAGATCCATCTGTATCTGACAGCATTTGATTGACGTGGCAGCGCCAGGCTTGCTCTTCATCGTCGTATGCCACTGGTTGGAAAGCTGCCAATATGGCAGAAAGAAATGGTGAAGGAGGTGGGGAAGTTTGTACTTCTGCGAAACCATCTTGTTCTTCTTCATCTTGGCTATGAATAACGAACAACAGAAATTAACTCCTCAGTAAATTTTTTAGGAAAACCCCCCTTCATTTTGGTAAGAATTAAAAATAAGAATTTGGAATTCAGAATAGTGATTTGTAAAATAAATAATCAATCAGCTAAGGTAACTATGAACCAAGAAAAGAGTTAAAAATCAGAAACTTTTGCTACTGCAATATAAAAGATTGCTTATATTCTTAAATACCTCCAAAGTTTGTTAAAGTATGTTATTTCTATGCATATCTACAGACAAAGGGCTATCTGTACCTTATATATAGCTATATACAGCACTGTATATATACACCACTCAGAAAACTGGTTATTTTTTTTCTTGCCCCCAATAACTGAATTATCATTATCATTCAATTTTTCAAATTTTTATTCATCTAAACATATGGTCCACCAATATCTATAACAAATTTTAGCCTTCCTTAAGAGAAACACAAGAGCTCATTTAGCAGTGTAATACTGTTTTATAACTGTCTTAAGTTAACATCGTAAGTGAATGGAGATAGATTGGAACACTTTCATTTTTATGGGCAATCGATTTAATGGGGCTTTGTTCAAAGAGCATTCTACAGTCATACTTTCCATTAGGCACCAAACATCCAATAAAAATATCAAACTGTGAATTAATCAATGCTACTACTTAAAATCATTAACTTAATTGTTAAAATTTCCTGTATTACAAGGAACGATACATTTTGACAGTTCTTCTTGTATAATTGTACTTACGCAACAAAAATACATGTGGGAGGACTCCAAGTATAGATAGTTTATTAAAATAATTTTTTTAAACACATAGCGTTTTTCTCTGTAACAACCACCTCATTCACAGCAGTGCCAAGTATGTCTTAAACAAGACTTAAACATGTCTTAAGACCTGTGGGTGCTGTTTTTAGGTATGTTCATTTTAGTAGCACAAAGCTCAAAAGCTAAGATGCAATCCTTTTGAATAATATCTGTAAGCAATGCTTCAAAAAGATTTTCAGGTATTTTCTAACTAGTGTATCAACCCTATAAATAATTACCTCTGCCGCTCTTCAAACTAGAGCTATGGGGTTTTTTGTTTGTTTGCTTAGTGTAAATAAAGTAAAACCTCAAGAGATTTTTCAGTTCCATATACAGAAATAAACTGCTACTACCTGGTACCAGCCTTTAATTCTTGCAAGGCATATTGCAGTAGGTTGCATATGGGATTACAAGATGCAATTTCTCTGTCTCTGTCCCAGTAGAACCTTCTAAAACAACTTGGTCTTTTACAGCTCTGGTTGTGTCCTTTTCTGTAAAAGGCTCCTTAAATGATCTCTCTGACAGAATATACACTAAGTCTATGTTCCTATATACACTAAGTCTATGTATTATTCAATCTAAACTTCTGAACCAATTTTAAGTATGAATGAACCTATGAACAATTTGGAATTTTTTTGTTTGTTTTGGTTTGGTGTTTTTTGTTTGTTGGTTTGGGTTTTTTGTTTTGTTGTTGTTGTTGTTATTATTATTATTTGTTTGGAGTTGTTTGTTGGTTTGGGTTTTTTGTTTGCTTTTTTTTTTTAATTATTATTATTTGTTTGTTTGGGGTTGTTTGTTTTCCCTCCTCCTTAGACTGTTACCTTCAAGGGACTTAGGGTTTCCCTTTAAATATGACTCAACCAGCTAGGACTAACTGTAACTCTTCCTCTCAATAGTTATTTTTGCTCTCCATGTTAAAAAATAGAAAAATGTTATTTCACTTTAAAGTATCTTAGAAATGTACAAGAGACTGATTAACCTTAACACTGAAACTAAACCTTGGGCAAAGACAAATGGGTCTGACTCCTACAGGACCTTTGATTAAGAAAAATGAAAACAAAACAAAACTTTTTTTTTCCTTGTCTTTTCCTGTCTTTGGGTACCAAAATAGGTTCTGCCATAATTCAGAGCAGTTCAAGGGCTTTTCCATGTTATACTGCTTGCAGCTGGTGGCTGCCAAGAAAATGCTCCAAAATGCCCTCTGTCCTCTTTTCACATTTCTGTCCTACTGATGGTGATGAAATGTGCTAGGTTTCTTTTACTCAAGAATTCTCATCTTTTCCTGCATGGGTGTTTTCTCTGTACCAGAAATGACCACTGAGCAAAGTACTGAGCTTATTTGCTATGACAGGCAAAACCAACCAACCATTATTTCAGATATGCAAAACATCATCTTAGATACTTGTATTATGAGATTCATGGAAAATTGCACACCATAAGAAAGCCTACTTTCTTTGATTCATGCACTGATAACATGTAATTTCTGTTACTTAGAAACAATATTAATGTTACCTAGACAAACCAGAGAAGTCAGCTTCTTCTTCTTCACATCTCTCATCTAGCTCTTTCAAAGCAAGAGTGACATCCTCTTCACAGATAGATTCAGAATAGCTCTCAGGAGCTGCTGCCTCTGCCAATTCTGGGATCTCTTCCAACTCAAGAGATTCATGACAGACCAGACAGTCTTGTTGTTCTTGTAGTAGATACAACCCAGTGTCTTCACTAGCAGTGCTAACCTGTTCATCCCTTACTGCTGAACTTCCTTCCTGTGAATCAAACATACTTTTATTACTTTTATTGTCAGGGCTTACATATTCTTATCAGTTTTTATTATGGTAAAGCAACAGATTTATAAAAAATAGTTTACAAATATCCATTTATACTTCGGTCATTCAGCTCTTTCGATTGTTCACACGGTTTTACTTGAGCAAAGACAGGCAGTCTGTTTGTAATGTTTATAACTTCTGGTTAACGTTAATATACTAGAATATGACTGACTTATAGCAAACACAATTTCTCAAATACACTCAGTTAAATCTGTTAAGGGAACAGTCCCAGAAAAATGTCTTCAAATAGCCTCAAACATATTGAGATCACAACAAACACGATCAAGACTTTCATATTTTATTTTTCTAGTTAAGGACCAAAATGACTGCCTCGTGCTTGCATTTGGGGTCTGGAACCAGTACAGAACATTTCTTCTCCTTTCTGCTCTCCATTTTAACAAGTTTCTAAAGCATAACTGAGCAACAGTGTAACAGATGAACAATGGAAAAGGGACATTCCACTATTTTTATTATTTTGCCATTACTGTTAATATGGGGAGCTTTAAAGGTTTAACCCTGAATCTCTAAATAGGCTTTCCATCACCAGCAGTTATAAAGAGACAATGATTAAACTCAGGTAGGTAATATCAGAATGACCCTTTCTCCTTTCCCTCTTCCTCCATTACCATTATTATACTCATTAACATTGCTATGTTGAACAGAGGAATGCAGATTTAGTTAAGTTACAATGAATCCATTTGAAACCTTTTACTAGATTTTTCTGTGGAATAAACACAACACTTTCTTGTACTTGCTATTTCCTAAATTAGGCACAAATTATCACACGTTTTCATTCTTAGCGTGCTGGTCTTCCTCTACTGGCATATCCAAGACTGGTCAACAAACCTTTGGACAGCCTCTAAGCATACACATCACTTCATGGCTTTCATCAGTCTAAACAGATCCTCTGACAGATAAATAACTGTACACATATTAGAAAAGATAATTCACCTTTAAACAGAACCTTATAATTTTCTTTCACAGTGATCCTAACCTTATCTCACTTTGACTATGGTACTCCTCAATATGACACTGCTGTCATTTGACACAGCTAGTGACCTCGCTTCTAATGCCTCTTTTGTAAAAGTTAAATCTGGGATTTTATTGCACAGAACAGCCGTTTTGTCACACTGAGCAGCTAAGGCACACGGGAACGTAAGACACTTTTACAATACCACAGCAAAATAATTTGGATTGAAGCAGTGGTCTATTATAGATGTTAACATATGATACAGAGCTGCACTGATCATGTGTGGTAGATGTACATATGAGGGATACACTTTTAGAAAATACTTAACTGCTAGTTAATAAATTTGCAGCTAAGTTAATCTTCATGGTGCCATGACTCCTGATTTCTGAAGTTTTCTGTGTAACACTGGACATGTCTACTACCAATGTGAATGTTCTTTAAGTATCTTAAAGATGTGATTTATATAGTTGACAACTACACAGAACCCAAGGAAAATTACTTCTAGTAAACCATTCCCTCATAAATCCACAGTGCAAGTGAGTAAAATAGAGAATCATTTTAGTCAGAAACTTTCATGTACTTAAGCTTGTAAAACTTATTGTACAAAATTGAAAATATTCTTGTACACTAGATTGTACATTCCCAACTGGAATGTGAAATGTCCCTTTTGCAAAAATACGTGCTATTACTGGGGATCAGCCAAACATATTTAAGTAAACTATTTACTTAACTCTTCAGCATCCCTACAATAGGAACAAGGAACTCAACTGCATCTAACCAGCACACACACTTGTTTTTAAATAATGGCTTCAATTTTTTTTATTTTACCTTAGATAAATTTTGATACATATTTATTTATATTAAAAACATTTTGTTAACTGACACTTGGTATGCAATGAAATGCCTGTGTTGAAAGAGTTATATGTAAAGTATATGAGCATAGGAAAAACCAACTGCACTATGCTGTGAGTTGTGCAGTATAAGAATTCAGAACAACATTAGTTTTACTGGCTTCACAAATTTTTCACTGAGTTGATAGTGTGCAAATGTTCAAGGTCATTCTGTTATGAGGCATAAAGCCAGCTCTCCCTTTTAACAACAAAATCCAACTTAGATAGCTAACTCTTGTAGAGAGATAACTTTGAGTGTTTGAACTGTGCTTGAAGAAAACATGTATTTGACTGATGCCTGTATTCTAACAAGCACAAAATAAACCTGGAACACATCACATTTAGTAATTGTATTTATATGCATTTGCAGCTGCCCTTTTTTTTTTTTTTGATATAGTGACTTTTTTCTGGATGCTGCTTAGTCATGAAATTATTTTACAGCCCAGTTTAAATGTTTTCAATATTTTTAATGACATTGGTGGGTTTTTTATGTGAATGTTTTCACCTGAATTATCAGAAGTATAGTGATTTTATAAAGGGAGCTGCAGAAGAACAATGAATCCAAGTATAAAGGCAGTCTCAGAAAGAACTATGAAAACATAAAAATGAATTACAGCTGAGAATGTGCCACAAGTGAACAACAGCAAAGACAAAAGTTCTATTGTGGTGAATTTCATTCTATAAAATCCCAGCTTATATATCGCTTCTCCCTTTTGAAATCTTAACATAAAACATCTATGTGGAAAAAAAATCATCCAGATTAAGTGTTATTCCTCACCCAAAATTCTGTTGGAACACAAATGCATATTGTAGACAAGCAGATGAAGCGCTAACAGAACAATTTGTTTGACAATCTAAGCACAGGTGCTCTACAAAAGGTAAGACAATTTATCAACTGCAATATAACCAAACACTTTAAAAAAAGCGTATAGATAATCATAATGGAAAAATACGAAAAATGTGGGAAAAAGCTGCTTTATAAAAGTCACAATATTACACTTCTAGAACACGAGGATTTTAATCACAGGAAACCAGTCACCCATACTTTCCCTTTGTTGTACTCCAAGTATGTCTTTTGTTCTTACAGTTACCTTTATTAAATGTTAGCTAGGTGGGTGGTTTGCCTGTTAATAAGAGTGATTTTCTAGGTAGCAAACAGGTAGACTAGAGCCTTTGTTCAGAAACCTCAGTCACTTGAACCAGGCAGCTGACTGCTTAAACTAAGTTGGCTGAAGACTCATTCTTAAGTGTAAACTGTGCAATGGTTATTCAAATGCACATAGGAATAGCTTAATTTTCTGGAAAACTCAATAGAACTGTATGTGCTGTTAAAGATGGGATTAGCAATGCTTATCCAAATAAAAATAAGATTGCCAGCAGCATTAATAATTTTAACTGAAGAGATAAAAAGTCCACCTAAATCAAGCCACTTCAAATTCAAGAAAAAACCAACATATTGAGTTTTAGCTGCAACTGCTAAATATTGTAGGAATTGTAGCAGATGAGAGTTTTATTTTAAATGAATTTTTAAAAATTTTAAATTATTCAAAAGATTTTAAAAACGAAGAAACTGAAGTACTCACAGATTTGCAGGTGGCCATTAGCTTGAAATCTGTCTCAGTCCACACAGGCCTTTCCAAAAAAGTATACCACTAGCATCTGTGGTCCTTTTTAAAGGATTATTTAATGGAACCAACTGCTAACACAGCTGGCCTGAGGTTTTATTCCCACATAGCACCAATCACATTAACCCAAAGAAAGCAAAAAAAAAAAAAAAAAAAAAAAAAAAAAAAGGGGGGGGGTATGGAGCAGGGATAAAAAAAAGTATTTGAAAGAAAATGTTGCTCATGAAGGATTTCAACCATATCAAGTAAAAGCATCTTGAATATTTGCCTATTTTCATTCTGCACCATGAAATGATCATTATCAGCCCTTCAAGAATATTTTTAACCTGTGGTAAATTCCCTCAGTCCATCCCAAGTGGTTTTCATACTGAGGGAACATTGTGTATGAACATTCCAACAGGTTAGAAATATTAAAAGCAAATCAAATAATCAGTGTAACAGATGAAAATTCAGTTGAAAAGAAAGGCAAAGTTGCTACTAAACACTAGAAGGAGCCCAAATCAGTCATGCACCAGCCCACATTTCTCCCCACCTCAGGCAGCTGGTTGCTAGAGTTATCTAGAGGAGAAGCCTCCAAACTTGGGGTCTCAGTTCTGATTTGAAGCACCTCTTCTGTTCCCACACTGCTAGTGGAATCTTGAGACTGAAGTGATAAACCAGCATGATCTGATATTGTTTCGTCTATGGCAGAATCATTGTTTAACTAAGACAGAAAAGAAAGAAACATGAAACTCGTCACAGTTTATTGAACATATAAATTACAGGGAAAGAACACATTAGTTTTGAAATAGGCAGTTTCAGTATGGTTAGCTATTTGAATTTATTCACACATTACAAGTTTAACAGCTTTACACTAAAACCGTTAGAAGCATCACATGCATTTCTGTAAGATGTAACTTTGAAGAGAAGTTTGAAGCTATCCTTGGGATCCAGAAATTTATTTCCTTTCTTGTTCTTAGAGGTCTTTGGCATTGGTGAAATGCTAGACCAAAAACACTGGAGAGCAGAGCTCTTTGTTATGGGCAACATTAATACAAACTTCACCTAAAGTCTGAAAAGCAGCATACTATCCCTGCTACAACCTGTCCAGTCAATTTTTTCCTAATTTCATTTATGTAATGCAGACAGACTTCTGAGTGGCCAGCATTCTTGATTTTCCTTAGTTATACGTACACATGCTTCAAAATCCGTAATTAAATTAGCGATTTCGATGGTTAAACACAACTGAGGCTCCCATGGGAGCACTTACTGCTCTTCTTGTTATTTAGTATTTTGGGGTTTTTTTGAAGCTAGGAATCCACAAAGACACACACTTGATATATAACACATGCAATTTTGTGCTTATATTTAAACAAATATAGTAAGTATAAAGACACTACAACAAATGAATGTTGTACTAGAATTATAAGCCTGTGAGGTACCACCAGTAGGTAAAGTAACTCTTTCCCTTCATTGATGTTGTTATGAAAAAGAAGCTTAGCCACATTAATTTAGTTCCTCTTTAGTTCACTTAGGCTGAAAGTGTGAGCCATACTTATCCATTAAAAGTGCAAGTGAAAGCTTAAGTTCTCAGATTCCTTTCACAGAAAAATAACTTACCATCTGCGAACGAGACAGAATCTGACTTGCAGTCAGGGCTGCTTCTTCTTCTGAAGACTCATCGGTATCTTCCTGGTTGGTCAAGTTCAAGCTGGGTGTGCTACCAGAGTACTGACATTCTTGAAGAGACGGTGTGTCTCCTTTGTCAATACTGTCAAGAGAGCGCCTACGAACGCCCCAGTTGAAGTTGTCCATGCTTTCACCCTGTAATAAAAAAAGTTTGCACACACATCTATATACGAATCTCAACATAATAAAATTAATACACAAATGCAACACAGAAAACACAAGTACTGAATGCATTATGAACAGAGTTTCAATCAGCCCTTTAATTTTATTAAAATTTTAAATACCTTGTTAAATGATGTTTGTAGATAAATTAAAATATATGGCAAATGAAGTAGAAATCTTTTGAATATCTTCTTGGAAAGTAACTCAATATATAATCTAGAACTATATCAGTATCAATTTTATATATCTGACTAGAAAGTACAAACACACCACAGACAACAACAGATGAACAAGCCAGGGCACCAGGCTGCAACTTACCTGCAGCTCCTGGTTAGCAAAAAGGAAAACACATATAATTAGAAAGAACGAGGACAAACACTTAAAGATACTCTAGAACCAGGGAAAAATGTTTTATTACATAAGATTTGCCAACAGTAAAAGACTGATTCAAGCTCTGAAAAAAAGCTTTAGTCAAAAAGCTAGTATTGAAAATAATTTCTCTTTCTAATGGGAGATTGATTAAAAAAAAAAAATAAACAAACCGACAACAAAACACTAAAACCAGCATGCTCATGATACATTTTCTCTAGTGTAACATGTAAAGCAACTGTTTCAACAAACATTAGATGAAATTCTTTAACTAACACACATAAATCTAAACTGACCACATCCAACTGACAAAGCACCATCAACATTAATTATGTACAAGTTGTAGAAAAAACAATGCCTTCATTAACTGTTTTAGCAGTTCCTTTGTGCCAGTTTTATGAAATGCACCCTAAACACCACCAATAGCTGGATCCTTTCTGTTCGCACATTGTAAAGCTGGGATACTTGGGTTTCAAACATCAAACATACTAAGTGAAATCCATATCTTAAAAACACTATTGTTTTAATTCACAAGTACAGTAATGATCTTTGATTTTCTCAAGCACCTTGTCAGCCTTCAACAATTCATCTAAGAAAGATGGAAAACCTGATCAGTTCACTTCACCAGTCTACGGACAGCTACTAAAATACCACATCTAGCCCCAAATGTGCAAGACTGTTTTCCAAAACTGCTCTAACAGAGTGAGTATCTCTTGTGGCAACTTAAGAGATCTTCATGATGCACTACATATGCAAAGCGAACTGAATGTTTTGTAGTCTCTTTCTCTCTCAGTAATTTGTTTTGCTCCAAGAAAGGTGAAAAGTTACGGCAAAGCAAAAGAATCCCAACTACAACAAAGTACTGCTACTGTGGGCTGAAGCCCTTAAGTTTAATCTGAATATTACTCAGATTTTAATGTAAAAGCTCCAGTTAATACTGTTGACATTTAGTTATTAGCAACAAAGAATATTCTGTGGTTTTGGTGCAAACTAGGCTGCTCTTATATCAAGTGCACAATTTATAAGTAATGCCCTAAATTTGTTCAATCTGTGGTTTTTTTCTTTTTTTCCCAAGTATTGCACTACATGTTCCATACAGGCAAGTAATGAGAAAGAAACTGTCTTTTCTTCATTATGATCTGCTATTAAAATAATACAGAAAATGAAGTGAAAGATTAACTTGGTTTGGCAACGTTTTCAACTTTTGGCATCCTATCTACAAAGCCCCATCTAGCGTTAAAATAATGTTTTACTACTACTGAGCCTTGATTCTGAACTGTTTGACCACTTGCATTCAATATAGGAAATTGTAGCTCTATAGTATGTGGTCACATATATGCCATAGACCATGCTGAGCCTGTACTTTTCCTACAAGATGCAAATATTGGCTGAAGTGAAGCAATACAGAGGAAGCATGAAGAAAGTGAGATAAAACTAAAGTATTAGGGGGAAAAAAGCAAGATTTTGTAAAAAGAGATAGATTAATCAGAAGAATAATCTTAGTGTTTAGATAGGCAGATATTCTTAGTAGCTTGTTCACTCATGACCTGCAAGGGTCTCCATTACTAATTAAACTATTTTGTATAGACTGTAACAAAAGCACTGAAAGAAACTACAAAGCATTTGATTTCTTCTCCCCAGTCCTTTTGCAGTCATACTTCGACGCTTCAGCAAATTCTGGTCTGAAACCTTTTATTTATCCCAAACAAGTAACAAATGTTAACAGAATCTTTACTATTTCTTAATTTTATTTTACCTCCTCTCTCTCTTTTTTGACAGGAGGAAAAGTGGAGGAAATTTAAGAACTGCAACAAACCAGATATAATGTCAAAGTCAATGCAAGCAATTATGGTGACCAAATCAATCGTATATAATGAGATAGTGTATCATACAGTTTGTAACTTTGAAAGCTATTCTTCATGTTTTCAAAATGCAGAAACATATCAGGAACAAAGATAATACCATTTTCTTAACATATTGTTCCATAATTAAGTTTTCTACTGCATGATACCCAGGTGTTCATCCTGTCATTGGCTTATACTGTCATATCGGTTCACTTTCAGATTAAGTCACTTAACCCACCCCAAAAATCCCAACTCTCTCCCCCAAAAACACCCAACAATTTGCAACAACTTAACACTGCAAAGTTTGTGACATGGGTTTCTTTATAGTGCAAATTAAGTTCAATCATGTCATAAATTCTTTCCAATTGGATTAGTTAGAAGAGCTGCCAGTTCCTTAGAATTGCACCAACATAACCTAATTTTTAAAACGTTCTCAAATGGAAATACACAGAAGAAATCCCAAGGTCTCACCTCTGCATCTTCCAATTCAACATCTAAAAAGTCAAAGTCTTTAAAAACTCCAAACTGTTGTTCACTGGTATTGTCTTCTACAGCTACTTCCTCCTCTTGAATCACTTCTTCTGTTGTTGAAATAAGACTAGTTTGTTGATCTCCAACTTCCAAGTCTTCATTAGAAGAAAACACAACCTGCAGGTATGGGTAAAAATAGAAATAAAAATTTCCAACTTCTGTAACTCCAAAAGTCAGCTATCCTGCTTCCTGCAATTTAATGGCATTAGTGGCAGTTAGTGTGCTGCTACAATGACAATACCAGGGGAAGTGCAGACTGCAATTTGTTTCAAGACTAGTTGGATTTTAAACTACATCTTTAAACTAATGATATCATTCTCTCCTTAGTGTAACTGAGAGTTGCAAAGGTACAAATAAAGAGAAAAATATATCCCCAAACCTTCATTTCCATAACCACAATATTAGTCAAACTTAAAAACAAAAAAATTCATCATGATAATCATCCACATGACACAGGCCATGTAATTTTCGCCTACCAATTTCTGTGGACTGTATAAAGGCAGCCAATGCTGGCTTCCAGTGATTATAATCTTCACAAATTACAATTTGCTGTTTATTTCCATTTGAATTTTTTAAAATGTCTTCAGTTTCAGCTTTCAGGCATCTAATTTTATTTATTTTAAACTCCTCCACTAGATTAAAGATCCACCTCCCATCAGTATTCTTCCCCAGCTAAGAACTTCTATGTCACAATAAAAAACAATATTCTAGATCGTAACCAAGGTAGGCTATTCACTTTATTTTAAAAGCTCTTAATGCCATCACCACCATTAAGGTTAGAATGCCAATGGGTGTCTTTTCTATGCCATACACAGAAAGTAACACCATCGGCCTATTTTTGCTCAATAGTTAAGACTATTGTTCCTACTGATATCCATGTCAGTTTGAAGGCTTGTGATCCACTGGTCATTTTCAATGGATTCTATGGTATTTTCAATACAGCATCAACATCCTTGCAGTCCTCAGCCATTCCTGCCTCTTCTCTCTGAAGTGCATCTTATTTATAATGGACTAGATAGAGATTTACTCAGAACAGGGGAGACCTAGTTCAATGCCCTCTTCTAGCCAAGACAATTAAAATTCATACAGCCTCAAACATACAACACACTATTCTGGAGCAGCAGTGTAGCCCTGCTGTTCTGTGAAGAAGTATTAAGGATTAGTCTGATCAACAGAGCTCCTTAGCCGTCAACTAATTTAATTTGGAAAGGACAGATTTGAGTTCCAGTCCAAAGACTTTAAAAAAATCTTGTTTTGATAACCACGTAAGATAAGAATTAAGAATTAAACCTAGTAATTTATGTTTGCTTTAAAACATATAGTCCTCCCCCTACAAGACTGACCTAAGTTCACTGAGATTTTGGCTGAATTTAAATACTGTTTTGAAACCTGACTAGTAAAGACTGGTGCCCACTGGACTTCCTGAGGAATAATAGTAATTCATTACTTATGATTCCATCTCTTTTTAATTCTTCAATTGGATTTGTGAAGTGTTGAACCCAAACCAGTTTGTCAAAAACCGCTCTTCATAACTTCACCAATACCTGAAAACGCAACAGCATTCTCACTACTGGAATTTAAAAACCAAACCAAACCACCAACACCACTTACTGAAGGATTCTTGGGAAGACCAGATTCTGGACCACACAGAGAAAGTACGTTCATTAGCTTCTCCCTAGTTCTTCTCTGAAAAATATACCAAAGAAAATCACATAGCAAGGCATCTGCTGGAGGTCCAGGTAAAAATGTAAAACATCTGCATTTTGACTAGTCATCTCGCATCCTGACATCCTCTAAAAAGAATCTTACTACTTTTTTCTTTTCACCAGTATTAGCTTTTAATTTATGCTATATGCATTTACTGTTTTGCTAAGACACAACATAGACTTCAAATTACACTTAAACAATTTTTTTATACATTCATAAATAATGTCTATAATATATGTATAATGTGTTTGAGATACCATGTACCTGAGATAGCTGTGGTCTCTTCCAGCTGACAGGAACTAATGCATTTGAATTAGAGCCTGAGGAAGTTGAAGAAGTGCTCCGGGTAACAGCAATGACTTTTGGCTTCCCATTTCTACCAGCTGCGCTGTGTTGATCACCATACTTATTTCCAATAATTGGTGTCTATCAAAGACAACAAAAACTTTCTTAAAATTCAAATCTATATTAGTAAAGACCACACATTTGATTTTAGAAGTTAGTCTTATATAAAATGTAGGAGGGTTTGCCTGTTTGTTTGTTTTTAAGCATTCTACGAAGCCCATGCCTAATCCACTGAGCATCGGTACACTGGGAAATACAAAGCTGAATAGTTCTACCCTATGCAGCAGGCTGCCATTCTGCCCACTTTTGTGGGTTTTTGAATTATGCAAGTTTTATGCTGACAATCTAGTTATATTTTTTAAACACACTTTAAAAACAACTGTGTTCTAAGTTTAAAAGATGCAAAGCTGCTCTAAAGAACCATTCACAGACATGAACAAACTGTTTTCACAGACAAGGAACTTCACTAACACATGCACACTTCTGAAAACCAAAGATCAAATTCAGCCATTTTGACAGCAAATGCTACTCCAGTGAACTCTGTGGGAATTCATCTTGTCTCTCAATTATCTGCATGCACTGAAACTTCCAGTAAGAAATTCACTTACCAATTTAAGTAATGCTCCTAAGACATCTGTATCTCCAATCATTACCTAGGGTCAGCTTCAACCAGGAGCCCTTACTTTTGATTACTTCTAAAGTTTCCACAATTTTAACATCCCTCTATTACACTGCAGTCATTTGGCCATACTCCCCTTTTCAGACATAGAATGAGTATCAGCTGTACTAATATATTATTTTGAGTTCTAATGAACCCTAATTGGGGGGTAGGGGTGTTGTTTTTAACTACAGGAGGTTTTTCTCCAGTTGCATCCATCTCACACTGAGGTTCCTATATTCTGTATCCTACTCTCTCCTCTAAATTTTCCCCCCCGTTTGAAAGTCACGCCAAAACTGCAGTACAGGGTTTTAATCCTCTCAGCCCTTGAATGCACAACCCTTCACTTGATGAAAGCCTGGAATGTTCAGCTGCAAGCCGCAGCCAGCTGCATTAGCCTGCTCTCTGACACAGCTGAAATACCCTTGAGAATAATCCTATTGACTTTTAGTAATTAACTCTCCAGACATTCAAAGGGGAGAAAAGGCAAAAACACAACATAAAAGAATTCAAAGTTTATCTTTCAGTATGACTCTAATTACATGTATGTAAAACTTCAACATCTGCCATTCTTAAAAATGATATTTTAAAATATATAAATGTAGAAGGCTAACAGAAAACAAATCTGAGTTTGCAACAGAAAGTCAGTATTGCATTGTAATTTAAATATAATAATTACCTCTGATATATCAAAATGGAAATCTAAGGTCTTCCCAGGTAGCTCCTTGGAGACATTATTAAAGATTTTCGTGAAAGAGATTTCAGGAGAACCTATGTCACCTCCATAAGTCTTTGGAATATCGTTAGGTACAACAAGGCTCGCTGACCGAGACACCACCAGTTTCAAAATATTAAGGGCTTCCTTCCAATATGGACTCTAAAGAGAATGTACACAAATCACAAAACAATCACTTCAAACAAGACAGCCATTTTTAATGTACAGTAGGATTTTGCACCGATCCGTTGCAAGATTCCCAAACCCAAAAGCTCTAATCTTCTATATGTGGCTGCAATGTGCTAACACAGGTGGGCAGCTTCAGACCTTGAAGTGCCAGGAAGGCAGTGGCAAGGTATCAGGTCATCCCACTGCAGGCGGTCAGGTCCAGCCATGCAGGCTCACTAGCTCCAAGTCACAGTGCCAGCCACACCAGACTCTTGTTCCATGTCCTTCGCTCCCTATATTTACACTACGTTTTTTACCATTGTCTGAAGTATCTGCCCTTCATGCCCCAGAAGATAAAAACTGATAGCATTTAAAAGCAAAACAACTTCCACCCGCTGGCATCTTTAATTATTTTACACTTATGGGCAGAGTAAACTGAATTTGAAACAGACAAAAATATTTTGTGCTTTATATTTCCTCACACATTTCAAAGATCTTAAAAAAAACAAAAACATTTACAAGGTTTTTATATAGTATCAAACCAATGAAGTGCTTAAAAAAGCCAGGACAAAAGTATGAGAACATACATACATACATGA
This sequence comes from Harpia harpyja, assembly GCF_026419915.1. Classification (NCBI taxonomy): domain Eukaryota; kingdom Metazoa; phylum Chordata; class Aves; order Accipitriformes; family Accipitridae; genus Harpia; species Harpia harpyja. Next base: position 60,714,657 of record NC_068941.1, on the reverse strand, counting down.
AAGTATGAGAGGCAGAGCCCGAGTTGAGTGCACTCTCCTTAAAAAGATGATTAAGTAATGTAAATAATTCAGCAGTTTCAACAACAGAGATTGTGGAATGAATTGCAAATGAGACTTACACCAAAAGCAGCACCTTGTGAAGGTTAAGATTTACACTCCTGAAAATGGTAGGATTCTACCTGAAACGTAAACCTGCCAGTGTTCGAAATTAGCAGGATGCCTGCCTTTTTCTTTTTTTTTTTTTTAAATTAGCATGCCATGTTTGTTAAATAATTTTTTTATTGCATTAAAAAAATAAACACCACTTTCAATGCTCTTAGTATATGCCTCCTTGTAGATAATGAGTCTTGAACAATCTCCTGAATTTCTGTGCATCATAAACATAAAAAAAGTAGTGTCAAACTTGAACCATCCTGTAGCAATTTAAATTTGCTATGATGCATTGTGATTGCAGAGGACTAAAAAAATCAGCCTAGTAGCACCACATTTAAACAAGACATGTTCATTTATGATCTTTTCTTTTGTCATTTACAGTAACAAGTTTTACTGTATCAAAAATACATAGGCTCCTCTGGAATATTTTTTTGCTAGTACCATTATTTTGATAGCTAACATCTAATTAAGATTACATTCCATGGTAGTGTGGGCTTGCATAGAAAGCTCAGATAAAGGTTAGAGGTGAAGGAAGCAGCCGTCAGGCCATGAGAACTATAGTTATGCTAATCATTCCATTTTGCCTAATGCACTCTGACAGGAGCACAATATCTAAAGTACATACCCATCAATAATAAAACATCCAGGGAACACTATTTTTGCTGGTTAATTATGATTAAACCATTCAACTGAAATACACTTGGCAATAATGGCATTCAGGAAAAAAGAAAACGGGGGCAGGGGCGGGTGGGGGGAAGAGAAGAATATTGTGCACTGAAATGGTTTTATGCTCCAGGCATTTTTATAAAATCTTTCAGCAGGATGCCAGACTTTCTTCCATGAAAGAGATTTTCAGTAAACTGTATTGCAAGTACAAAGGATCAAATTACCTAGGGCAAAACACTGTTGTTCATCTTTTGGGGACCTTCTTTAATAAAAAATGCACTCAAATTTATTAAGGTGCACCTTAATGTTCCTCACAGATATATTAGTGAAAGTGATTTAAAGATGCATTTAACTGTAAAACTTCCTTTTGAAAACACACACACTTAAATAAAACATTTGTGCAGTATTTAGCAGTATAACATTTCCTTTGAAGGATCATCACCTCTAATTACACATGTAGAGTTGCCTATATCTGCAGAGATATGCACATTCACCTAGGTAACTTGTCCCACAAGATGTAAATCAAATTGGACAAATACATAAGCATATAGTGAATTAAGTACATTGGACAAAAAATAAAATACCACAGAATCTGACTTTGAAGAACTATTTTTATACCTGAAATAAATTAATTCCCCCCCAAATCAAGTGTAATTTCACTACCACTTTGATAATAAGCAGAAAGGCTTTTATAGTTTTTCAGAGTACCTACCTGAACATATTTACCAATAACTTTTATGATTTCCAAATTAAACTGCTTCACTGGTGCTGTGGATAGGTCTATATGACTCAGAAGACTGTAAATGATCTGCAGTAAGGACTGTTGCATACTGGATAACCCTTTCTCTAACAGCTAAAAAAAAAGGTTTTTAAAATACAGAGTTTAATTAGGGCCTTTAATGGTAGCAAAAAGTGAAAACAAACATTAAAATATAGCTAGCTTCCATACATATTTATCTTCCCCTTCAAGAAACTTAAGTGTACCACTTCCTGTTTTTCAAAACTTTGTTTTAGCATTTAAAAAAATGTAATGCAATAGAACAATGTTTTCTGTCCTAATTCAGTTTTTTCCCTTAATTTTGACACATTTGTTAGGACAGATCTAAAGCACCAAATAGAATTGTTCATACAAATTCAAAATCTCAAAGCTGTATGAAAAACAATTACATCTATGCCTTAAAGAAAGCTGGTAAACACAATCTTACAAACAAAATAAGTACATATAAAGTAATTCATGAGAACTGAAAATATTTTTTTAAATATTTGTACACAGTTTGAAGGGATATACTTCAAGGACAAGCTCTACAAGCTTTTCACACAAGGTACTTTTTTTAAAGGTAATAACAGTTTTCCTGTATGAAAGCCTGGCAGAATCATACACTGAATTCTATAATTTAAATTATCTTTGATTATATACTATGCAATACTTACAATTAAACTTTGACATTTTTTTAAGTTGTGATAAGGACATCTTTAAATGTGTACTTGGATGAAAAAAGGTCTCTTAAAAATTTGCCCTAAGTATATTTTCGTAAAGCCAAGACAGTGCGCACATTTTATTCATGTAGCACAGAATATAAATATCTACTACAAAACACTACTATCATAAAAAAGGATCTTTCCTTAGAGGGATTATCGTTTCAAGGTACATTTAAATTGCTGCACTCAAAAAGTGGCAGTAGTCATCCCTTTCCTATATCCTAGAACATTTTAATATTATTGTCCCATTATGGAAGATGTGCTTCCCCCTCCCCCAATATTCAGAACCATGAAAAATAAGGAATTGGCGATGAGTAAATGTAATGTTGATCACAGACCGTCAACATGAGATACACTTTTACTAAGAATTTACCTCTGCAAGATACGTTACGAGGTTAAATGTGGCATCTGAGAAAGAGTCATGCAAATATCTACACACTACATTAATCCAGTTAGAACAGTCTCTGGAGTAACTGTGTGTACTGTATAAACTCATCATATGAGCCAGATTGGCAAGAGTTGGTGATTTCTCCTCTGCACAAACCTGAAAAGCAAAAAGCATATTTAATTATACTAGAAATGAAAAATTTTTAACGTAAGCATTGAGAAGTCATTATGCGCTTTTCCCAGATTTGACTCTATTTTCTAATAACTGAAGTTGAACTAATCACACAAGCAACACCTAGAGTTTCTGTAGAATTTTGGTACTGTGGCATCCATGCTCCAAGTTTATCTACAACTCATACCAAACTTACCTCAACTAGTGTTCCTAGCTAGTAGTGCAAGTATTTAAGGGACAGAAGTAATTTCTGGATTTGCATCAGGCATGTACTCCTTTGAGATGGCCTGCACACAGTTAAGTGATATACGTATCACAGTCTGGGCAGCCAGAGGGCTATGACTGCATCTCCTGTGACAGACAGCACTTTCTTACTCCCTTTTCTGCATTATTCCTTAAAATGCAGACTGTCAGGCCAGCGTACCACCAGCCTGGCTTGAGATTGTTGGTGTGTACCATGCACTGATTTAACAGACGCTACAGTTCAAAAATATTCCAGGGGTAATCAGTGTGTACAAGTAATAGCAAGAACGTATTACCTTTTCTTCTCCACCTACCAGTCCGAAAGGTAGGGATCACTTCCTTCTCATAAGTAAATTAGGAAGTGTGCTTAAAAATTGATTAAGCTTACGTTTAAAATGACAAACTGAAAAATCAGACAAGTAAGAAAAATAACTGGTATCATTAATAATGAAATTTGTTCTTTACATCTAAATGTTATAGAATAAGCTAAATGTGTTTTTTCATTGACAAAGGGAAACTTGGGGGTTGATATGAGGTCCAACTATATAAATTGGGACTAGATCACATCTTTAAAATAGGAACTTTTATAGTTAGTTCTATATTACTGTTAGAATCACGTAGAAGTATTACATAAGGGAGCAGAAAAATACAGAAACAATGCTGGTATAAACTCCTGGATACTTCTCCAGGCATCATTTTACATACCTTTGCTATCCTGTCAGCTGTTTCTTTACAAAACTGAGTTGGGTTATCAAAATGTTGGATCAGATGAGGAAGTAGGCACAAGATGTTTAGGGGAAATCCTAAACACATACATAAACACAGTTATATGAGCCCTAAAGATTTTTAATAAAACTTAATGTAATGTGGAGTTATCTGGTATTTAAGAACCCTTACAGCATGACACATACATTCACACAGACATATAAATTATATATACGCGTACATGTACCTAAGTGTGTATGTATGTAGAATGTATATAAATGTGTCTGTCTTAGGTATAAATATGCATAAGATGAAAACAAAATCATCACCAGACCAATTAAGCAAAACTATCATGAAACTGGGTAGCTTTAGGCATCACAGTCATATTGTTTCTAAAATGTGCAAATGTTTGAAATGGTACTAATTGAGCTAGTTAGCACAAGATCATGAAAAATAATACATGTGCTTTTAAAACTCACTTGTAAGCAAGTTGAAAGTTAATAGTCAATACATGAAGTTTATGTGCAGTATTTCTTCGCAGATAATCACAGTGTGATGTATTCCCACTATCTAACAGTGTAACATCGACAACTGCCAAAAGCATTTAATGGAACGGGTTTTTTTAACGCAAATGCATAATTACTACTGATTTTGATTACACTTAATTTGATGAAAAAATATTTTTTCATTACACATACATTTACTAAAGATACCTGCTAACTGAGAAGGATCCACCAAAGCATGCCTGGAAATTGTGATGAGTTTACTGAGGAGATGTACTGTCATTTCTTGTGTAGATGCTGAAGTAAAGCCTTTTAGGAAAAGCTGCTGAAGGCCTGGAAAGTTATTCCATTTCAGTTTATTCTGCACCTTTTCTATCTTTTCCCGACTCTCTGATTTATCCAGAGGCAAGTGAATAAGCAGCTTGTTGAGTAGCTTGAGAGCCAAAAGGTATTCATACTCATAATCTGACTCTAGTAATGAAGCTGCAATCCAAAATATGGTGGCCATCAAGTTGACAGGGTCAGTAGTGGGCTGCACATCATACATCCCTCCCTCTCTCAGGGAGGAAAGGCTTCTAGTCCTGGCCAAACTTCCACCATGATTTATCCTTCCATCCATTATATCCAGTGTGTTGCTCCGTCGACGGTCGCCTCTCCGCTCAGTGATTAAATTCAGTCTCAAAGAATTACTCCTGGTATTGCTGTAGTACCCCAAACAACTGCCACTATTAATGGGACTTGTGCTTAGATTTATCTGTCCAGTGCTTTTCCTATTAGCTGCATACTTGTTTCCCATTACAGAATCACGGTACGAGGTTCTAAAATAAAAATCAGTATTACATATTATTCCATGCAAAATACTTCAATAACATACAGTTTAGAAAAAGAGAAGAAAGGAAAAAGATGTTACACTAATCACATATATACATACACAGTGAATACTCTGCTTCATCACTGGAAGAGTATTATAATATATGAAAATACAGGATTTCTATATATACTACTAAAATATCCTTACGGCATAAGGACAAGACTGTACAATCCCAGAATACCAAAATAATTACATAACAATTTGGTAAAATCTGAAAAATTAGCCTATAGCACATAGGAGATTATCTGCAAATGAAGATCTAGCATTCCAACTTCCCTATACATGTGATAAAGGTAGAAAAATGAATGAATTAATAAATGAAATTTATCTACTTATTACCTTATATTTGTCTGAAGTATCTGACCTAGAGAAACCAACACCTTCCAGTTCTGATGCTGAGAAATGAAATATATTCCTAGAAATCTCAACATTTTCAAAAACTTTGCCAAGAAGTCAAACAAATAAAGACGTCTGTACATTTAGGGATTTTTTTCAGTTTGCTACAAAGTCATTGAGCTAACCACTCGGACTGTAATGAGACACACAAATGACTCAGACTGTTCAATTACACTTCTCTCATCTATGGACAAATCATCTGAGGCCTAAGACAGACTAGCAGTTGCTGTAACTGAAGAAATTTCTTCTGTATTAACACTGGAATAAAAGTATTTATAGCAGTACAGCAGTTTTCATCTGTGAACCTTAAATTATTTTAAATTATCTTTTAAAGATTGGTGTCATTACCTTCATTATATATATGGGGAAAAAATAAGACCCCCTAAAAATGACACTATTAATCAAGGTCAGTAGGGCCTGATTAAAAAAAAAGTTCTAAATGTACTCAGTGTCTTTATTTTTAAGAGGTTTCAGAAGAACAGATGACATTTCAGAATTGAGCCATAAGGCACACCTTTTTTTTTTTTTAAATTGGACCCAAGAGGGTAAGTTGGAAAGGTAGCAGAGATCCTTTTCAGAAAATCTAGATTCTTAGGAGTTTTGCTTGAAGCAGAATGATAAAAACAGAAAACAGCAGGCAATTTTCCTATAAGGATACAACTATTCTGCAAAGACAACATGAAATTATTTCATTACATTTGTAATATGGATCTTTAATAATTCAAATGTATAAAAATGTGTAATGTAGCTTGACTAATAAAAGAACTTACTGAGAAAGGGCAGAAAGCAGATCATAATGCTTCATGGTTTCAGCCAACGTATCAATAGCAGACTCTAAGGTCAGAAGCAGTTCTATGACAAAACCCTGGGGAAAGCCACAGGTCATTACAAATTATGCAATATGCACAAGGAAGATCACAGAAAACCTAGTGAGTAGTGATACAAAAATATAAAATCAGTATCAGTAACTAAATTATTATTTCATGCTTTAATTAGAACATAATTCTGATCAGACAGCTCAAATTAGCCATATAGCTTCAAGACAGGGAAAAACTTTAATTTATTTCCAAATATTCACAGAATTTATTCTGGTTTGCATTATTTTTAAGGATGGACTTAAGGATGGAGTCATTTAGACTCTCATTTTGCAATATTAAAACATGAGATCCACTTCTTTAGATGTACAATGACATTAAGTTGATGGCTGTTAACACTTTATCAGGTTAAGTTCTTAATAAAAGAAAACATAAATTATTTTTTATATGGCTGATCTCAGGATTCTCTAACATGAAAGAGAAGGTGTTTTCAGGAAACAGATGTATCAAACTCTCTGAAAGTTCCTACTGCTGTAGAAGAGAATGTGCACAGCTCATCTTTTCATCATTTAATCACGTGAAAATTCAGAAAGTGTCACGATTAAAACTGGTTTGATATTTGAAATGTCTTTATTTAAAAATAAAAAGCAACTGAATAAAAAATGCTTTTAAATTTTACTATCATTAAAATAATAACGCAAGTTATGTCATTTAGGCAGACTTAGCTTTCTAAGAAAGTGGCGGAAAAATTTCAAATACCTGAGCTTCTTCTCCTGCATCTCCAACAGTTTCTACTAGTCTGGAGAGAACGTCAGAAAGTGTAGATGCAGTAAGAGGCTGCTTCAGAGCCCTGAAAATCTGAAATGACCTCCCAGCATAATGTCGAGAGGAGCACGACAGCGCAGTTTGCAAAGCAACTTCACTGAGACGGTGTTCCAATTGAAATCCTCCTATAAAAGCAAATAAGTACTTAAGCAACACAATGCTTTATGAAAAACAAAACCACTTGAATTTAGTGAAGAGTAAATTGCCAAAGTCATTCCTAACTTTAAAATACTCTCATCTTCTACATTTTTCTCAAGTATTACTCTCTAAAATCTTTCCAGGCATATGAACTTGTATTCCATAATACTTAACACTGGAGAGACTTGTAGAGAATAAAACATTTATGATTTGAACATTAAGTGTCCACAATAAATTAATAAGATATTTTATTTCATTCCTAAAAGATTATATTTAAATCTGTCATAATAGATACTGAAGTGTGCAATACAAAAGAAAAATCTATTATTTAGAAGCAGTAAGCGATCACCTAGAGTGATTTTATAGATAACCCGTAAATTTACAGGCATTCAAAAAAATTCATTTACTTTGCAGACTTGGACATTCTATCATGCATCAACCATTTTCTAACATACCTGAGCTAGACTGTTTAAATATAGATACTACATGCTTTAAAAACACAGTTAACTGTTCAGCACTCTTTATATTAGGGTTCTTGGCCGAAACATCTTCATGATTCCAAAGTGGGCCTCTTTTCCTAAAAACATAAAAATAGAGTAAACAGAACATAAAACAGCCTTTGTCATTAATATTATTTAAATGTTATTTTAACCTTAAGGTTAACTGCAAAAGAATCTACTAATTACCACATAAAAGAAATCATGTAGAACTGCAGACACAAATGGAAAGAAGGTTGACAACTGCCCAATATTATACAACAACATACAAAAAGTTAAGACAAGGTGAAAAGCAATATATCAGATTCAACTGAAGTAACAGCCTAAGTTTAGGAAGAGATGTTCTCTGTTCGATAATACTTAGTTATCTAATAAAGAACCTGTACAACTAATACCAGTATACACTTCTTAAAACAATCTCCTTTCTTCCCATTTTCTTCCCATCAATACACCACACTATTGTAAGTTTAGGCTGATGTAAAGCATAAGTAATCAAAAGCTTTCAGAAACAGGCAGGATTTCAGATTTACACAATCTTGAAAGCTTTATATAAACCATCAAACAAACTGCACAAGTGTTGATGGTTTTACAGGTGTTCTTTGCCACAAATTCCTGGTTTTTGAATAGCCAGCTCTCTACTACTAGGTAATCCATAAACTCCACACAAATCTTGCAGCTCCCTAATTATCTTTATGTATTCCAGCCCTAAACCTTTAGAGGGAAAAGGGAATTTTATAAACTGTGTGGCAAGCAAAGATAACAGACCTGTGTAGAACATGGCAAAAGACTTTTAAACACTCAGGACACAAAAGGGTGGCCAAAATTCTCTGAAATTGCTGGAAAGTTAGAGTTGTTCATAGGCTGTATCATTTAAAAACACTTCAGGATTAAACTATCTCTTACTGCTGATAAAACAGAGACAAAATCAGACAACGTGATGCCAAACAGTAAGGCTTTTGCCATATTTCCACAAAATACATGTCTCGACAAAAATGAAAATTGAAATCTTACCTTGAGGTAATAAATTCTATGAGAGTTTTCACTTTTTCATCCTGCTCTACTGAAATATCAACCTCATTGAGGATTGTGGTGTGCAGATGAGAAATGGCAGCACTTGTATTTCCTAAACTGATGCTAGAAGAGGTAGAACTTGAACTAAGCCCTGAGTCTGTCATTGGGGAGGGCTGGTAATCAGGTATAAAATCATGAACACCTGCTGAAATAAGAAACAAGATGATTATGCGCTCTTAAGTTGACAGTTAATATTAAATATATAAAAAGAAAAAACAGTCCTCAAAAAATCAATAACTTAGCAAACATAATGAGAATAATTTAATGGATGCAATAATTTCAATGAAATCAACAAGTCCGATATATGCAAAGTCTTCACATGACTGGACCCTTAATAAGCAACTGCTAGATTCCTTTTCAAAACCACTGTATTATGTTTGATTTTGTATTGGTAATATGACAGCTTAGTGGTTTCTGAAGCATCTCATCTTAATAAGTGGAGACATATGATATAAACTACTTCCTAATACTGTGCAGATAATTTTTTGTTGTTGTTAAAACTCAGTCCCAGTGTAACTGACAGCACTTTAAATCAGTGAACACTAAGTATTAGCTAGCAAATTGACTCTAAGCAGAGCCCTTCTTGCTGCACAAAGTTTCTCTGAAGTTAGCTTAATCTTGCTGCTATAAGATTTTTCTCTCCGTGTAAAGAATCACGTGGCAATAAAAATACAACTGCAGTAACTCCTCACATTACACCTCTATCTATCTACGAGGTGCTGGGAGAAAGTAAACTGGCAAGGAAAAGTGGGACGCGAACCTCTGACTGTAATAATTGTACATAAGCTTGAGACTCGCTGACATCCACCACAAATTTTCACTCTACAGAGCCACAGGGTTTGGACTGGCATATTAGCTGGTTCAAATAAAATTTAACATTAGCTTGTCTGACCTTGTGCTAGGCATGCATACCTGTAATCACCTTATCTTAATCACCAGGAACAGTGTATAGGTCACCATATAGGTGCACTAGTAAAGTTCTGCAAATAGGTTTACATAAAAGAATTCTTCCACTATGCCCACTTTTTAATTTCTCATTGCAATGAATATCAAATTCACAAAACAGACAAGTATTTTTGGTTAGTGACAAAACCACTTCTGATGTGAGTAAAACAGGACCAACCCATTGTATAGCAATATGCTGCCACCTACTGAAATAATATGAAATACTAGGTTTCAAAAAAACTGAACTATTTCACGTTTCTTCAGAAACTACAATAGGCTCACACCATCAAAATATTCCTTTCATAAAGAGATACATAGAAAATATATAGTTTCCTGCATAATTACAATATTGTAATGTTAAGGTGAACATTAAAAGGTCATATCTCGAAAGAGTATTCTGATAGCCTATTGAACAACGCAATTACAGCTGACAAAAGTCAGAAATTTAAAGTTGCTGCAAACAAGTAAGAGGTGTATCTTCTTGGTTTTTACTTTCAAAGGCATTATAAAACCTGCTGTATTACAGATCCAAAACACAGAGCGTGCTCTGTGGTTTTCACTACTATTTAATCATTCAACTGTGCTCCCTACTCCGATGACTGAGCACAAAGTGCTAATGTGAACCATATTCATTTTGACTTAATTAAAATCTGAAGAAATACATTTTAATGCCAAGGACTCAGGAAAATATTACAAATAACAGAAATTTTAATAATGCCTGGAAGACAAGATAACTTTCCATGTCATTTTAACAAGCAACACTTAATAAATCTAAAGCGTACCTGTGAAAGTATAATCTAAATGGGTAGTTTGCTTGACAGTAAGCACCCTGGACTCATTGAACTCTCTGTTTCTGAGTAGGACAGAAGCAACAGACTGGACGTTGCTGCCAGATCCCATCACTATCAGTAGATGCAAAAGCAGCTGTTTACAATGCTCGTAGACTTCAGGGTGACAGTGGTCAAAACCTAACACAAAAGGAAAATGGAAAAGCTTTATTACATTCAAAGGACACGCTGAATTAAATTATTAAAAACCCAGCAGTATTCAAACTGGTCTGTTATACTTTACCAAATAATAGATACATAGTTCACTAGATAATGTTTTTTCAGTGTTTCAATACAAAACCAAAAGCATACAGTTTAACAAACTTTAATATATCCTCTTGTTTCTCACACAGCAGTAAGAACTTAATCTGTGCTCTGTATGAAAATTACTACACAGAGAAACAAAGAAAAATTTTGAATTTTACTGTGTCTTCTACAAGGAGAAAGAGGTAAAAGAGGCTCCAACAGAAACTGCCTTCAAACAACATAAAAACCCTCTTAATTATATTCACATTAATCAAGCTGAAAGATATTTAGTTGAATTTTTTTAAATAATGTAAATATTAACAAATTAATGAGATTTCAGTACCATGGCAGATGTTAATTTAAATGTGGAAAAGAACAGCTACATAAATAGCTACAGTTCTGAAGTTACTAGACATATTTCTGTAAGAATTGAATTACCTATAAAAATTGCATGAAGCAAAAGATGCAAGTATCCTCCCCATTCCACCTTTACGCTGTGGTCAACTATCAAGTCAGTCAAAAGGATCACTGCTATATTGCATCTAAAAACAAAAAACCAATTTGTTAGAAGAATGTAACATGAACTTTACAAAAAGCTGCAAAGAGCTTAATATGCTACTAAGCAGTATTCTTTCTTAGGTCTATAAAAATCCACAAAGTTCTATTACACGGGAAAAGATGAATGCTCATAATGAAGACAGAAAAACTTTAGTCCTCCAAATTAAAAGGCTGAGAAATCTTAAACTGCTAGACTTGTGAGTAAAACTGCAGAAAATGAGCGCACTATTTATTGTCTTTAAATCTGTCTTTTAATCTGCTATCTTTAAATTACTATATTTGTGCAACACAAATTAAAATGTAATAAATTGCCATCAGCACTGTTAAAACAGTTACCTGTGAAGAGACATGCCCGGAGGAGAAGTTTCAGGCAAGTAATCCACCAATGGTGACCAGCAACCTCCAGTAGGTGGAAAAGGTAGAGGCTCTCCTTGGTTGTGCTCCATCACTTTCAACCGCCAGTTTGAATACAGAGGCATTGAATCACCTAACACAATAGACAAGTAAACCAGAGAAATATATATGTAATACGTTTCTGTATTATATAGTCTTCTAAAGAAATATTTTTAAATTCTTAAAAAGCTGAGATCTGGGAGGGGGAACCAGCCATAAACAGTAGTAGCTGGGCAGAGTTTTAAAAAAAAAAAAAAAAGTCATTATTTCTTTTTAGGATAAGGATGATTCTACAGAAGCTACACATATAACAGAGTAAGATTTTGTCGAATAGGTTCATAAAAACGATGGATGCACATAGGGAACATGGATGCACATAAGGAAAAAAAGGCAAAGTGATCTAATATAATTTCCTTGAATTTCATACCTCATGTCGGATAGGAAGTTAAGGCTGGGTCCCAAGATCGTACTGAACTAATTTTGAAGAGCTTCATTTCATTATAGGCTAAGGAAGTATTTCTCAAGAGCACCTCTTTATAGATCTCACTAGCAAAAATCCACCAGTTATATGTGTCAGATAATGCCAGCCTGATATATGGGGCAACTCAGAACTTGCCACTTTACACCAGCATAGCCCAATCCCACTCCTTGACAAAAGTCACTGCTCAGTAAATCAGCAAATTTGTCAAGAAAACACAGAAAGACATTTAGGTTTTGTTTAAGAAAGCTTCAAAAGTGAAAGAAACACATCAGCTCTTTGGTGTGAGAGTATACTGTTACACATCCAAAATATTTTTCTGTTTTTAAATTAGATGTCTTGGACTTCAGAACAATCAGTAAAAGCTACAAACAAGTAAGGAGACTGCCTCAACAGTTCAGTGTTTCAGTGATTCTACCAGTTGTCCTTTTGGAAGTATAGCTGCAAAAGTTTCAGAAGTTCACACATGTATCAGCTCATTATCACCTTCTTGACTGGAAGTGACAAACTTGTTACTGATGGCGTATGTGAATCATCACCTGCTTCAGGATACTCTGTGTTGCTATCACAAATAGCAAACAAAGATGAAAATGACCACAACTATGATACTGGACATCACCCATCCAAGCAGTAATAAACACACTGGCTGCCCAGAAGGTCCACCAACCTGACACTGACCCAAAGTTTAGCAGATCTGCATCAGTATGCCTGGCCCTTACAACAAGCTCTGTAGAGGACATTATGTTCCTCTTTCTTGAAAGAGGCAATGCAAACCACATATTCACTCTAACCTTTACAGTCTGCAAAGAATCAGTCATTAAGCAGTGCGTAAGCAGATCCTAAGGGAGACTGTTGCTTCGATACAGCATGGGACACACTAGGTTCCATACCGACATGTAATGCTCAAAACGCAGAAATTTACATCCTGTTGTTCAGTAGCACAAGAAAGGTAAGGAAAAGGCAGTACTGTATCATGTGCTGTACCATACCCAGACACCTCATAGCAAAATCACCTGTCAATAAAAAACTGAGTGAAACCTAAGATAGTCTGTGGGAGCACTATAATGAGCTGGATCAGACCAAAATATATCTGATAATCCCATGCACGGTTAAAGTACAAAGTAATTTTAATTACCAACAGCTTGTTAGCTGAAACGAGTTTCAGTCAAATGAGTACTCTAACAAAGCATACAGAACCCACTAACGTAACCATCATTTACTGTCTTGACCACTGTCCTCATTTTTGCCTGATTACATGAACTGTTTAGCTTTCCCTAGCATTGTCATGATGATTTTATATCTTAGGAACTGGTACAAAAGTAGCTACAGTTAATAAGCCTCCGTTAAGAAAAGTCTCCAAAAGTACATGGAGCTTCAGGAGAAATGTCTATCTCTTTTTCCTTACCTCTGCACCTCAGAAAAAAGAGACCATAGATCACAAAAAATAACCCAAACCACATTTTCAAAACAAGCTTGAAAATTAGAGGTATACAAGATCCTTTTCCCTGCTGTATTTTCCTTTGCTATGGCTTCTCAGAAAGTTTTGTAGCCTTTTCTTTTTAAACAGGTCAAGGAGTGCTATCATTTAAAAGCACAATTACTTCTGATTTTCTATTTTTTTAACTTCTTTTCCATCATTTATTTCCTCATTCATGTCGTGTTCCTCCTGCTAATCTCTCTCCTGTTTCTTCTGTCTAACCATCTATCTATCTTTGGTGTTGGTACTGGCAAAGAAAATACAAAGTAAAACTGCTTCATTTGGGAAGACGTTCACAACTCGTTCCAGAGGACAAGGGAAGGAAAGAAAGTGTGTTATCTTCCTTGCACGTTCTATTGTAATCAAATGTATACTACACTTCAATAGCAGTACTAAGACCGAGGAATGTAAAAGACCCGTATTTTTTAATAAGTTCGTGCAAAAAACACTGATAATGCCTATTTCCTCACATTCCACAACCTTCAGCAAAACTTGTGAAATTTTGGTTTCTATTCATAGGAATATTATTAAATAAAAATATTACTTTTTTCCTCTTCATATGATCCTCCAGAGCTGCTGCTGTAGCGAGATTCTAGTCTGTGGTGCTGGCGGTTTAAGTTACTGTTCAACCCACTGTAGATGTCTAGATGTACATAACTGTAGGAACAAATAAAGCAGCACTAGTAACTGACATTCTGTGACAAAAATTAATCAGCATCTCTCAGTAAAACTGTATTGCAGCAAAACTAAGTGTTATGCAAAAATATTTCATCTTACAAGGACAATCAATATGACGCCAAAGCTTCTCAGCTGTATAAGACACACCTCTTGTAGCAATGCTAGATAAGGGGGATTCAAGGGGATAATCCACTATAAATTATATTTCCGTTAGATCATTTTATTTAAGTACATTAAAATATTTGTTACCATTATACATTAAGAAAGTTATTCTCACTCTTGAGCAAAATAATGAAAACCCTGTTTGATCTGGCACAGACATACATATACACACACACACAGTCCAAGATCCCACCTCACTAATCTGATAAAGAAATCAGAGAAATGGGAGTGCCAAAAGCACAATTTCCAAGCTGTTTCTACATAATTTGCTAACACTCTCTCCTCCTGGCAAGTCCAAGATGTACATGGTATATCTTATCAAAAAGCATATACCCTGGGGTGGCGTTAGACAACCCTACAGCATGTGCCAAAACTCACAGAGACTTTCAAAACTGCCTTCATGACTTTACAAGTTCCTTCAGCTCCAGCCCCCATAGCAGCCAAATACTTATCTGTGCCTTGCTAGGCTGAATTCTGAATGACACCTCAGATTCCATAGTCTTCTGTGATTTATTGTCACACAGCCTGCCCCCTGCCCCCCACCCCCTGCCATTTCATTGAAGTATGGGGGTTGTCTCATTTACTAATCTAACTATATTGACATAATTATCCTAGGGAAGGAAAAAAGTGTCCAGCTGGGAAATTATGTTGGAAATAGAATTACTACCGCTTTCAAACAAGTCATCACAAAATAAACTGGTTTGTGAATTTACCGCATAGTAGCTACTCTACCATTAACAGCACGTGTGCACTTTTTTCTGTGCACACTTTTTCTCATGCTAATCATAGAATCCCTCTTTCCTTTTCACATTGAGATTAGCTATCTCATATTTAACACAAAATGAGAGCATGCCCACAGTCAGTTACTGTTGAGCTCTGAGTCCACACCCTGACTAAATCTACGTCAGCTGTTTGCTTTCCACCACCCTCACACTGGTACCACTGTCTGGCAAATTTCTCCAAAGGATTGTTCTTAAGAAGCTCAAAAATTAGGGAGGGAGGTATCTGTTTTAAAGCTAGCTGGAAGGGATCTTGCCACAGATACCAGGCATCCAAATACCCTAAATGGGAGAAGAAACTAGCTTTCAACACAGGGGCACTGTTGATTTCTAGCGAGCTAGGAAACCAATTGGTGAACTGACTACATTACTAAACTAATAACATTTGCCCTTGATGTATCTGCAGTATAATTTCTCTTATGTAAACATATACAGTTCAGTGTAATAGTAGCTAATTTAGGCATCAATAACAACATAGCTATAGCAATACAAAGCCTGACCTGGATTAGTCCCTTTATTTATTCAGTTTCCTCTACAGCTTTTCGAGTTCGAATTACAATTGAGGCTGCTACTGTTAATCCCAAATAGTATTCCAGTTCTGTTGCTTAAAACTTACAAAACTTACAGTCAGGTATTTCCTGCAATGTAGACATACCTAGAGCCATTGAGATGTACACATTTATAGTACCTAGCAGGAATTCCTGTGATTCAACTAATAACTGTTTTTTGAGGAGATACTTACTTCTCTTCACTATTGTCTTTTACATGTTTACTGTCAGGGTTGCCATCTGTGGGAGCTACCATTGTATTGCTACTAGAAGTGGTACCTGTGAATTATGGATAAAGAAAAAGATTGGTCAACAGAAAAGAAAAGCAGTCTTAAGCACTACATGATGACCCTTATTTACTTGTCCATGCCAAGAGCCCTAACCAGGTTTACACTACAGCAGCTAGCACAAATACAAACTGAGCCACAGAAATTACTTTCACATCCAAGAACAAATTGTTGTTCAGACTAAAAGATTCGGAGCTGCTACCATAATTTCACTAACTGGAAAAAATCAGAAGAATCCATTCCAGGAATCTCTGAGTCTTCAATGTAAATTAAGTAGAAAGGCTTGTTTTTGAAGCACGATCTAGAGACCCATTTCCTTCTTTCCTGTATGCTATACCTTATAGTAATCCATAAAATGTAGTTGGACTTTGGTATACAGTTAATTCAAACCACAAACAGATTAGGGATTAAAACCTAACAGCCTGCAGTGAAGCTTCTATCAATTTCTTTTTAAGTGAAACTTGCAAGCATCACACTGAATAGCTTACCACAGTCAGAAATACTTTTGCACCCTCCCCACAAATTTTGCTACTCTCAATTACACTTAAGTGCAAGAGCCCCGTAATTTTTTTTTCATACTTTTTATACACTTTCATGAACAAGTGCCAATGCACCCACCTTGTGATCCAGATAGTCCCTACGTGATAGGTGCAGGCTGCTTCGGAACATTGACAGCTTTGCAGCACAAAAGCTAAGTCCTTGCTTAGATACCCTACCATCCATGTCTTTTGTGGCTTACTTTGAAAGTTGCTTCACCAAAACCAGACAGCTTTTCCCCACATTTTTCAGCATGTTCTTGGATTGAAGCACGAGGTAGACAGTTTCTGTATTTTCAGTGGGGGTTTTTTTGATGACTGATCTATTGTTAATTGTTAATTCTTTCTAAATAAATTCTTCTAAGTCAGTGTACTTAAATCCTCTTGAATAAATTCCTACAGATGCAGCCTGTGTCTATAACAGAACTTGAAATATAACAACTTACGTGGATTTAAAATCAGATAAATTTTCCCAGTTGTTTGACTGAATTGACTTAAAAGTGATATAGTGAGGGTAAACAGCGCAAGATCTGAACACGGACAAAGTCTAACATATATTAATACAAACCTGTTCCTTGTGAACCTATCTGATGTTCTTTAATAAGAACTCTGGGTGCACCAAAAACTGCAGATCTTGTAAAGCAAACTTGGTACCTTAATTTATTTTTAGAAACAGAACATTGTACTCCAATTGAATATTTATACATGAACTCCAATATTATAACTGATAATAGCATAGTTATCATTGACAATAATAAAAGTTTAAGTTAAGAAATTCTCACCTGAAGTGACAGAGGGGATTTTGTAACTCGAAGTAATGCGGTAATATGGTGGATTATCCATATGGGTGACTCCTGAACTGACGGGATCTGTAAGCTGAAGTTCACTCACCAGCTCTTCTAGTAGTTGCATTGTTTTATCTCTACCCAAATAAACAATAACTTTCTTTACCTGCCATCAAATAAAAGTATATGTATGTAAAATAGTATGTACATAAATAAAATTTTTATTGCAGTGACTTGATTTAAAAAAAAGGAAAATAAGAGATTTGAATACAGAAACTTGTTAGAATCAATATCTACCTGCACTGCAAGCGAGGATACATGAAACTTACTCTAGTTCTAAAGGCAAACAAAACCGCTTTCATTGCTTTCAAGAGCAGCAAGCATCGGAAACATAAGAGTAAGAAAGTAAGTCTTCTGAGTTCAATGACAGTTATTTAAGAAGCAAACAATTTTCTTACTAAGGTTTTAGCAACACCTGAGATCAACAATGGAGCAAATGTATTCTGATATAATTTCTTTTCAATACTTCATAGTTGTGTTCTGTTCTTTTCCAGCAGGTATATTTTTCCTCATGCTATTCTGCAGTGTTCTCACATATGCTTTGACAAAAAATAAAATTGGTTTTGAGGGGGCTTGGGGGGGGGGGGTGTTTTAATACTTGGTCATGTGAGAATAATCACACTGTCCCTACATGGCGTGACAGGTGCTTTATTTTACTATATTATCTGTCTGCTTTTTAGGACTATCCTAAATTATAGCATAGGAAAAAACATTTAATTCCCAAAATGCTCAAGGCCTTTATATACTCTGATAAGAATAAACACCTAACTATAGCAATATTTTATTAAGCATATAGTAATTAAGGATTCTCCACTACGTCTTACTTCAGCAAAATAATCCTGGTCACTGCTAAGCAGCAGCAGATGGGTGCTAGTCAGTGATTACTGTAGACATCAGTAAGTTCATATTTTTTTTTCTGACATTTTCTTGAGTCACTACTGCTCAGTGATTTATTTCCATCCTTTAGAGAGAACTCAAAGATGTACAGTAAGCAAGTGATCCAGGGCATTTGATTTGTGGAATTACTTTGTCACCTTGTTCAAACTCTGCACGCAAAGATTTTGGGCTACAACATTAAGCTAGATTTTCTGATTTGCAATGAAAATGACTGCCAATCAATGAAGAACTTAAGCTGTCCTTAGTAAGAACTTAATATTATAGGTCCTGATTGTTTACTTCATATCCATTTTTTTTTTTTACTATTAGCAAAACCTATAATAATTTTCTAATGAAAATATTACTTACGGAACTATCTTAATTCTTCTTAACGAACAGAAACCAACTGCTGCAGTAGATTTGCATTTTATGATGGAAAGGAGTTGTTCAGTATATACTTCTAATAAAATTAATCTAAATTTAGCACCAAACTCTTAAGTTTCCTTTTTATGATAAAGGAACAAAAAAATGCTAAGACAGATGTGGATATTTTAATAAGTCTTTTCCATTTTTTATGATTTACTCACTAAATAAGGTCTATGGCCCACCTAGTATATCCTGAATTTTGACAACTCATAACTGATAAAACAGATAGTGGACTCTTTCAGACTTATCACCCTGAGTAAATTCCAATATTCAGTGAGCTGTCTTAAGAAAGCCTCAGCTATCTTTAAGGTGTGATATCCCTTCTGGTTTATTTCCTTTCTCAAACCCATTCCATGAATGCTGGATTTAACTGAAACCGATACTGACATTTCAACACAGATGTCCAAAGTAACTCAAACAAAAGAACTGAATTTGATTTGTTCGTAGTATTTAGTGGTCACAAAATATGGGGCTACAGATTTTGATACTAGAAATCCAACCTCACATTTTTTGTTTGGTCATCTTTGCTGCTAGACACACAACTAGTTTTTAGAATATCAATAGCGCTAAGGAGAGACATATCACATACTCACATAAGGCAAAAGGCTGGGTTCACTGTTCACTCCACAGATACTGATCAGGAAGTGCAAAATTATTTTCAGATTCTTTGGCCAGCTGTCTGCCAAAGTAGTCCAGACATTTTCTATCTCTGACCAAGCCACTTCATCACCATACTAGAAAACAAAATAAATATCTCTCCTGAAAACTCCAGTAGAAAACATTGTATTTGAAAGTGATCCGTATTGACCAAGTGGGACAGGCTCTAGAAAAAGGAGACATAAATCCTTTAAGAAGCTGTTGCCATTTTAACATTCCAGAATGAAGCTTTCATATATATTCATTTTTATAAACACATTCTGGAAATAACTCTTTTCTTTTATAGCTATAAATATATAAAAATATATCTAAACATATTTGCACATATTATATATTTTATTTATACACAATATAAACTTTATACATTATATAAGTATACACATATTTATTTATATGTGAATTTATTTCTATTTTTATATGTTTATTTATGTATAAATAAAAAAAAGCTATCTAAATTTAGCAGAGACCCATTCTCCCAGTCGCTGACAATCCTGAATAAAATTCCACGGATCACAGGCTGCAAAGAGTTTTTAATTTGTAGCTTAAAACATGATCTCTCATCAGTAGGATTCAAAGATATCAAGAACTGGCAGGAGCACTGCATTTGACCAATACTTTTTCTCTGTCGGAAGTAGCTATCACAGGAAGGAGGAGGGTCTGTCAGCCTCTGGCAACGAGATTGGTTCCAAAACTCCACTCTGAGATCACAGGTATACAGGCGACTTGGTATTATCTACCCAGCTAGACATCTATATTGCAAAACAACAGTTATATACTGTTACTATGTCACAATTACTGTAACGTTTGTATTACATATTAAGTGTTTATCATAATACTTCACAACTATATGGTATAGTTTGGGTATACATAAGCAACTCAACAAATATGAACAACATCTCTTGTAAGTAACAGTATCTCTGAACAGGAATTTCTCACACCCTGAACACAACAATCCACTGGAACAAGACAGAACACTTAATTAGTTTTACCTTTGCTGTCATGTACATCAGATTGTTCAGAACCATAGCTGTAGCCTGTGGTGATCCCCAGCCTTCTCCTCGTAGCCATCGTCTACTGTTCACCATTATTTCTCTGTCTTTCAAAGAATCTTCTTCATCTTCATCTTGCCGACGAACGGTTGGCAAAGGTTTCAAGTCTACCAGCTCAATATTGTTCATCCATGGCAGCAGATAATGCAGCATCACCTGTCTCCCAGCTGGGTGAGCTGTTTGGATTCTCTGACTTACTTCTGTCATTCAAACATAAATTGCAAATCAATAATGAGAACTGTTTTGGTAATAATGACAACAATCATGAGCCCAGTAGACCATACTGATATGAAGTAATGCTGATACACACGTAATATTTTTGATTAGCTGACTAGTGCCATTTCATAATGAAAAAGTCCGCAGTCTTCAGTAGAGCTAATTGAAGACACTGCTGACAAACAGTATGTTGAAGAAACCACATTAGCATACGCAAACACATATATTCCTCTAATTGGGGAAGGAAACTGAAAACCTAGATTATATAAAAATGTACCAACTTTAGCAAAAAAGCACTTAAAATTTTTTCTTCCTCATATTAGTCCTAGTAGCTTTTTAATTGATGTGAGAGGTTATTACTCTGTAATTGTTTAAAAATGCTATGGAATAATATTTTTAAGCAATCTACAGTAAACAAGAAAACACTAGGAAGAACAATAGAAGAATAATTTTTAAAAACAGTTGCAAATTATTTCTCTAATGTGTTTTTTTCATGGCTATTAGAAAGTCAGTAAAAGGATCTTTGATTCATGTTGTTTCCTCTTGAATATATTTCAAATACAAGTAAACAAAAATTGCAACTCAGTAAATTCCATTTTCTCCATTCATTATGATGTTACCTTGTTGTCTGTTGTCCTGCTTTTAGTGAATTACATATAAATTAATTATTGAAAAATAAGGATTACATGTTTTGTACAATGCTTTTGACCCACTGAAGTTTTTTGTTTTGTTTTAAAACCATACCTGAGAAGATAGCAAGTGTTAGTTCAGGATAAGTCCTTGCTAATTCTTCTGACAGTTGATAATATGACACAGAATACAGATGTGGTAAAGGAGAAGGCTGACCCAAAACCCCATCCGTCCGCTGAACTTCCAGTTTGTGAGCATAACGGAACATCTTTGGTTCCAAGATCTACAACAGTAACATTCAGAATTTGAAGATAAGTATAGAGCTACAATGGAAATCTTTATATAAAATCACCTTCTCAATTCATGTATCTACTCTCATTTAATGTTTCCTATCTGTGCAGATATATTTCCAAACAATATCAATTTCTGCTCATCTATGAGACATTGATAGGAGCAACGTAATCTTTGATGTGGCAGAGATGCAGAAGGAGGCTAAAGCAGTCTGATACTTTAAAAGTCAGTTTTGGCTGATCTTAAGCAGTGGTGTTCACCTGAGAAGAAAGATGGGGTTGAAAGGGAGGGTGGTGTGAGTGCTGATATATCAACAGAGGTGTGACTTCAGTGGGGACTTTACTGTTGAATTTAGCTGACAACAAAAACCTTTGAAAAAAACCCCAAGACTTGTGGTCTGAGCCACAAGCAGCATAGATTTATTTATTTATTTTTAAACAGTAACGCTGCCTGTAAGATTAAGCTTACCCGCAGATGACCTCGGAAAGGAATATACAAAAGTAAATTAAATGGCTAACAAGATTTTCAATAACATCTCTCCACACAGATAGATGAAAAAATGTTTGGTATTAATGTAAAAATCAGAAAACTGACTGCTACCCCAGCAGACAGAGTAAAGGGACAGAAAGCAATATACTTCTCTCTGAGGTGCTCTTGGACAAATGGAGCTATATACCACTCTGTTTCAGGGCCAAACCAGAAGAATCTTGATTTAGGTTTTGTCTCTTGAAAAAGCAGATATTATGAAAATACAAGTTTTGGGCTTAGTTCATGAAAACATGACACGCTGCCACTGAAGCCTATTTGTGCCAGGTAATGATCTGGCCTAACTATGTACTAAAATAGAGAAGAAAAAAACCCCGTACATTGTATTTCATTACTAAAGGGACAACACTTTTTCTTTTTAAATGCACAGGACAATTCTTGTTTTAAAGGGGAAAAAAAAAAAAATCAAAGTTATCTTACAAACCTGTAACAGTTGCATAGCAACTTCATAGATAGCCCTAGTAGAATCAGCTGCTTTAAATAGTATCAGATTCAGGAGGGTCACTGTATCACACTGGTAATCCCTAGGAAAAAATTGCAAGTGTGAAATAAAGTAAAATTACATTTGGCTTTTTAAAATTTGAATTTATTAAAGTTTATTTTACAGGAAATATGGTATGGGATAATATAACATTTTGAAAAGTTTCTCTAGTAACACATACACACAACCAGGGGTGATCTTTTCCCTTTGGGGGAGGAAAAAACCCAGTTCTATGTGAAAGCACACTTTGAAAATGAAAGTTCAAAGTTTTGAAAAAATATTGTAGTACCTGTTTTGGAACACGCTGGCTATGGCTTTAAAACAGCCAGCTGCTACCCGCTTGGAACCTGTGTAACACCGGTCTACAGCCCAGTACATGAGGTTACTCTGGTCAGGGTTGAGTTCCAGGAGCAGCATGACTGCCTCGCAGCCTAGCTGGTGAACCTGTATTCCAGAAAAGAACCAATACATATTTATAAATATAGAAAAAAAGACCACCTTACAAAAATGGCATAAAATAGAGAAATAGGTATTTAATTAAAAAAAACAAAAAAACACCAAAAAACAACTGCAATACACAAAATTTGTTCCACCTAAAAACAATGAGACCACAGCTTAAAATAATAATAGGTAATTCTATCAAACTGTTTAATGTTCAACTTGCACACACAGTCATAAATTATTGAAGCAAATAACTAGATAGCTCTACTGACTTTTGTTTTCCTCAGTTCCAAGGCTACCTTGAGCTATTTACTATTTTCACTTGTCTTACTACAACCTGAACACTGACCTGAAAGCATCAGGTACAGAAAAACACTTAAACATATGCAGGAATTCCAATGGGACACAAGGGATAGATCTATGTTGAGACTTGCATATTCTCTTGAATCAAAGCAGCCCACTGGAGCTGTGTTTTTATGTAGTCATAGTATTAGTGCAATAGAGGCCCTACATTTTAAATCTAAAGCTTGCCTTACTGTTTAGATGTAAAGCTTGGTCTTCTCTGCAGGACCCCCAATGGACTCTACAGTCTCACAAGAGTTCATGTTCAAAATCTTATCCATTTTAAATTTCTAAAAGATCTGCTTATTACTACAACTTAGTAGCCGATTAGTTTATAAATAATACACAATGTTTCACTCTTTGCCCATTCCTCTTCCATTCTGTTTTGTCTGTTCTTACACTGTGATTAGGGACTGCCTTCCTCAACAGGGTGAATACACAAATTAAAGACAGTGCAAAAATACGCACTACTAAAACAGCTTTGAGCTTAAGACACTCTAAAGCATTTAGGCCAATCTGACTGCAAAACTCATTAAAGCATATGTTGAAGGCACTGATAGTTGCAAACCAACGTTGACATTGCCTGTATTACCTTTTTATCTTGTGAATCCAAAATATTATCCAGCCATTTGTATAAGTAGCCATCAGATGAGAGCCCGACGTTATCTGCAACAGGCCCACAACACAGTACAGCAGACATAGCCTTTAGAAAGTAATTGAAAAACACTACATCTTAGTAACACAGATACAGGAAGTGCTTTTACCAAGTCCATTAAAATATCAGAAAACTAACTTCTATTCAGTCAAGGGAGGAAGACCAAGGCTAATAAAAAACTGTTAACATCTTAGTCAAGAAATTATCAAATCATACTTTTCTCAACTCCCAAATACAAGGAACTGTCAATACTGAAATGCTGACATATGTAAGAGTTAATAGGTCAGTTTGATTGTTAATTTACTTTTACATGAAAGCCTTTCTCCTCAGGCAACTGAGGACTACAGTCACTGAAGTGAACATTTAGTAGTCATTTTAAGAAATTCCTATAGCAAGTGCAATAGTTTACAGTATGGAAAAAGCCAAACTGTCATAAATACACATGTAGCCAGAAGAGAAAAAAACCTAAGTCATGAATGGCAACAAGGATGTGAAAACCACATCCAAAAAGCCCAAATGTTAAATTTGCATTAGAAAAGTTAACATAACAATCTGTTTCCAAAATTCAGAAAGTGCTAAAATACCTTTAATGCACAGTATTGGTGTCTGTTTATTCGCATGTTCCTATCACTGTATCTGTCCAGGGGAGTAAACATGATACTAAAAGGACCTGCCCAATGACTGAACAACATAAATAGACTGTGGCGTAGACTCTGCTGCGGAAAGACACTTCTTCTCTGGTGTACTGTAAGAAAAGCACAGAGTCAGACACACTCCTCTTGTCATTCTTTAAAATAAAGTACATAAAACAGAAACAGACCCAAAGAATGAATATAGAAAGAAAAATCAATGTAAAGACACATTATTTCAGCATCATAACAGCTGGATGTAGGTTTACTATTGTCCTGTTTAATGCCACTAGTGTACAAGAATAAGCTATTTATTAGTCCAGAGAATTTAAATGCACTGCAAACCAACAAGACTTTTGCTAAATCAGAAAATTACTTATACGCTTCCAAACAGTACCAAAAATCTCTCTTAAAAACTTATGCTGCTAAAGTTCTATTCAAAACTGATGGCATGAATTATTTTTATGAAAGTATTCTGAAACTAAAAAGTGGATTTTAGTTTAGTTTTTGTTTGTTTGGTTTTGGTTTTTTAAATGTACTGCATATTAAATACAGTCATCAGCAGTTATTAAAGCATTTTTACATACCTGGAACATTTTGAATTATATTTGCCACTAAGGCACTAAAATGGCATCGGATATCTTTCAATGTATCAGAATCCTTTTCATTTTCTGCTTCTAGGAGTTGTCTTGTTAGATCGACATACTCAAGTAAAGTGTTGTTGAGGGAATGTGTTTCATTATCAAGGCCACCACTTGCACTTAAAAATAAAATTAAAAAAAAAAATCAAATAGTATGACAAATACATACAATAATTTTTGAAAACAATCCTTATTTTTTTCTCTTTAAAAAACCCTACAACCTCAACACTGCAAAGATTTAATTCAAACTCGTTTCTTCACCCAGCTTCTATTTCAGTGTTAAATAAAAAGCTCCAGTGAAAGCAAACTAATAATCACTATCAGAAGTCACTCATCCTTCCACAGAATTAGTTCTTATATTGGGAATAAATGTTAAAAATAATAACAAAAACCCTCAACCAACCAACACCTCCCCCCAACCCATGCTATCTGTAAACCAGAAAAAATAATTACTACTACTTGACTATAGATTTCCATATTACATACTGATTTTTGGGAGTCAGTCAAGACGTTCAGTACTTCATGACATGCTATTGACTATTAACAGATGAAAGCAATTTATTCATTTTATATGTTCATTTCCCATCTTCATTGCTTTAGCATCTGACCAGACATCTGTATTAAACTAAATAAGGAGATTAAAGACTACATGTGATTCAAACCTGCCCTCCTTTGAAAAACAATTGTTAGAACAGCAATTCCTTTCCTCTCAGCTCCCTCCACCATCTTTCCACATTTGTACTGAATACAACCAAAAAGCATGCCTTGCACACCAAAAGCAAGATGAGGAGGTTTATGGTAGCCCTTAATTGCTTGCTAGCTTCCACCACAGAGCCAGACTGGCCTCAGAGAGAAAAGCTGACAAAGTTCCAGGGTGCAGACTGTGGTTAGGAGATATTTTACATACACTAATTAAACACCAGTGAGTACCTTGAAAGATAAGAAGGGAGAGTACGATTTTAAAGGCTGTACTCTGAAAAAGCATGTCAAAAGGAAGAAAGGCATTTTAGCAATGCTTCTGAGGCAACATTCTGAAATATACTGTAGTAGCTTGCTTAAAGATTGAGAACTTCACACTGATTATATTGCTAAGGTTGACAAATAAATATTTAAGTATCATTGTCTAACAGAATGGGAGGAGCTAGCCTAACCATCTCCTAGCCTACTTCCTCTTATACAATTCCACCTGCATAGAAAAAAAATTTTTAAGAGACTTGTAAAACATATGCCAGAATTTTAAGTCTTCTTTCAAAGTGTCCCTATACAAGTAGGGTAAACTGAGGAAAAAACCCAACCTAGTTAACATTCTGCCTCTCTCTGAAAGAAAAAGGTCCAATATTAATGAGCAGCAGCCTTCTCTGCACAGGACATGCTGACTAGCATCAGGACTCCAGGTGAGGAAGAATTCCAGACTGATTACAGAATAGTTGTAACTTGCGTTTTCTGTTTTGCGTAACTGGTGCGATGTTTGAGCACACACAGACAAGAAGGAACATGACACACTGCCTGTTCAAAGCAATGTCCTGGGGAATAGCATTTTAAATAAAACACAGACCACAGTGACAAAGAGCATGGGGGAGGGAGGGATTAGAAGGCCAGCAAAATTCCAAGTTTTATAAAACCATGACTATTTATTTAGTGGTATACTAAAACTCACTGAAGAATTTTGCATGGTTGTTATACTGGGTCCTAAGAATACTAATGACTTAATGCAGAAGCATAAACAACATCTTGTCATCAGTGCTGCCCCTACCTGTGACTAATGACACCAGCATCTGCCAACAGTTCAAATATTCGTACTAGTTGTACTCGTAAAATATCTCGACGCCTGCGCCGTTTCATGTTCTATTCAACAGAGGAAACACAACATTAAATGAAGCAGAGGAAAAACTAAGTATAAAACCAGCATGGCATATAAAAGCATTATTATATCTGTACTACAACTGGCATCAATTATCAGGGGTACCAACCTTTTAAGATGAGGAGTTACTAGAATTGCTAGCAATTTTAATAAACCAGACAATGAACAAAATTTTTCCCTGTTGCAACTCCAAGATATACTAGGTTTGCTATTACACGTATTATCAAAATAATGTTTTTTATCAGTCTCC
Organism: Harpia harpyja; assembly: GCF_026419915.1. Taxonomy (NCBI): domain Eukaryota; kingdom Metazoa; phylum Chordata; class Aves; order Accipitriformes; family Accipitridae; genus Harpia; species Harpia harpyja. The sequence goes on along the minus strand of NC_068941.1, from coordinate 60,686,986 downwards.
TGTTGCAAAGTGCAACATATAAAACAATGAAGTACAAATGCCAATCTTTCTACATATTTTGAGGAGGTGATTCTACATATTTCGAGGGAGGTGAGACCCCACCTGGAGTACTGCATCCAGCTCTGGGGTCCTCAGTACAAGACAGACATGGACCTATTGGAGCAGGTCCAGAGGAGGGCCACAAAAACGATCAGGGGGATGGAACACCTCTCCTATGGAGACAGGCTGAGAGAGTTGGGGTTGTTCAGCCTGGAGAAGAGAAGGCTCTGGGGAAGACCTTATAGCAACCTTCCCATACCTGAAGGGGGCCTACAAGAAAGATGAGGACAAACTTTTTAGCACGGCCTGTTGCAATAGGACAAGAGATAATGGTTTTAAACTACAAGAGGGTAGATTAGACTAGATGTAAGGAAGAAGTTTTTTATGGTGAGGGTGGTGAAACACTGGAACAGGCTGCCCAGAGAGGTGGTAGATGCCCCATCCCTGGAAACATTCAAGGTCAGGTTGGATGGAGCTCTGACCAGCCTGATCTAGTTGAAGATGTCCCTGCCCATTGCAGGGGGGTTGGACTAGATGACCTTTAAAGGTCCCTTCCAACCCAAACGATTCTATGATTTGCATGCAAGACTGACAAAACACACTATAGCCCAGTAACATTTTGAAACAGCAGTGATGTTCCTTTCCATCATCTGTATTTAATTACAAATTTATTACAAACAAGAATATGACGGTTACCACAAAAAATACTGAGTAATCATCTCTGAGTTTGTGTTTGCAGAGTTTATTATTTCTATGAATACCTACTGAGGCTTCTAAACCTTCCTGTAAAACATGCTCTCCATTAGAAAATTTTTAGTCAGAGCAGTCAGGTGAGCTTACAGCCTTTTTCATTTAAAAAAAACAACCAAAACACAACAAAGTTGGTAGACAGTAAAACTCAATTCTATGTCTTAGGTACTACTAATTGTGGGCATGTTACTGATGACATAATGAAGTAACAGCTGTGTAAAACTATGCTTAGGTAAAAGGAAATAAAAGAATGTGGAAAAGGTTACAGTAATTTTTTCATTATTTTAAACAAAACCTCTTTGATACAGCAATAATACAGAGCTTAAAACACAAAGCTCTTCTAATGTAAACACCTCACAATCATTTAAAAAAGTAACATCTCACCTTTTTATCTGGTATACTGACAGTTTTTAGGTGCAGAATTGAAGAACATAACTAACATTTCTTTACTACCATTTGTGAGAAGATAGTTAAAACTGTGTACTGAATAGAGTGGAAAATATCTAATTACCTCTGGCCTTCTTTCAAGTGCTTCCTTAATTATAGGATGTAATTCTTCTATTAGTTCCCTGAATTAAAATAAAAGAATTAAAAGGATAAAAACAACCATTAAATTAACATCTCAATTGAAAGGTGTTTCACAGCAACTAGTGTTAAAATGTAAGTTAAAACACCCTCAGGTTTTCCTTCTGCACCTGCAGCTTTCTGAAGTAAACCAGCATTTAAGAGATGTTTCCCAGAAAGATAATTCCCTAATTTAAACACAGACTACCAAACGGATGTCTCAACAACTACCACTAAATCTGCATTCACCAATTATTATGGCATATTTCTATCACAGATGATTTTCATTTATTTTCATATTCAGAGTTTATCAAAGCCTTATGGTGCAAATAGAGACTACTAGGGGAAAAAAAGATGTTGGCAGCTTATCACACAATGCTCTTTCAGTTGTCATGATGCATTTAGTTGTTAATAAAGATCATTTCTTTAAGGCCAATAACACTACGCTGACAGAAGTCAGACTAGCTCTATGAAAACTGAAAAGCAACATGCTTTGACGCTGTCGTTAACATTCCCTAGTTATTCTGAAGCTCCACAGACTTTATTACTACTCAGTTCCTTCTGCGAAACTAAGATTCTCTTATGACTCCAAAAAGGGGGCAGGGAAAGGGGAAGGAGATCAGTAGTATGGATTGACACAGACAAAAAACTAAGGTAGAAACATACTGGGTTTACTTTAATATTTGTTAACACAGTAACGACCACCTGCACTTTAGATCTGTTGGAGTGTGACACATTTTTCTACTTCCGGTGCTATTGTAATTCAGACATACGAAAGCATAAACCACTTCCAAGTTTTCATGGTAAATGACTGACTCCTCTGCTACATCATTCAAAGGTTCTTCTTCAGAGAAACAGTCCAGGTGATCAGAAAGCTACACAAACTTTTGCAGTGCACTCAGTTACAAGACACTTAAGCATGGTTAGGGATTGTTTTATACTTTCCTTTAAACATAGAAAACACAGACAAGAATTTGGAAGAAGCTTTTTTTGTGCTAAAACATAGTAAAGGGTCAGCTTCCCATGGAGAGCAAGAGACACCTAGACAAGTTCATGTGATGAGTAACAGAAAACAAAAGAGAAAAAGAATATTCTAGCAAGTTTAAGTGGACTGCATATACATATAATCCATAATGAAAAAAGTTCCCGAGTAAAACATAGCAAGTGGGGAGGAACAGTGCTTAAAAAAACCAAAACCAAAACAACAAATCAGTGCAGAGCTGCAATGGTGAAGGGTGGGCTACAGTTAACATCTGGTGTGAGTACGCACACTGGACAGAGGAAAAAAGCTGGTCATCAGAAACAAAACAAAATTCAGAATAAAGAAATCAGAAGACTGATGAGAATCAGATTTTTTTTTTTTTTAAGTTTGCAGAATGACTTGTTTCTAATTTAGAAAACAAGGATTTCTGGTGAAATCCTTTCTGAAAGCATTTTCTAGACTTGTAGAGCACAATTATGATTTAAACTGTTCAGTATATCTTCAGAGTCATGGGACAAAATCTTGCTTTACTCCTGGTAGGAGAGCAAAGTAAGATATGATATAAAATTAGAAGATTATCAAAGGATTAAAACGGAATACTATAACTAAGGACTTGGCATTACGGTTTAAAATAAGTCTTTGGCTCCTCATCTACCATAATGTGGGACACAAGTGATTGGAGAAAAGAAGCATGTCATTCAAAACCTAGAGTGTTAGCGATCCCTGGTTTCTTCTGCAGAAGCTGAGTTGGTTGCGATAGCATGATACAACTTCATAACTCCCCATTATAAGAGGCTGCCTGCTGCCAGAGAACATCTGATGCTGAGCACTGGCCTTCCCAGGAAGTTTTCTCCCCCTCAGATGTTCTCCCTCTTCATCCATCCTCCATAAAGACAGAGCTGTCAGTTGAGGACAGCTGCATAGAGATGCATTTTAAATCTCATGGCTTCCTGGCATAGAGCTTCCTTTTCACGTCAGTGGATTTGTAATACGTATCGACAATACAGTACATTAGGATCTGAAGAAAAGTGAATTTCAGTTGAGGTAGGAACACCACAATGGCTGGGTAGACTGTTTTGAACTCAACATTTATATGAAGACTTGTCACAATAGGGTAACCAGAAATGCTGGATTATGAGCTGAATCCAAATATGTTGAACATGATGTATGATATTAAGTTGACAGAACAAGTGGCTTGGCACAGATTTAATTCTGCTACAGTAGATCAGTTACCGGTGCCCAAATTAATCCACATGGACTTGTCATCAGTACAATGTATGACAAAGGTGTATTAGTTATGAAGTTACAGAAAAAAAAAAGAAAAGCGGTGAGAGGGATGCACCACAAATTTCAGAAGCTTCAGCACTAGTCAAAAAACAGTTCTAACTGGTATTTTTTTTCAGCTTGATCCAAAAATCTCTTTTTAGATTACAGTTATCATTAAACTCCTACACACACAGAGCTCAGAAACACGTTTGTTGGCAATACCAATAAGGAGAGTTTGGTAACTCTTACAAACATGATTATAATTAACATTTCAAATGTTAACAGTCCACACAGTCTGTTATTTCATATAAGAGCTGCCTTTAATATCAATAAAAGGGAACTGCCTATTGTTTTGACTTCTTTTTCTTTATGCAGACATGACCTCTACATAAAATTATTTCAACCTCAAAAAAGCTTTTCTAACATTTAGTGGTGTGATAAAGACAACTGTAATCAGTTTTTACAGCTTTTTAAAAATTATTAAAAAAAAGAAAGCAAATGTTTTTTTCTGAGCTCTGATTCCCCAGCTTTGTAATCAATTAACATAAAAACAGATGAAAGACAACAGTTACCTAAAAGCTCCCGGGTTGGTCCTGCCAAGTCCCAGCACAAGGGATTCTGTAATTTCCATGCTCTCAGAGCGCATCATTGGAACTATGTGCTTAAACAGGGAGGAAGGGGATGGAATGCCAATGATCTAAGAAGAAAACCAGAATAAAACAGAATGAAGTAGTTACCAAACAATCAGGTGGTGTGACATTAAAACATCTGCTGTAATTTTACAGTCTTCTCACATGTATCAGTGACTTAAAATGCTAAAAATGAAATTTTTGATCTTTGACATGGAAAAACTTTCTGAAATAGTAAACTAGTATTAAGTACTTCTCCATTCCTTGTATAATTGAATTTTCATTGTCAGGTGACAATGAATGCTTCAACATGATAAACAGATGCTTTGCACGTTTATCTGCCCTCCTTAGGGACGGGAAGCAGACTTCTGGTGTCCAACTCCTTAGACTCCATTGCGGCTGTCAGAGAAAACAAAGCTTTCAGTCTACAGTTCCTCAGATTTAGGGAAAGGATCTTGGTAACAAACAAGTGGAATAGGCTGCTTCTCCCCAAAATCTGCTGTATAGTCCATGAGTTATCTTCACCTCTACTGTACCTTCTACAGGAAGCCAAAAAGGAGAAGAACAAGGCAGACAGAAAACCACAGTTGGGAAAAATATAACAAGATACATCAAGCCTAAATAGGTCACTGCTTCAGTTACTGAAGTGAGCAGCTATTTGCTCAGAATTGCAGAAGTCTACTGACAGAAAAAAAAACCCCAAAACCAAAACCAAACCAAACCAACAACCCCCCCCCAAACCCTTAATGGTAAACAAAACATGTCCTCATTAACTCTAGGTAAGACTTTGAGATTGGGTTACAAAACATAAGCAGAAAAGCCTCTACAGCATGGATTGGGAGAAGCGAACTGAAACACTATCCTAAACAAATGACAAATGTGTACTAAAACGTGTTTTCAGACAAATTACACCAGTTTCTGAAAATCATGATAGTTATTATAAGCCTCAGGTGTTTCTACTTTCAATAACATGTAGACTTATTTATAGTAAGGAGTAGAAGAACCTACTCTTGAATCAATGCTATAACCACTGTCAGGAGTAGACGCCAGCGTCTCAGGAGGGGAACATCTCACAGAGCCTGTGGAGGTGGAGGAGTTTGAAGAAGATGCTGCACTGCAGCAAAGAATCAGGTAGTTTCTCCAGAGCCCAATATAGGAGTCACTGCTTGTAGTAGTATTCACTTTCTTTGCATTGATAGGGCTGCTATTAAAAATGAAAAAAACAAAACCTCAGTATAGTAAATGAAGCTTACCAGGTTTCACTTTGTATTTCTACTGAATTTATATTTTCAAATATGTATATGCCATTGCTTCTAAAATTGTTAACATGGTAAGCTGAAGAAATTGTTCAGAATAGACCTGTACATGAATAATGTATGCTTTTATAGTCAAATCTGTTTAACTATGATATGGCCGAAGGCATGAATTAATTAATTTTTAGAGTAGAAAACTTTTTTTCCAGATAGAACTGCTTTAATATATTGTTACATAAAGCTGAATTAAATCCACAGAAAACATTATCAGTCCATATGTCACCTCACTGAAACATAATGACATTATGATGATAAATCTTGAAAGAATACTCAATATAATATATTGTATTTACATTAGAAATTAACTTACTTGATATCCACTTGTGGAGACAGCAGTTGGAGTCTGGTGTAAGCAAATGTCCAAGCATAGCTTACAGCTGTTGGGCAGTGTTTTGGAAGATTTTCCTGTTTCATAAAACTTGAGAGGCTTATAATCCATGGATCTTGGCCTTGAGTCACATGTGCAAATATCCATATATGTGATGGACTGACCACATCAAACTGGTGGCTGATTGGGGAAGAATTCCAGTCAGCCAGAGTTTGTAAATCTATTGAACTGGGACAGTACAGTAAAGTAGTCTGTGTGCATAAAAAAGAGAACAAAGCAATATTTAATAACCATGTATATTAAGTAACAATCTCTTCATTGTTAAATATCTAATAAAGTATCAGTGTCAAAACCACATTTGGAATAGATAAAACACAATACTTAATTTATGGGTTTTTTACACAAGTTCCTAATGTGGACAGTTATATAAACATGCTGTTTGGGAAGGAACTGGATATTAGGAAATAGTAACTTCTAGAAAAAGGTCTTTTCACTCATGATGACTTAGTTCTTCCAAAAGGTTCTGGACTCTAAAAGCCTTACTACTGAATTCCAACTTGCTTGCTAAACCTAAAATCAGAAAAGCTTTTCCTTGATACTTAAGAGTTAATGATAAATATATAAATATGGAATTCAATTGTTATTCACTGATAGTTATTATAGCTTTCATCATGGATAAAGGACACATTGACTGTTAAGACACTGTATTGCTGCAGAAAAAGGCAGTGGTCTTTGCTTCAGAGAAATTCTAATCTATGAGCAAGATAAGAAAAAACAGATATAGATATAGCTGGCTGTGTGTATATGGTGGACATAATGACACACTGTTGATCAGAAAGCATACAATGGCAGTGTCAGCCTCGCAACACTCCTCAAGTTTTTTGAGGATTTTCTTTTGTTTGGTTGGTTGGGTTTTTAAGGTGATAAATTGCTGATAAAGTTTGCATGATCATAGTGACACTATCATTTAACATATATACAATTTATTTGGGACAGTTTTGCAGAATTACCTCATCTTACATCCAACTTAACATAAAAACTCTCATACCTGGTCAGCCCCAGTGAGATGTATGAAACTCTCCAGGATAGTAGCACTTTGTCTGTCCATTACATCTATAGCCAACTCATCATCACTCTACAAAAGACAAAACACAAAAAGCTCAAAGAAAGCCAAGATAAAAGCAGTTTCATTAAGCAGTCACAAGAATGGGTCATCAACTCTTACCTTAGAAATTTCTAGAAGTGTAAACAAGGCCCTTATTTCTCTGAGAACACTGACAGCTAATCTCCTCGTGGCAGGCCTTGTGCTGCAAAGGATGACCAAAGCAAAGCCTTCCACCACGTGAAATACACTGGAATAAAGGGTCCTCTCCAGAGGAAGGGTATGGGCAGCCCCATTGGATACACCACGCTAAGAAAGACATCACAGAATTTAAGCAAATTAAGAAAAAAGTAAACACAGTCAAGCTATAGTTCCATTATTAGCAATGGCAGAATAGATCATAAGGTATTTAGATCTTTGGCTACTAGTCAGATTTTGCATTATGAGAATGGCATAATATCAGCTACTTTGGTTTTTTTGGTATCTCTTCGAATTCAGTCCAAACAAATATCACAAGAAAGTCTTTCTTATTTCACTTTCTCATTAGAATGATGCAGTGAGGGAAAAATTAAAAATAAATAGGTAATACTCTTACATACAGAACTGTAAAAAATTAAATTATTTGAACCCTTTCTGTTTGCTAGTAAAAATGATGTTTCTTTCTAGTTCTACTGTTTTACCATTCCTACTTAATTTATTTCCAGTTACAGATGATGACTTTTGATGTAAGCAAAGATGTAGCCATGAATTGGGGTTTCTGTAATACTTAGTAATATTAAAGTAATTTTTTGGCAAAAATACTGATTTAAAATAATAGGTCTAAAAATCTTCAAGCACTTTAAGAAAGTAAGCTGAATTTTTATTACTTAACAAAAACAATAAAAGCTACTAATAGAACTGCATGTACATTCAAACTACATGTTAACATCAAAGGACCTTATTTAGAAATACCTGGGAATCTTGGTTTTTATTGTGCATTTGGGCTGCTTGTTTCCACTGATTTATGAGCTGCACTAACATTTTTACTGCATTGTCAAGAAGCGTTGGGTGGATGTCAGTCACTTCACGCACAATAAAATATACAAATCCTGAAAGAACATCTTCCCGCCAATCTGGAAAATCAAGCATTAATGCTTGGAGAGTATTGAAAGCCAAGGCACGAAGTTCTTCATCCATATGAATTGTCAGCCTGTTTAGAAAAAACAGCGGTATCATCACCCCAGATTGGCATACTCTTAACCAGCCTTCATAAATTAAAGTTTGGTGTTAACTTCTTTCTTTACTGTATAATGTGGAATACTTCCCACACAGATGCATTTTCCGCTCTGAATACATCTGAAACTGGCTACTATCAGAAGGTGCTACTACTATAGCAAAATAATGCAAGACTTCACAAAACTTAGTATAAACAAATAATTTTCAAGAGACATGGTCAAGTCTTTCATATAGGCACATCTTTGCATGCATCTGAGCAACCACCTTAGAGCTCAGTAGGTAGGCACCCTGTGATGTACAGGTTACTTTCTTCAAATAAAAATTGGAAAGAACAGATTATTATTGCAGATAAAGCAGCTTTACTTTGGATATGAGAAAAAACTTGCAAAAAACCCCTTTGCATATATACTTAAAAATATGTCTCAGCCCACTATGGTAAATGAAACTTGCCCAGTACTGTATTATTACTTAATACTTTATGTCTTTTATGTGATTTTTGACACTGAAGAAAAAGTGTTAGAAAAATCTTATTCTCTCACATTATTACTAACTTTTTAATATATGTAACTCAACACATTATATGCAAATTAATTTCAAAGCTAAAAGCTATACTATATTTCTGCACCAACGCCATTCTTGTATTAAAAATAAAAAAAGTGAAAGGAGGAAGGTTTATCACTCTAGTAATATGTAAAGACTGTCTGCATATACCACAACTACATATTCTCACTGAATGCTCAGTTTACCCATAGGGATGGATAAATATGGGTAGTATTGGATCAAAAAACTGGAAAAAGGAAGCAGGATTAGAAGAGAACAAGGAAAAAAAAGTTTCCCATAAATGCGTCTCTCACATTTTGGTAATGTTAAACAAGAATGACTTTATGATAATTTACAGTATTAGCAATAGGAAGAAAAAAAAAAAGGAAGAAAAGATAAAAGGGGAAAAAAGTATGATAATAGTAACAAAAAGATAAGAACAAGTTCAAAAAACAAAGCAACAGAAATAAATTCCTACTTTTCAAGAAAATTCTCTCTAAAAATAAGTGCAAGATCTTCAGGATAAATTCACCTCCTGCTATTCTGGCCAGTAACACTTGACCAACTGCAGAAGGTAGGCGGGAACAGGAAGAATGGATTCTGTATGCAGTGGACTCACACTACATAGTGCACTGACAAACTCTTATACACACAGATTTAAAAAGGAACATCCACCAAGAGCAGAATTTTATCTCCCTTACCTTGCAAGCAATTCAATGAGGTCAGTCCTGCTCATGCCATCTGGAATCAGTCTTGGGATAGCAGCAATACAAGTTCTGAACAAATCTATCTTAGGTTTTCTCTCACCCCTACAAAAACAGTTTATAACCAAGAAAACAACAGGAAAATCTCCTTCAGTACACCACAAATTTTTTCAATTTCATGTCAAAACTAAGGAGCTATCAAAAACTTTAGTCATTAATTAATGAAATTAGCATTCATTTAATAGTCAAGCAAGAAGCCAACGATTGTAATACATTAATGACGGCATCTGCAGCATTACAGCATAAAAACAGTATGATATAACTGTGACAGTAAAAATATTATAATTCAGTACATACGTTATCATGTCTTCAGGTTCTTTATTGGACATCTGCACACTAGTCATGCACATGGGCCTTCCAACTTCTTTGTCCAAATGCCTCAGAATGCTATCTAGTGCTTTTCTGACTTGAGGGTAGTAGATGGACATTCCTGAAAAGCCAAAGAGTTCCAATCACCTCTTTCAGTTGTTCTCATTTCATTTTCACATTTTTATTAAAATATTTGCCACTGATTCAGCTTAGGACAAATTTCTTCTTGTACCAAAGATGACATGAAACACACTTTAAGTGTCAAAAGAAATGCATGTTAAATGAGTACTGGGAGGTATTACACGAAAGTACAAGTTTCCTTCAGAAAGAACATAAACAGGGAAGAAACCATTAGTTGCTTCTCTGTTTTCTCAATTCCGAGCATTTTAGCTCTTGTTTAAATTTTGAACATGTTGAAACAGTCCTTTAGAGACGCCTAGCTCATCCACAGAAGACCAATAGAGCACAGGGGTCAAAACTGTCTTACTCCACTTCAGCTGTGGGACATTTGGGACGTTCTAACATCAAGAGAACAAAAATTGCCATGCTATTTACCACACTAATTGCACTCAGGCTTCTTTGTGCTAATTTGGCAGTGCAAACACTTCAAAAAAAGCCATGGATTTGGTCTCAGACACCAGAAGGTCAATATTGCCTAGCAGCCCTCTCTATAAAGAATCAAAGCAACTCTGTTAAAACACACTGCCAACTCACAAAAGAATACAACATACCTATAACTTTTGCTTCCTCATCTGTCAGCGTTTTATTAAGAAAAATTTTCTTCACACGCAGAGTATTTCCTGAGGGAAGAACGACTCCTGTTGTTGGCATTGGTGGTTCACCATCCTTCTGCTGCAAGCTATCTGCTATGACAAGGAAGACTCTGAGGCCAATATTCATCCTCTTCAATAGCAAAAAAGAGAAGAAAAAGGAAAGAGAAAACAGAAGAAATTGTAACATTAAAGTAACAGAGATGAGGCAAAACACAAATTGCATTTTTCCTCTCTTAAATAGACAGCGGCATGGTTCCAGTAGAACAGGCATTATTTTAATGTTACATATTAAGGTAATGAAAGTAACAAGAATCAAGTTTAAGCCTTCAGTGCCTTCCCACAACTCTTACTCCAGTTAACTGACTTGGCACAGGCTAATATACCAAATATTTTTTAGTACAGAGCACTAAAGGACTTAATATGAATGTCGAGAATGACATACTGAAGACAGACATTGCTTAAACATCTCATCTGTTAGACTGGGTCTTGAACCTTAAAAGCTAGGTACAACTTCCCTGAAAAAAGGCTTTACAGTTATACTGTAACAAAAATTCACACATACTTACTGAAATTATTGTTGAAATGAGTCTGAACTGTAGTACACTGCTAGCTTACTCAGTGGAAGTAAAACAGCAATTGTGCATGACTACAATTACTTCTTTAGTTTTAGCAGAACACCCCTTCAGATATTCATTAGTCTGCTTTCATCCTGGCTCAAAAATAGTTAACCACTTTCCCCCAATGCTCTGTTCTCACTGCATGCAAGTAATGAGCTTTTTTTACCTCTGGATTAATAGTGAAGGTTTTAGGTGATTTTCCAACACTAAGAAGATCAAATATTATTTCTTTCATTGCGAAATCCAAACGTTCCTATAAAGGAAAATAGATTGGTATGATCATCTCTTTTCTGGTAATATGCATAGTTTAATTTCTTGGCTTTGCATAGGTGCTGGGTATCATGTCTTAAAAGTTAAAAAAAAAAAAAAAAATTTCATTTTTTCCTGTTTGTTCTTATGACTTAATGTTCTTTTTTAAATATAGTACGATTCAACACAGCTTATCCCCTGATATGGTTGAACCATTTCTCTTGAAAAAATTCCCAGATAGTTCTGCTCAGGTCAAACATGTTTCAACAAATGAGCCGAACCGTTTTAGATAACTGAATATTAGTGATAAAAAGAGGAGCCCTAGGAAACAAACATATATCAGTGAAGGGCTGTGTGTCCTGCCTCATCCCTGTATGACCAGAAGCAAATAATTTTGGAAGCTGAAGCACAGACAAGCTATCTGTAAGACAGGAAAACATGTCTCTAATCTATAAGATTATAGATGAATGAGAGTTTATCTTGTGAGATCATATCCTGCATTTTGATATTAGGACAACAGAAGCACCTAAAATAATACAAATCATAATGCAATGCTAACTACACACACTGCATGCATTGCATATTTTTTCTGTCTACAGAGGCTAGTCTCCAGGCTAAATATAAGTGGATATTACTGTTTGAATGCTTTGCCCCTTACAAAAATATTATAATGGAATATACTAATTATATTAGTGTATTTTTTCATATATATATATATACACAAACCCCCACAACAATGCAATCCAAATGTAAATAATAATCATCACAATGTTCATACACAACAGTTATTGAAGTTTAGGTAAAATAATTTTGCCACTAGTAGAAACAGAACGAGTCATTTCATTTGCTATACATATTTGGGGAAATTCTACTCAAGATATAAGACCATTAATTCAGTGCAAATATTTCAAAAACTAACCTTAAATTTACATTTCTTGGAAATAATGTTCATCCTATTCTTATAGCTCTACCTAGATGGATTCTTACCTGAGCAATGAACTGAATAATCTTCACAAATATATTCAGAGGTGTGTCTCGTGGGACCACACTACGTGATCCTTTTGGAAAAAGTGCTGATACGATGCTCATGAGACGGCTACAAGAATTTAGAAATAAAGAGAAATAAAAAAAATCTTTAAAAAAAGAACTTTTTATAATAGCATAGATGTCACAGCTCAAATCTGGAAGAGTGTGGGGGGTTACTACTACATAGTACAGAAGCATATGACAGGTAGGACCGCCTACAGGGAGTACAGCCCTCTAATGCCAGAGGCAACAGCATCATGGGTTCATTTAAAAAGTGAATAAGATCTTGCTTTAAACTAGTTAGTAATAGTCAGGAGGAGGGGCAAAATCTGAATGGCTATCCCAAATTGTCATGATGCTAATTTATAAAGAAAACCTTTTCATTTCCAGCCCATACTTAGTGATAGCTACTTCATACCCTACTTGTTCTGGTACCATTAGTGCCTTTTAACTTTAATAAATATCCTGCTTCTTATCTCTCCGCCCTCTTCTATCCCTGCATATCCCTGCAAAGACAATCATAGACTCTATTCCTTCTCCTCCTCAAAGTAATCAAGTTCTTTTGGTTTCCTCTATTAAGATGAAGTCTTTGTTCCCCTGTTCGCCTGACTAGACCATCCCTGAGCTGGCTTCAGGATCTCTTCTGATATCACTAGGGGGGAAAAAAACCCCAGCAATCAATAGTTGAAAATCCTTTGCATAATGAACTTACCTTTGAGTTACAGTGTTGCTTTCACATTTTATTCTAATAACATAAACCCACAATAACCTATACAAAGATTCCAGTGCAACTCGAGACATTTTGGGATCTTTATTCTGTAAAATAAATGAAAAATCCTGTTACTGTTGCCTGTGAGACACTCAGAAAAATTCTAGTATTACACTTTTGACTTTTGAGAATATTTTCAATTTTTTTTAACAATGAAAACTGATGTGTTTAATATTGACTACAAGTTTTAATATGTTTTCATAAAAACAACCCTGCATTGCATATTTTCAATACTACCTGAATATTTAACTAGTAATTCCAGATTATTTTACATGGCTTTCACTCTGAGAGCAGAGGAGTAAGTAAAAAGCAGATATTCCTCTTGAGATGAACACCAAGAGTGTATTGCTTCCAAGAACTTTTCTCAGAAAGCCACTGTAACTAATACCTACTCTAAAGCAAACTAACTTATAGTTTGTCTAAAATATTGGAGTAGCTGCTTTGGATCAGGCATGAAGTCTAAGTCCATCATTCAGTTTATGACAGCAGACAGTAGCAAGTGCAGAAGAAAAGAATGCAAAACAGGGCAGGCACACAAAGATGCTTCTCTGGGTGTGCACTCCAGGCTTCACCCAACTTAGCCATTTCCTGTGGGCTGTGTTAGTGTTTACTCACTTCCAATGGATTTTTATTGTAACAATTAAACTAGCTTTTTCTTGAATTAATATACAATCTTATGGCATATTTCAGTTTAAATTATGCACTGTATGAAAAACAATTATTTTTTTTTCTTAAAGCTGCTTTGGTCCTCCTAGCTCTTAAACTGTGTAAAACAGTACGTAACTATCATCCTTTGTACCAATTCCAGCAACCCCTTTTCCAACTAGGGATTCTTGGTGTATTTATAATCTTGAAGTGTCGAGCGAGATTCTTGGAATTGGCCATAAGTATGAGCTTATGAACAGAATAAATGATTCCCAGTTGTCATCCTTCTAGGCATTCTCTCAGTTAAAAAAAAACAAACAACATCCCCCCCCAACCCCACGCCCCACCCAAACAAAACCAACAAAAGAACCCCCAAAACACACCTTCCCCAACTTCAGTGAAGTCTTTCTGCTTCAAGACATATCTATATGATGCTTGAACCTAAGCCATTTCACATTTTGTGGCCTCTACCACAAGCCAGTAAGTCAGAATAGCAAACTACTTTGTCCTCCCAGGACAAGCGGAGCGCAATTTCACAAAGGGTGTAAGTGGATCTAAGACCATACTGTTCAAAAAGAGATGGTCTCATCCTAGGTTCCTTCCTGTCCAATCTCACTGCTCCCCTCTGCATTGACTCTAGCAGTCAGAAAAGTCCAACTCGCACCAGTAAATTGATCCGAATAATTTCATGGCCATGTCTGTGCAATAGACTATACAAAGGAGAGTAATTTGGATAGCTTTAACATGGGTGGGTCAGGACAATTGGTTTTGGCAGCAGCTTACTTTAAGAAAGGCTAAAAGCCTATCACAAAATCACCAGAGGCAAAAGTGGTACTTCACAGACAAACAACATACATGACTGTTTATCAGAAATTAGAGGGAATAACTTAACCCAGTCTACATCAGTGATAATGCTGTTCTACTCTCCCTTCACACTCATCAATGTGCTCCTGCCATCGCCTCTGAATTAGCACACCTGCAACTAGGCAGTGGGTAAATTCAGGAAGGTGATCTGGACAAAATCTAACTAGTAAGAAGTTACACCTGTCCCTGGTTAGTATTCAGACAGTAACTGTCCCACTGTCCAGTTAATTTACCAGCAATGCTACTGTGAGGAAGAAGGAAACACTCATAATTGTATGAGAGGGTGAGACTGTGATAGCTTTGATTTTAATACTTAAACAGCAAAAACCCATGGTATTATTCCTCATTTAATCTATAGGCCAACAATTCTTGATGTACAAAGTAGGCTAGTGAATTCATTGGTACACGTGTTATCAAAGCCTATCTGAAATGCAGTGTCTAGAACTGAGTAATGCTTCAATTTTCTTATTTCTGATATTTCAAAGGGGAGCTTAATTTACAGGTCCAGAAGAAAACAAAAAATTTACTATTGGCTTTCAAACTTCTAATAAAAAAAATGGTAGAGGTAGCAGAAATTTTACAATGTGTTAACAACATTCCATCTGTATAGGACCAATATAGCTACTCCTGATTAGTTATGACGAAGTTTGCTTCTTTGTTAAAAAAAAGAATAGTATAAGGAGGCATTCACCTTTTAAAAAGGGTTACAGAATAAATACAGTAGTACTTTTAATTTCTTAAGCATTGAAAATTTTCATTATCTCTTCCTATAACTCAGAACTAAACAAATATGCTAGAAGAAAATGGCTTTTGGGGTCTAATTTATGGCATACTTCTTGTATACTTGGTGTTAATATGTCAGTATTTCCTCTTCTCTTTGAGATTACTCCAACTAGAATACAGTATATATGGCTATATAATTCACCAGCCTGGCTGAATATCAGTCTTTTAGCTGATGCCTGTCAGATTTTAAAGCACTCTGGTTGTTTTTTTTTTTTCCCAAACATAGTTTTGTTTAAAATCCTAAAACTTTTAACATAAATTCTATCAGCAGACTATGGAATAAGCTGTCAAGAACTGTATCTCTGTTACAAAACCAAAAAAGTAAGAGCAAATCCACAGTGGTCTTACATTAAGATGAGTCAATAAAACATATCTCAATGAAGGCAAGAAACAAAACAGCATTTTTTCCATGTTAGTCAAATGTAGTCACTTACTGAAGAAAGTACTTTTTAATACTGATGTTAAACTTTTCTTCTGTTCTGAACTAAAACAATTTCTACTTTTTAAAACCTGCAAAACCAACAGTGTAAAAGTCTTTCAAGTTAGTGCACTGCAAGTTGTTACAGTAAATCAGTTTCACATTTTTTTATTGTGAAAACGTTTTCAAGTTTGCTCGCATGCAAGACACTTTTTGAAATGAATTAACAGAAAAAACCATACATCTGAATAGGTAGTTTACTTCCAGTGGAAACATGCACTGCTGTTGAGGGAAACCAGCTATGATATTGATACTCAATCTCATAAAGCCACATTTTCACCCCCAAGGAAAAACTGGTATTAGATAATTTTCTGATCTTTTTCCTCTACTCCCTGGCAAGAAAAAGAGATCTTTGAAACATTAGCTATTCTTAGTCCTGTTGCTTCTGAACAGTACTAACAGCAATTTTACAAAAAAGAAAGCACAAAACACAACAATTAACATAAAAAACCCAAACAAAGTATCTACATGAGACAAAGCAATGTTTCACTGAGTTATAACAACATATTAACTCACCTGCAGTGTTTCTATTTGTTTTCTGATACTGTTGTTAGATGGCATCTAAATAAAGCAATGTGAGACAGCAAAACATAACAAACATGAGAATGGAAGGCACATGCATGTTAGATGAAAAAAAGCACAAAAACAACAGATAGCTGTCTAGTAAGGACTCTATTCAGTAGAAATACAGGTTTTGCTACAGCGGCAGAAAACGTTCCTCCAACTTTCAAGGTTTTGTGGTAACAGACACTAAAGTTAAACTGTGAAAAAAAAATTATTCTTTTCCACCCAACAGTGGTACAGAATGATAGACACTTTTCTCTCTCATTTCAGCAGCTTGCTTAAATGTTCCTTCCTCTCCCCAGAAGAGGTTGTAAGGATACCACAACAACTCAGCTCCATCCAAGAATCTATCTGCTTTCTGACAAACCTGCTAGAATTAGTCTATCTAAATAGTAGTCAAAAAGTAAGCAAAACGTTTCACAATACTGACCCAGTGTTATTGCCTGCTGAATAAATTCAGAATTTTGCTTACACTACAGTGTGTAAAGAAATGCCCTGCTGGGCTCAATGCTGAAACAGCATCCCAACCGCTTTGTGGGACAAGGCCAGCTATACGTATATCAAGAAACACCCATTGGTACACTCCTGGTCTAAACTGACACTTACGACTCACTTATCTGCTATTTGCATCAGTCCAGTCCCCTAAGCTTCCTCCTTTCAGCAAGGCTAGAATGTTTTCCCCATACAATAAGCCTGCTTTGAGGATAACTAAAGGTCGTGTGCACTGAAACCCAGTACAAAGAGTTTACAGGGGCAATAAATATTGCTAGTACTGGATTAGGATTCAGATCGCTCTCAGGAACATTATCAAGTAGAACGCAGCACAGAAATACTGCAGGGTAAGGCAAGGTATGAATATACTATGCATCAGGTACTATGGGGCAACTGCGAAGATGTGACCTTTCACACCACGGCAAATGGGAAATTACTTATTTCTGTCACCAAAGTGTGACCATACAGTGTTCATTGCTAGGTAACAATTTGCACTGGGCAGTCACCAGGGAATAAAGTGAGCACCATAAATCCATGACCTACATTACCTCTCGGCAACTTGCTAATGGGCCTGTACTTTTCATAGAATATCCCTGTGACACAGTCTCAGTGTTGTCATTCTTTCAAACATTAGTTTGTTAATTTTAACTAATACAGTAGGGGTGGATAAACCTTTTCAGTACTCTAAAGTACCTTCCAGTAACTCTCAAAATTACTTTATTAAATAACAAAGACACTGGAGACAATGGATGTGGAATCCTTATTGCATTTTACATATTTATGTAACTGCAAATAAAATAACTTTAGTCATTAGGAAATCAGGAAATAAAATGGGGAAGGGGAAATCTAAAAGACTAAACTGCTGTGAAACTCAGATTTATAAATTAATGAGATTACTTATTATAGAGTGCATGCATTTAATTAGCTTCAGAAACAAAGGAACACAGTAATTCATAAGACACATTAGGACAGTGAAGGTGTATTTCTCAAGATTAAACTCAACAAAGTTTCTGAATAAGGTAGGCATCCAAAAAACCAATAGTATTCAGTGGGTCAAATTAAACCAAACCATAAAATATCCTAAATATCTCACTGATGGCACAGCATCATAAAACTGCAAATTCTGAATTGCAGAAATTCATATGTAGGATTTCTGCTGAATAGAGCCTTACAGTAAACGTGTTAAGCTGTTAGTGGTTAACAGAACTAAGTAAAATATAAAATGCATGCTCAGCAACTACCAGTTAAACTCACTGGCATTTATAGTTTTAATACATCCATTACCAGCAATGGACATCATGCCAGAAAAACGCAACTCCTAGACTGTAAGAATTTTTTTAAAGCTTTAAAAACAAAAGCAAAAGCAGCCTCCATAAGCAAAATAAACAACAAAACAAAAATCAAGGCAAATATTGCAAAAGAACTACAACGTTAGATGAAAAATATACAAAAACCCAACAAGCAACAGAAAAGTGTGAAAGATGTCATGAAAACAAAATGACCCTTAAAAACCAATCCAAGCAGCTAAACCTGTTTCCTTTTGATTTCATGCTGGTTTACGTATTTTACTAATAAGCTTCGGAATTGTCACTCATACTTAACCAGAATGAATATTGTGAAGGTGGATCAAAGAATTTATTAAAATTATCAAAATCAATACACTAGGCAAAATCATGAACTATGTTAATCGAAATTAAGGAAAGAACATGTATAACAACTAATGCTACAGGAAAGTCACTAATACAAATCCCTAATTTCTAAGTATCTCAATCTCTTTATGAACCAACTCATGTTTACAATGCTATCAAGTGAAGCCATGATTTAAAGGGACACTGTAATTTTTATTTGGAAAATATATATCACAGGCTGTAGATATTGTATCTTTTCTGGACTCCCAATTCATTTTCTATTCCTTCAAAAAGTGAACAAGAGAAAGAAATTTTGCACTTACTATACATTCTACTTATTTTCTCACATATAATTTGCACATGAAGAATCACAGTTTGTACTTTCTCTAGCATAAATAGCGTTTATTAGCAGATACTCCTCCTGCAGATTTTACTCAATAAAAACGATAGCCCCCAAGGGAGCCACATCCATTTCCAGCATTACATAGCATCACAAATACTTACTACTAAGTTTAATACTAATGGAGACTTAAGGCATTTAATTAAAGAAAACCCCAAAATTCACAGTGTCCTTTTAAACAGCCAAATATTCACTGCTTATTTGGCATGAGAATGCTGAGAACATATCGGAATAAACGCTATTGATTTGCAACAGTTCCTGAATCGAAAAGGATTCTTACCTTTAGATGTGACAAACAGTTCTGCAGGAAAACGTGCCAGTTATTTAAAAAAAACTGTTTCTGACTGACACACAACAGGCAGGTGATCAATGGATACAAAGCCTATGAGTAGGGGGGAAAAAGAATTGATCAAATTGCTCTTTGCAGACCTCCCAAGTTTTGTACACTGAGAATGAGACACACAGTCGGTTCTCGTCTCACAGTTTTAGCATGGCACGGCAGCCTTTCCCCCGCACTAGGACACGCATGCCAGGCGTAGTGTCCTGGGTATAACCTATGTGCTGTAAGAGCTCATGGTGTAAGACTGGGGCAGTGGGACCACAGCGAAGCTCATCTCCTAGCAAGGTCTGATCTCAAACAAAGACTGAGAGCAGATCTCACCCTTCATACAATATTTGCTCTTTCCCTGCAACCACATGATCCAATTCAAGGGGTCCTACATACTGGGAGAGGGAACTGCCTTTAAGAAGAATATTCAGGAAAAACATCATCAACTCAGTAAAAACCAAGGCAGACTTTAGGTTGTCAGATACATTACTTCTACTTAAGGTCTACTTTTAGTAAGGAATGAAGCGCAATTTAATGAAGCCTGTGAATATGCAGACTAGCATGACTTTGCTTTGCTTTAGTAACATAAGATTTGTTTAAACACTACATACTTTAACAGAACACATAATGGTCATTAATACCAAATCTGACTGCAGATTATCTTGTTATGGAGCACAACTAAAGAATGAGGATGAATAGGCAAACTGTAATCTTGATGTAACCATGTTTCTGACTCCATAAATAAAATCACATTGTGAATACTAACATCAACTACTTTATGTTATTCTTGCATAAGGAGTTTAACCATGTACAATGACATATGCTTTATATGCTCAGAATACCAGAAAGTAAAGCTCATCTCTAACATGAAAGTGAGAATACATAATTTTAAATTCACTTGCATTTACTGAAAAACATAATTTTAAATTCACTTGCATTTACTGAATATGCCAACCGTGATCCAAAATTTAGCGCTACATTTCCAGCAAAGTGAAGTGAATCAACTTGAAACATGGCTGCCATGGTCATCAGGAGTTACCAAATTCTGCATTAGTAAGCGATTTAAATCCTTGCTAAGATGCAGTTTTAGGGGAAAAACTAAGATGCAGTCTTAGGGGAAAAGAAACCCACAGATATTTATATCTGAAAGAGATAATAAAAAATACTGGAAAAAGAAAAACAAAGTATATGAGGAGAGGAGAAAACAAGCAGAGCGGGGCTATTAACAGGCTGCTATTTTGCTGGAAAAGTCTTGTCTGACACTTTTATCTTTTAATTAAACATAATTTAAATATGCAGACTCCCTGAATGCAAGTTCTTTTTAGAAGAGACGTTAGGTTAAATAACTCTGTCCTAAAATCCACTAAAATAAACAAAAACAAGCATTGATTTCAAGACAACCTCACAAGTGAGATAACAGAGCATGTATCTTGCACAAAGAAACAAATCAAAATTAGAGCAAATGCCCATACACTGTGAATTTAATTATACTTGAACTGAGGAATTAAGATTTAAATTAATACAGCTGTTAGCTTTTCCTCATATAATGTTCTAGTATAAAAGTCTAAGATGAGCAAAATGGAGAAGTTGAAATATTTCTTTAAAATACCAGTGAATGCTTCTTTCTTGAACTCAGTTCAAAGGTAGTCTGATAAAGCATCTCCACAAAATTTTTCAAACATGGCACATTCACTTCATTTTTAACAGCCTATTAAAAAAAATACACACATAAATGGGTTTAAAAGTTTATACAGAAGGCAATTTAAATATACATTAAGATGTCCATGAATTCAAGAACATTCAGAAGTTAAATCTCACATTAGGTTAGTATTTAAGGGTACTTATCTGAAGTATAAACAGAAGCAAAAGAAATCATATCATACACTACAACCATACAGTTAAAAACAAGCCAACAAACCCACAACAAAGCAAACCCAAAACCCATTAAAAACCCCACTATTTTAAGAACATGGCCTGTATTCTCTACTTGAAGAAAAAGTATCTGCCATCAACTAACAAATAAAAACTACACTGAAACTCTTCATAAGCATAATTCCATATATTTCAAAAAATAATACCCATAACTTTTTCACTGTTGCCCTCTTCAATGTTCCCCTTTTCTTTTATGTTCTCCAGTTCTGAAAACTGAAAACTTAGGAAATGATACACAGGATTACCAGCCAACTAACCATGTAAGTTGTCTTTGTTCAGCTTTCAGAATTAATGAAACAGATACATGGAGCCCTACACCTTTTTCACCCACTCTGTCCTTGCACACAGAACAGCCTTCCTTCCACAAACCAGGCAGCTACCTTCTTTATAAAAACCTCTGCAAGTCTCTTAGGCTTCTCTCTGGATACCTGTGATGATCCATTTAAACATTATTCTCAACGTACTGTTTAATACTGTTTCTGCTTTATTTATCAAATTGGCGGGTGGGGTGTTGGAGAGGGGGTTGGCTTTTCTGGAAGAGATCCTCTATACTCGTAACTCCCCTATAATATAAGGTAATTTTTGTTAGTTTTTATTATTCAGAGTTATTAGAAGATGTGTCATGTCCACCTTGCTAAGAACACTCTGAAAACATTCATGATGGGGAAGCATAAAAAATGGTATATAATATCTCTGTAATCTGTGTACAAATCCAAAAAGAAAGAACTGAGAAAGTAGCTGTGTTTTAAATCACTTCCTACATACCCTCAAATTATTTATCTTTTGCTATTCTTAAGCTATAAGTTGATCAGTACCCCACTAGCTCCACATGAGAAATTATTTGTTGCCAGCACCACACTGTTGCTTTGGGATATAACCTTGGGCTTACAGATCAGCCTTAACTTCCCCACTGTAAAATATGCTGTCAGCCGTCATACCTGCAGGGTCCAAATCAGGCCACATTTTTTAAAATGCCTGAATGACTAAGCAGGAGAATGACAGTAAAGAGGTCACAATGCCAAAACCCAACACCTTCCTCACTTAAGCAATTTTCTGTATCCAAGTTACAGAAAAATCTAGATTCATTCCTTCGTCTGCTTCAAAAAGATTCAAACTTGCATCTTGCATCTTCCAAGAGAATGACTAACCCTCTCAACTGCATCTCAATCTGGGATGGGGCTCTCCACTTCTATTTAAGAAGCTCCATTTGTATGGAACGATTAAAGACTCAATGAGTCAGAAGGAAATATCAAGCCTCCCTCACCAACCATTTAAAGCGCTGATTCAGGCTATGCTTGTAGGAAGCGATCCACAAAACAACACACGTGCTCTGCACAGCCGGTGTGCGTGCCTCCACGGTTACCACTGGATAGTCCCAATTCGCAAATGTCCCAAATGTCTCATTACTGTACGTGCAGTTTTCACTTTATTTAAATTACGATTTTGCAAACTAATATTCGTGTTTACCTAAATGCTAAGTACTTTCACTATGCACTGCCCACTCCAACCGCCAACCAACTATGGAGTTCAAAATGACAAATGTGTTCACTTTTTAACAGGACAAGAAATTCTTCTCTAGAAGAGTGTAAGTATGGCCAGGTAAGATCAAGAATTCAGTCAATAAACAGCTACTACTAACACCACCTCTTTGTGGTCATGCCTTAAAAAGAAAGATTGTCTCCCTCCTAATTTTAAAAAAACCCGAACACCCTAGGTTGAGACCAGTGAAGGGAGAGAAGCATTTCCCCATGGCTCAGGGCAAGGCAGATCGTTTGAAAGAGAATGCAGAGTTCAGAGAGATTTATCTTTTTTTTCCTCCGAGCTTGCTTAGATGGGATCCCCACCCGGCCTGCTAGTCTTTGTAGATGCCATTCTACGAAACGGGATCTACACCTCCCAGTTCTCCATATATAGCAAGATACGCCCCTATAATCAGTCGTAACATGGAGCCACGACCTGCCATTTTTCAGGACAGCACACCAAACACACTGTGGCCTAGCATTTGCTAATACAACTATCATTTCAGACAACGGTCACAGCAAGTATCCATCTACTACAATGGAACTTTCTGAGCTTGTGGTAAATGGTCAGCTTGAGGTATACTGAGCTGCCGTAACTTCCCGTTGACTTGTTGACCAAGCTTTACGCAACTGAGCGAAACAGCCTGGGATGAAGGGGGAGAACCTGTCCTGACTGAAAGCATTCTCGCAAGCAGCATTATAGGCACTGTACATCCAACCCTGTGATGATATCGAGGTTTTTTTCTTGTTCATGGCTGCTGAGTAAGATTTCTGGCTTTAGATTTAAGACACATATGGGAGATGATTGACTGCTCTTCCACTTGAAGGATTACATCTAGTGGACACTCACCTCTACGAACAATTTTTTTTAATTAGCCAAAACCTACATTCTTCCTTCCTGCATAGGAGTTCACACTCTCCCTATCAGACTGTAAAAACATTACATATCTCAGTTTATTCTAGAAAGAACTTAACAGGTTTCGGCTAATAAAGAAAAGTCAATGGGACCCTTGAGTGAACAAGTATTAGACCAAGGAAATTTCAAATTGTTAGAGCAAATATAAGATTACACAGTGCTCTGGTGATAAAAGGGCCTAGAAAATAGACAGTTTTAAGAAGTTCTGAAAAAAGACTGGGAACTAGCTAATACAGAAATCACACTGACCCATTTCCCTTTAAAAGATTATGTAGGTGCTTGTAATTTACTTAATAGCCTTTTTGAATCTGTAAAAATGTAATATTGTGATGATGAATGGAAGCAATTTTAACAATGATAGCCTAATTGAAAGTGATCAGAATAGCAGGGAAGAAAAAAAAAATACTTACAGCAGCCACAGGGATAAGAATTTCCACAAACAAACCAGCAAGTGCATGTTTTATATCTTTATCTTTTACTTCCAGGAAGTATTGAGCACATTCCTTAATAAGGAAGCATTAGAAAAATATTTAGAAAAAAGATGACAAATGTCACTATGCCATAAAAACCACTAGCAGCATCACACTAATTGCCAGTTTGAATTTAAAATATGCAATGTGTTTAAATTATTCTTATATTCCTTGACAATATCAACTTTGCAAAACTTTAGAAACTCTAAATCCTGTTTTTCTAGCAATTAAAAAGAAATTGAAAGGAGAACATTTGTAATACCAGATAGCTATTTACTTTCTACTCAGAATATAAAAGAATATAAATATGCACATTTTTCCTCAGATTATTCTGAAGTTTTAAAAAATAAACACTTATCTCTGTTGAATGATTAAAAAATAATTTTTTTATATACTCATTTTCATTTTCAAGATGACCTTGATGCAAAGAAAATTTTACAGAGGAATAAATATTCCATACACATGTTTGCACACCAAACTTACCACTCTGGACACAATCTAAAGCACTTGTATATGTGTCATTTTTTTCAGGATTGAGATCAATGTCAATGGCTGTTAAATAGCTCTAGTGAAATTTATGACTAAGTTGCAGTAACTTCAGTTAATGTGGAATGGGCAAGTTATTCATTAGGACAATTTTTAATCCACAATCAAGAGATTTTTAAGTCTCTGAAAATTAACTGTAGTGGTTTTTAAACAAAAGTGTTTCTTGGCATCTCAGCTATTAAAAAAAGACATATCAACTAACTTTTTTCTTTAACCCACTGCTTTCATAAAGAAAGAAAATTATTTGATTGCTACCCATTTTCATTTAGTCGAATAAATTCATATATTACAGGTTTGCCACATTACTGAGACAATTGAGCATGAGTTCTCATTATGCTAGGTACTCACGAACTGCAGAGAAACAAATGATTCATGCCTCTGAGAACTTACGAACTAAACAGAAAAGGATGAAGGACAACACACAAGTAGAATGAGCGACTGATCACAGCAAGCATCATTGTAGCTTCATGACTTAAATCAAAATTACACTCATTTCAGTTTTCTGTAATATTCATTTACCTGCATGAACTGAAATGATGCTTCAAAATCCTCCACGGGATACATCTTTACTCGAAAAAACTTCATTCCCATAATCAAACTGATGATACTTTGTACTACATGAGGACTCTGCTCTTTTTGTCGCAGTTCCTTTAATTCAGTGACAAACTTCTTCCTAACAGCTTGAAACCTGAACAAGCGATATAGATGGCAATTATTTGCATTCTTAGTTACTTTTATATGTTGTCTATAATTTTGAACCAATTTCTTTTGTCTGTTAGTGATAACAGCACTTACAGTAAAAGAAACACAAGTAAGATGAACCCTGATACTTTATATCTAGTTATAGAGTGCCTATGATGATCAGCGCATTAGAATATACTCGATAACTGAACAACTACTATTGACTGATACCAGGCCTCCTTTCCCTGCACCTACAAGTTGACAGCAAAGCAATTCAGTATTGTACTAAAGATTATTTCTTGATTTGTTCAAATTTATTGTGCTGGAACATGAGACAGACACGCCAGAACACACTCGACTACACTTGACACTTAAGGGATTAGTTACTGGGGTCATTAATAAATGCTGCTATATTAAATAGTCTTTAAGTCTAGAGTGATTTTTCCCCAAATGCAGAAGAGTCAGAGACTGAACTTACTTTGATTGAGCAAGAACCCCTGTCACTTCTGCATATAAGTCTGCAATTATATGCACATTCCCAGTGTTGGTTCCTGAATACCTGAAGAGAAAAGGGGGGGGGGGGGGGGGGGGGGGAGGAAAAAAAAAAAAAGGCGTTAAATACAACTTTGTTCTTCTAAACCCCAAGCGTGTTCTCAATTACAAACAAAAAGTTTGTTCCATAGCAAAGGCAGATTGTTACCATAAAAACAATGAAAGTCAAACATAAAATGCATGGGTTAACATTTAAAGTGATGTAGTTTTATTGAGCGGACATAAGAGACATACTCTGCATAAGAAGTTTACCTCTAGTTATCCAAACTCAGACTTTTCTTCCTCTGGCTGGCTGTGCAAATCATTCTGCATATTCTAAGCAAAATAAACTTAGCATTATATTGAACACAGCTGTGCTCTTTCAAGATATGTTTTCAGTTTAAAGATAGCAACCAGTGTTCGTTTACAGTATTATCACCAACATGTTACATGTGAGGCAAAGGAGAACAATCACAACAATCAAGCACAGGCTGGTAATACACACAAAATATTTTAAAGTACACAAGTGAAACTTACCCTTCCTTATGTTTAAAGTGCTTAAAAGCCAAGTTTAGAACTTCATGTACTAAAGGATCTGGCACTGGATGAACAGGTATCTGAAATGCAGATATCATTTATATGTATGTAACTATGCATGTATATATACACGTAGGTATGAAGTAAATAAACAGTACTGTGAGATGCCCTGTAGAAATCTCTGCTACTAGTGTCAAAGGACACATCCTTTGTTGACATATGATATCAAGTTAATTCTGCAATATATGAACGTTTACACAACCTGTACTGGCATTCTCTTAAAGTATTTTGCATACTGGCTTTTAGGGATTAAATCCATAATAAAATAAACAACAGTAATGTAAACACTACGGATTTGTCATCAAAATTTATCAGACTAGGTTAACTATGCATCTTTCCACTCTTTCTACCTTGTGTGGTGTTACTATCACAGATTTAACCTCAAAATGCAATTCATCTCGATATAAAGGAAGACAAAACCAAAAAATAAGAATGCAGAAAAGATATCATCTCCATTTCAGACCTTCTGCAGATGAAAGCAGCCCAAACATATAAAAATCTTCCTAGCAATAAATAACAATTTAGTAAGAAACCAAAACCAACCATTGATTAGAAGGCCCTTTTTTACTGAAGTTCTCTTTGACATCACCACTTTTCTCAGGTTTAAAAGAGAACATTTGCTTAAAAACCAAATGTATTCTTAAAAAAAAAGCACGATATATAATTATGAAGTCATAGTATCTTTAAAATTTCAAAGCAATTTAGGTAGGGACTAGAATAACTCAAATATTACTGCTTAAGAGTGACTACGATTTTCACTAAAATACATTAGAAGAAAAGATTACTGTCTTGTCTACAGAAAATGAAGCACACACTGCTTGAGAATTTCATACTCTTCTTCATCAAGCAAGCTATTTGTCCAAGAACTTCCAGTTACTGGAACTGGCTATTTACATGCATATTCATACAATGAGTAATATGTACTCATTTAAGCAAAAGATTTTTGTTCTTACATAGGTCATGTCTGTCACCCTCTCTCTGGTTGCTCTGGGCATATTACAGAAAGGGCTGTATCATACCCTTTGCATCCTCTAAAACCAGTTTTTAAGAATTAAACAATGATAGGGCTCCCAGGAAGACAGGAAGATGGATGTAATGTGAATGTAAATATGTTTATTGATAAAAAGCCATCCTTTCAGCGCTTTGTTTGACTGCCTAATTGCAGAGTCATGTTACAGGCAGAACATACAAACGCTCCTTTAGGTAACTTTTAATATTAAATTGACCGAAAGAGTCTCTTAAGTGGTGTATCTATGTTTAGTGGCCCATTGCAGGTCTTTAGCAGAGGAAAATATCCTTATCAGAAAAATACCTATCTTGTCTGGAGTACAAGCATGAGAGGCTCACCAAGCATTACAGGACTCACCACAGACTCTCTTCAAGACCAAAACTTTGGCACCTCTCCTGACATCTGAATCACTGGCAACATGTACTCTACTCAACAGAAAAACTAATACCAGTTCAAAATACAGAAGCTACCCATACAACCCTGCAATCCTAAACAAGCAATTCCATTTCCCTTTTTCTTTCACGCCAATAGAAAATTTAGGCAGGGACAGAGCACAAACTAAAGATTTTCTGTAAAACACTAACACATGAGAGTTTGATGGTTTTAATATTGTTCTCTGCATCTCTGCGCATGCAGTATAGGAATATCACTTTGGATGATTGGTCGATGTCTCAAAGAAGGATAGGCAGCTTTTTTGTTTTACTGTTTTCATTTTTCCCTATATCACAAACATGCCATACACAACCACATAAACAGAAATCACCTACAAATTATTTGCAAACTAAACCACAGTCCTTGCTTTACTTAGTACAGAAAGCCATTTAATTTTCATGTACCTATACATAAAAGACATAAACTACTTAAGTATTTGAAACGTGAAATTTGGTCAAGTCTGCTCCATGTTTCAACTGTTTCTTACAGTAATCTTTTTCTTCTCTCAAAAAATGCGAGAAAAAAAATGTTGCTACTTGAAGCCAAACTCTATCCTCTTGTCCATACACCAATGCAAATGTTATATTAACAGAAATTGTGCATGACATCATCTAGCACTATACTATAAGGCCAAGCAAAATTACATACCCTTTCTAATTTTTTTAAAAAGTGACATTTGAATGTTGTCATGCAATGATTTCACATTGTATTTTTAAAATGTTTAAGCAGACAAAAGGTACTGAATATAAATAAAATATTATTTTTTACAGTTTTGCTTTTTGCAGTACATCAGCAGCTTTGACTTAGTGGGTCCAAGACATGTGAACTAAGATAAGGCAGGCATGTAAAGAAAAGACAGGAAAGACAAAAGGCTTTATGCAACTGAGAGTATATTTACAGCGTTGCATATGCTCATCATATATATGCTCCAGTTTTTAATACAAACATTTAAAGGAGATGATCAAAACTGACATTAAAAGCAAAAGATTAAAAGAAGTTTGCCAAAGCAAAAGAGCTTACCTGTTTTAGAACCTCTATTAAAACTAAACAAAAAATGAAATCTACAGCTAAGTCCCTCCTTTCAAGTAGATAATCTCTTTCACGTTGTTGGTCATCTCTAAAATAAGAAATCAAGAACACACGTATCATACACCAGACTGAATACAAATATTGCAGAGAAGGGGTATACATGTCTTTCATGCAATCATTGTTGCACACGTATAAAATGGATGGTTAGAAAGACTTTGGGGTTTAGTGCAGCACTGACATCTTGCCCCCTCCTAAAAGGGCCTGTCAACAACCAAAACAATTCAAAAAGGGACAAACTAGCTTGGAATTATCAGCATCCAACTTCCTTCTATAAATCAACGCCAAAATCACTAAGTCACTTCATGCACATCATCTACGCAAGTTAAATACACTACCTCAAAGAAGCCCATGCTCTTTCTACAAAGACTTAGGTAATGACAGATCCAAATACAAAATACTTGTCAAAAAAGTACAAAGCACGCATTTTCTTACAAGAAAGCCCACAAAAATGAAACAGACTTTTGCAATGAAAACTCCTACCCCTTCGATTTTGTGCTAGACCGAGGTCTATATTCGTAAGATTCATCTTCTGTTCCATTTTGACGTCTGTACCAGTCAAACAAGGTGCGTAATAAGGAGGGGAGACAGTGCTCTGCTACTGAGCTCATAGAGCTTATCAACTGAAAAAAAAGTAAGAAAAGTAGTTTAGCATGATAAAGCAATCTAAAAATCTTAGCATTATAATAATTCTTTCAAATGGTTTTTAATGTTAAAAATTTTACAAAGCGGCAACTTTATCTATCATTTTCACCTAGGACAATTACTGTAAATATGACACACTAAGTCAATTATGATGATTAATTTAAGCAAAGTGTTCTGAAGCTCACAGGGATCACAGAATCATAAATTAATACAGATAACCTATATAAAGCCATTGAGAAAACAGCAGAGATTTTAGGATGCCCTTGAATGTTGCCACATGTATCTCTGAAGTATATGTACCTTTACATTACAAATAACAGATAAGAGGTTACCCTCCTGAACTGAGGAAGTATGTAACCTTCAAAAACATGCTTCTTTGGTTATTAGACAAACAAAAATAAGAGCCTTTTAGATATTCTATTCTACTTTTAATACATTTGACTGGTCTAGATCTCAAGCTACATTTACTTTCAGCATAACTCCCCTATCTAGTGCTGTCTTCTAGAAAACCCGTATGAGCTGTAAAGTTCTCCGTGAAACAGTGGCAATAGAAACCATTATAGAAGGAAGACTTTAACATGGTATGAAACTTAAATTCTCTAGGCTTCCTTTAACTTAAACAGAACTCGTCAGTGTTCAAGCTTGGAGAGGGGAAGAATGACTGGAGAAAGACAGCATAAAGCAGCTATAAACTCCCTGCGAGGAGGCAGCAGGGAGCAAGCCCATCCCCAAAACACTGGCTGGAAAAGGAGAGTTACCTACCACATTTGTTACTGATACCATGTATTAATTACCTCTTGCATCTTTCAAATAAGAGGTTTCAATAGAAGCCATCCTCATGCTATAACTTATCTATTATTCGTTATTCCGGAAAACCAAGATAACATCAATGCCGTTACTTCTTTGTCCTCATTTGAAGCATCTTGGTTTTTCAGGTTTGGGGAAGGGATGGGGGCAGGTGGACCATATGGAAACCTCAGGAGGATCTCTTTCAACCATCTGAATACTCAGCTTGTTAACCAGTCAGCTATTCAAATCACAATAATTAAGTAGCATTCTTGACTCTCTGAGAAGTCCTTTAATTATATAAACAAGAGGAGTAACTTCTTCAAAATAAGTAAAATCATATTCTTATTCTGTAAGTTCATAAAATTTTAAATTCCAGTATACAATACAAACAATATATATTCCAAATCTGAACAGGAACTAGGTTTCATTAAGAAATTTTTACTAGAATGATGAGATTACTTTTTCTCTTACTATTCTTGTCTGCCAATAGGACACTCACTAAAAAGGGATTCAATGTAAAAACCAGGCATGCCTGCTGGAGGAGGGGCACGCACATTGAGCTAACTGCACAAAAAGATGAAGGCAGTTATTGCAGGCAACACAAAAGCATACAAAGCCTTTTTAACACAGAAAAGAAACAAAAGCTAGAAATACTCTGTAGGCTTGCTATAATGCCTTGCATCTCAGAACAAAGGCTAAATTTTTAGAATACCTTCATTCTTACACTAATATATGTTGAAATCTTTATGACGTGCTTTGGAAACCAAGCATATTGTAAGCCTGTTCCTTGTGCACTGATATCCATAAAAAAATAAATACCCAGTCAACTAACCAACCTACATTCGACTTCTAGAAGTGGACAGTAAAAACCAGCTCAATTTTACCACTTTGAAGTTAGATTGTGATCTGAAATGAAGCAGTGTGTGATGAAGAGGAAGGCATACAAATTAAGATGTTGCTCAAGAGAATTTTCTGATGTGGCAGAGGTCTGACAAATTTCCTTGGAAAAAACCAAGATGGAGAAGAGAAGAGGAAAGAAAAATTATGAGGAAATTTGAGATACTTGTGGGCTACTATTAAAACCATCATCCTTCAGTAAGAGAAAGCATCAAAAAAAGGAACTCAAAAGACCCATTTGTATCAATAAAGCTTCAAAAAATTTTCACTGAGACTTCATGTGCAAGAAATGCCTGCTGCTTGCATCAGCCTGGGGTACTCAACCATCTCTGTTGACCTCACTCCAGCCATGAGCAGAAATCACAAGTTAAAACCATTAATATATTTTGGAATTAAAAAAAAAAGAAGATTCAGAAAGAACCCTTCTCATGAGTTACTAAACTGAAGGTATTAGACTCAGCATAAAACCATCAATGTAACTGGTAATCCTTAGAATGAAAGCTAAAGCTAAACTTGATGAAGAAGGGATCTATCACCAACCACAGCAATCCAAAATCTGTTTTGCCTCCAGAATTTACTGTCAATACCCATACCCCAAATAACCTAAACACTGGGGAAATACTTCAATATCTTTCTCTAAAAATAACAATTTCTCTTTCTTTAAAAATAATGATATATCCAATACGTTGCACAGAGCTATGTTCATACAGCAACTACACACACAAGAGGACAGGAACAGATTAAGTGAACACTTAAACTACCCTGTGCTGTCAATGTAAAATGACCCCACAAAGCACTTCTACTTCTCTGCCCTGCTTCTGAAATGACAGGTTTATTAGTAGAAGAAAAAGGAAAGCTGCATTTTAAGCTTTACTAAACCCTTTCCTGAGGTTTACCTGCAAGTTTACAGAGTATATTAATACTACTATCATTCATAAATGTTCCAGCAGTTAGGCAATTTACATCATCTTCCACAGAAACAAGCTGTATCACACGCATTAAAAAATTTGTCATTGGTTAAGTGCTAAACCCAGAAACTACTGGCATTATAAAGCATTTTTCTCTTGAAACGAAAAATCAGTTTTACATTACAATTATTTATTTCCTGTCAAGTTCTGCATCCATATCATTCTAATGAAAAGGCATTGGAATTATCAGGAAGGTGAAATCTTAGTTCATATTACATAGCTGCTAAGCAGAACATGAGCTATATGCTTATTGTTCTTATTTAATATAATTACCATACTGCTTGGATACTAAATTCAAGTTCACCTGGTATAAAAATTGTTAGAAACCCCTTTTAGTTTAGCATTAAATTATGCCTAGGTTGAAAACAGCAATCCAGACAAAGAGATCCTGTAATGCCCAAGAGAACAGGCCTGCACTAGTCATCATGACGTATACTTACATTCCTCATAATGAAACAGCAAAGCATGCTCCAGTCTTAAAAGGCCGTAGCACATTGCTAATTGCTGCACTTAACATACCCAACAGTATATTGAGAGGTAAGGAGAGAGATATGCACAATTATAAGAAGATGCTAGAGGCCAAATTCCGGCTATGGCCAAAATCCTGATCCTGAAAACATCGCTCAAGTTGTGCCTAATAATGAACAAGCCTGAACCCCAGAGACACATCTGCTTTCAGTCACTGAGATGGCCAAGATATGCTTCTGCGTGATCATAACGTTTTGGTATCTTAGGACAAGAGTCGGAAATTGCCAAGTATGATTCCTACAACAAACAAAAGATGAAAAATACAAGCTATTTCAGTTTCAAGCTGTACAAGCAAAAATATTTTAAGAAATGTAATATATGCTCTAAAAAAAATTCCTCTCCGGTAGCTTCTTGATGCACTGGGAATGATAAAGGGAAAGCACTGGTACTAAAATGCTAATATTTTTTAACAGTTTAGAAGTGTAACAACATAAAAATTCCCTTCTCATTTTCCAAACTTTCATCTCTCTTAGCTAAACTTACATTTTTGTTTCAGTTAAAACCTCAGTGACAAATAAAAGAATTGTACTATTTGAAAATTAGAAACTCTTGATTTTGCACACTCAGATATAATAGCAGCCCTCTTGATCTGGTTATGCTTCCAACAGAAACAACTTACAATCCCATTAAACAGCTATTGTACTTTTTCATGATAGAGACAGGCTACACAAACACTACACACCTTCCTCCTCCATCCCTCTTCTTATCACTTCCTGAGCTGAGAGAATGAGTGTTAACTAGATACCTTCTTACTCCTAGAGTCCCTCCTGTGTTTCAGTCATGCTCTTTTTATTCACAAAGTATAACGCTTACTAGCTCAGACACCGTATCAGTACAGCTAAAGCCACTTTTTAGACTCAAATTCCTAAATCCATAAAGATCTCTGGGTGAACAAGGTTGGCCCAGCAACAGCTCTAGCTTCTCTGCTAGATGCTATGGCTGTGTGCTCCGGATGCACCTCTCTCCCGTACTTTGCCAGTCTCTTTTTACTCTGCAGTCTTCTGCACTCCCGGAGAATTGATCTTAATATGGGTTTCATACACCCAGCAACGAACAGAGAGAAGCAATCTTAATCCCTTTTGCCAAACAACGTTCAAAATTCCCTATCAAAATTCACAATCCCTGTCACCAGAAGGGAGACATTCTGCTCTGACTTTCTAAAGTAGTTATTCAGTACCATTAAAATTCAGATCTCAGTGAACCCAAAGTAGATTACCAACAGAAAAAGAACAAAATAAGAACTCACACACATACACACACATATACACATAAACAATCAAAACAAATTATTTTAAGAGTACTACATTTTCAGGAAAACAAGTTTATTTGTATATTACAAGATTTCAAAAGTTATATGT
Organism: Harpia harpyja; assembly: GCF_026419915.1. Classification (NCBI taxonomy): domain Eukaryota; kingdom Metazoa; phylum Chordata; class Aves; order Accipitriformes; family Accipitridae; genus Harpia; species Harpia harpyja. The sequence goes on along the minus strand of NC_068941.1, from coordinate 60,652,664 downwards.
TTTATTTTTTACTTTTCTTCACTCAGCATATTTTTAGAACCTCATGTAGTTTAATACACAACTACTACTGATTTATAATAAACATCCTTAACTGAGGAAAAAATGTGGTAAGGTGGGAGTTAGTAGAAAAATTAGTAATATTACTGATTTACAGATTTCCTTAGTTCATCCCTATCAGGCATATTATTTAGCTTTTGGTCAGCTTTACAATGAAATACTGTAGCTACCAAGAATTTATGCCCTATCCCCCCTCACCCATTTTCCTTGCTTATGAGTAAACTTTCATTTAGGAGATAATGGCCTTACAGCAGGTTAGATTAGAAAACATTAAAAGGCTACGTGAGGTTTTTGGTGGTGGTTTTGTTTTTCTTTGAAAAGGAAATTATACATCAAATATTACATGCTATTATTTGTTTCTCTTTTGGGAGGGAAAAGAGGTACATGGATGGCATTAACTGAAAAGTAGGGGCAGGTCCACAGATTTCACTGCAATGTCTAATACCTATATCCAAGGAGTAATGGAAAGCATTAAACAAAAATCCAGTTACAGAAGACATGGACAGAACACTAAACTCCATGCAGTAAGACGCTGTTCGGTAACAGTTAAGAACAGGAACAGGCACATAATGGGGCTTCATCTGAATGCTGCCTCTCCATTGCAAGGAAGTAGTTACGGGACAAAAACATGCCTATACTATGAAAGAATTAGAAATACAGACAATAAACATGAATAAATTGAACAGAGAGTTATTCCATGTACAGTTCACTTATAGTAAGTGAAACAGAATAGCCTCACAGTGTGACTATACACTCAGTAAAGGACAAAGTAGCATTTAAAATCTACCTTGTGCCTTCTGCCATAGAACCAAAAAGCCCTCAGTAAAGCTGTGTTACTGAAATTAACGCTATTTGCTTATAAAAGCAGAACCCCAAACACGGAAACAGTAAGTGATATAGGCTGAGGTTACACAAAGCTTGTTAACAGCAACAGAAATAAATTAAGTCTTCTCATCCCCTACCATATTTCAGCATCTTTCCTCCAGCATCTTTCACTGCTACCTTCAAATAATTAATCTATTCTAGTAGTTTCTTACTATCATATTCTACAATGGAAAATAAAGTCTAACTAACATTCAAGCTCTAAATCTTCTGACACTGATTCAGACGTGGATGTTCCATGTCATTTCAACAGTGGAACTGCTATTCTGCAAAAACAGAGGCCACCTTAATCCAATAAAAACTGCCTTCAACTACATGTTTCCTACCTGATCAAACTGAAGATCTTCACCTCTTTGAAGAGATCTGGACAAGAGCTTTTCCTGTAAAGAAAAAAATAAAAAGAAACGTGAATTTCACAGTGCAATTGACTGTTATCAATGATAGATTCCTTCCTTCTCAGTTATATCACAGAACAAAGAAACAACTTTTAATGTGAATATTTGCATTATTTTTAATCTACAACCATTTCTGAAGATGTGAAGTGTACTCACAAAATAGAAGAATACAGATCTAAAATTAATTTGGTAGCTTAATAGCAATAATGTTAAAGACTGACAAACAGAAAATGTCAAACACCTCTGCCAAACAGCAGGGCCTACAGCGGTATGCTCAACAGAGATAGCTGGCAGTGGGTGCCAAGTGTAACTTAGAAGGAAAGCCATTCCCATCTGAATTAACAAGCATATTCATGTTCATATAAGGCAGTTATTGTAAGCTACAAGAATGAATTTTAAAATGCCTTCACAAAGGCAGAGACAATTGTTCAATGCATTTCCAGCCTGCGCTTTTCCTGAACTACAATGAAAAATAGCTAGAAAACCTATGTCAATACTAACTTGCTTTACATTTGAAATAACTTTGTAAGGTACAGAAAAGATGCAATATTACTAGTTTAATCATTACAATATTTCATTGCTACCAGTACCATAAGACATAATTTAATTTTACTTTTAACAGAGCAGTATATTCCTGACAAAATAATCTAGTGAGAATTAAAGCATTAAGAAAACAAAACACTCATGAACTGTAATAGTAATGTAACAGTAATTCTTACTAGTCACTGTGGAGAGTACCAAATTATACAGTTACAAGAAATACAACTTTTATAGTCTCTTGCTAGGGTATCCTGGAAAGTAAAAAAAGAAAAGGGGAAGTGGGGGAGAGGGGAAGGGGGGATGGGGATGGGGGGTGGTCAGCAAGGGGATTAAAAAAAAAAAGTAAGTCCCATGTACTGGCTCTGAGGGTCAATGATTTATGGTAAGCCAAGTGCCACAGTAACAGCTTTAAGGGCATACTACAAAGCAGTAAGATGTATAAAGATGTAATGAGCATTTCTTGCTACTTAAAGAAATTTTAAACTATTTTTCACTTTATTGTAAATGAATCAAAAATGTTATCTTTGATGAGGAAAGTAGAAAAAGTACTCAAGGTAAGGAGTTAATACCTCACATTAAATTGCAGTAAGCAAACAAAGAGCTTTTATGGAGCAAGTTAAGTCAAGTAGTAAGCTGGAAGAGCTGTTACCTTGCCTGGTCTGGGATGTAAAAGGAGGTGTCAGCAATACTGATAGCCAGTACTGCTCTCAACAGGTTGTGCCTCAGTTAACACAAAATAACTGCTCAGTAGTTTAGTAAGAGACAACACCCATGCTGTCAAGGCTGTTGACAAAAATTTTAAAAGTCAACATTGCTTGGCATTTAACACTTACAAGGCTGCAACAGAGAGGTTATATGTTAAAACAGATAAAAATTGGGATTGCATGTACCAAGTCTAAGATTCAAACCAGTGGCTTATTTTCACTTGTCCTAATCATAATCTTGAAAATACAAGACAATTTCTGGCATTTTCTGTGATGAGTGCAGCTGCATTTGGTGTTCAAAAGGACACAATCTCTGGCAACTATTACAGCCTCTGAAAACTTGAATTCAACATTGCCCAGGCAAAAAGCATTTGCTTACTCTGGAAGTATAACTTGAAATAACATAGGTACCAATTCATAAATCAGACTATTTTCACTTTCTATAATCCAAAGAAACCCACTTAATTATCTAAGAAAACACTGCCATTTATGTATACTTCCAGTATGCCTAAATAAAAAATATCTCAAAAAAGAAGGTAGTTTCAGGAAAATGCATTTAATATTCTGAAATAGTTCTATTTGTTCATCAATTGATGTATTAGCCAATGTTCTTTCACTGTGCAAAGAGGAAAGCAAAGGAGAAAAGGTTTCAGAAGCTGGCAAATAAACACTTCTTTGAGTCCTACAAATTCAAATAATTTTACATGTTATGTCTGTTCAAAATACTGTTATGAGAATTGACATTTTGCAGCAGATACTAAAAGCTCCAAAGAGCACTGACAAATCAGAATTCCCTTTTAACTAGAACTCCTCCCTACCCTTTTTTTATAAGGAAACGCCTACTGTAGGTGAATTCATGTTATCTGTACTATGTTTTTAGATAAACTGCACAAATAATTGTAATCTTATCTATAAAGCAGAAACACGAGAAATGTTCCACCCTATATAAACATCGTATATTACTAAATAAGCTGAAGGAAAATAACTAGAAAACTATTTCCTGAGAAGATGGAGAAATTACTTTCCTGTAAGAAGACAGTAAAAGTCAGGTTCCTTAAGTCTTCTTATGATACAATGCCCCAACATGCCACGTTTCCAGCATGGTACTATGAAACTATTATACAGGTGAAAAAACACTGGGTTTATTATACCCATTGCATGTGTCTAAAACCAGAAATAGGTAAAGAAAAGAATGATAACAAATCAAAGAGAAGTGAAATAATCTCCAAGTCTTCAGATGAAGTGAAATCCATGTCAATAAATAGCAAACTATTTTTAAGATAGTTCTGAAAGTTTAGCTTCCCCCCCCATTCTATACTAATTGAGACACTTCTGTACATTAGATGTTGATATAACTTTTAAGATTTTTAGTATCAGAAAGAATGAAGACCTTGCAAGTTCATAATCCTCTCTATTATTTTTCCTCAGCATTAAAGATCCTAACTGCTAAAAGGTAAATATGACTGTAGTTAATGTAACACCGACCAAACAAATGTGACATAAGCAAATAATACTCTCTAACCCAGTCTCAGGTTTATCAAGGCCTTTGAATTATTTGTATGGCTTTAAAATTTATTTTTCTTCAATGCTGTCTTCTAACTCTGCTTTGTCATGGCCCCAGTCATCTCATATGACTTACAAAAATCTATCCAACAGCATAAAGTAAAGGTCTGGAAACTTTCACTGAATTAATAATTTAAGATTTATTTTCCTGGCTTCCTGAAGTTCAGAGAAAGATGGAAATAATAGGTCTACATTTGTCTTTTACAAGTGAAATGAAAAAAAAAACCAAACCAAAACAAAAAAACCAAACCAACCTACTATTGAATTAACCAAAGAGCAGTTTGCATGCATTGTGTAAAGCAGAAATGTCAACATATGGCAGGCAGCAGAGATCAGGATGTAGACAGACATGTGTGTGCTGTGCAAACAACTGCACCCATGGAAAAAGGTACCACCTATTGGCCCCTCTCCAGTATTCACCAGCACCGTCCTCTGGTGGCTAGTGCACCTCAGCAGGGTGGCTCAGGTGAACACAGCAGAACTAGAGCACTTGTTTCTGTCCTCCGAGCTGCAAGTAAGAGACCAGACAAGTGATGCTGCCTTGCCTCCTGCAGCCCAGTTGCTGGGCAGCACCTGCGTTCTTGCCCCCGTGTCAGAGCAGCATAGGAGAAAGGCTGTGCTGAAGAAATGCGGTGTGCTAAATTTTACAGACTTCAGACAAGCTTTTGAAAGCACCTTGGCAAGACTTACAAAAGCATACAGTGCTAGTCTGAGTTTAGTTTCTCCATGATGGAATGAAACCATTGCTGTTGGCCACAGGCTTAAATATTCTTTCTAGTTTTGACTTAAACATGAGACTGAACTACAGTTTAGTAAGTTAGCAGTGTAACTAGTTAACAGCTTGGTGACTTGGTGGCACCATGTTAAACTCTCTGCTTGAATTCTAACTGTCTATATTTACATGCAGCCTGACAAAATATAAGGTAACTGAGTTTATCACTAATCTTTTTCACTGGTATAGTTTGTTCCACATTTGGGAAAGGCTGGTATCATGCCTTACAGTCATCCTTGCTCAGCTGAGGAAGAGTATTTTAAGCTACAATAAATTGTGTCTGAACCCTTTTTCCTTTAAAACTATATATTACTACAAAAGACTTAGAAGATTTAAAAAAAAAAAAAAAAGTGTTTTAATTTAATTTACTTACTAAAAGGATGATCTTCCTTCCTACGGTTACACTCGCTACTTGAATCATTTATTTTAAGCATTTGCTGATAAGCTCTTTCTGTAACTTTGGAAACTGCAGTATTAAAATTTTGCAAGCAGAGAACTCTTAATTAAATCAGTGAAATGAAACTATTTTGTTACTCAGTATGGTAAGTGAATTCACAGCGAGAGAAACCATTTAGTTACTTTTTAAAATCACAAGTCAGTTACTTCTAAATGAAACCCATACATCTAGCTAAAACGGTACTGTCCCCTTACCCCCAGGTGCTGTCTTGATCTGAAGTTACTTTTTTTTTTTTTAAATTATTATTTAATTAATTTTTGCTCCCCTGCTGGCATGTTCATCTTCAAGTTTTAAAAAGTGCCTAGCTCCTAACTTTAATTGGTCTGGCTCCAAATTCTCTCCAACAGCCTAGCTTCATCTAACACATTAAAGATTTATGTAACACTACATATATTCTCCACATTATTATTTGTGGCCAAGCCATCCCACAAAATCAAATCACACTAAAATGATAAAAGGCTTTCCTCTCTTCCATTAAAGCCTTTTCTCCAGTCTCAGTCAGTGCCTTTCCTGTGCCCTTTCAGCCTTTTATCTTTCTTTTTAAATGTCATACACTAGAACTGAATAGTCAGTATTTATATCAAATACTACGTACAAAAATAAAACCACTTCAGTACTTTAGTATTTTCTTCCATTGAGACACCTAAGGATTCCCTTCTACCTCTTTGTGTTACGGAGGCTCAGGTTGTTTCACTTTTCCAAAGCTTTTGGCACCTCTTTTAAATTGCTGGTTTTCTGTATAGTCTGTCCTTCCCACCAACATAAAATAAGGAAAGCTGGCTATATGTATAAATTTACATTTGATTGCATTAAAAAACATTTTGTTTAAAGGAATTCAACTTAGCAAATGAACCCAGACAGAAGTGTTAAAGACCTTCACAAATTACAACTCCAGCAATATTTATAATTTCTTATTTTATCCCATAGAATTTTATACATACTGTATACACACAAAATACCAATTTCAGAATCTTATTACTAAAAGATCCTGACTAAGGCAGACTTCATGCAATCACCATAAAACCTCACCAGACAACAGAGGTGGGAATCACTCTTCTTGTTTTGCAGCACAAGTGAACTCCAGGGCTATTATATTTACCTTGCTACCAGTATTCCGGTTAGGAGATTTAACTCCAAACTAGCTGTGTCTACAGAAGAGCCCTCTTCAGCTCACCTGAATTACAGCCAGTCCATGTCATTCTGGCCAAGCACTACCCTCCCCGTATGTTTAGGGGCCGAGGGAGCGGCATTCGCAGCAGTAGGCACACAGACCACCCCGAGCAGAGCTGTCTGCCTTTCCACCCACAGCATCACCACCCCTAGAGCTCTCCTCTCACTTCTTAGCTACGTACCCTTCACCATTTGCGTGCCCCTTTTCCTAGAAAGTTTCTGTGCTTTCTTATCAAACCCTCCCAAACACCTGACTCTTGGATGTCTGTAAGGAAACAGACAAGTTATGTTTAAGTTGTAGGCTTGCCTGGTACACACACACACACGTATATATAATGTATACCTAAGTAGGTGTGTACAAAGAAATGTTTCCCTTTTCTTCAGCCTTTGATCTAATGGTTTTAGTTGAAGATGATTCCATCAGTGACACCACAAAAGATGTTTAGCCACATTTTTGTGTTCTTTTGGACTGCTGCTTAATAACATTTTTTCCTACTAAAGTTTTGAAACTGGGGCTCGAGTGCTCACATGTGCACTTCTGCACATGAACACTTCTGCAGGCAGCAGTTGCAAACAGAGGCCTTGTGTGAGCCAGCCCTCTGTGAGCTGCAGCATCCCGCCTGCTCAGTAAATTTCCAAGTTAAAAAAACCCTTTTTTTTCCCCCAGAAATTTCCAAGTTAAAAAAAAAAAAAAATCCTTTTACTTCAAGATCATGTGGTCTGGATCATCAACATAATTTTCCATTTTGCCTAATCTGCAATATATGCTGGCTACTTTATTCTTCCAGGTGTTCGTGTCATTACTTTGGAAAACAAACCAGATGTATCTTTTCTTGAAAGTATATTGTCAAAGTTTTATTTCAAAGAAACATCAACAGGAAACACACTTCACAGTGTTAATGAAGGAACATTTTTTGTTGTCGCTATTTCCTTTTGTATCTTTACAGAACTTATGAATACTAAGAGGTCTTGTTTCCAGTAACCACTACGTAACAGTTTTGAAGGAAGTCAATAAAACTTAATCCAGGTAGCAACCCTGTTTGCAGAAGCCTATTTATTCTTGAAATAATCCCTTTGAAAAGTCAACAATATCTGGGGGATGTTTTTTTCAGTAACCATACATACAATAAATCAGCCTATTTTAAAAAAAAAGCAGGACCATTTCAAGGGATACTATGAAAAAAAGGACTCACCAAAGGTTCAGCCATTACAACTTCAATTTTCTTTTCAGCTTGAACAGCAAATTCAGCGAAGAGGCTTTTGATGACATACTCGCCAGGTTTGACATCTGGATCAATAGTAATGTTAGACATGATGATGCCTCTCTTTTCCCAGGTGGAAACAACACTTGGAGAAATTCGGCGTTTATTTACTCTGCTGGGTGGTGTGGAGGCTAGAGAAAAAAAAAAGAAAAATAAAGAGCTATAAAGCAGAGCTTCTAAACACAGTGCCTGTCACTTCTTTACTTACCCGTCCACCACCCAGACGTATTCCCATGGTAAATTCTGTAAACCAGAAAGAGGAAATAACTAGCTATAACATCCAACAAGAATTTTTTTTTTTTTTTAAATTAGGTGGGAAATTCTACTCGAAGTTGCATACAGGTTTACAGTGTAACTCATTTTTGTCATTGCTAAAATGCATAACTGTCCTACGCTGTGCGAACTACCCCATTCTGACTACAACTGTATGATGATCATGATAAAGATTACAGCTGGTAATATCTGATATCTTCAGTTCAAGTATGACTAAAAAAATCAAAAGGTCCAATGTAAAGGGTTATCTCCCTATATTGTGAGAGGCATCATCTTGATTCAACTTTTATAAATTGGCCATGAAGTTCAAGTTTCTACTTGGTATCCAAATATCTTCAAGAGAAATATTTCCTTGGCCCCTCTTGACACTTTTTGTCAGTACACTGATTTTCCTAACAAGAACGCAAACCCTTTCGAGACATGTCATGCTAACTCTTTTCCGTCATTCTCTAGTCACAAATCTAAAAGACTTGCTCCTTACGAGAAATATTAATCAATCAGTATAAATAACATTGGATATATTAGTCTCCCTCTCTAAGGATTAGTACTTTCACCTTTTTACTGAAATTGTCATATACTAAGTTTACATATATTTATCCACCTTTAATTTTATTTTTCTCCCTAAGCACTCAAAAATTTTTCTTTATTACCACAGCTGCCACCCAATGTGAATTGCAGTACCAAAAATCAGGTATCAGAATGCACTCACACATGAATTTAACATACACATAACAATTAGAGTAAATAATTACAATTCTTGTTTTGCACACTATAAATCAAAGTAACTATTGACATGTCTAATGATGCCCCAAATCTACCCAGAAAGGTCTGATATTTCTCAAGCATATTCCATGACTGCAGACATTTTTTTTTTATTACTATTAGGAATTTATATTAAGAATTCTTACCTATTGATATTAAGATTTTATTTTCCTAAGGTAGCTGTATAGAGACCTAGTCTCAGTCTATTTTATTGTATTGCATATCGTGATTTGTTCAGGTAAGCTTCTTTAAGGCTTTTTGCAGTTAAAGTGTGAGGAGATACGTTTGGCCAATTTTGATGAACTTGCAAAATTTTTGTGTGTTTTCAACTTGTATATGTGCAATTCCTATTAGCCAAATATTATCCACAACTTTTACTCAAACATTTTTTCAATGTTCAACTCATTCATGAAAATACTGGTTGCCATGGAGACCAAACCTTTGGTACTTCACTTCTTCCCAAGTTTGAGTCTCAGCCATTCATAATTTCTTCTATCAGTTCAGAAAGTTAGATTTTACGTAACGCAGACTTCCTCAACATCCACTGAAAGTAATCATTTATCAAACGCATTAGTGAAGTGAGCAATTCAGCAGGAGTGAAATCAGAATGGTCACAACTACATTAGCCTCTACTGAAAAAGGACGGTTACCTTGCATAATGTTGTGAGTACTACATACAACCTGTGTTTTTTCCCCTAAGTTTTTGTACAAACTTGCTGTTTAGTTGGACTAATGCATATTTTTTCCTGTACATAAATTGCAGTATGCCATCTTCAAGGCTGGAAGGACTTGCCAAGGCCACAAAGCTCAGTTCCCAGCAGCCAGGGCAACACCAGAACGACATGCACGCACACCACATGCCATAAAGCATTTCTGAACATCCTCCAACACTTTGATCTAGCACCTTGATCTCAGTAACAGAGGTCCTAAAAGACACAGAAGAGTGTGTGCCACAGTGCAGGCAATGGGAGATCAAAGACACTGCCGTGTTCTAGATCCCTATGGTGGAAGTTCACTAGATAAAAGTACACAAAGGCATTAAGAAACAGAATGAAGTGCATGCTGCAAAAGAAAGATGACAACCCAAAACACCTGACTTTAAAGAAAAATTCTTTCTTGTCCCATATCTGATGATTGTCTTGTCCCTCAGTACAGAAGCATAAATCTGTCAGGCGCTTTAAAAAATATTTCATTTCTTTACAATATCCACATTCTCCAGCATCCGTGCTCTTGTCATTCTTTAGCCCCAGTGCTTCCAAAGGCAGGCCAGGAAACAAGAGAGATGCATTATGTGTCAAGAACAAGAGCATAGAGGTTTGAAGAGAGAAGAGGTGCAAAGGTGGAATATACACTTCCAAGCCATGCCAGGTAACAAACAGAAACACCTAAATATGAGAGATTCTAGAAAGCTAAAGCTTTGTTCTACTCAACAGACAAATTGGTCTCTATTATTTTAAATCACACATTGAAGCTAACGGACTGGAAAGAAACGAGAGAAGTTTAAATCTCCTTTTTTGAACATCACTAGCTGTGTCTGGTCACAAGAAATTTAGCAAAGCAGCTGCTTTGGCTCCTTCCAGACTTACCTACTGCAGTATGCCACAATCCCCACATTATCAGGACTGGGGACTTAAGAAAACATGCCACAGCTCCGGTCCAGTCCACACTCCTGAACGATGAGAAGCTGGTACTCAACCAGCTCTTGTCACTCTATAGAGAAACCGAGAAGGACTAACATGCTCCTTAGCCTAAATTTGCTTTATGTAGACAAGTCTTCGTAGTGTGTTTACGTAATACATTTCTGTCTCCAGTTTCCAAAAGATCACCTTAAAAAGCCCCTGTCATTTAAGAATTGAGAAAACATTTAAAGCTGATAATCTTCAAAGTACTATCTTTACTTTCTTTGCATTAGTAAACTAATCCTCGGTAAGAGACCATCTTAGCACGTTAATTTTCAAAGCTACAGAACAGCTTTTCTCACTAAGGATGAAACACCAAGGCTGTTCAGACTGACTAAACCCAGGCATACTTTAGGCAAATCCTCCCGACAGACATGACAACGGAAGGTAAACTTGGTAGCAAAATGGGTAAACTGGGCAAAAACCTAACCCTGACAAGAAAAAAAGAAGCAACTGGCCTACAACCAGACCAGCTCCCAGAAGTGTTGCAGAAATTTCAGTGCAAGGCAGAGGGCACGACCATGAAGCCAGGGAAACGTGGTGCCAGGACAGCCTTACAGCAGCCTGCAATGCCACAGACCCCACTCCTTCGCTATAGTTTCACACAGCCCCCTTCAGATGGCATAAACTGCAGTATTGTCAAAGGATGCAATCCCCCCCGGCCAGCTATCTCCTTCCCTGCACCATCCTCCTCCTGTGCAAGCAAACACAAGTGTGCAGCTGTGCAAAGAACTGAATTGGAAAAGCAGCATACTTATTAATTTTTTTTTCCCCGGGTTAATTTTGACACAATCAGTTGTCCAATTTGCTCACCACGTGACTGCACATACACTTGCACCAGCACAAAGGGGAGAGTCAATGCAGGGACAGCACTTGCCTTTTAACTCTTCCAGCAGCGAAGCAGAGTTAAGGCTATCCTATGGTTGTACATGTTACCAATCTCTCTGTGCACATGCATAAACTGTTCACTTGGTAATAAACCTCCCTGAAAAATCAAGGGGAAAATGTCAGAGTGAAGCAATTACAAATGCTGCCATGAGAGGATTACAAATATCTTAGTTTTGCTGAAATGCCAGTGTATTCAAAAGGCAGAATAAATGACTAGGATTTACTTTCATCTGTGAACTTGCTGAGGACTCTAATTCATGACACCATTAATGGTTCACATTAATGACTCCTGCCTTGCATATGACAATGTTCATGGCTTTATCTGCTATGTAAAAATAGTAAGTTAGTTAAACACACACAGGAAAAAAAACCACATAGGAGGGAAAAAGGGGAGGGAGCTTGACTGTGTTTAATAAGTTCCTTAAAGAAAAGCCAAAATCTATTATCAGATTCCTTAACTAGGTCAAACAACATTATTATCTGGTATAATTATGTTCAGTGGGATTCATTTACTCATGAACTTGCAACCGATAACACAGTAGGAAGAGTCTATGTGGATTTTAAATAGCATGTTTAACGGAAAAAAAAATATGATTACAGGACAGGATTAAATAATTTCTTTCTGCTATTCTTTGCCGTAAAAGCATAAGCCACTCTCTGCTCTTAGCTGCCAGAGAAATTTTAAGTTTCAAACATTGTTTTGAAGCTTCAAAACATGGACCATTCTACAGAAGTTCAGATGAAATCTGGAACCAAAAATCATACCACTCGCAACAGTTCAAAAACAAAAAACTACTTTCATAAATTGCTTGAAACACTGAATGTTATTCACTTGAAACAATACCCTGTTTGTTTGCTCTGATGCAAGCTAGCGCTACGTGGGAAATCTGGGAGCAAGTGCCATAGGAAATCTCTGTTAAACAGTATTGTTTGGTTGCTAGGGCCACACCAAATTGTTTGGATAGTTTCAAGGAACAGTAAAACAATACAAAGGATAATTAGACAGACAACATACTCCTAGGTCAAAAGGCAACATGCCCTGATGTATGCTAAATGAGAGACAAAGTTGTTTCATGTTAAACACAAGTGTCCAGAACTAGGAAAGGTTACTTAATACCCAAGTTGATATTAAAGAATGCTGCTGTTATCATCCTGCTTCTCTCTGTATAGCCCAAATGCATCAAGTATTTGAGGATATCAGTAGTGTCCTATTTACCAATGAAATTATTCAGGATTCAAACATACAAAGCAGGTACAAAAAGGTAACAAACGCACCCCAGCCTGTGACAGTCAACGAGTGCATTTTAATTCATGGCTAATATGAAATGATGATTATGTTAGCTTTTTAGCTTTTGTATACTTTTTTTGGTATTACTTTACGCTTAGCCAAATGTTGACACTTCATATGTGCTTTAAATAGTACTTTCTAAGTTTTTCAGGTCTTTAACTGAAATTTGCTTTCAGTTGCAGCTGTTTCTCAGGAAGTTGGAATGGTCAGACTGAAGCAAAACTTCCATCAGGTATCTCCCCTCTTTCGAGATATCTGAAAATACATCTAGAATTATTTTATGTTTTTTAAATAAGGTATCCAACTATAAAATAAGGGTACTTAACACACTTTTGAGAGGGCCTTCATAGTTTTCATCAAGCAGATCATATTCTTGGTTGCTATTTTTAAATTCATTGCTAAGGTAGTATATCATTTTACACACGCTTACATTTAATGATTAAGCTTTTTATTATTATTTTTGCAGCACACATAATACAACAGGTACTTTAAGTTTTCTGTGATACTTGTTGCAGAATAGAGTTTGCATGTCCAACTGACAATATGAAAACTCCCAAAGATTGAAAATATTATCTGTGTGGTTATTTAAAGGAGTTTTAATTAAGCTTTTTGTCTTCTACTCTGATAAACATCTGGAACATTTCATCCTACCTCACAGAAGTGATATTAACATACATGGAAACAGATCTGTAACAATTGTTACAGTGCTTCATAGCAACAGATGTTCAGTTATTTTACCAGATTAATTATTTTTTGCCTAATAAGGATGTCAATGCTCAAAAGAGATGGCAACCTATCCAGTATCATCCCAACAAATTATGAGCAGGGCCAAACAGTTAAACCTAGGTTTCCTGTATTCCAGACCAGCAGTCTGTTTTCTAGAGCAGACAACTTCTTCAATAACCATATCATTATCTCACAATTCTACAATTCCTGTAGACCATCAGGTTTCTATTGCTTCCAAAGTCTCCTTACTCTTATCAGTGAAAAAACCTCATGATTTGAATGAGAGAAATGGTGAACATCTTTATGAAGACAAAGAAGTTCAACATACACTGCTCTAGTAACAGATGCACATTCCAAATCTTGGCCTCTGGTCTGTAGACAAATATAAAGAAAGAGTCATTCTTCACTTAAATCTCTTGGATTTGCTTCCAGACTAGCGATGGGAGGATGCAGTTGCTATTCATTTACCCAGCCAGTTTACCTGGGTTGCCAAAGCATGTGACAGCAGAGTAGACCGGCCAGATCTACTTCACTGGGTTTTGTCCAAACTACGTACCACTACTGATAGTGCATGGAGCCTGTCTGTAAACTGGATTTATTACTGCCTTACTACCTCTAGCTGTACTGAATCCCAGCTGATTTCATGCACAGCCAGCACTGCTGCACACGCAGCTCTGGCTGGTTCCTTGGTTCCCCAGCATCACACAAGTGCTGGAGTCAGCAGCCTTTGCAGAAATGGTGGATACTTCTGCATTATACTGCATTTATCCAGGTTTTTCCATTTCTTTCATTAACACTCATTTACCAGCAAAATGTTACTCATTTAAAACTGTGCTAATAGCTTACAATAAACAAGAAGAAATTGCAAACTTGTAAAATATACTTATATACCTATTTTAACCACTTCCAGTTATATATAAATGCTATTCCAATTTTTTCAGTGATGTATATTATTCTCAGTAATGTGCTTAGATGGACTAATATATTGAGTTTCTGCTAGATGACATTTTTGAGGCATTCTTAGGATGTGTTTAAAAAAAAAAAAAGTACCTAATAAAATATTTTTCTTGATACTGGTATGAAAACCTGAAAGTGAAGGGAGAGGCATAGCAGACTCCTGACACCATAGTCACGTCACTTTACAAGGTAACCTAAAATATGAATAAAATCCCCAGTTGTTGCCAGTATATATCTATTAAGGGCCACTGACCACACAAATTTTCATAGATTGTGTTACCTAGATATTCCTTTGCTTTACATAATATACACCTACTGATCGGTAACACCACAAATATAAATGCAGTAGTTGAAACCGAAAGCAGGCCCAATACATTAGAATATACATGACTAAGGAAAAAAAAAACCAAAACCTGCTCTTTCTCCCATATTTCTCATATCTTAGTCTAGCTACATAGTTCCTGATGAACAAACATCCTATTATTTTCAATACAGACTACACAACTAATTCATCCAGTGACACGAGGTATGGCATTCTCTCTTCTTTCTCTGCGTTGGCAGTATACAGTGAATTATCTCTGGAAAATGCTTAACAAAGATCGTGGCTCCACATGTCTAATTACACTACATGAACAGGCAAAGAAGAACCATTATCTCATTAACAAGCCACATGGACTAAAAGCCCAGACTGCAAATTCTTATTCACCTCACTCTCTTTCGCTGATTTTATGTGAATTAGATGGAAATAATTAAATAACTAGCAGTAGTAGCTGGTACTTCTGTCATGCATTTATGAAACGCCATGTGTTAATAAGATGAATGGATTACCCACCTGTGAAGTAAAAACAGGCTTAGAACTGACTTAGTTCAGTGGTATGGTTCAGTGTAATGCTTGTAAAGCCAAGTCAATCCTTTCAGTGAGAGGAAGTTATATGTGTATTGATAACTTCCCCTCCATGTCTAAATCGGAACTTACATTTTACTTCTGCAGTAGAAACACTTCCCTAATGACAATTTATCCAAGGAGCTTCAGATATGTTAATATTACATTCTAGCCAAGCTCTGGAACAAAGAAACATAAATGAATACTGCATCAATAAACAGAAGATAAGTTTATTTCAACAAGTACCTAATTAAGCACATGGCCCTGGGAGGGAATACAGAAAGGAAAGGAAAGTTTTCTGAGTGTATTGTGGGAACTGGTACTATGACAGCTGAGCTTTCATTTGGACTCAAAAAAACACAGAACAAAAACCTCACAGAAATCTTCTGAAGCTTTATCATACAAATAATTTTTCTACACCCAACAAATATGAACATCCTTTCTTTATGGGAAGTTGACTCAACTGGGAGAGCAGCTGCCAATTTGTCTAGTTACAGGTACTCACATGAAGCTTGTTTTCTGCTTTCAAAGCCTCTGAAACCACAGGCAAGAAATTTAATCTTAGCTTTCCCCAAAATGCAGACTCCTCTGCTAGTAAACAGTAACAGAAACATTACTTCAGGCCAACACAGAGACACAGCAGAAATTTTAAGGCATAAAATCTTAATCTGGCAATATCTAGTTTTCTAGGTATCTAGGCCAGATTACAATCCCTTAGCAGATACAGTCGTGCTGCTACTGATGATCCTCAAACTTGAAGTTCTGCCTTAAAACTAGGTAGTTTTGTCCTTCCAAAGATTCAGCAGTGTTTTTCCCCACTGCTGTTAATATCTCTGAGAAATGCATTGATAAACTGTAATTTTTAGATTTTCATTTAGCATAATGCTTTCTAGAAATCTAACCAGTCTCCTGCAAGAGAGAAACCAAAAGAGAAATATGTTTTGGTAGTACTGCTTCAAACTTAAAAGTGATGTTTTTTGTTATTTAAAAAAAAAAAAAAAAAATCAACTTAAGTTTAGAGGAAAATTTCTCCTCCATCTTTTCCACACCTATGAACATGGTCTGAGATGTATGAAGTTAGTCCCCTGTGTGTCAAACACAGACAAGTCCTTGAAAGGTCTCTCTCCCCCTTCTGAACAACCCATCACCAAAATCTTCTGGAGACTTTTTGCTGTATTGTCTGCCACATAGCTCTTTTCCCCCTTTTTCATACTAATATTCAGACACTCCCTGAGGAAGTATTGTGAAGAGAACAAGAAATTCTTCTTGCCTAGCTGCTTTAATGGCTGATCAAATTCTAACCAGCAAATATTCCAGTCTCTGTACAGGACGTTCATTATCTTGCAGTCTCTTCCCTACTTTACTTTGAGAAGCCTCAAAATAAAATAGGTATATTATTTCTTCACTGAAACTCTAGAACAGGCAGAAAGACAAAATACATTACAGATATAAAATCAGGAAAATTATTTTTAGAATACTTCTTTTGCCTAAACTTAGATACATGAGAAGAGAGAAACTGGGCTATGCATTTCCCCAGGTAAATCCCACCGGCTTTGCCACTTCTTAAACAAGGACTATGCTAGTCATTCCTCTTACCTTTATACATAGGTGAGAAGTAGCAACCCCGCAAAATCTTCTTTCTAAAGCTCTCTCATCTGTGGAAAGCAGCCCGACTACTGAATTGCAAAATACCAATTTAAGTGTTTATCCCTGAGCAAAGCTTTCTTTTGGGTCCAACCCCCCCCCCCCCAAAAAAAAAACCCACAGCAATCCTTAAAAATTGTTAGCAGAGTAACACATTATCCTCATACTGTATACAGAGAGCCTGTTTCCCTACAGAATTGTGACTGAACAGGATGAACAACAACCACGTATATCACATGTAATCACCTAAATCAGATGGGTGGGTATTTTATATCTACGGAAGGTAGAAAACACACATACTTTTATTAAGAAATTTAATGGTTGAAAAAGAGGTCAGATCTGACATTCAGGACAGTGTAAGGACATCCAGGGCAGCCAGTCAGAAACAGACTATTAGTTGTTGCTGGGCTCACTCTGTCCACTGAGAATGTCGGACTCAAGAGCAGCAAAAGCTGCTACAAGCTACAGTCTCAAAGATATTTGCTGAAGCTCACCTGATCTCTCATGCTATGTAATTCTAACTCAGTTAGTATGGGATGGCAGGGCAGAATGTCCCATCTGTGGTGCAAGTAACTACCTTTACAAACAAGAAATTTAAAATTAAATTTCAAAAAAATCACTAAGATGTATGTAAGACCAATTTTACATATTTACATTTTAAAAAATCCGTAACAACATAACAGCTAGGACATAGATGGGAAATACTGGCTGAAATTGCTATGAGCATATGCAAGGAGTACAACTCGTGAATCACTTTACAGAGCCTTCTATGGTAGACCATGCATGTAGACTATTATCAGACAGGAAAAAAAAAAGAAGAAATTAAAAAATAATTTTGATAGCACAAGATGCCAAAAGACCAAACCATACACACTGGAAAACAATGTGATAAAGCATGGAAATTGGAGGGGGAAGAGGAAATCGGTTTGAACTCAATTGTCTCAAGTCCTGCCCAGTCATTCTTGATTATGGCATGCCATCAGGAAATCCTGACCATTAAAGTGTCAGACCATTAAAAATGTAGTTTATGTAATACCTTCTCTAGAACAACTGCCAGAATAGAAACCTCTTCAGATAAACCATTTTAATTAAAAATCATATTTTGAATTTCACAGAAACCTTCACTTAGAGAGACATAAAATTTATTTAATAGCATACTTCCAAACTGCTAATATATTTAACATGCTTTGCTTCAACATCAGAAGGCTGTTCTCATGCAAGATCAGCTTAAAAGAATGTAAAGGATAAGTCTCTTTCATTTGTCCATGGTCTAGAATACAACCCATCACATATGGAAGTAGGATAACAGCAGGAGTGTAAAGGTTCAGAGCTGTAAGTTAGATTCCCAATGGTAATTTTCAGAAATGCTTTTACTGTCCTGAAGTTTTATACAACTGTAGCTTTCAATCCAATTTAAAGCTGCACATATAATAAAGCAACTTAATATATGAATTTCTGCTGGAAAACAGTTCTGTAATCAAGTTGCAAACTTCTCAGAGAAAAGATACCACCCCAAGCACACATCTGTTACCTACTTTCTTCTTTCCCAGTAGACTTATTGTGAAGACTTAACATGATCCTACTGTCAAAATACTTTGCACAGCAGCAGCAAAGTACTAGTGCTGTGTTGTCAAGTAACAGAGGTATGTATTCTGATCTCAGTTTCCTTCAAAACTCTGAACTATAATAGCTGAGCATATATAACTGCCAAGTTTCACTCATTTACAAATTTTGTATTCCCTCAAAAGAGTAACCACATAAGCACAAAAAAACCTGAACTTGTTTCTTTACTTCCTATACCTCAATGTTAGGCCTTCTACAGCATTGTAAATCATACCTTCAGTAACAGTGCAAACACAGAAGCAATTCTATTCTAGTATGATTAAATTGCAAAAAAAAGCTTACACTACTAATTTTAAAGCGCAGTACCTGGTGCTTATTTTTTATTTAAAATTATTACTGCAACAGGAGAAAAGATGTCAACTTCCTTTTGAATACGGAGAGCAAGGATAGAGTAGCATAACTTTGGCTTGTTCTGTTAGTTCTTCTGATCCACTCGCCCTTAGGTAAATGTAAACCAAGCCACCACTAAGTCTGAGCTAGTAGTATTCCCTGGCTTTCAAGGGGACCTATAAGCTCAGGCTCATCACCATACCAGTCATGGTTATCATGCTTTTAGATAGTACTGTGCATTCACGTAATTGCCAAGAGGCCATAACTTGTGAAAGCACCACACATCTTTCCTTCAGTTCTAACTCCTGGAGTCAGAAGGACAGCTGGAAGGAGCTCAGCTCAGATGTCTAGTTATCTGGCACCAATTCCAATGAATCACGCTACCAATTTTTTCTCTAAACACAAGCGGTTACAACTTTCTCTGATGATATAAAAGCTAAAAATGTTGACACCATCCCATGGCTCATTGCTGGATTCCCAGCCTGGCTACAGCATTGACCCAAACTTCAACAATAAGGACCCAGAAGTGAGGTAACCATTTGAGCCTAGCAGGTATGTATAATCCTATCACCTATATCAATGTTTTCCAGTATTTTGCCATTAGCAGACGTTTTTCTTTTTTTTTTTTTTTTAAAGAGGAAGTGTCCAGGGGGATGCAGATACCTGTTGAGCAAATTTAAGCTTGCTAGGGGCAGTTTGGTTTCTCTCCATTCCCTCTGCCAGCTGATGGACTGCAGTTTGAGAGCTGCAGAACAATGGTCAACTTCTCAAGTGACAGGTAAGTCTGCGGGTAAATTTGCACGCACACTTTCTCCCCCATGCCCTTTCCGCTTAGCATGGACAGCGTGCCCTGCTCAGCCCATGGGAGTGAGGGAAGCGGGGCAGAGAACAGAACATTTACTGCTAACAGAGAAATCCAGTTTTTCCTTCCTGGGCTATCAAATTGAAGGCTGCACCAGGCTGGAAACACACTGATGCTTTGAATCCTATCTTAAGCATGAGCCAACAAAGGCAATAAAATTGTATCGATGCTTGGCTAAGTGATGTTAAATTAAAAAGCAGACAGGAGGCAAAGGCAGCAGTGGGAAGATACAGCAGTCAGGCCTGGGGACTAGAAGAGTAGAAAGAGAAGGAAAAAGAATTATATTTGCTAGTGTTTGTACCATATACACTGTTCTAGAAGTTAAGGAAGCACATGTTTCTACAGCAATGCTAAGAGTGACCTTACTCTGAATTAAGACTTCATTTTTATGGTATGCTAATTACGTGAAGAGAAAGAAAACCACAAACTCAACCCTAAATCTAAAGCTTTAAGAAGTAATACCTAAAAAACTAAAGCTAAGGCAAGGATATAGCATCAAAGGAATACAAACACACTGATATATGGGCTGCACAGGCAACTTAATTCTAACACTTGTCACTGCAAACATGTAATCTATGATAAGGTTTTGTTTCCTTTCAATATACTAACAGATACATATACACCACACAAAAAAAATGCATCAAGTAACAAGGTCAAAGTGATCATAGGCATGTCTTTGTTAACCAGCAAACAGAAAAAGAAACTTAAATACCTTCTGTCATCTTTCCTAATCCACAATTCTCTGGAAAAACAAAACTCCACATCCTCAGTTTGAAGAATTAAGGCTATAAAAAAACCCTATTGATGCACTGTACTGAAAGAAAAAAAAAACAATGTCAAAATGCTCAACAAATTTGTTTTATATTCTTTCCAAAAAGATAGTGTCAGAAGCCAGGCAGCTCTTGCAAAAAGTTCTCTCGCTGAGCACAACCCAAGGTAGTTTGTTTAAAACCCCCCTCTTACTGCCTGCTTATTCTTTCCTTGGGAGAAGTGGGCAATTCCAGCTCCCAGTAGAAAGAGGAAAAGACTTTTCCTCATTATCCTCATTATGTTCATTATCCTCAATTATCCTCATTAATGTCAAACTGATACCTTTCCTGCATAAATGCAAAAAGTAATGAATACTGGCAGCTTTGCTGTAAAAAGCTATTTTGGAAAAGGACTGTGGAGCATCAGTTATAAAGTAACCAATAACTTCAAATCATGCATCATGAAAAAAAAAAAACCTATATGAAAAAAATCTGTAAAGGAACTACATTAATTTCTTTTAATATGCTCCATATAAGCATATTAATATTTCAGATGAAAAATATTTCTACGAGTTAAAGCTCAAAAACATTACATTTGCCCAGACTGGGTCCATTTACAGAGCATTTTCACATCTTTGTAACTGCCTAGTGAAATATACAGAAATATTACAATAGTATTTCTGATATTGAGGTATGGTTTGAAAATTAAAGTGTTAGATATACACACAAGGATTTAAAAAAAGAGAATAAACAAATGAATTTGAGCATTGGAATATGCTTAAGCATACATAAATCAGGGTTAGAATAAGTCTCACACATTAAGTATCAATTTCAGGAAGGAACAACTGTTCTATGCTCCGATTCTGTCAGTTTTGCCTAGTAATCCTCCATATGAACATACGAGCTGAAAAGGGAAATAAACCTCTGAAGACTAACTCAATCTGTCACGTTTAACATAAACATGCCGAGGAACAAAAAAAGAAACCCAAACAAAATCAACATTTTCAAAAGTATAATCTTACCATAAGTTTGCTGAAGAGTCAAAACAAAACAACAAAAACCAATTTTTTGCACATTCAGGTAACTACCTAAATTTAATTGTCAAAAAAAAAAAAATTCCTATCTGAACATATTCCCTAAACAAAGTTCTCTGCCCTGCACTGAGGGGATCAGCCCTTCTGTAAATTCAACTTTGATGGGTTTCAGTTCCCAGCGCAACTAACCAAAGAGTTAGCACATAGGAGAGGTTGATTATTTTTCAACTAGAGCATAAATTTCCTTGTGATGGCACATACATATCTTACAAGGTTGTTGTAAACGCTCTGTTTTTAAATTAGGTGTAGCTGTCTCTATTTTTCTGTTTAACAAATGTACTCCTCTGAGCCAAGTCCTTTCATTCAGCAAACTCTACAGAAAAACAGCAATGTCAACTGCTGAGTTGGTGATGGTCTAGGATGTCTATTTTCATTTTTTCTTGAAGAAAAAAGTTTGGTGAATATGAAAATTAGCAAATATCTATCTAGAAGAATGTGCTGGTTCTGGCTGGGATAGAGTTGGTTTTCTTCAGAGTGGCTGGTATGGGGCTATGTTTTGGATTTGTGCTGGAAACAGTGTCAACGATGCAGGGATGTTTTCGTTGTTGCTGCACAGTGCTTACACAGCATCAGGGCCTTTTCTGCTTCTCACACTGCCCTGCCGGTGGCTGGGCTGGGGGTGCATGGGAAGTTGGGCTTGGGGGGCACATGGCTGAGACAGCTGACCCCAACTGACCAAAGGGATATCCCAAACCATATGACGTCATGCTCAGTATATAAAGCTGGGGGAAGAAGGAAGGGGGGGACATTCAGAGCAATAGCATTTGTCTTCCCAAGTAACTGTTACACGTGATGGAGCCCTGCTTTCCTGGAGATGGCTGAATACCTGCCTGCCAATGGGAAGTGGTGAATGAATTCCTTGTTTTGCTTTGCTTGCACATGTGGCTTTTGCTTTATTTATTAAACTGTCTATCTCAACCCATGAATTTTCTCACTTGTACTCTTCTGATCCCTCCCCTATACCACCAGGGAGGAGTGAGTGAGCGGCTGGATGGTGCTTAGTTGCCGGCTGGGGTTAAACCACAACAGTCCTTTTTGGCACCCGACATGGAGCTCGAAACCATGATAGTGAGATTAAGAGTCTCAAGCTCTATCGACATAGCCCCATACTATGAAGAAAATTAACTCTATCCCAGCCAAAACCAGCACAAAGATACAGGATTGTTCACTAGGTCACTTTTCCAAATTTGTTTTACTTCTGTGCTTAGTGTAAGAACTGTATTTTGAGGCTCCTCAGCACTTCTAAAGTCTTTAACAGCATAAGGTAGTGCTGAGTTCACATGAAGCCCTAGTTAACAATATTTTTTTAAAAGTAAGCATGAGACACTTGTATTTCTAACCAGACCTTCTGAAGAAATTTATCTATGCCAACTGCAAATAAAAGTGAACTAAACTAGCAAGAATCTGCAGTTGTGCAACTCCTTAGAAAAACAGACGACAGCCTTCAGGGCTTTAAGTCTTCAGAGAACGTGCAAGGGCACAGTACAAACCTTCTGAAAAAAATCTCACATAGCATGCAGACATAGCCAGCACTTGAACTGGACTTCTGTAAGAAGACAATACTAAGTGCCATGCAGCGTTATTCTTAGCCACCATAAACACACCAAGCTTTCAGAGTTAACAGCTTCTTTGTCAGTTGCAGGGGAGGAGACTAGTCACATCTGAAGTAAAAATAGGTTATCATATGCTTGTCCATGGAACTCCAAAATACGTGGCTAAATTGGTCACTTAGAAGATTTGAGCTGTATGTATTAGAACTCAAAGGAAAAAGAAAAAGCTTTTTTCTCCTACCTTCCTCAACTTTCATTCCAACTTTTTATCTGACTCTAATTTACTTCAGAAAGTAGTTTCCTTTCTCCACAATACATTCTTATAAGCTCTAAAAAGCATTGCGAAGAACTGTAACTGAAGGGCTCAGAGTGGTACGAACGGGAAGGTCTGGCTGTGGAGGCACCGGGGGAAGTGGGAGTCTCAGCATGGCCTGCATGAACAGCACCAGGGTGGAGCAGGTCATGGAGACCCCCCCGCACATCTACCTGCAGTTTCACAATACACCAGGATCTGGAGCCAAAGAACCATAGCGACTCACAATGACTCACAGAGGTGGGACAGGATGGAGACACTGATCCCTCTCAGCTCCAAAAACACATACGGAAAATCTGTTGGCAACTGAAGAGGAACCCCAGACATGAGGAGAACGTGGCACCTGGCATCCTTACCTCCCATACCATGGCCATGGATTCCAGACCTAACAGCTGGACACAAGCACCGTGGTGCCTTTTTGCTGGACAGACGCCTTGAACACCCCTGCCCTGGTGCCCGGCTGCTGGACAGACCTCTTGGACACACATGCTCTGGGGCTTGAGAGACTGTGAGAGTGAGTGAAAACCCCTTTTTCCCCTCAGTTCTTACTTGAAATAACATCTCCTTTCCTTCTTACAAAGTCTTACATTTACATCTGCTACATGGTTTATACCATGTTGCAACAGTATTTCCTACACTGTTTTCTGACAAAAATTAAACAGTAGGATTCATATTTTGAAGAAAGACACAGAAAATATCCACAGTCTATCAGCAGAGTAACAGAGACACTCGCCTACAAAATGAAGTATGGTAAAATCTGTTCTAAAGTCTTCCATGCTGATGGACAGGAATAAAAATATGTTTACACATAAAACCATATTTTGAAGAGAGCAGCCTGTGAGGTAGGACAACTGCATCACAGCTACATTCAGAACTGTTTGAATACTACAAGGTTTTGAGGCTTGAGAAGTAACTAAGCATCTAACTGTATGCACTGACACCAACTATGGCTTGGCCATTAATGACAGGAGCAGTATTTGGGTGGTATTTAGAAGACTACACAGTTCACCACAAATACAAAAAGAAGAAAAGAAGGAATAAAACTGGAAGAAAAATATGAAACTATTAAGATTCTGCTTTAAAAATTCTCCAACGTCCAGCCCTCTTCAGGAACAGAGGTAAAATTTCCTAGTAGAGGATGTCATAAAAAAATGGTTGTATAATCCATAACACTCCTTCCTACTGCTACATGAAAAAAAAAAAAAAAAAAAAAAGAAGGTCACTTAGGTTACTGACCAGAATCAGCACAGATAGCTAGTCAATGCCACCATCTCCCAAGTTGCAATATATAAATACACTGGTAGCATTATTTTGAAGATGGAGCAATACTTGCTTCATTCTTGCTCAGGTATACTATTATCAAAACTGGTTTTATGTGTTGCCCAACTATTCCCACTCAACCCTGGAAATCTCAGCTTCTCTGGTCAAGCCTTTGGACCTCAAGCTTCCTCAGTATATCAAAGTTACACAGGCAAAAACTGTAATGCATCCTAAGAAAACATCACCTAGTTAATCATACTACAGTAATAAAACACAACTGAACAACTTTTGAGAGGGACAGAACCAGAGAGGAGGGAAGCAGTCCGGCGGTGGTGGGGCTGTGCAGTGACTAGGGAGCTCGGTCGGGGGTTAGGGCCTCAAAGCAGGGAGCACTCTGGTCCTGACACCGGGAAGGAGACCAAATGCAAACCAGGAAACAGTAACGAGCTCTGGGCTCTGCTGAATTACACTCTCAGCCAGTGACCTAGAAACTTGAGTTTCACATCCAGAGCTCATTGCTCATCTTTTTCCCCGATGATGTGGTATTTAAGTTTGTATGGTGACGTATTGACAACACCCTAAAACACCACGCTGTTTTAATCATGCAATAAAAGCCTACTTCCCTTCTGAGCTGACTATAAGTTTGTTAGACCCACAGAAGAACGAGATTACAGTTTTCTTCCTCTGCAGACAGAGAACAGGAGGCAGTTTGACCAGCAACACACTGCTTCTCCACAGCCACAGCTCAATGGGAGGAGCAGCCTTTAATCTCCAGAAATATGTTATCAATAATACCCTGCTGAAGCAGCTGCACTTGGCAAGAAGAACAGGACAGGAAAACAGAGGAAACTCAAGAGAAATCTATCGGGTTTTTTTCCTAACTGTAGATGCTGATGAAAATTTGTCACCCTTCACGAGGCTCTGCCACCTCAATGGAGTCACAATGCAGACCACACATGAGCAAACATCTTCAAGTTAACAAGACAAACCAATACATCTAAAGGTTAGAAACATCCTGTCCCCCTCTCACAAGACTTTTTTTAGGTAAGACACATGCTAAGCACACATACATTAGTGCCATTAACTCAGAAGGTTAACTCAGGCCTAGCCTACAGCTTCTGGGCAGTACTCCCAGTCAGCAGGAATCAGGGACTGAGGGTCCTGAGAATTATTATCCTGCAGAAAAAATCCTGTCAAGACAGCACAGCTGGTCTTTTGCACCTCCATGGGTCTCTGTCACCTCTCCCAGTCCCCAAATAGGTACAGCTATCCAATACTCACGATCACTTTTTGGCAGTCAGTCTTTGTAACCTTACTCTTAAAACTGCACATATAAAATGAAACCAAGTAATTCTCAAGGACGTGACACCTTTTTTCTCAGCACTATTAATGTAAATGGTCTTAGCAGAAGTAAGGAAGTACAGAAGAGATACAAAAGCTTGAGAAAGACCTAAAAAAAGTGCAAGAGTATTTCTAATAAACCAGTATCTAAACTAAAATTAACTGAGGAATCAGTACTTCCTCACTTCAGGTCTTCAGATTCTGAAGCAGTGCATACTATTTTTTTTATTCTGAAAACTTGCATCTCCAGAAAGACACCAGTTAGGCACAGCGAGATTCAATTTAGTGAGGTTGAACTTCAGCTCAATACGCTTCAAAAAGTTTTCATGCTCAGTGGCGGCATAATTCACGTCCTTCACCGCATTTTTGATAGTGAAATCCTACAGACTTGCTTCCAAAAATACAGAACCAATGTCTGTGCCCTCCCTAGGGCCCTCCCAGGCCCTGTCCTGCCATTCTCTCCCCTACTCAATTACACAGTTACGTTCTTGTTTCCCCTGTCCTCTCCAAGATGAGCACTGTAGTTTTCCAGTTACACTATCCCCTTCAGGGATAATGCAGCCATAAAAGACAGGCACAAATTATAAATTAAAAGTAAATAAATAAGTAAAAAATATTCAGACAATCCTTTCAACAATACTACAGTGACAGATGCTAAGAAAACTTTTAACAGTTTCCTTTCACTTTCCTTTTGGTCACCTTTCACCATATTTGTGAAACCTGGTTTTGCTCATATTGTTTTGCTTAATATAATTCTTTCAGAATTAGTGATACACTTTTACTTTCTTTCCTGTGGAGGAATAATTATAGCTTGAAGTACCCTTTCAGGGGTTTTTAAAGTATTATTTAAGATTGAAAAAAAAAAAAAGAGAAAAGGACTCCAAAATCTCTCTCATCCATGCACTTCTGCTAGGAAATTTCTAGGTTTCGGATTCCTCCTTCCTCTTTTCCTATCCTGTTAATTTCTGAAGAGAGAAAGGTTCAAAGATAAGAATACCCCTACAAGCAGAACAATGCGAGACTCCACCTTTAATATGCCCTGATCAGTCTATCATGCGTTTCTGGCCACAGTGTCTTCAAACAGCTATCAAAAAAATTTTGAACTTCTCAGCCATACCTCAGTACATCTGGGTTAGCTTCCTTCTTTCTTTGCTTTGCTGTCATAAAAACAAAGTGCCAGTTGCCAGCCTCTCTTTTTTTCCAGGACAAGACCTCATTTGTAGCTGAAAGAACAGTAAAAATCTGGTGATATTTGGCCCAACTGCTATGTCCTGCTGACAGCTGGCACAAACAAGATGTTAAGAGAGAAAAAGCAGGCAGGTTTCCACTGAGATGTCAGACACTCAGTTTTCTAAGCCTAACATTGGCTGCATTAAGAGCCACTGAATTGTTACTGACCAGTGACCCTGGTGCACCGGCACCCTCACAAACATCACAGCTCCTAACCTGAAGATCTTAAGTTCTAGTTCAGTAGTGTGAACAAAGGAAGCAACCAGGGATGATGAATAAAAGAAGCAAAAGGAAGAAAATCAACAATTCCTAAAGCTACTTACGCTGCTTTGATAGTACTGTGAATATAAGACTTCTTTCCAATACCCATTAATTAATTAGCATTGATTTGCAAGGGTTTAAGGCATTCATACATCTTTCTAGACCAGCATTCTGGTCTGTAGCAATTGTCTACAAAGGAAACTTCAAAAAGTAAAGTTGAAAATATCCCCAAATCACATGCCAGCTGTGCCCAACGGGCAGAACCAGAGGAGTCATTTATACTTCCCATGCTGTGCTTTCCTAAGATATCTTTGAGAAATTAATTACTTCTAGAACTTGAACTATTTCTGGAGCAAGAAATCTATAAATATTAATGTTTTAAATGAAAATTTTTATTTTAGAAGCTTGAAACTATTGGGTTTTTAAACTCTTAGCGGCCTATTTCTGATGCTATGTAAATTGGAAGAAAAGTACTCTTTCTCCCCTTTAGATTTTCAAATTGTTGATTCTTAAAAGAAGGATGAGAAAAGGTAAAGAATGAGGGAAAATTTTTAAACTCCTGTTGTTTTCTACTACTACTATGAAAGCATTATATATTCATTAGTAGCATTTATTCTGAACTGAGTAAAATCTGTCCTACTCATACTGCTTTTCTTGTTTGTTCTAACTATACCTACTTAGGGCATCAAGTCTAAAACCTGATGAAAACAAATAAAGAGTCATAAAACATGTAATTTTGTAACTGTATTTAAACATTTTCCACCTCTAGCTTTTTGGCCATCACCATTTTTTAAATACTTCTTGACCAGTCCATAAAAAACCCTGGATTTGTCTAATGAGAGTTATAAATGCAAAGTCAATGATACAAAGTTTATTTCTTTCTATACCTTAATTTTTCAATAATTAATACTCTAATATTAAAAGTAATTAAAACAAAGCAATTCTATGCCTTAACATTTTATTTTCTTCTGTTATTGCAGCTCGGCAGCCTACTATACAAATCATATTTCAGTAAACTCCCCTGAAATTTCTCCCAGAAAGTAGTTTTTACCAGACCTACTAACATAAACCTTTGCTTGCGACATTCACACAGGCAACTGGGAACGTCAGAGTTCAAGCATTTAATTCATATTTACAGTAACATGTCCCAGTGTGTTTTAGGTTCCAACTGCCCCTTTTGACTTAGAATGGCCTTTTCCTCCTTAAGTTTAAATTCACCCTTTATTTTGCACTGTACCTAACAGAATTTAAAAGCTCCCTTTGACTAGCGTTATTACTCTTCGTAGAGGAATGAGGAAGAATATTTCTTTCCACATGGGGGGAAAACCTGTAACTACATGCAAACAGGATATAATATAGCAAACAACAGTTTTGCTCCACAGAGTGTTCTAAAGTTGGCAGTCACCTTTCTAAATAAATAAATACTGTTTTGTCAGTGATCTCTTAAATGCTATTAAATCTCTAGTGTCTGAACCTTTCCCCTTCAAATACAAAAGCACCAGAGCTAGAGTTTAGAAAAAAAAGAAGTCAGCAGAAATGGGGTATTTGATATGGGTTGTTGCAATTGGTTTATCTGGAGCTTTCCTGAAGTCCATGCAGAGCATGCAGTTTATTCTAGCAACAGTAGCTGACAGAGTAGTTTGCACGTGGGACGCTTTCTCCTTTCAATAGCATTCTCTTCTGCAATTTGAATCATTACAGAATCTAGTTATGGGTTTAGCAAAAGTATATTGCTTTAATAGAAAGAATGCCCCAGAGGAAAGCTTATTCTAGCATATCTACGCCTGATGAAAATAAATTATGTATATCCCAACACATAATGTACTTAATGCAACGCAGAAATCTTATTTAAAAATTAATATGAAGAACTTCACACATAACAATCTTATAAAAAAAAAGAAAAATCACAGTTCAAGATTTTCCATGTTGATGCACAGGAAAGTCCAAAGTAAGGCCCAAAACTTTATATAACCGTATCTACTTATGATTGCTAAAAATCTGGTTACATACACTTCCCTAATGAGCATCCATGCCCTTACACCCAATCTACACAAAAAGTGTTATAATATAGACTGTAGGCAAAGATAAGGCAGGGAAAAAGTATACATGTAGGTATGAATGTTTAGCAACAGTGAAAGCTAGACCAACCCAAAAATACCGAAAAAATAATCACAGAGCTTCAGTCATGCAGAAGAAAAATGAGCAAATATAAAGAAGGCTTGTACACAATACACGTGAGAGCAAGGCTCAATGATCCAGCTGAGCTGAGACACCCATACACATCCACCAAGAGGCAGTCAGCCTCTCACTGCTAGGCAGGTAGTCCTGACCCTTCTTTCACACCAGCCATCATGTCCACCCTCCTTGCCTTGAGATGATTCAGTTGGATAACCAAAAAAAACCTCTCCACCTTCCCAAGAAAATTTCTGCTGATGTAATGACCCAAAACAGCTCACTAAAAGGATGAGACAAGTACCACAGTTGGCAGGTGAAAAGGTGACAAGGCTGCACTGCAGGGGGCAAAGCCTCGGCAAAAGTGATGTGATGAGCTCAGCCATCTTATAAAACTTCCCTCATCTTCATCCTGCCCACTTGACCCACATCTAATGGAGTGGGAATGAGAAAGTTTGACAACTTCAGAACTTTCACTTATATATATACTGGGTATTCTTCAGCTTCAGGGTGGTACATTGGTTTGCCTAGTTTGGATGATCTACTTATAGCCCAGTTGTCTCCTTCCAGCCTACATCCATTTATAGACCTTGTTATTTCAGCCCTACCCTGAAGGAAAAGAAAAAATAACAAAGCTATCTTCTCTTTACATAGCAGATTATACTACACAGAATGTTACTGGCCTTTCATTTAATTGAATGTATGCCAACACACCATGTATCAGGAAATGCAGTGACTCATGACCTTATATGCTCCAAGACGTACTGCACAAGTGGCCATCATTAAAGACCACCTAAGTTCATAAATAGGGCCAAATATGGAGGTTACACTCCATAATCCCTTAAAAAAATTTTTTTGACACATTCACATTTTATTGGGTGATTAACTACTGACAAAAACTTGCTTTTCCCACGACAACTGACAGGCTGTGGAGAAGCCATCATAAGCACTACATCCCTTCTACAGCAAACAAACATGCTGCTTCGGCAGGACAGGGATCTCTAAGTACATTTACTGTCACAAGGTACACAAATACATTAAAAAAAAAAAGGGGGGGTGGGGGTGGAATTTAGTAGCTTTTTCAAAACTTAACACAAATTTAGATTTTACTTTCATTTTTAAATTTCACTTTTCAGTATGTCAAAATGATTTTGGAAGATATAATCATGAGGAAAAATGGGTACATTCCCTGGAGAGAGTCTGTGGAGTTTCAGTATACAAGATGACTACTAACTGTCATGATTTTTTGAAGTAAAGGTTACAATTAACAAAAAGTTTCCTACAAAAACACTGAACACATTATTATTTGGGATATTTAATGCTGGAGAAATAAAGTTAACACCCTACTTAATATTGTGCTTATTTAATTACTATTATTGCTTTAAAAGGCACCAAAAATAGTATCTCATTAAAATAAGATTTCTCTTGATTGTGAAGTAACACTGATTTTGCCACTGGAATATACACTTGCCATTAAAAGATGTCTGAAAGTTCTCTAGAGCACTGTACTGCCACTGATAACTGGTACCCCAAAGGACAGTTTGAAGGAAAAGCAATCGCATAACATCTCAGACCAATTTTTTCCGCAGGTTTTATATTTCTTTGCAGTTTAACAGTTGCTGGGAAAACAAGTTGAAATGTATCATACAATAATGATTCCCAAAGTATTAACAAATTCTACTTTTATCGCTTTTAAAAAGTATAATCCACTAGCAAACTGCAAAAGAAGGAGCAAATCTGTCCTTTTGCTAAAGCCATGCACACGTCCGCATACACTCCACCTCACCCCATCTCCTCCCAAAGAACAAGACTGGCAACAAAACATTTGTTCCACAAGCCTTCATACGGTCCTTTTTCATACACGTTCCTATCATGGTACTGTAAGGTGATCTCACCTTTCTTATTTAAATTACAGTTTCATTGCTGTCATCAAATGATAAGCCACAGGATAAAAATGAACTCATTACATCTACTTTGTTAAATACTGTATTATCAGAGCAGAACCTCTCTTGAGAGCCAAGAGTTCATTTTTGGTTGGTAAAGGAGGAAATAATCTTCAGTCAAGCTAATCCTATGGGAAGGTAAGCAATTCTTCAACTCCAAGTGCTTTTTTCATTCACATAAAGAATGATTCAGAAGTATCTGCCAGGCAACTCCCCAGTTTTCACATGCTTGTCAGCACCTGGCAGCCATAGCCCCAATAATTCACTTCCTTTTAAAGTTGCTCCATTTCTTTCAGATTTTATAACACGTTTTCAAAAATGACTGCTGTACAGGCCAATACAGCTCGCCTTCCTGCCATGACTTTGTTCCGACGCTCACAAGTCCAAGTAACTTTGAAAATCACTGTCACAAACCCTTACCAAAAAGAGGTCGAGGGCAGCGACCTTGATGTAGCTTTGGCAGGTGCGACATTAAGAGCAGCCCTGTTCTCT
The DNA here is from genome assembly GCF_026419915.1 of Harpia harpyja. Classification (NCBI taxonomy): domain Eukaryota; kingdom Metazoa; phylum Chordata; class Aves; order Accipitriformes; family Accipitridae; genus Harpia; species Harpia harpyja. The sequence goes on along the minus strand of NC_068941.1, from coordinate 60,620,542 downwards.
TAACCAGTATGAGTTCTTGAAATATACGTATGACTTCTGAATCAAGCTGAGCAAGACGATACGAAAATCTCATAAACCACCTCCAACAGTGATTTACCAGAAGGAGGTAGGGACGGAGTTCAAGGACAGAGAAGCATGCACAGGACAGGTGTACCCTTCTGTTCACCAGACAGACACACCACAACTGCAGCACAGCAACAGAAAGCTGTGTATTTGTTATTAGAAAGGCAATAGATACATCTTTTGTTCTTTTTCATTATCCAGAAATAATTCTTTATTTCTGAACCAGACAAGATTATTAATACACCAAGTATTAGAGAAACAGAGGAGCTTTTAAGAAAGCAGTAATGGGTCGTACTCATGTTTACTGGAAAGCAGTTGTTCCTGTCGAGACTGTAAGCCTGAGAAATACATGCATAGTTTTCATTAAAACATACGTCGTATCTTACAGAAAGGTATTCATTACATAATGCTTTCCATTGTAAGCAGCACCACATTTGGTTTTTGAACCCATAGATTGCATTACTAAAAGTAATTCTCATGGCATCCAGACCTCCTTAAGCAAACAAAGGTTTTTGTGGACAAAATATGACAGCTTTCTTACACCTATCTACAGAAATAACATCCAAAATGAGTATTTTTGCTACAAAACCAGAAACCTCAGAAGAATGGTTAAACAGACCACATATTCAAACTGCAATGGACTAAACAACAGAATCCATAACTTTAAGAACATTAAGTTACATTATCACAGTTAAGATTCCTTAAATACTGTGCAGCCAAGCAACCTCAGGACAAGCCATTGTAAAGCCTCCATTACATCCACAACTTCAGTAAGCAAATAATTCTTAAGCGGGAACATCCTCACTTCACTGTTGGATTAAAAGAACATTCCTGACTCCATTTAAAAAGAAGTAATGCCTAAAGTTGTTGGCACAGAGACAGCATTCTGAAACTAGGCCATATGAATGTCACTTCATTGTTGTTACTGAAAGGAAAAAGATCAACTACGATAAAACCTTAGCCAGCACTGCAACAACATTATGCCAGCTAAGCAAGCCCTTAACCAGACCCATAGAGCTTTGCTGCCCTGCTGTTACATACTTAAACACTCTCTACAGATGCTTATTTTTATGTACATAGAAATGCATGCAAGCATACCCACTCCTCTTCTGATGCTCTTTAGTATACAAAATTCTGAAGTTATCATATAAACCATAAAAAGTAGCATTGGCGTATGGAAATTTTATGAAAACACAGGAAAAACCTTTCTCAGGTAATGTCTTAGCATATGCATGTTTATTGAATTTCCAAACACATACTCAACATAAATACTGCGTAATTCCTTGTTCTGCACATACTGCATCACTTGACTGGAAAACATTTTAGGAGAAAAGCGACTGGCTTGCCCGCTTCGGCTCAATTCACTAAGCTATCCATGTGAATCACGACACTTAAACCCAGCACAGGCTGCATAGAGAGGTCTGCTCCTGGCCGGTCTGCACCGTGGAAAGCCATCAGAATGCAACTCTCACACACTTACAGAGCAGACATGCAGCTATGCTGTAATCATGGCAATTTTCACAAACGGAGTGACAATCATGGAAAAAAGTGAAATAAATCCCAGCTATCTTATCAGCGTGCACAGAAAATTAGTTTGTTCGTAGACGATCCAAGTACCACTTGCTGACGAAAGAGTCAGGAAGATCTCCCTCCATTGTGCTTACATAACAGAGGACATAAAGGAGAAAACATAGCATCATATATAACCTCTTCTCAGATACCTTTTTTTATTATTATTACTCTCTATCTTATTACAGCTGACAATCATCTAGTCTAGATTCTGCAATTCATCTCCTTATCTATACAGCAATTATTTATCTAGATGTAGATTGAATTTATTGTAACTAAATGTACTGTATGGTTTACTTTAGTTCGGAAACAATATACATTAATAAAATCAACTTTAAAGATTTTTAACCGTTTTCATGAGACACTTTCAACTTCTACTATAAAACATTAGAAAAACCCTTCTGGTTATCTTTATTTCAGCAAGAACAATAATAACTACCAAGTACTATTACAAGGTATAATTTGGAACAGATACAGTTAATCTGCAAGGCACAAACTAAACAAAGTGAAAAGCAAAACCTATAACGATGCCTATTTTGAAATATTCATTGCTTTAACTTGGAAGTCGTAAGTCTAGAAGTTATTAGTCCAAAACATGAATTACAGCAGTTACTGCAAAAAGCAAATCTCACATCTGAATAAGCTATTAGGACAAACTAAATATCTGCATACTCTCCTAGCACTGATTAATACACTGTACAATAAATAACTTGCTACTAATTCCTTCAAACAAGACAGACAAGTGAAATAAACAATGCTGTATTTGGGCAAAAATCCCAATGGAGACATTTTGATGAAGTGTTTGGTAAGTGGAAACTGTGCATCCCAATACACCTCAAACAGCAATTAATGAAACATAACTTAAAGCTGAGGTTCCCGATACCTCCTGCTTCCGACTTTTTAGATTTTTACAAATACGAGAAACTTGAGATGTGTGAAATACTTAGCTGACGTACAATTACGTCATCTTTAGCATCTCCTAGCATCCTGTCATTAAGCTGCTGCGCTTATGGTAGCAGAGCCTGCCACAAGGCAGCAAGGCAGCTCCCGGGCTTGAGACCCTGCATTGAAGCATGTGTGAAGGGGTGATCTGAGGACAGGCTGGCTGTCTTCACAAAGAACAGCATCCTTGCCTTCGGTGGTTCAATTAAGACAAGAAATCCTCGCAGAAACTCTAGATCCGGGCCATTTAGAACATCAAAGTGGGAGCTTTTTGCAGGTATAATAACGGGTTTGAGGTACAAAAATAATACCCCCTGTAAAACACTCAGTCCAAAGACGATTGTTTTGCTTCAAAGGAGCATTTGGAGCTTGGCAGAACTTAGCCACAGTGTCAGCATTTGATAACTCCGCAGAGACGAGCACCTACTTGTCACCTCTCCTGGACAGCAAAGGGTGCAAACAACTTTATCACACTGAAACAACTGCAGCCTAAGAAAATTAAAATAGATATGTATATACAATCTTACATGACAACTAGGAAGCAGCGCACTTTGCTCACCTCTCACACCGGCTATGCCAAGTTGCGCCAGCACACAGGACCGCTAAGAACCTGTTTTTGAAGTGTAATTTTACACACCAGCATGCAAAAAAACCCGACCCAAACCAAACCAACCCAACAAAAAAAAACAAACCCCAAACCCCATCCGCTATGACGCTGTAGCTCTCGGTGCCAGCGACATACTTACTGCTGCTGCTGCTCCAGGATTTCAGCAGAGACTTTATGTTAATTTCGAAGAAGAGGGAATCCTGCAGGCTGAGCATGGTGCCGGGGGCGGGAGCGGGGCGCCGGCCGGCTGCGGGGCGGCAGCGGCAGCACCAGCACGAGGAGCCTGCCGGCGCCGGCGCCCGCGCCGCTGCCGCGCGGCCTCCCGGTGACGCAGGGCCCGGGGGGGGCGCACGCTGAAGGCGGAGACGGGCGGCGGCGGGGGCGGAGCCGGCGGCTCCTCACGGGACCCCCTCCTCGCCCGCCAGGCCCCGCCTACAGCCACGCCCCGCCGCCGCCGCAGGGGACCGGCGGGTCCCGCCGCGCGCCCCCCCCCCCCCCAGCGCTCCGCCGGGGGCAACGCCTCTTCCCGCCTGTCAGGGTGTGGCGGGTCCCGCCGCGCTCAGCAAAGAGGCGGGCTCTGCTGCGTGTTCCCCAACTCCTCCCGAGGGACGCTACCAGATGACACCGGCCGACCGACCGACCGACAGACACACACACACCCCCCCGGCAGCCGAACTACACAACTGCTTACAACTAAACCCGAAAAGGACTGCAAAAGGCTGCCTGCGCTTCACCGAGTTTTAAATAAACTTCCAGCCGATCTGCTAAAAGTCTAGCGAATTAAATAAACCGCCCGGCAGCCCTCCGCACGGCGCCAAAAGCACGACAAGCTTTCTACACCGAGAGAGCAGCAACATAAAAGGAAAAAAAAAAAATCCGAACGTCGGAAGCAGGCGCACGGCGGCAGGCAGGAAGGAAGGTCATAAGCAGTATTCCCAGGGTGGACGCCGACAAAAGAACTACGGGCAATTCAGCTTTGACACCTACAGCTATTAGCAGTTTGGGTTTTTTTTTTTTCTTCCTATCTTTTAAAGGACTTGTCAAAATTGTGTTGTTATTTCTGATGGTTTACTTCGTCCAGTATCATCTCACAGGCCACGATGAAAAGTATCTTAGCTGTGAAGTTTCAGGATTCCTAGGGATGCAATCCAACACCGCCTTTCGATAGGGCTCAGGATTTACCACCATTCTTTCGGGAGAAAGCAAGACACCCCATCAACAGCCTATGCCCATTTTCAGCACAGGGTAAAGCACTATCAGCTTTATCACACTATCAGCTGCAAACAAAACGTGGTGGCCCTCTGTCAGCTTGAGGCATTGTTATCTTTACACAGGTCAAAAACACATCTGAAAGCGCCTCAAGATTGTGATGGACGAATCTAAAAGTAGTTGAAAATTTCAGAAAGATTTCTGCATACTGACAGGAAGAAGTGATACAGAGAAAATAATGCTTGTTTCCATAACTGCCACCAAACTATACACATAACACTACCCTTGGGTCAAATACAGAAAATTGAAAGAACTGGACACTGACACTACTGTGACACTGGCTGCTAACAGTAGTTTAATTAGGTCTATTTAAACTGCAACTTGACCCACACCATACATATTAACAAAAAAATTAATCATAGGGGTCCAAGGTATGCTGATTAAATCTGCTTTAAGTTAATTTTTAAAAAGCCTATATAGTTTCTGAACTGCCCCCCACCCTGTACCAAGAGTACACCAGCCATGAGGAAGAAATCATACCTGTGCCCTCAGATAAATTAGAATTATCTAAAGTTGTTGAAAAGATTTAAGAATGATGTACATCAAATACTTTCAAGGTTTGTTTTTTGTGGTTTTGGTTTGTTGGGGGTTTTGTTTGTTTGTTTTTCAAATCTACACAGACACCCCTCCCCAAAAAGACAAAATAATTATCACCAATGGGGAGGTAACATAGACCAGTCTATGTCCAGCTAAACAGTTCTAAATGACAGGTCTAACACACCAGTGGAAGGACAGTGGAGAAAGAGCGAGTGAAGCGTGTCACTGCACTAGCCTGTTCAACCATCCAGACAGCTGCTGTCTGACAACCGTTCAGGAGATGAATAGTTTTATTAAAAGAGACTGGTGTGATCAATCAGTTTTCATAGATTAAAAATAATCCAAATTTCCCCATGCAAAAAAATATTTTTTCTATAATCAGGTATGAAGTTGCTACCTATATCTGGATAGTCCTTTATGTTTCTGCCCAGATCAGGTACAGAATGTGCATCCACACAGAGTACCTCTTTGGGACACTGCATCAAACTTTCTTTTCATAACCCTGTTTCAGGTAATACTGCTTATGTCGTACCTCCCATTACCTCACACTCCTTTTTCATCACTTTTTATGAATACACGCAGAGTTATACTTCAAACATTCCTTTTTCCTCTTACTAAATAAGATACAACTTTTGTTATGAGTAGGATACAAAGGTCAGATTTTGGAACCGGCTGATGAATTTCACCACTAATTTGAAAGACTGTATTAATTACGGTTGGTCTCTGACTGCCTTTAACACTGGGCTACAGAGAGTTCTTCAAAGGAATCCTTGTTAACAGGATGCATTCCAAAATCATGAGCCAACTCTCCCAGCACCTCAAAAATAATGACTTTTTAAAATACACTTTGGATTCTTTGTAGTTAACCCGCCCCCCTGCTTTTATTCTTTAAGTTATTAGCACCAGAAACTTATTAAAAAACAATAATCCCAGAAACCCCAGGAGATACACTAAAACAACCCCACAGAAATACTAATCATAATGTTCTACCTTCTGGAGTCCTGTTAAGACAACTTTCAACAAACAGAAGAGCTGCCAGTATTTCTGTAAAGCAGTGTTTCAAAAGTTAATGAATGTTAGGAAATCTTTTTTAAAATTTGCATTTATTTATGACATTGATGTGTTTGGTCAAGCAAGTTACACAGCTTTCCACCATGGCATCTGAGATTTTGTTGCACTATTATTTATTCATAATATCAACTACTGATCACTGTCGATAGGGCTTCCTCAAGGATACTAGCAATTAATTTTAAATGCAGTTAGCTCAGTAGAAAATATTAGCCCATTAAGAACTTCCAGGATGTTAAGAATATTTTGAGAACTGTATGTACCAAGAGTATAAGCTTTTCCTTCTGAAGATTTCAGAAGAAGTATTGAAGACTAGGAATATTTAATATTAGAAACAAAAATATTTTGAAAAAAATCCTCTTTTAATACTACATGAATATAAATAATACGTATGTTTTCTTACATACATGCACAGACATAGGAATTTTGATTCAATGGACACCATTAATTTACAAGATTTAAGAATGGCATATTCCAAATACTTTTACTGCCCCCCCTCCCAAAAGAGAAAACAAATACAAGTCCACTTAACAAGAGGAGTAAAGTATCTGTCAGTATCTTAGCATTATCATATAAGCATCAAGTGTCGTAAGCATTATCTTATTACACAACTGTGCACAAACCTTCTAACATTTCTTCTTCCTCACAACCCAATTTACATGCTTTTATAATAAAAGATGCACAGATGACAAATACGCAATTTTGGACTTCTTGGGTTTTGTGTTGCCTTTGAGTTAAGTTAATGAAATAACCTACCAGATACTAGAATAAACAGAAGATTTCAAGATAAACCACAAGTTTAAAATGTAACCTTTTATTTTTAATCAAAACAAGAATAGTAGAAAAGGAAAGAAAAAACATGGATTACAAGCCTCTGAGCCTTGCCAAGCACAGATAAGGCTAATTCACTGAGAAGAGCCCAGTAAAACTCATCATGTAGAGTTACAAGACATCATCATCATGTATTTCTAAAACTGTGTAAGAAAGTGTCATTTACAGCATGGATTCTTTTCCAGTTCCTGATTTTCAGACAGAAAAATGAAACAGACTTCTGGAAAGTATACTGTGTTTAAAATTGAGAGCAACAAGTATGTCCACTATAAAGGAATCTAAAAATACCTATCACTTTGGAGTGATATGGGAAGTCTTCCATAATATTATTATTTGACTACCCAGAGAAAAGACAGAAAAGAAAGCACTTGCATTTAACTATAAGCCAATAGGTTTGATCTGGAGCTGGTTTATGTAAGAAAAACAATCCAAAAAGAAATTCAAACTGAGGATTTGTGCATACTTACATTAGTATGCTGGACATTACAGAATTCCAATAAATACATAGTTTATATACTGATCCCAATATCTGCATACCTTTTGATTCTGGACCAGTTATAAATTTCACTATTAAAGGGAACAGACTACTATAAAGTCTATGTTTTTGGTACTTTCTCAAGAGTCACGGTGAGGCATGTGTGAATGAACACACTGGTATCAGTAAGCTCTTAAAAGAACATGACAAGCATAGGACTGTAGGTGTAGTAAAGCAGAAGCGCTCAATCTGCAAACGCAAGCTGTTTGCACTCTACTAAAATGATTAATGCAAGTGTCCAGTCTGCACCACGCTTTTTGCTCAGATACGAAAACCTTTTAGTAAAGAGGATGGCTAAAAGCAAATTGCTTGAGCCACTTCAGCGACCTAAGTCTGCAGACTTCAGGCTGCAAATAGACCTATACATTATATGATTCACACACAGTAAGCCCAGCTGCTCTGGGAAGTATTAGACTGTCCATTCATGGTACTGTTCATTCATAGCACACTTGACCTATACAAGCGAAGTCAATTCAGCACTTCAGGAACACATACCTTGTAGATGTAATATTCAGTACATGTACAGTAAGCCCAGTCACACAACAGGGAAGATTTGCCCCAGGTGTTATAAGTAGCTACAGGACCCAAGCAATACAAAAGACCAGACATTATCGTGCTGTAGATAGTACAGGTAACAGACGTTTCCTTTTCTTTATTTGTAGAATTTAGAATTTAATAAAATCATTTCTAAAAGGATCACTGTACTTGCTAGGATCAATACATTTACTACAAATGTGTATGCAAAGACTGTTTGTACAGCTTTTCTTTAATTAAAGTAGCATCATGCCATTTTCTTGGAGCTGCCCAGAAACATCGCTAGCAACTGTTTTGAACAATGTATATAATGTAAGTGCAATGCATAACAACTGCTGGTTTTATAACTGCCAGAGCTCTGGCCTGTGGCAAAGACCAAAAAAAAAAATTTAATATGGTTCACACGATGTTGTTTCAGCTTCACCTCTACAGGCTGAAAAGGTAGGGGGATTTTCATGATTGCTGAATAAGCTATCTTAAAAGAGCAATATTTGTCATTTAAAAGCAAACCTTAAAAAGTTAAAGAAATAACATTTTATGTGTCATTAATTTATGTTTCACAGGGAACATTACAGGTTTTTAGCCCCATTTCCTTTGGGTTTTTGGGTTTTTTTCCATTTGAAGTGTTATTCCCCAGTTCTACAATTGTTTTATTTCTCTAGGAATATATTCATATCATACTACCTCCCTCCGCCAACCCCCAATGTAGTTCTTGCTCTTTTCTACTGGGATGGCTGAGGTAACAGAATTATGATTTGTCTACTTATCCCTCTATGAAATAATTTGCATTAATCATTCCAGCATAAATATTCGATTTTAAAACCACACCTACAGGCATTCTTTTAAGTTATGTAAAAAACATGCAGTCACTGTTGCTTCCAAAAGTTTATTTGAGGTTCTCAGTCCTACTACATTCATATTTGGAATTATATGGACTGACAGGAAATGCATTCAGGCAAAGAACTACAAATAATAATTCCCATTTAAAGTAAATTATGAGTTTTCCAACTAGTTCTGAAAGTACACTGAAGATGCACATGTTCTTGCAGAACATAGTCTTTGAGTAAGATCAAAGAGGATACTGTTAATATTTAACTTTTCAGTAAGTTCACATTATCTTGATGGACTAGTAATCCTACCTTTAAAAAAAAAAAGAAAGAAAAAAACCACAAAACCTAAACAAAACCCACCAAAAAAATCCCCCATGACTTTAAAGAAAGAATAATTAAATCCTGAAAAATCAAACAGCTTTCAAGGTATTTTAACAAAGACCTTACCAAGTTTGTAAGGATTTAGACTAAAGAGATTTCAATCTGGCCCTTCCTGAAAATCTAGCTTTCCAGATCAGCAGTTACAAGGAAACAAATTACAAAGATTATAAGGAAACAAATCAGTAATAAAAAAGGTGAAACATTTCAAACAACGCAGCAGGCAGTTCTGAGATGATGTTTAACCAACCTCTCTCCAAGAGGAAATGAGACAGGTAAAGCAATACACGAGCTGTTACTGTATCTCATGAGCCTGACAAATCCCAGTTTCCCAATTTTCACAGGCATCCCTGTAGTTAAAATTCTAGAGAACTCAGTGATTTACTCCCTCTCAGATGCTCAATTTCAACCTTCCACGACTGCAAATAAACCTTAAAGGTCTAAAGCCCAGTTAGTACGGTTCTGTCTCTGTCAGACAACCTGAAATAACTGACTTAAGATCTGATTTGCCCAATTCTGTACCATGTTGGCCTCCTTACTATGCTTCAGCATTAATGTAGCAACGTACTGGTTTTGGGGAACCAGTACTCCAGTTTTCACCAACCTTTTAAATGGAACCTGGAAACAGTTACAGAGCTACACAGAAAATCCGTGCTTAGTCGCTGGGCGTTTAAATGGATAGAGTAGGGAAAGGCTTAACTCTGTTACCCTACAAGGCCTTAAGACAACTGCTACAAATCAGTTATGTTTCTATTTTTGTTGCTCCTCCCAAGCTGCTGGATGTCTATGCCACTTTTACAGAAAACATCATATTTGCATTATGTGAGGATCAGCTACTCTATCCCTATAGAAAGCATTGGGGGAAAAAAACACCAAGAGTTTAGGATTAATCTGGGAAAACTTTAAAAAAAAAAGTTAAAGTGAATTACCTATGGGAGTAAACTCGGCACAGAAGTCCCAAGTCTGTTAAGCCTTATGAGTGCAATAGTACTTGGGTAGAAAACATTCTCAGATGCAGACTCCCAACCAGACTCACACAGCAGCTGAAGTTACTCACATATTTGCCTTGCCCTGCACCAGGAGATAAATTTCTGCCTTCCTCCCTCTGCCATAAGCAAAGTTGAACATTTGCTCCTGAGCCACTGCCATTGGTAGCCCGCAGCCCATTTCTGTTTATGCATTAAAGCACTTTACAGCCCCGTGTAATGCAGATGTATGTCTGGTTCAGCCACCTCTGCCATGGAGTGCCAATAGTAGGCAGAGGGATGGGGGACTGCACAGTTACAAGTGGGAACTACTCCAAGTGTCTGTGCTAAACCTCCTCACAAGCCCAAGCCTACCAACTTACTCCACTGTAGCTTAAATCCCCACATAGGTAGCAGTTTCACAAGCTCCACGCACACACAGTATAAGGACTTTGAAAGCTGTAGTTACAGGCAGGAGAAGCAAAGCAAGCAGGGGCAAAGCATGGACGGGCAATTTTCTCTCAAGGTTTCAACTCCTGAAACTGCCATTCCTGATGTTTCAGTTACACAGGGTAGGAGCTTAAGGAGCTCTGTCACCCAGTATCATAAATAAAATAATTACATTAACATGGCATTCTTCATAGTTGAACTAAATTGGCATATTCCCTCACTCCAAAGCCAGCAAATGTTTACAGTGCATTTTTTAATGCTTTAGTCACCAGGATTTAAACAATTAAATGCTTTTAATGCTGAATTTTACAGCTTTCCCATCTCTGTGAAACAACAGATATTCTTGTAGGAACCTGAAGCAGAAATACATTAATTGATTTGCAAGTCAGAATTAACGGAATTCACGAGTGCCATTTCTGAACCTTTATCCTCAGCAAGTGCACTGTTACATTGAAGAAAAGCGAGAAAAGAAATAAAAAAATTAGGAAGGGAGAAAACAATAAGTAACAACAAATGCAAAGGCAGTTAAATGCAACAGTTAGATACCAAATACCTAACACACACTAAAACTTTACAACAAGGCAACACTTGTCTGGAAGTTCTGCAAGTAGTCCACAGCACAAAGTTCCTTAAAGTGCCTCAGCTGGTGGACTACAAAATAGTCTCGGCCAGCAGATGCACCTGTGTCAGCACTGGGAGAGACCACCCAGCAGCTACGAAGCTCATCACTTCACCTGCAATGTCACGCACAGCTCTCCATCCACGCACCTGCATCTGGCAGAGCAGATCAAATGGAAAGGGACAGTATCACTCCACTGTAATCTCTACCAGGCAAAGAAAAATGAAGAACTGAAAATGGGTGATAGAAACATGTTCAGATAATCAGGTAAAATGGAGAATATGCTTGGGCTTTTTCTGTTCATGGAACTGGCTGCTCTCTATTTTCAGTCATGTTATTTCTTGATAGAGCACTAGCATACTGTTCATTTCTCTCAGTAATTAGCATGAAGGTGTCAACTTTCCAAACATACAATCTACCTACAAATGTATATGGTATAATTCCATCAACTTCTAGGCAAATTCAACTACTCAGTTCTACACAGTCCTTCCATGAAATAAAGACTTTATGGAAACCCTAACCAAAGAATAAAGAAAAATTACTTTAAAACTAATTCTAGCCAACAGAAGACAACATACTGGAGAAATACAATATTTTTATACAAGTTATAAGCTGCTTTTATGTGTTTTACTTCCTGTTTTTCCTGCTTTCAAGTTAGAAAATATTTTGAAATTAAAAACATTCTTCCTTCAGCCAGTCATCTTCTCAAAGAAGTAACTGAGACAAGGCTCACCCCAGTGGATCTTAAAAGATGCCCAGAGACACCAGACAGTTTGGGGTCAGTGTCTAACACGACTGTGCAACAGCATCCTGATGCTAAAGTATCTTAAGCTCATGTTGCCATACTGGTCTTATCAATGAGCAATGAAAGTCTCCCAAGCAATCAGGGTCCAACACAGATGCTTGTCACTACAGACCTCAATGGTACTAATGAGCTAAAGAATTATTATTATTATTTAGGTAGTATCTCTATATAAAAGGTATTGCACAGATCATAAAGTGAGGGTACACCAAGTCCTGAGCATCCAGAGAGTCTCATGAAAAACTGCTGCAGACAGGAACTTAAGCCCTTTAGAAGGTACCATTGCTAAAGTGATGAGGCCTTCTGAAAGTTTCACCAATCTCTTCAAATCAGTAGTGCATATGGATTTCTCACAAGAAAACCTGTCCTTTATAAAGAAATACAAACACCAAAAACCTTCAAGCACAAGCCAAGAACTCTCTTGTCTGGGAGAGTCTCTGCTTGCAGGGGCCTTTTAGAACTTGGCTGGAGAGCAAGATGCATGTCGAGTAAAACATCCAAGGCCATGAACACTACTTCCCAAATCACAGGTACTCTTCAACAGCACTTACTAATTGAGAAAACACTCCCCACTGAAGAAAGCATTTCTGACATTTCCTGACTTGAAGAGCAACTAAAGGCTTTTCAGTGCTAAGTTAGAGACACAAAGAATGCCATTTACTGAAAATGGAAAGGCTTTCCAAATTAGTCTTTGATTAAGACGAGATAGCTGAAATTATTATCCCTCAGTCTGGATCCACATAATACTTTTTAGAAGGAACACATATGAAGTTAGCACTCACAGGGTAAGAAACATTCTGTTATTGGAGACCTTAAAACAAAAGAAACTGGAAACATGGAAGTCTACAAATCAAGACATAAAACAGCTAACAAGCGCAGCCAATAAACTGTCAACAGCCATCAGAAGTATCATGACTTACTGAAAAATGTCATGTCATATCTGCCTCTTCCATTCACAACTCACATTTTCATTAGAAACAGAAAAAACACCCCTAGAGGAGATTAAGACTAGTTAGATCACCCATAAACTAAAACTTTTTCATTTGAAACACGGACTTTTTTCCTTTTCAACTGAAAAGTGAGGAACTGTTTAACAAAATGTTTGAATTATAATCTTTCTGTTATCTTAAATCTGAATTGCTAATGTCACTAGCATGGCATCTTCACATGCAACTGCTGATTTAATCCTGTTGGTAAATACTATATTGACCTTACAAATACTTTCTTCAGCATTACGGAGGTGTTATTTTGAAGTTTTTAGTCCAGTGATCGATTTTAATGTGTTTTAAGGGATAATAGTTTTTTACTTAAAGGAAAATGGCTCCTTAAAAATATGCTGAGATTTTGATTCTAGACACTGTCCAGCCTCTTACAGACTCTACCTTGGATCGCAGGCAGACATTATAGAAAACAGCAGTGTCACAGGTATGTTTTAAAATCTGTTCTACATGAAAGAGATTTACAGCGTGAATCAAAAAGGAACAACATGCTAAACCCTTCTCTCCCTCTCAAAACGCCGCTTTCAAGACCTGTGGACAATTTAGACACAAAGAATTTAAAAGAATACTTTTATGTCCTTGTATTACCAGTAAATCATAGAGAGAATGGTTTTACAGTAGCATATGTAATTATTTTTGACAAGTTTCTCCATATCTTGTTGACTGCAGCACTTCACAGATCCCCTTAATCAGCTATTGCAGAATCTTCTGAAGACTTTTTTGTTTTTCTGGCTATGTTAAATTTTCTTTCATTTTCCCCATACTATCACCTCTCTCCCCCTCTCCTTCAAGTCAAAAGCTTTATTTTGTGCCTTTCCCAACTATCTTAAAGTAATTGTGGATTGCAAAGGTAAAGAGATAATTGCTTTATTTACAATCCCTCCCACTAACTTTTAACTGCATTATCTTGAAGAATTAGCCTAAAGATAATGTTAAATACTGTCCAATTTCACCTCTAATATTTTTTTTTCCCCTTAATAAACTGGAGTTCTCATTACTTCAGACTTTTCAGCTTACAATCTGCAGGACAAAGACAAAAAGAACAGAAAAAAGACGAAACGCCAGGATTACTGACTCTCACTTCCTAAATTTGCTGTTGGTTCGCTCTCACAGCGTTCCAGTTTGCTGCCTGTCCATTGGTATTGGGAGGGAAGGGATGTTTCCTCTTGGCTTAGCAAGTTGAACAGTCTCACCAAGGAAAGACATGCACCGGGACCACCACAAATGAATATACAAGACAGTTATACAGGTGAAAGGATACAACCTCCTTTTTGCAGCATTGCAGCATTACATTGGTTCAGCTGTCATGTGAAACCTTATATTAACATACTTAAGCCTCAGAAAACCTTTTAAGTGATTAAAGTCCAGAAGATCCATTAAAAAAAACCCTGCAAATGTGATGCAGAGGTAATCTATTAAGTGAACAATAGCATTAAAAAAGTTGTAAGCTCTGTTCACCATATCTCAGAGGAAAACAAATTACCTCCTCATGAAATCCATATGAGTAGCTGTTAAGTATGAAGAAAAGGCCCTTCTAGATCTACCTTTGAGTTGTACTGACGCCCACCTTGAAAAAAGCACTAAGTTACAATTACTTTGTCACTCTTTCAGATGAGATAAAGGTAAATTTTGGCAAAAAAACCACAAACAAACAGACAAAAAAAACCCCCAACCAACCCACAAACACTGTAGGAAAAAAGAATATTTATATTCATTGTAAACTCCTGCATGCCTATTCTTCAGATGAAACCCTGAGACAACTACAGTAAAAGCGTATTAGGCACACAGCCAAGTACACAATACAATTAAAAAAAAAAGCAAATCTCAAAAAAATAGGGCAAAAACATTTGAGATATCTCCTAGAACTAAGTCATACCATCTTTTTTTTTTTTTAAACAATTAAGTATAACTATAGTCGATTTTCCACATTAATGGTAAAATGAAAAAGTCAGAGGTGTACTCCCTTTGCACATGGCGTTACTTTTAAAAAGTAACTTTTAAAAAGCTGGACGTTATTTCAGTTCATTATTGACTCCATCTTAAGCAAATGCCTTACTTAAACATTTACCCAATGGTCATTGTATCTGCTTATAAGCAGTAATAATAAAGCATATCATCACTGCACTTAAAATAAAAGTCTGGAGAGATGCTTGTGTTTCCATTTATCTAAAATATTAAAGAGTTCATTTTCCACAAATCAATATATTTAAACAGAGGGTATCCAGAAGGTGACTGCTACTTTTGGTGATGGTAAGACATCTAATGCTGCCCCCACTACTGACCAAAAAGGCACTCTCAGAGAGTTGATTCCCCTTGCCAATTCATCTCAAAAATAGTGCCCCAAAAACATTAGAACATTTTTTCTGCTGGCTTTGTGAAATGCATCAGCTCAGGGAAAGGCTACACCAGTGCCCAACAGGAGATGGGAAAGGGCTGCACAGCTGGGAGCGAGATTGCCCTTTTCACTGGCAGCAAATGGTTAGATCAGCCTGACCTGCTTGTAAAACCACACTCAAAAATGTAACCAAATCCCCTTTCCCTATGTTTTGTTGCAAAGAGCTTCAAGAGCTGGTTCCAGAGGCCCTTAGGAAAGGTTCCTTATTACTTCTTATGGAAAATATACACAGAAAAATTTCCTGGGGCATTAGTCAAGCAAAACAATGCTATCTGCTGTGATAAGAAAACAGGAGAGAGGTTTAGACATTTTTATGTAAATAGCATTCTGGATCCCAAACAGTACTATGGAGCAGTTTCTGAATGTAAGCGAGAAGCAAACAGAGATTGGAGTTGGGGGGAAGCCATGGTACTTAGTTGCCCACTAACCCCTCCAGTCTTCTCTAACCAAAACTCAGAACTCGGGTACAGAAACTGACTTTTATTGCAGACAAATGCTGGGCCTCCTGGTCATCCTCTGCTGTACAAGGCTGATCAGAGATGCAACACGGAGCTGAATATGCCCTGCAGAGTTGCTGATATTAGAGATGCAGTGCTTATATGGCAGTTTACATCTATCCAGCCCCTGCTGTTAACCCCTGAGGCAATTACAGCTATAATACTCTTTTTTTTTTTTTTTACCACCAAAGAACACAATTCTGTTGGCTTATTTCTGTTCCCCTGGCAGAGGCACCTGAAGGGAAGCAGGTTTAATGTTTGCAAAAGGAGATGCTTTCCATACACAGAAATAATGTGGACACTGTGAGCAATGCAAATACATCACTGATAAATTTAACATCTCTTGGGCAGTTATTGCAGATTTGACTTACACCGTTGGCCATTAAGACTGTTCCACAGTATTAGCTACCCTGCCTTACAACACAACCAAAGCACAGAGCTGCAACAGAAGGGCACATTTCACACGTTACAGGTACAGCTGCCATTTGCTACTTTGTATAGAGCAGCCACAGCGTTCCCCTTCTTTAATGCTACAAACAGCAAAAGGGAGAATATGAAATAGTTTCTAGATGGGTCTGTACATGTACGCATCTGCATGTGTTTTTTGGTACATGAAAATACTTTCTCTGGATCCTCCAAGCTCATCTTTGTTTGATTTGGATTGTAGCTTTGAAATTTTTAAAACTGGGAGCATGTAAATTCTTAAATGCTACAGCAAATTTAAAAGAACTGCCTTTTCTTTTACTAACATCTATTAAGTGTTGTGATGCACACAATCATATGCAAATAATTCAGCAAGATGTGTTTTTCTTCTAGAGTTCTAATAATCTTATAAATCTAAAAAGACAGTTATGAAAGATTTCCAAAATACACTTGAAACTATTCTGACAGAAGCTACATATTTTAAAAGATGTGTCACAGACCATATATTTCTAAGGTTTTGTTTTCGGCTATAAAACAAAGGATATACTAATTGAGTTAGTATTTTGAAAGGCGACACTGATGAATGTTTTAATCAAAAAAAAAAAAAAAAAAGAAAAAGAATCTCATCACTTGAATTCCACACAAAAAATATTTAGGTCAGATATATGCAAACCCAACTATGTGGTATTATCAAAATAATACTTTTATGCTTTGAATACCAGGAATAGGTTTTTTGTTTGGTTGGCTGGTTTAAGACCTTCTAAAATACTTTTATACTTTAAAATAGTTGTCAGACTTGGTATTTCACCTAAATTCTCATTAATACAAAAATGTTCCTAAACAGCAGCAATAAGGAACAGAAAGGAAAAAGAAAAAAAAAAACCACCACAAACAACCCAGTTTCAAACTCAAAACATATCTACAGGATGAACTACCTTAGCTTTAAAAATCTACTGAGCTCCTTAACAGCTTCATTATATTAAATTTGGTGGTACATTAACACCACATCTGCTGACATTAAGCAAGTAAACGTTTATAATTTTTTTTCAAATCATTCTGTTGTTTTATTACCTGTTTTGTCGGCACCTGCCTTCTGCAGCATACCCAACTGGTAAACGCAGTACTTCTTTTGCTCTATTTCAGCAGAGCAGTTCATTCCATTACCAAGATACAAAAATAGAAATAAGCAGATAATTTAAAGAGGATTCAGCTACTATCTGCTATGGTAAAAGCATGATCCCAGAACAGACTATAAGTCTGCATTTCGCAAATGATGACATCACACTATTAAGTGATATTAGTCAGGCACTACTGATTTACACAAAATCACTCCTAATAATCACCATTTGGCAAATATTTAATGACCAAGAAAGAGGAATTCATCTTCAATAGTAGGACTGGTGTATTCTATGTTTATTATCCTCATTTGCTCGAACTATCGACAAAACATTGAACAAAATTAGATGAAGGCATCTGTTTTGTCTACAAACTTCAGCCTATAGAATTTTCTTTTAAGCCGGCACAAAGACAATTCTATTTACTCTGAAATTATAACATTTGAAATAAAATATTATTTAAAAGTGAGAGCTATAAAGAAACCACAATACAGCATATGAAAGCAGAATTAAGGAGATATGCTTACGGAGATATTTAAGCTGTGCACATTCACGGTGATACCCAATGACAAACTTCAAGGTTCTACAGCATTCAAAGTTAAATGAGGACATGAACCTGGCTAAAAGAGCATCACTCTTTTAGATACCATGAGCTTCTGATCAGAGTTTTCAAGTGTATAGGCAGCAACAGTCTTAACAGACCTTATTCTGTAAGAAGTCTTCAATAGTCTATACAATTACATTAATTTGTTCTAATTTGTTATACACAGAACAACTTGTTTAACAAAACAGAACTGTCCCCACTTTCCCCAGCTGCCAACGTTACTCAACCTGACATATTAAAAAAAAAAAAAAAAAAAGTGGTTTATATTACAATCAGAAAGGCTAAGAAAAGTCTTTCCAAGGAAACCCCTTTCTCCCACCACCACCACAAACTTAATTCCATAGTTAAGGCTATAAGTTCACCACCCAATAAGATGAATGTCACCATCTCCCAACTTTACAGTTAAACACATAAGGGAAAAAGTTTCAAGGCCACACTAATTCCTGAAAATAGCCACCATGTAGCAAAGGGTAAAAACTGTGCATCAGATAGCCATCAGGATCCAAGACCATAAAGGCTCAAGACCTTACTATTTTAGCTGAAGGCAAAAAGAAAAAAAAAGTAAAACTGGATTTTCCATTGCCACCCAGTTGAACTGTCTGAAAAAGGAACATTAACTCATTCTACTTCTTTTTATTGCACAATACACTGTAATATTTAGACACAGGCAGTTAAAAAAAAAAACTTCATATGAGCAAGTTTAGCCATGTTCTTAAGTTAAAAATTCTCTATACAATGTCCAGATTTTACCTGA
The DNA here is from genome assembly GCF_026419915.1 of Harpia harpyja. NCBI lineage: Eukaryota > Metazoa > Chordata > Aves > Accipitriformes > Accipitridae > Harpia > Harpia harpyja. The sequence continues at coordinate 60,601,757 of NC_068941.1, read as the reverse complement.
CTTCTTTAATTTACGTATTATGTTTATTTAAAAAAATCTGCAATCTTCAAAACACTAAAAAAAGGAAAGCATAAGCATTTTTGAAATGAAAAAGCTCTTAAAAGGAAAGCCTTTGAAAACTTTGGCGACTTGAAAAACAGGGAGAGAAAAGATGACACAAAACTTGAACCCTGCACTGCAGTCAGAGCTCGGTGCAGCACACATCTGTCTAGACAACTCTTAGTGCCTAATCATAGCTACATTACAAATTAAAAACTTACATGGGGATACTTATCCCAAAAAGGGGAAAAAAAAGTCACAGAGGCATGCAAAGACAAGGAGCACATTAGAAATCCTGTAAAATTGCTTTCAAATAGGTCGCTAAGACATGACAGTGTGTCAATGATAAAATAGTTCTAAAACTAAAGACACCATTATCATACTGACTGTGATAAAAAGGCCTTTTATAATCTAATTCATCAATTTAGCAAAATAATCATGATCTGAAGAAAAAGCTTAGTAATCGGTTTTTACCAGGTTGATGACACGGATACATGCTGTAATCAGGATGTAAAACATGTGTCTCGTCGTCTTCATCTATTGTCTGTCCTAACGAAAACAGTCTGACACGTCTCATCTTCAGTAGCCTTGGGGAGCTTTCACGGGCAGTACTGCCAACATCCGGAACTACATCTCCAGAAACGACAGTGGGAACAATTTTTTTCAGGAATTCCATTTTTACATGCCCTCCGTGTTCTCAGCGTTCACTAAATTCAGCAGTTTAGCTGCACGTTACAGAGTGTGGCTCCCACCCCAACTTCCTTGAGCACAGAGGTAGACCTCTCCTAGTGATGTCACGGTGAACCTGGGTGGTGCCAACACCAGCTGCCAGCTGCCCCAAGGCAGATTTTAAAGACGTCTAACTGTACGGACTGATAAGAAAACCAAACAACAACAAGCCTCTATATTAACCAACACACGCTAAACTCTGCGCTTGTAGAAGACACCGTATTTAGCACTGCAACAATTTTAAGCACTAATAAAATGCACAGTGTATTTTCAAATTCCTATCTGACAGAGTTCAACAGCTTTTAATTTTCATTAAGTGCACAGAGAGTGTTCATCTGCACTTGAAAGATAACACTTATCATTTAGAAAGTCTCTGCACCAGCTTTATAAACAAAGTGTCTACAGCACCACAATTTGAACCATTTGCATTCTCACATGGTTTTAACTACTAGCTATGAAGACACTAACATTTATTAAATATTAAGTTCTGTTTTGCAGAGACTCTGATGCTATATTTACCACTTAAAATACTCAAACCACCTTCCAGAAAACACCAAGTACAGAAATAACCTGTCTCATTTAGTCCAAATGGCCATTTTATCCCTAAGGCTACTTCTCCATACGTGCCTGGTTTAGCTGAGTTTTTTGTTTTTATTTGGGGGAAGTTAAAATGTTGTTCTATATTTAGCTTAAAGCAGCCGTTATGAAAGATGCCTTGCATTTGGAGCAGAAAGCTCAAAGGGAAAAAAGAGACATTGGCATAGAATAGTATTCCTTAATGCTTTCTACATTTGGGAATATGTATCATTGTATGATTGAAAGTATTACTTTATTTATTAGACTTGGAGTGGAGATCCACAGACTCACTGCTAGGTAATATTCCCACCTCACTTGCCTCCAAAGATTGTATACATCACCCAGAAGAAATCCACTAACACTCACTCTGAATGTCTGAGGAGCAGCCTGCATCCTTCTGTTATTTTTATGAAAGCAACTCAGTGTCCGAAGACATTTCTGAATGCATTCAACACAGTTATCCAACCTTAGCCTGAAGTATACCACACTACTATACATTCCTTAAAAGAAGGTATTTAATCCAAAATTCACTACTGTGTCTAGCTCCTAACAAAAAAACCCCAGAAAACAAAAAAACAAAAAACACAAAACGCACCACAAAAAAACCCCAAACAAAAACATCAATGAAAAAGTAACCTGCTTCAGGTCTCAGAGCTCCAGTAGTTCAATGCTCACAAGGGGCCGCTCAACTGGATTAACCTGTAACTCCTTTACTGACCAACTCTACTGTCACACTTCTTAAGTATTAAATTGAGTTAAGAATACCACGACTTGAAAAATTTGGTACAAGTTCATTGAAGTGGCCACCTAAGATATTTTGCGAGTTCTGTATAGACTGAAAACGTGATATCTTTTGTATTCCAATCTGCATTAAAATCCCCAAATACTCAAGTTAGTCTGTATTTCTCTTCTAAATGAATACAAAATTCTACACAGATTTTTCCCTGTAGAGGAATACAAAATTCTGACCTTATCATAAAAGACACATTGTTAGAATATTATTTCCTGCAGTGAAAGATTTAGGAGATCAAGCAAAAAAATTGTCCCTATAATGATTTCATTCACAGTATTTTTTGCACCAATACAAAAAAAATTACACAGAATATATTTTCAGAAAAGCGTTTTATGTGTTTTCAGAACAAATAATAAGATACCACAGAGATAATTTGGGATTATAAAAGATCATGAGTAATTACAAACTGAAGCAATCATTTATTCGTAATAGCATTATTTTCTATAGAATTTCTTTTTTTTTTTTTTTTTTGCCCTTAAAATCTTGCCACAAACCTACTTTATAGTTTCTATCATTTGGGAACAAAAGAGGAATTCAGACACTTCTGTGAGACTGAGAACACTTCCAACCAGCCACCTGCCAAACTGCAGTTTACAAAGGAGGGGGTAATCAGATAATTCAAGTTGTATCTAACTTAAACACCCTCTGAAAGGGTCACACTAGATACCAAAGTGCTCTTAACCACCCTATGGAGGTTTTATTATGCATGTGGACACAGGGTGGAGACGACAGATGAAGTGCAAGTACCTAGTGCGTCACTTCAGTTAAATGCATAAGGTGTGACTTTCTACACAACATGCAGCATATGTGTATTGGCCATGAATAAAAAAACCTAAGGGTTGAAACTATACTTTTTTTAATGATAAAGCCTAACAGTCTTTCAAGTAACAGGATTTATAAACAAAACACAAACAAGGAATAAAGACCACCCACCACACATATGATCGTATTTCAATATTAAACTTGATAAACTAATAAAGCTTATATAACGCAGATGTAACCAAAAAGCTTTTGATTGATTTTTTTTCTTTCAGGATGGCTTTTGTTTGACTCTTAAGAAAAGGACATCAAAGAATTTTCTACAGAAGATAATTGAGGATATATACATATTTTTATATATTTTTACATATTTTTATTTATATATGTATATGGATGGATGGTAGTTAACTCCAGGACTTCCACACTTCATTACGTTCTATGAAAGCAGAATTTTATAAATAATGAAGGTAAGATACAAAGTTTACGTTTCTGCCTATGTCATTTCACATACACTCCTCTCACAGTTGCTCTTGCCATCTTCCTTAAACAGTACAATGTACAACTGTGGTTTTTATACAATCTGAGTGAGCTTTACAGATAATCTGTCAGGGGAAAACATATGAGAAGTCTTACAACGGTTATACTCAAATTCATCCTTAAACAAAAGAAACCAAACGGGCTACAAAAAGCCTTATTTGATAAATTTTAATACTTTATTTTTCTGGAACCTCTAAATAAAAAAAAGTACGGGAGAGTTGAGCTTCTACAGAATTATTATCTGTATTACAGTGAGTCCTTTGATGTCTTTCCATGTGTATTTCACTTCTGTTACACTCAAAGGACGACTCCAGTTCTGCACTGAAGTGTCTGCTGAGGTCATTCAGGCTTCCCGTCGCAATTCCACAGCTAGCAATATAAATAGCAAGAAGATAACGTCCAAGCTCCACATCCCTCACTAACAGGAATCCACATCAGCAGGACATCACATCAGAAGGGAATACGAACAGATCATGAAACGTGCAGAAGTACCGCACCGGGAGACCCAGTGAGTGGTCAGAGGGTAACAGCACTTCTCAGAGCACCGTCCCTTTGCATTAGGCCTTTCAGGACACAAACAGCAAAGCTGTTTGGCTGGGGTGCACGGGAAGAGCGGCTACATGGGAATTCTGTTAGAGCAGGTGAACCTGCTGATGCAGGAACATCCTAACAATGAGAAATGCTGAAAAAACAGAACACGATCAATGACAGGAAGATCCATGTAGGAGAAAACTACTTGCAAGTGCCTTGCCGTCTAGAGAATTTTTAGAGTTAGCAATAACGGTAGTAAAAGACAACTGTGAAACGGACAACATACCGGGAAGCATAATTTTAGAAGAGAGCCTAGATGCCCTGTGACCTACCATAAACATGCATTATTTGATGGGTCTCTTTGCGAACGAGCCTGCATTACAAACCTTCAGTTTTGTACCACAGAATGTTTTTAAAACTATCCCACCCTGCTACGGCAAACCCACCCCGGTCCTACTTGCGGCGGGAGAGAGGACACGAAACTTCCTTTATATCTAACAGGTCCTGGGGGGGTTTGGAGGCCGGGAGGAAGCGTGGTGCCCTGGTTACCGCGCCGACAAGGCAATCAGCGGGTTCCGAACGGGGACCCCGCGCCCCCCACCCGGCCAGCGCGGCGCGGCGGGGCTTGGCCGCAGCGCCCCCAGCCGGCGGCGGCGCCAAGCTGCTCCCACCGCCGCCCTCCTCCTCCGGCGGCTTCCTCGCCGCCACGCCGGGCCAGGCCCGAGGAGCTGGTACCGCCGGCCCCGAAAGGGGACTGACCGGCTTCAACCTGGACTCGCCCGTCGGGTTGCGCGGGCTGCCCGGACACCGGCAGAAGCCAACGCTCCCGGGCGGCCTCGTTGGCGCGGTGGCAGCGTGTCTTCCAGAGCCCCTAGCCGTCACTGCGCGGGCGGAACAGCAGCGGGAGGCGTCCCGGTGCCAGCAAGGGGGAAGCGCGCACTGCAAACCTCCCGCCGCTGAGGCGGGATCTCCCCTTCCGCGGCAGCTGCTGCCGTGGGGCACGTCTCCGGCTGGCACACGGAGAGAACCCTTGCTCTCTCCCGGCTTCTCAGCGACACGACCACGGCAGTAGGACAAAAACCAACGCCAAAAAAAAACCCGAAAGCAAAACTATCCCTCCTGCAGACACTGGTGCTGCAGGTACTGCCAAAGCAGTTTCAACAGCAAAGACCCAGCGGTATAGAAAGGGTGCGAGTTTTGCCGTGCGAAAAAGCGAGAGGTCCAGGCTGTGCAAAGTGGTCTCTACCTCAGTTTGCAGGCCTTCAAGAAATGTTATTATTCCTTGAGCTCAAGGGTTTTAACTATGCATCTTTGAGCCCATATTGAACACAGCATTAGTGTGCACCAGATAAGCATCATTACCAAGTTCTCCAATTTGCTAATTTAAACCCGACATCACTGTTTCAAGCGGGAGTGAATCTGCTAAGGAAATAGAGCAACTACAACAGCACCCAAGTATTTTGGGAAAAAAAAAAAAAAAACCAAAAACAAACAAACCCAAGTACGGGAAGTTTTTCCTTCTTGAATCTCAGAATAGAAGCCTAATTCCTAAGAATTTGTCTTATCCCAATGAAAACAATCTGCTCTTCCCCCCAGAAAAGTGAAGATCAGAGACATGTAACTGGAAGCAGAATAAAACAGTAGAGCTAGAAATTGAACCTGCAGTCCAGCCTGTAAGTATAAATCAACACACCTGCATTAAACTCATGAGAGGTACTAGACGGCTGCATTATACTTGTTAGCCCATTAGCAGGACACTGTCATAATTTCACACAGAAGACTGTAGGGGTAAGGAAGACAAAGTCCATTTCTTTCTCTGTATACACTGCACTTTTTTTTGCTTTACAACTATTACATAGTCACAGACATCTCTTTCTTTTCTTTAAAAACAGAAATTGAATAGACAACATAACCTAGCAAATTGTAGGCACAGGGAGAAAATTTATTTGTCATATTGTGGAGTCATCTCACCTTTCAAAAGTTTGGACTAACCACTTGTAAGAACCTGACATATTTAAAGGAATTAACTTTACATTTCAGAAAGTTTCAAAGTTTTAGAAGATATTTAAGATAACAGGCTATCCTTCATATAATTTAAAATCATGCTTTACAGTTAATTCCCAAGCCACTTAGCATTAATGGTTTCCTTGGTCCAGTTCAATTAATGAATTTCATAGAAAAAAAACCTAAGGACCAGTATAAACAGGGACAAAGCAATGTACAACTTTGCAATAAACCATCTCTGTATCAGTGTAAACTTGTAGCCATTATTTTGCATAAAAAATACTTTAAACCTAAGCCATTTAACCTTTCTATTTCATTTTATTGTTTTTTTTAATGTAAACATGCAAATAGTTTCAGTTGTCCCCATGCTTTTCTCAAAGAAAGTCTAGCTTTCTGTTTCCTGAGAAATGAAAGGGAAGTAACAAACTGTCAGCTTTTGGTAAAGTTTCAATTTCCTTCCAGTCACTTAAGCTGTAATTGCTCTTTAAGGAGGGTTTTTTGGAGAAAGTTGTGGGGCTTTTTCTTTGGAAGTTTGGGGATTTCTGGAGTGCTTGCTTTGTTTTTGGTGGGTTGTTTGTTTGTTTGTTTTTTAAGAGCTTGGCTTTAGTTAGCATTAGTAGAAGTGAAATACAAGTAGAAATAAAATACCTGGCAAAATACATCCATCAGAAGAAGCTGAACATAAAACAACTGTTATGTTCACTGAGGGAGTGCAATATTATCCCATTTAATAAAAAAGCCCCAAAATCTTTACCATTTACGTATTAGGTAATAAATGTTCTTATCTTGAAGTTGCATGCAAGAATACAATGCTTTCCTGAACTCATTAGGAGTTCCTGAGAAGATCAAGGTATTGTCTATCCCACAGCTTCCACAATCCTCAGTCAGGATACGGATCTGGGCTTCCTGTCGCTAACCTCTTGCTTGTTCCAAGTACTGACGTATCACACAAGATCTTCCAAACCTATGAGTTTCTTCCACCAGCAGATTTTCTTCAAATAAGAACTTGCATTTCAAAGCAACTCCCAGAGTAGTACATGCTCTGAATCATACCCATTCCCATATAAGTAGGAACACCAAGGGAAGACGTCATTACACAATCCCATAACAACAGAAGTGGACAGATTTTTTCCCTTATAAAAGGATCAAAGTGAATGATGACAAGCATGATGTTGTTGTTTCTATGCACAGGACATTTTAAAAAAACATTTAAAAAACAAAAAGCTGTTCTGTGGAACAGCTACCAGTAAGCCAGACCAGCAATAGCAACACTGCTATGAAATTGGATCTCTAAGGAATCGAGAGCTGAAAACCTTTACCGAAAGCTTTTAAAGTGCTGAACAGAAATACAAAGAATGGAGTTGCCAACCATTAATGTAGGTTTACCTATAGAAAAGCCAGAACACAGACAGTAAGCGATAACCAGAGACCAAGCACATACATACATCTCCAGAATTACTAAAGAACAACAGTGGTTCAACACACCTTTCTTAAATATTTTGGTTGATGGCTATTTTCACAGCCATTGTCACTGTTTCTGTTAGACTTTTCTCTGGCACTACATGGAAGTACACATCTGTAGAAGAATTTCCTCATGTTTGAATGGCCAACTTCTAAAATCACGCCCAAAGCGTAAAAGTCAAATGGCCAGGGAAAGAATCTATAGTTTATTGTTCAAAATAACCTTCATTCCAATCCCAAAAGTGCATACAGCACCAGTTTATCTTGCTTCCCTTACCAAGCTTGACCTAATTTTAGTTTATTGCTTAAAATTTTATACAAGGAAGGTATATTTAAAATATGACTGACCTGTGGAAACTATAATTATCTTTTTTGCATTGCGACTCATCTCCATAGCTTCTATTATTTTAAAAAAGCAGGCTTACTGAGTTCACAATATGCAGGACAAGCTCAGTTTCCAATACCAATGAAAATCCTCTGCACATCTAGATTAAATACAGGTTCTGTCTTGGTTTACATAGCATTCATCCACTCTAATCCATTTTAGTTCTTCCCTTGCAAAATGGACAGTTTTTGAAACACGGTCACAGAAGGTTTATCTATACTGCAAAACACAAAGTAGAAATTAATACTCAACCTAGTAAAAAAACCTGAGTGGGTAAATTCACAAGTCCATTCGCATGGACTGACATATTCAAGTCTCTACTAGTTTAGCTGTACATCCTCTGTGCTCCATTATACAGACCATACTACTAAAACTCTGAAATACTACATATATTATCTAGTATTACAGTGAAATATTTGTATCACAAGATTCACATTAGCTGAGGAGCAATGTATTTTTAAATCTCATATAATATATAGTCCTCCTATATAAAATTTCAGTGTTATCTCTTTCTCATAACAAAACCACAGTGCCAAAGAAGGATGTACAACTAGAGATCAAGATTCACATGTTAATATTAAAATTAGTCATAGAAGAAATAAGAACTTCATTTTCTTAAGTTACATCTTTGTTCAGCAACAAAGGTAGCTAAATCAAGTTGCTGAACATAAATTATTTCTCACACAGAGATGCTATCTGTGAGACCTCACAAGGTTGCTCTTAGCCAGAGGACATAGGTAGTTAAAACTAATGTATCTATTTTCTTAACAGATTATCAGAAAAAAAAATTAGATATCATGTATGCTTACCCACAGATATGCTGGGACATAACTTTAAAACTTCTCCCTTCTCATCTCTCCTATCTCAAAGGCAGAAATAATCATCTCTAGAGTGTTACAAGATTTTTCTAGCGGAAATATATAAGCTTATATTTTTAAATGGTAGTAGGTTTCCTCTTTAAATCCTAAATGAAAGGTTTCCTTCAGTGTAAAGCAACAGCACTCCAATTCTGCAAAATACAGACGCCTTTGCCCCTTCTTTTTACTTAATAACTTGAATGCATTTCCACTTGCATATAATCTGAACATAACCAGAAAGAATAAATGCTGCTGCCAGAACTATGTAATTTGGTTTAAATAGAAAACAGCCCAATCTATCAGTTCTTACAATGAATGCAGTTGTACTAGGTACTCTGGGCTGAAGTCTTCAACATTTATGGCTTACAGAAAGATTGGCACCTGTATTAAATGAAAACAAATACACTCCTGCTCAGATCAAGATGCCTTCCTTACCTATTAGGAACATATAATGATTATATTAAATTCAAGGCAGTGGAAAAGAAAGATACTTAAGAAACTTACTTAACAGACAGTACCTGATCTGAGTATGATTTACCATAGTAATACATCAGATGAATACCAGCTATTAATTTAGAACAAATCTTTTATGTAAATTTTGTAACCCTAAAAGAGAGTAAAGGTTTTTTTCTGTATGCAAACATTGAATGTTTATGGATATTCTTTCCATTGAACAAGTTTTTTTAATTAACATTCAATTGCCTCCTGTCTTAAGGAGGAAAAAAAAAAAAAAAAAACAAACCAACAATCAGTAACAACCACCAGACGCAGCAGAGGATGCTCCCAGAGGAGCTCCATGTGGGCCTATGGGAACCCCCAGTATTGTAGCTTTAGTACATAAACATTTTACAAATGTCATTCATGTTTAACAGAAAACAGAGCTATCCTTTCAATGCTATAGATGTTCACATACAGCAGAACTAAAGTATTTTAAGTGACTGTATTAATTTCTAAAAGAAAAAAGGCAAGCAATTTGCACTTTTATAATTTCTAGAAAGGAAAGAGAATAGATGTAATGCAGGTTTGTTTGGCAAAGTTTTCGTTTCAGGGCTTTAAGCATAGGAGAGGAAATACTAACTTTCAGTGTAAGATGTTGGATAAAATCTCATTTACTCTTCCTATTTGAAAAGCTACAGTATACTTGAGATGAAACAGAGGTCTGACTAAGGTAGGTACTAAATTAAGGTCCAAAAATGTTTCTAGTAAGCAGGGGAGAAAAAAAAGAATGTAAGTTCAAAACCCAGCAATTTTGGATTATTAGCAAATAAGAAAACACAGTTGCTAAATGCACTGCTAGAATAAATAAATCTCAGTACATCAAACTCACTAAATAAATACGTGGGAAGATGAAGGAACCTAAGCCAACAAATTGCTGAGCCACCCAAGAGAAAGCTTCCATTTTTATCCTGTATGGAACATTTATGTACTTATGCACACCCATGCAGGTTTCCTTGCTAAAATGAGTTGTATTATCACAGTAAAGCTTATGAAATTGCAGAGAGATAAACAAGACCACCATAAATAAAAAAAAAATCCAAACAATGCAGAAACAATACATGGCACACTAACTATGCAGCTTCAGAAATGGGGTGAACAGACCTTCCCTAAAAGACAGCAATCAAGGCAAAGGTACTGCTCCTTCACACAGGCTCCACTGCTCAGGCATTCTGACAAGTGACCTGGGGGCAACAAACAGAAAAACTCAAGGAGCACCTTGATGTACTAGTTCTTTCCAAGTACCACAAATTAAGATGGATCTCTAAAACAGACAGATGCATCATGAATGATTAACTTGAAAAATACAGATTAAGACAAAATAGTGATAGTGTAGATTTAAATAACACACATCATCAGATTGAAAAGGCTTATTCTAACACCAGAAGAAGCATTATGTGAATTTAGCATGTGTTGTGAAAAAAATTAAGAAAAACATTCCTTATTTCGGTTTGGAAGAGAATTGCTGTATTACACCTGTGTGAAGGAGAGGTTAAGCCTGTTCCTATTCCAGAAGCAAGAAGAAAAAACCCTGCCTTTGAAGAGCAGAAAGAGGCAACCATTGAAATTTAAGGACACAGCTGAACATGATCACCCAGGAAGGCAAGGATTCCTTTATTTAAAGAAAAATTGACACCCCAGTCATCTGATTAGAATATAAAGACTAAAGATGACCTGTGTCCTTTCCTCACTTGTGACTTTTTAAATAGACTAATAAAAGACTTCTAACTGTCATAGTGAAAGACAGGAGGATTCTTTTTCAAGAAGGTTTCAGACGCTGGAATTACTTCCTCCTTAAGGAAGATACCATAACGCACACTTTACTGCTTTCCATTTCTTAATAACTAATTTTCAAAAACACCTATTCTTTTCAAGTTGCTGTGTGTTAAACAGGAAGAAAAAAAATTCTCTAGAGAATGTTACATGCACATTTTTAACACATGCAGGTCAGCTTCTAATAAGATTGTTTCAAGCCAGCAGACTATCTACAAATGGAAATATACACAGAGGCATCAAGACTGTGATTTTACCCACACTAGGATTCTCTTTCATCACTCACACAGAAAAGCCAATGAAAAGTGGTTAAAATTAAGAATATTAGCTATGTAAACCTTAAAGAGAGGGGGCCCTCTTCCTCGCACAACACAGTTATTCCTTCCTTGACTCTGCTGTACATTTTAGCCTGAATCCTTATATCCTTTAAGGTATGCCTCAAATCAGAGGATCAGGGACTTTTTTTTTTTTTTTTTTTTTACTGCATTGTCTGCATCAGAAGTGAGCCTTGCTCCGCATCATAAGCCATTTCTGAGCCAGAGATACTTACTGAGGAGGAGATAAGGAGGATAGCAGAGATGAGAACTTCATGATCAGCGGTGCGCTGCACGTGGAAAGTGCCCTGGGCCAAGCAAGGCAGGATGTGTTAAGCCATGCTGGGCAGAAGCACAAGGGAGGAGAACTCACAGAGAATTTCCACAGGAAAGCTCTGCAACTACATAGTAGATATCAGAAGTAGCTGCATCACTTGTGCTTTACCCAAACCTTTGAAAAAGCGCCTATCATTGTCTCCCCGTCTTTGAAGTAAACTACTTGTTTTGTAAAGACATACAGTGTTTTCATTAGCTACTAGCCAAGGGATAAGCATTTTCCAGTTCCCTAAAGACTTCTGGTTTCTATTCCACTACATATCATAGATTTAAACTGTAATACAAAGTCTTTACTGTAACTTGTGCAGTTACTCTACACCTTGATAAAGAAGTTGCTGTTTCTTTTAAATTAAGCACCTCTTCAAGTGAATTCTCTTCAAGCAAACAGTTGCTGGCTGCACATGGAGAACAGCAGCATCTCCACAACCAATAGTAAAATAGTTGTCTGACCAAAAAGAGTGTTAAATATAAGATTTTAAGATACATATGCATACAGATAGCTATATATAAATAAATTTCAGAGCTGTAATAGTGCGAAGTTAATCAAGATCAAAGTTAGTTAGCAGACAAGTTTCTTTCTCCACCACCTTCTTGCTGATGCATACGCAGACTTCTGAAAGAAATCTGAAACAGTTCCAAGTCTCTTTGAAGGCCAAATGTATTTCATTTTAGGTGTTAAAGTACACCACTGATAGAGCCTTGTACATGATGTTCAATATACAAGTAGATTACATTAAGATTTCTTTATGAACATATTTTTGTTTTAATCAAACTAAAAATTACAATTCATGATAAAGATACATAGCTGTTCTCTGTGACAGAAAGTAAGTTCAAAAAGAAAAAGCTTTATAAAAGGTTGAAAACAGGTTGGATGTTGCTACCAAAAAAAAAAAAAAACCACCACCACCAAAGGAAAAAAAACCCGAATAACACACCCTGACCTTCTAGACACGAGCAGCACCAAAAAAAAAAAATATCCCTGGAATCCTGGGGAAGGGAAAACCTACAAAACAGGTTCAACAGTTTCCCCCCCCCCCAGTCTGACACACACAGCTTTCCCACTTCACAGGTTAAGCAGCTTTTCTGTGTCCCTATTAGCATTTCCATCTCCTCTTTTCTTGCAGATGTGTCTCATGTTCCACATTATTTGAACAACATGAGGCATCACTTGTGAGGCATTCTGCAAGTCGTTTGTCACTGAAAGTGAGCATGGTCTGCAAAGCTCTTCAGCAGAAGCATACCTCTAGTCAGGCACCAGAGTGAGAACTAATGTTCAAATGAAGCAGGAAGAGGGCGAAAAAAGCCCACAAAAAGCCCTATTAAAAGTTGGTGAACGCCACTGAGCTATGTAAAATATAAACCACATCTTAATAGAAACTTTCTAATGAAAAAGAACTTAAATGTTTCCATTTATTTCCCCAATATCCATCTTACAATTTATATAGACAGAGCTAATGAAACCGCTGGACAGGGTAGTAAGTACCAAGTTACTTTAACCCTAAATGATTATTTAAGGAGAGGAAAAAAGAAAAAAGAAAAAAAAACAAACAAACCACCTTTTCTCCTCTTGATGGTCCTTTATTTTCTTAATTAACTTTGATTAAGGTTTTTCTTCCCCAGCATAAGTGCTACACCTGCAAACACACTTGTAATGTATGAACAGGTACATTAATTGTTCTGAATACTGTTTAGCAATTTCATTTTTAGGCAGAAATAGGCTTTTCAGCATAACTGATGCTCCAGACAATTTTTCAGAGAGGTCATGTAGTCTTCACCATGAGAGTTTTTTTGAGACCTGACTGGATAAAGCCCTGAGCAACCAGGTCTGCTGATCAGGGAACCGATTTCAGGGAGTAAATTAGTAACACAGAAGAATGGCAGCTGGCACATTTTTCCAGTTATGTATTATTTTTCCTTCTCACACGTATTTTTAAAGGAAAACACTTGAGATAAGACTCTCTCTGCATTCTCTGACAGGAAAATACACCCTGACAGACAACTTGTTTTTTTTCCACTTCAGCAAAAGGTAAAGACAAAACAAAGAAACCCCAAACCACCATGTTTATTGCCTACACACAACACAATAGGTTTTTAATACTGAAGACAGACAATAGATAAAAAAACTAAGGACCCGAAGCTAAGGAAATTTTTTTAAACCTACGACCTGATTGCTTTTTAAACATCTAGCAGTAAGTATAGGAAGTACAATTACTGAGAAGTATTCCAAGAACTAGATCAGCACTGAACAGCCTTGTTTCCAATAAGGAAAGACTACACAATCCAACCTTGAACACTCAATGTTTGTCAGTGGAGCACGTTTTCTATATAGACATACAGGAACGTAGAAATACACGTAATCATTAAAACCTTTTAATGTGAGGTAAAACTAGAGTTGTCCAAAGCATGATAAGCACCCACAAGAGAACAACTTACAGTAGAAAATGATACTAACATCCTCAAATCCTCTGCTTCCATTTCCTGTTTCATTTAAAAGATTGATTCGGAGTTCCTACTCTAATATTAAAAAGTGTATTTGCCTTCCTTGAGCAACAGAAAGATATGGATGTTCAAGGTAAACTTCTGCAGCAACAAATTTATTATCTTTTGAGAGAAAGAATACATACAACAGAACAAAAATAATTATGGTATAAAATTCTAACAAAAGACAGCGAGCAAGTCAGCATGTTTTATAAGTAGAAATAAAAGCCAGTGACAGAGGCAAACAACAGGGATATGACACACTGGAGATGATCCAATGGCAGAACTTATGATACATTCAAATTCTATTTTATTATATACTTCTCCTGTAAAGAATACCTAGGACAATACAATACAGGAAAGCGAGAACTATGCTAAAAATATTATAGAATATATAACATTCTAATTATTAACGATAATTAGTTAATAATAGAACATATAATATTCTATTACACTCTATAAAGTAATATTATAGAATACATAATTAATATAGAATGTCTTGAATATGAAAGTCTACATAGCAAATACCATAACAACTGCACTTCAATATTTTCCTCCTGTCACACCAATATACTTTCTGTTCTCAAAGGCCAAAAGGAAGTACAGTCTATCAGTTTTACCACTTGACTATAGGGAAACAGTACACTGCTTTATTTTTTAAGGAAAGTTTAGATGTTGGATTAGTTAGATCTATCCATATCCATTTCAGCTCAGAAGGGCTTTATCCATAATAATTGCCCTGTGCTTGACAGCAATACAGATCTATTTACTACTGATAAAATGCTTACGTGAAGGGCAGTAAAGAACAGAGCACCTATATAAGGAATTGTGACTGCCTTTACTAATTAGCTGCATTACCTGGCTTCATCCACAAGAGGACAGAGCTCAGACACCTGCCCGCACATTGTAAAGGAGGACTATTAGCACCAAGAAGTCTGATTTGTATTGAGCACATGTTTGTGAAAGAAAACTTGAGAGAATTATTGAACATACAGAAATTATACGAGAGAATTACTAAAGGTACAATTTGAGGATTACTAAATGTACAGGAACCACATCTCACTTAGGAAGTCCCCGAGCTGCAGATGATTGGAAGATGGGAGGCTGCTTGCCCTGTTCTTAACCTCTTCCTTAGACATTCACTTTTGACCATGATCAGTTACTATGTTGTGTTAAATCAAATGTTCGCATTTGATTTAACACAGTACAGACACCCTTCTATTCAGATAACTGATATCTGAAGTAGTAGTTCAAAGTGTGTTAACAGTACAATATAGATAACAAAGACATAAGCAAAAAGGAAAAAAAAAATTGGATCCGTGAAAATTTATTTATGACAGAATTGTGAAAAAGGCCTTACCACTTAGAAGCCATTGTTAACCACCGACGAGAGCCGTTAGCATATCACACTTAGGATGGCTCCATCAAGACATTTTCCCCAGAGTCCAACGTGTGCTTAGAGATGCAAGAGTAGACAAAGATGTAAACAGCTACAAGTCAGCTGGTATGTAGCCAGATATTGGAGAAAGGTCTCCAAACACAGTACAGACAAATGAAGTACAGAACGCTGAAAAGAAAATGAGAAAAACCATAGTCAAACCCTAGACACTTACTCAATGGAGATATCAACATTTTCCAAAAGCTTTAGAATTCTGATTTTTTTCACTGAAAAGTCATAAACAATAAAAATCTGTTATGTATGTCTTCAGAATTGCTGTTCTGCTCAGAAGCTGCTGATGATTCTTAATGATTTTTTCCCCATGAAAAATTAAAACTGACACCAAAATAAAATCTAGCTTCCCACACTCAGCCTATTTTACGTACGTCATTCTTTATGTAGAGTTTTAATTGTACTTTAATTACGAACATACTTTTTTAATCATATACACAATCACTCTCAAATGCAAGTCATTCTGAATAAAATTTTTCGTATTAGTCCTTTTATTTCTTTCTGATTTTTGTTGATTCCCCCCCCACACACACTTGGTTAGCATGAGGATGTGGTCAGAAAAAGAAACAAACAATCCTTCAGCTGTGTCTCCCTAACAAAGCCTTGAGAACTTCTGGAGATTCCTACACAACAGAAGTTAGTATGCAACTTGCATACTTGTCACAACTTGCCTAAACAGCATAGTTTGTTTTTGTTCTTCTATACCACCAAACTACAGCAAAAGCACTTCAGCATTTTTAATTTTACCCTGGAGGCAGACCAAGCACTTTTAACTGATTTTAACAACTCAAGTCTTAACGTGCAGCAGCAATCCACCACTCCTGATCATCTAGTGGGGGGGGGGGGGGGATTTTTTTTTTTTAAGTCACAGCCTGAAAAATTACAGGTAAAAAGACCTGTACACCCAACATGACTTCATCCATGCTCTGATGCAACACGAATGCACTACTTTCCTTTAGGGATGTGTGAACCATTCAGTCATGATCAATTCTCTTATGTATGGTTTGTTCTACTTTTTAATTAGCATTTCCAAAAATACAAGAGAAACCCACGTAATAAGTGTAACCGAAAGGTAAAAAGCCACATCCTGAAAATGTTAAGATGTAAAACAAAGTTTAAAAGTGGGACTTGGAGACAAGCAGGAAAATTAAAAAAGCTTTTGCAAATAGGAAGCAAGCTGATGTTTATATATAAGTTGGGAACATACTACACAATTCCTTGAAAAAGCAAGTCAAGTTTTTAAAAAATTTGATCAGTTATAAAGGGAAGCGTTTAAAGACAGATAAAATTCTAACTCTGAATTTTACCTGCTAAACTGCAACTCTTCAATAAAAAAGTCAACTGCTTTCTGTAGTTTGTGCATTTGACAGTACTGCGCATCAAATCAGCATCACTTTTTCCTCTTTAGACAACTAGGGCAGGCAAACCATTATCTGTGCAGCAGAAACATATGGCCTTTCATCCTGCCTACACTAATAAACAGCACTGTTCACTCTTTTCTTTTTCCCCCCTTTTTTAGAAAAGGGAAAACCTTACATCCACTCCAGTTTGGAAGCGAGTGGGTTGGCTGTCCTTTAACTCCTCCTCAATTACACTAACTGTGAAGAGCACTTTAGCAAAATCAAAACCATGCCATATTACTCTCCATAAAATTGAAAGAATACCCAGACAGAAAACCACCTTGGCATATGCTGACATTTTAGCTCACTTTCTCAAGTCAAACATACATTCACAGATACATAATCCATTCTGTTTAGAGGCTTCCCTTCTCACTGTCTCCAGAGCAAACACATACAAACACATACATCTTCATTCAGCACGTCAGATTCAATCTCCCCCCCTGCCCCAGCACGCTACCCAATAGCCCAGCTGCTTAATGGACAAAATAAAGTTAAGCTGAGAACTAACTTGACTGTCCAAGCTTTAGGACAAGATACTGACTTTTCAGTTCAGCTGGCAGAGTGTTAGAAAAGAGCCCGGAGGGCGGGAGGCACAGGAAAACTCATTTGAGGTATTCAGGTTTTTTAGTGGTACATACTGAGCAATAATAAACTTAAAATTGCAGCTGCTGCCCAGAACTTCCAAGTACAACTACAGTTGAATTCGAATACAACCTAAGGCATCCTACTGAATCAATCTGATCAGATTAAGTCTGACTGCAGGGAAAAAAGGTATCAGTAAAGGTAGCAGGAAGGTTGAAAGTCTCCAAACGGATGTGAGCAAAGATTACAGTAACTACAGCATTTTGCTGGAGTGCAGTTCATTGGGCTTCATGTCCTAACTGCAGCTTACAACTTGAAGTTAAAATGTAACTACACATTATCAGAGTTGAAGTCAAAGGTATCACACAGGTGGAGGTTCAGTGTTTGGGGTTCACTTCTATGAAAAAACTATGAAAAGCTAAGAAGCAGAACATGACAAAACTATATAACAAAGTACAAGAGGTTAGCTATCATAAGGTTTAAAAAAAAATAATTCAAAGGACACTGCTGCTACCCCTAAGTTTTCATACCAAAAAAAATTTCAGAACTCCTCTAACACCTGGAATTGGAAAACACAGCTAAAAATCCAGCCAACCTCAAACCCGTCTGAGTAACAGAATATATAACATTTATTAGGTGAACATTTGGGGGGGGGGGGGGAAGAGGGGGGAATGTGTTTAAAAGAGAATCTCAATTATTTTCAAGTTGATGTATTATATTCACAGAGTAGCTGCTATAATGTTGGCTACTACGCATGACTGAACTCAACTTTACCTTTTGAGCAGCAATTAGATGCTCCAATACAGCACGCTTTTTGCCATTGCTAAATGTAGGAGAGGTGGTACAGAAGACCACTTCCAAAAACTTCAGGGAAGGGAATTAAAACCAATGTTGCAGGAAATCAGTGTCAGCACCTGCATTTAAGAAGATACGTAGAACACACTAAGTTAGGGCCTTTTTATAATTACTGGCCCAAAAGACTTAATGAGATACTTCAGAAGAAAGAAAGAAATATTAATAGTTTTAGCCAACCTCTATAAGTAGTGTTTTCCGTGCTACAAACCCTATGCAGACTTCAATATGCTATGTGTTTCCTTTTACAACGGTAGAATAAAGGCAAAGATGAATTATATTAGTTTCTAAGACATCATTTTAAAAAATTAAAAGAAAAAGTTGCTAATAAACCTGTTTAGGGGCAAAGATTTACAGAATGGCACCATGGTCACTCAAACATGTGGCTGACCTGTACCTTCAGCATTTCATAGAGCTTGGCTAAGTAACTTGCTGTGACAAGCACTCCTAACATAACACACTACCCCTTGTGAGCTCTGGTCCTCTGTCACTGTCCCCCTTGTTCCCTCCCCAAAGTGATGGCAGATGCAGTAAGAGCCCATACAATGGAGAAACATATCAGGCCAAAGAGCAAAGTAAAGCCAGGCTTCAGCCCAAGGCGCACGACTTACAACCACCCCTCACGCAAGGGGTGGAAGGGAAAAAAAATATTGTAACTATAACCCAGATTTACTATACAACATATTGACCATATATAAGACTTTCCTGTTACAGACCAATTAAGAAATTTTTCCACTACAGCACTGGGAGATGCTACCAGCAGGCTGAAAGATTTTCAGGGGCTGCTCAGTTCCTCCATTCTCCCAACCTTATCTTCAGCAATGGCCTGCACAGCTAGACCGTACCTAGCTTACCGCTTGCTTTCCTCCCAAATAAGTTATATTAGTGGCTGTACCAGAAATGACAAAAAAAAAGAGTTTGAGAGCACCTGAATGTTACAGAAGCCATTTCTAAGTTAACTACCCCATGAGACTGGATTTTACAAGAATAAAAAGGGGGAATGAAGCTTTCCAGGTTGCTGATATCCAAATCTGCCCCCTTTCTTCACTGAAGCTTGGCACACTTTGTCTTAACAGAAGATTTTTAGTAACTATTTGGTTCTTTGCTTCTTGCAAGAGTTTCAGATATATTAATAATTTAACAAAAGTACAACAATATTTAATACCACAACCTAAAACCAGTTACATGACTAATTGAGTGTTATTAAATGCTGTAAAGAACATGGTGGTCATGCAGTACTTTCCCAATTTTACCAACTATCTCCTTACTGAAACACAGTCTTTTTTCCACTCCACAATCCACACAACCAGTGAGGCTGGGTGGCTGCTGATCAATTAACTATGGGGAAGCATGGAAGTCATAACCAGGAGAGAAGCAGGGGTTCCCAATGCAAAAAGCAAGCCTTTTGGAGGCTGGGGAGGGGGGGAAGGTGGGGACAACTTCATTAAACACAGATATTGCAGCCAGAAGATGCATAGGTCATAAGCAAGAAATCGAGGTAGGTTCAGCTTCTACGTAACTGATGCGGAAATGAGATAACGCTCACGAGACAGATCAAAATCGCCTAACAGGAATCATGGGAAAAGAAGAAAAGGATGCATCTCTCAGTCATACCAAAACTTTGGAATATAGCCAAACATCTGCACCTGAGAACTATATTTGTTATACTGGTTCAACACTTTCTCCTCTCAAGAATTATAAATAGCTCTCCATTTACAAACTGACAAAGTTCAATTGAAAAGACTCCCATACAATCCCCACTCGTAGTTGAGAAGGATTTGCAAGATAAACTTCAGAGGAGGCCTTGGTGTCAAATGTAATAACTTGAACATGATAACTCAAAATTTAAAAATATGTATTTGCATTCTTCTTTCCTTCGTTAGCACAAAAAGGGACTAAGAATAGTAGGTGAATCACAAATCATGTCCATTGGGCCAGTGCTACAAAACCTGCCTGTTCTTTAAATTTTGATTATAACTTTTTATCTTTCTGAATCTCATTTCAGAGTATTAGAAATATGCCAAAACTCAAACTGTGTTTTTACCAGAGCACAGTGGATATTTCCATCTAGGCACAAGACCTTTCAAGTCTCTCAGATTAGCCTCTTAATAAAAATTGCCTTTATTAGTGCCACAGCCCAAGGAACCCACTACCTTCAGAAGCCAGGGTGATGCAAGACTTGCTCAGTTACACCTCCCCTTGGTGCTAACGCCCTCTGTCTCCCACCTTCACCCCTGCTATTTTCCGATTGTTGACTTAGAGGAGTGTTTCCTCAGCTGTAATACAGAACCAATGATTTTATTTTGGGCCCCAAAAAAGTAACTGTACTGGTTTCAGCTGGGATAGAGTTAATTTTCTTCCTAGTAGCTGGTAGTGTTATGTTTTGGATTCAGTATGAGAAGAATGTTGATAACACACTGATGTTTTCAGTTGTTGCTAAGCAGTGTTTGTACTAAGTCAAGGATTTTTCAGCCTCTCATGCCCAGCCAGCAAGAAGGCTGGAGGGACACAAGAAGTCAGGAGGGGACACAGCCAGGACAGCTGACCCAAACTGGCCAGAGGGGTATTCCATACTGTGTGACATCATGCCTAGTATATAAGCTGAGGGGAGTTGGCCGAGGCAGGGTGGGTGGATCACTATTTGGGAACTGACCAGGCATTGGTCAGTGAGTGGTGAGCAGCTGCATTGTGCATCACTTTTGCATATTCAAATTATTTTTTTATTATTATTGTCATTATTATTTTCTTCCTTTCTGTCCTATTAAAACTGTCTTTAACTCAACCCATGAGTTTTACTTTTTTTCCCCGATTCTCTCCCCCATCCCACTGGAGGGAGGGAGGGGGGAAGTGAACAAGTGGCTGCGTGGTGCCTAGTTGCTGGCTGGGGTTAAACCACAACAGTGACCTTCATTATTTTCTCTTATAGCAATTTTAAGTTGGGACTAGCTATCTGAGAGAAAGTATTTCTGTGCTGTTTTTCAAGAAACTGCAAAATAAGAGTGTCCAATCTGCAAGTGATCTGCAGAGGACCAAAAAATTATAGCTCTCTTCTTTCAGCGTCAGAGGTTGCAAGCAATCCATATATTAGGACTACCTCAAATGGATGTTGCTTCCACCAGGAAAACAGCCAAAACTAAGTCTGTGTCAGAGCAAATTTTTAAATAGTACACACGAGTATTTCAAAGGGAAGTAACGAATAAGAATCCAGCTTGCCTAATCTTATGTCACCTAGACATTTACCATCACTTGTTCTTTCTTATTTCACATGCACTGGGGAGGGGAAATGGCAGACCATAACCAAGAGCAACAACCATCTTCTTCCTCAGATGCACTGCTGCCTGCAACAAAACAAAACAGTGCATCTAGAGCATTTGCAGTGGCTCCTACTAAGGCTCTTGCAGCCATTGATCTGAACACCATCGTTCACCTTATCTACATTAACAAAGTTTCAGCAACAGCAAAAGTGAGAACTTCCATGAGCATGCAGTGTAGGCAAGAAGCCTCGAATTCCAACCTCTGAACCACCACCTCTATAGCAACAACAGGAAAAATGCAAAAAATGCCAAATGGCTTTACAAACTAAACTCCTTTTTCTCCTTTTTACAAAATGAATTGCAAGCACAGACTAAACTAAAAATCAGTCTATAAACATGAAACTAAATAATTAAATCTGAAGAACAGGAACTTATATCACACTTTCAAACTGCTTTTGGCAATTTCCTACTTTTGAAAGTATCTCAAACCAAAACCAACAATCCTTTTCAATTCAATAAGCTTTTGGACACCAACTTCTAGCAGGGTTCAAGCACTTGGAACTATTGAATGAAAAATCAACAGCTTATGTACTACTTTTCCTCCCTTAACAGACTGTTAAAGCTAAAAATACATTCTCTTTCTCAAAAAGTGCCAAAAACTATTAAATCACTGACCAGTTTTATTACTGTGCTTGTACAAAGAAAAATACGTGGCAATAAAATTTTTCTTTAGCTATTATATACCATTAGGAGGAACCAACATGAACTTTACACACATTCAGTACCAAAGTCTATATGGATTTAAATTTAAAAAAATTAAAAATAAAAAGCCACCACCACAAAAACCCCACTTTACTCCCTTGAACAAAGTAGGAAGCTGCTTTCCCCGCTCCCTCCCCTCAAAGCAACCTCAATAGAGGTTAAACTCAGGTCCTATATACAAAATGCTCATAGTTCTTCAAATATGCTGACCAGACAATGTTGAAGTATAACAGCTAGCAGATCTCTTATCTACTCAAGCAGTTGCAGAAAAACATGCTTATATCTGATATACCCCAATCTAGTACAATATTCTCTGGCCTCTTGAAATCTGATACAAACACTATATAAAAGGCAGTAGTGGTAATTGCTTTTGTAATACAACGACTGGAATGAGGACTTCGTTGTACTTGTAGACCACGTCTACCCATTCTTTTCTCTTAAACAGCATTCAACCTGAAGAGTTCAGAGGGTCTGTATTTACATGGGCTGAGACGTGAACTTGCTGTTTCAGTTTAACAGAAGCCCAAATCAGGCCAGTCAGCATTCTCCAGCATGACAATAAGACAAACAGAAGAGTAGTTGAAATATTCTTCTTATTTCTACGCACAAAACATTATAAAAGCCCTACTGATATTCTCTCTCTCTCTCCTGTGCATCCTACTCTTCTCACAACAAATGCATACTAGTTTTCAAATAGCCATCTGCTAAATTCAAAATACCTTTTGAGAACTTGTGTCACTAACATATGCCAATTCTTAAACTTAGAACACCTGCATCACTCTAACCAGAGTCACATAAAGATTTTATGTCTTGCAACTATATAGTTATATGCAAGAGTTTTATATACTAGATATGGTTTTAAGGGAGCATGCAATAAAAGCTACTATAAAATTACAGGGGCTAGGAAATACTTGAAAACAGAACTATTTATTCTTAATTTAAAAATGCAAGTCAAATTGGATCAAATCAGTTTCACACAATTTACCCCCCCCACCACAAAAATACAAGTATAATCTGTGCCTACCTGATGGCTTAGAGATTTTGAATAACAGACTATAATATCAAAGGTTGATCATGACATACAGTAACAGACACGTTCTTAAATGTTTTTAAATCAGGGTGGTTTTTTTTCCCTAGTACAGCAAAGGTCCAAAAGTATACAAGTGTTAAATAAATGTGTATAACTGCAGGTACAGACTCCCAGATTCCTGCCCCAAAAGCTTGTTCTATTCATTTTGTACTTGTATCTACCTAGTTTACTGTTCCCACGCTTGCTATCCACTACTTCTCACCTGTACCAGCTGTTCTATATTCACCTATTAATTCTGCAAGTAGGTACGTGTAAATATATATATATATATACACACACACAAACATATCTATGGAATCCATCTGAAGAATCGGCTCTGACCCTCAGTTTTATATGCAACATCTACCACCAAGTAGGTTCAAATGGGGAGGCAGAGGAGAGGTCTAAACTGAAGGAACAGAGGGAATGAGGCAGGATTTCCATGATCTCTGTGTCTACAGGAAACAGAGAAACAGGTTTGCCATATCCAAGTGAAGGTGTCGGGGAGACCTACCCTTATTGCTACTCCTCCAGAGATCAAGAGCTCTCATTCCCAACTCCTTTCTCTTTATGAGCTGAGGTGGGGTATCCAGGAGCTCCCCAAGTCACTGCACCAGCACCAGCCATCATGGGACTAGCTACTACTCATCACCCTACCCCAGGGAATAACCAGGCCAGTCAGCAGTCACAGTGCACATGACACTAATTCTTCAGCTTTGTGGACAACATCTTTTTTGGACAACGTCTACAGAGGTAGAAATCTTACCATTTTTGCTTACAGCAATCTTTTTTAAGATGATCCGTTCAATTTAAATCATGAAAATTCTGCCAACGTCAAAATGTTCAGCTGCCACAGACACAACCCTAACAGTTCTTTCTGATTTAGCACAAGAACAGAAGTGGTGTTGATAAGGACTATTCGCATGCAAGACAGAAAGAAATGCCTAGGAACACTTCAACCTATCTTTCATGCTAGCTTCTCTACAGAGAAATCAGTGTTTGTCCAGGTCTACTGTTAACTCGAAGTCCCCTTTAGGGCATGGCATTTACAAAAGAAGATGCTGCTTCATTTTGCAAAACTGGGCAACGTCACTGGAGAAATAAAATCAATCTTAGCAATATCAACTTCAAATGTGAATTCCCAAGACCTGATCTTATAATAACATCCTCAAGCCTTATGGTATAGATATTCCTTCACTTTTTTTTTTTTTTAATGAATTACACTTCTTTTAATCTTTTTTAACAGTCTCCCACATTGAATTACTAGAGCCTTATCTTTTGGACCAAGTACAACAAACTATCTGTATTTGTAGTTTTCACCACTCTCCCCAGCTCTTATTTTATAAACATATCCAACATCATATTCAGCTACTCCAAACAAATAAACTTAACTGCATAGGGCTGGCAAAACCCACACAATTGTTGTCTTTGAGACTACTACAAAAAACAAGCAGTGAAAGGTCAACAGCAGTAAGTCTTGTGTGAAAGGCTAAACAAGTGGGGTTGAATATTGCAGAGCAGGTCTTACCCATATTCTCATAAGGATCTTTTCAGCACATTCTTGTCTCTAAAAATGGTACCCAGTTTTTCTTTCCGCTCTTCTCCCTTGCTTATTCACACATTGCTAGGGGTGTCTTTGAGCTCCTTGAATACTTCCTGCATGAGTATGACTATCATCATTCCCACCATGACCTGAACTATGGTAGGCCCAAGGACTGTTAGCAACAGTGATACTTAAGAGTGCTGTATTTAACCTGTAGCTTCTCATCCCATTTAACATAACACACTTGAGTAGTAATATTTTTTGTTATAAGTTGCAGCTTATAAAGACAAAGCAGAGAAGCCTTGAGAGGACTGAGGAAAGAAAACAGGATCCTAAGGTTTACCGGCAAGGTATTTCCACCAGAGCATTAAGAGACCTCGATAAAGTCTCCCTGGAACCTTCTCTGGAATACTTCATACAAGTCTGGTCAATGTGTGCTAAAAAGACTAATTCATATATTAAAGGCAGCAACAATGGGATTTTAGGATGATCGGGTGAGCAGGAAACATCTCACCCAAACAAGAAAGAGTCTGGTTTATCTGGTTTAGCAAAATTATACTACTCTCTCTAGAAATATACTGAAGATAAGCAAAATAAACATGGCTATTTAAGCTAAAAAAAAAAAATGTTGGCAACTGCCACTGATGTAAACTGCTTTAACATACAACCTCAAAATTACAAATACTCCCAAGCATCAGTTATTTAAATCTGAAGCAATCTTCCAATAGTTAGATGGCAAAACACACCCAATAGTTAGATGGCAAAACACACAAAGCTTGTTTTATTATCATCATCATCTCAAGTAATTTCAATTAAAAATCAAAGGGAAGAGGAGATAAAAATGCCCAAGCCAGGAGTCTTCTCCCATTTTATGGAAAACAGGGAGAAAGAAGAAAATAGGTCACCACACTAACTCCAAAGTGACCAGCAGTACCACTAAAGTGTTCATATCAATAGTCCCAAGCCTCCTGCTACAGACCCTGCTGAAAAGCCAGCTATTTTAGACTAACCCAGCACCAGCTCTGAAAAAGCACAGTTCACTTACACTTGTACAGACACCTGCCAAAGCAGAGCCGGCATGGCAGAATAAAGGGACGCCTGTATGGAGATCTGTGCAAACTCCACGCAGATCAGCTTTGTCTATTGTCACTAACTGCAAAAAACCATTCACGTTGCTCACATTGACAAGGGCAAGAATAACCATGTAAAGAACAAACCATTAAAATCCCAAGGCTTACAGTAACAGCTTCTGGGCACTAGGCCATTTTATCAGACCAAATACTTAAGACATTTCAGAGAACCTCAAACTCAACTTTAGAAGTTCATTTTTCTAAAAATATTTGTTCCTCTTCCATTCTTGCATGCAAACATAAATCACTAGGAAAAACTAGGGAAGAACACAAAAATCCCTCAAAACTGTAGCCACGTCAAGAGCAGACACTGTTGTTCAACTAGCTTGAGGGGATTTATTCCTTTCTGATATCTTCCAGTGA
This sequence comes from Harpia harpyja, assembly GCF_026419915.1. Lineage (NCBI taxonomy): Eukaryota > Metazoa > Chordata > Aves > Accipitriformes > Accipitridae > Harpia > Harpia harpyja. Next base: position 60,575,285 of record NC_068941.1, on the reverse strand, counting down.
TGGTATTGGACACTTGCTATCTGAGATTGTATTCTGTCATTCTTCCTGGGAGGCGTTCATGTCAGAGGGAATTAGGGATTATAATAGATAATTATTGGGGTAGGGGAGGGAAGGAAGGACGACACAACTCTTAGAAGAGACAGAGCTATACGGCAGTACACAGATACTTAGAGAATTAACTGTCAAACACTGAGAGTAAGTGAGCTAAATACTAGAAAGAACAACTGCTATTTTAATCAATAAAAAAAGGCAGAAGCAACGGTAGCTGAGTCAGTCTGGCTAACATCTATTACTGGAGTTCACTGGGATTTGGAGTGAGACTGGACAAGAATAACACTGAATCCTAAAGCCTTCTAACATTGCAACACTTACTCTCCAGCCCATAGTCATTCCTGGGAGGATTATTACAGATATAAAAGTCATAAAGGTTCAAAGTTGTTTGGGTGCGAGCATGCAGAAGCAGTACAAAGCAGTAAACCAGTTAGGCTGTGCACTAGACCAGCTGCCCTCCCACTGATAGATAAGCTACATTGCATTTCCTACCAGTAAGGCAACGCAAGTCAGTAATTACAGTTATGGGGTCACAAACCCAGAACTATTACCCTCATTTTTCTCACAGTAACTCACGCAACTCATGGGTGCATATAGCACCTTCCTCTCACATTATTATTTGCATATGACACCCATGGTTTCTGTTAAGCTAAGGCTTAAATATAGACAGAAATTGCTAAAAGCTCACAGCTCTCTAAGCCAGAGGGAACATATTATATACCCGTGTTCTGTATTACGCGAGTCCACTGAAGTGTAAAGTTTGCCTACATGCCTCTTAAGGAACTCAGACACACACACACACAAAAAAAAAGTCATTTAGTCCTCTGTGCAATAATGAAGTAGCCATCATTAGACAAGATGACCAAGATAAAACTCCCTGAAATACAAAACTGCATATAAAATAGGCAACTCCTGATGCAGAACATGCTGTTTTCCAAGTTGTTTCCTTTGATGCATAGCCACTGGGGGGGGGTGGGGGTGTAGTAATAATCTTCTTAAGTTCTTAGAAAAAGTAAATACAGACAGCGTGTTCTCAATTGTATTAGCAAAAACTTTCAGCATACCAATTAATTTTACCTCCCAAAATTAGATACAAACACTCACAGTGAAAAAAACATTTGAGGACCATTCTTGAGCTGTTGAGGCCTAGCAGGATGACACTGGAAAGTGTTAATACAGTGACATGAAAAACGGAACAATTCTACTTTTTGCCTTACAGCCCTACAACCCTCAACTTCCCTCCTCAAAGGTACTATGCTATTACATGAGGACCAGCTATCACCGTGCTTTGGTTTGCCTAGGCCAGCTAAACAGAAGCAGAATTAGTTGAATATTTCAACTTTACCTTAACTAACCCCACAGAAGAATTAAACAACTTTTCTTTTGAAATGAAGTTCAGCAACAGTTTTCTACAACATCCCAAAGCAACATACCACCGCTTTGCTCCAAGGAAACCACTTCCAGAAAGAAGTCAGCACAGGCTTTAACCAAATCCATTTTGGAATATAAATAAGGAGCCATTCACAGCAGCAATTCACCCAGGGAAGTCAGTTGTCTACTGACAACAACTGCCATCAAGTACCACTAAGGGCCTCTATGAACCGCAGATAGAGGAAGCTTTTGACAGAGAGAATGTCGTTCTCATCTTTAAATACTTAACTTAATAAACCTGCAACACAGTTCTTACCAAGGGGTTGTTTCCTTCCTGTGACAGCATCACAAGATAAGAATCGGTGTGTGGTTTCCCAGTGCCTGCTCAACAATCTTCCACACAGATTCTGAAGTATTCGGGGCATATCCTCAGCATGACAGTAACAACACAGAAGCAAAGCGACACAAACAGCCTACTGAGGAAACAACTTATTGAGGAAATACTTAAGAACTACAGTTAATTTCACTCTTTGCTCAACCCACAATCAGCAAGTCACCTTCTTTATCACAGCACTCTATATGTTCCACATTGCTTGTTCCTGCCCATGTGAGTGGCTCTTCACCTACTACCACAATAACTTATAAACACCTTGCTCTTTCTGGTCTGCATTTAGTGGCTTACCATCTAAGCCTTTCTCCCTACACAAAGTCTGAGCTTGGGAGATGTGCAGTGCACGTAAGAGTAAAGACGAACTTGCTTTCTGCTTTAGTATATCTCTTTCCTAAGGCACATTTCAGAACCATGATTCTGAAGGAAGTCCAGGTTACACTCTTGCTACCTCACCTCCAGACTATCTTACTATTTCTTAAAACTGTATTAGCAAACTGCTTTTGCAACTCATTCAGTACGAGTGACCACCAAAATACTTTGGGGTTGGGGTTTTGGAGGGGTTTTTTATGTTTTCCATGTGATTCCTTAGGACGTTTTACCTGGAGTTAATCCTGATCGCCAGACCAGTGATTTCTGGTTAAGACACAAATTGAATTGTTCGCTGAGCAGCTGAGTGTCGTTACAGTCAACAAAAATCATCACATAGCCAAAACACTGGAAGCATATGTATGAAAGCGGGGGGGGGGGGGGGGACGGACTAATTAAGCCCCTGCAATACTTACAAGCCTCGCTGATAACGCCTACGCGAGAACGTAAAAACGAGTCTTTAAGGTGCCGTTAGGATCAAGTTCGGTCCTACCGGCCCCTTAAAGCGACTCCTTCAGCGAAGCGCTACACAGGCAGCGCAGGGCGCGCACACGCGTACCTTCGCCTGGACGCTCGGGATTTTACAGCAAGTTTCGCCGAAATTTCGGCAGGCGAGCGAGCGCGGCCAGCCGCGCCGAGGGCGGGAGCGGCAGACGGCAGGGTCGCTGCCCGCCTGCGCCGCCTTCTCCACCCCAAGCCGGGACTCCCGCGCGTTTCTCCGCCGGAGCCCCGCCGCGCCCGCGCAGCCCCCGGGCACCCCCCGGCGGCGGCGGCAGCGGCGCTGGGGCGGGGCCGGGAACAAAGCCCGGCTCCGTGCCACCCTCCCCGCTCCGTCCCGCCATTCCCGGGCGGCCTGCCGCACGCCCGGCCCCGCCGTCCCCCGCGGCGGTGGCTGCCTCGGCGGCCGCCGAGCGCCGCAGGCCGGCAGCTGTCCGGCCCCGCTGCCGCGGGGGACGACCGGAGCCAGTCGGACGGGTGCGGGCACGGGGCGGGAGGAGCCCGGCGGCGGCTGCTTTCCGCTCGGCCCGCGGGGGCTGTGCCAGCGCCGCGCCCACCCCGGGGGCTCCGGGGGGCCGCAGACCGCGCCGGGAGGGGGGGGAGGCCGGGCAGGCACCCCGCCGCCGGCCGCGCTGCGCGGGCGGGGCCGGGGCGGAAGGGCGGGAGGAGACAGGGCGCGGGCCGCGGGGGGGGCCGGCGGAGGCTCCGTCTCCCCAGAGAAGGAGGGCCGGGGCTCCGGCCCAGTGGGGAGGCGGCTGAGAGGCGCCAAGCGCACGCCAGCACGGCCGAGCCCTCCCCGCCTCGGCCCCGCGTCCCGTCCGTCCCCCCCCCGGCGGCACGCTGGGCCGCCCGGCGGCACGCTGCGCTCCCCTCCCCGCCGTAAACAAAGCGGCGCGGGCCGCGCAACACCCCACCGCTCCCCCCGCCCCGGCCCGCGCGCTCCGTTTCCGCCGGGGCGGGCGGACGGCCCCCTCCTTCCCCCCCACCTCAGCCACGACCAGGTCCCAGCTCCGCCGCCTCACCTCTCCCGCCGGTGCGAAGCGCTGCCTCCCGTCGCAGCCCCGGGCAGCCGCCGCCTGACCGCGGCTACGGTCCCCTTCAGAGCAACTCTGGTGGGAGCCGGTGAGCGAGTCGCGCCGCCGGCATCCCCCGCCGGCTTTATCCCGACGCTGCCTCTCCCCTCCGGTAACTCGACGGTCCGGCTCGTCCCTCCCGCCCACCCCCGCCTCCCCCCCACCCCCGCCTCCCCATTGGCACGCGCCGCTCCACCAGGAACCGACGCTCACTGGGGCAGGCGCGCAGCACTCACGCGGGGCCGCCCCCCCGCCTCTTTCCCGTTGGCTCCCGAGCGTCCGGCCCGCCCTCCGGGCCCCGCCCCCGCCCGACGCCTCGGCCAAGCGCAAGGCCGCGAGGGAGGAGCCGAGCTTCCTATTGGCGGCGGCCCGCCAGCTTCCTGCGGCTGCGATAGGCCGAGGCGGCAGCCAGTTCCGCGTCCCGGCCGTGGGAGCGCTCTGAGGCGCCGTTGCCCGCCCTTCCTCCCCCACCCGCGGACCTCCCCCGGCGGCTGAGGGACGGCGGACGAACTCCCGCCCGCGCAGCCTGGCCGCGGCGGGGAGCGCCCCGGCCCCCAGCTGCTCCCCGCAGGTGCGGCGGCGGGCTCGCCTGGCGGGAGGGCGGCCTCAGACGCCGGCGGGACAGGTGCAGTCCCCTGCCAGCCCAGGAAGCCTCCCCGCCACCGGCGAGAGCAGGACCGATCGCCGTCGTTAAAAACCAGTTAAGGCGGCCGGTATCGCCCAGGGAGCCGGGACTAAGACGCCCCTCCGGGCATGCAGCGGCGTGGCTGGGGAACATCCAGGAAGTTTCCTCGCTAACGAAGCGAGGAGGCCCTGCAGGGGTGCCGCCGGACAGGCCGCGCCGTGCCGGCCCTCCTCACGGCCTCCCTTTCGCCCCTCGCCAACCGCCGAAAAAGACGCCCTTCCCCCCCCCCCCCCCCGCCACCGGGAATAAGGGCAAATACTTGTGTCTCGGCCAGCTGAGCAAATGCACAGATGCCGCCTTTTTGCCAGGAATTATTCGCCTTGTTCTACCAACGCGAACGGCTGGGCTTCCCCCGCAGAAGTAGCCTGGCTGGCTCCGACGAAGACTGCGGGGCAGGGCAGGGCGGGGGGCCGCTTCCACCACCCCTGCACAGCAGATAAAACGCTCCGGCTGCTTTTGCCATTGGCACTCGACTTTGATTTCACGTACTTGCCCCAGGCGCCAATCTGCAAGGTCTATCGTAATGCAAGTGACACAGACGGAAAGGCAAGGTAATGAGGTAATTCACCACAACATCCTCAGAAAAGTCATCCCATACTAGGGCTGGCTAGGATTTCACTAATACAACGCGTCTGGTGGCTGAATGTAACAACGCGTTTCTAGACAATGCAAAGATTTGGGAGCCGATAGTAATAAAAACAGAAACAGTACCAACATTAACATCTTAAGTGGTTAGAAAGTTACTATATATTTTCTCTTGAAGTGCCTTAAAAGTTCCAGGCTTGAAAAGGAAAAAAAAAAAAAACCAAAAAACAAAAGGCAGAAAAAAAGGAAAAATAAATACATGTCAAGCATGATAAAATAACACCAGATCTGCAAACAGTATTAGAAAGAATCCTGAAGTCACCATTTTTCCCCACTGTCAAATATAAGCCTGTCTTGCAAGTACTGTACTATAATAAGCATACCCGACAAAAACGGAACTGTAAAAAGCATACTTTTTACTCAAAAAACAAATGCACCAGCACAACAGCTGCCAATCTCAGTTAAGAGAAGCTCCAAGTTCTATTACATGCTTTGTACAGCTCTGGTTTATTTGGAGTAAAAGGTCCCTTCATGGTCAACTACTTATGTCCATGTGCTGCACACCCTTAAGACAGATAATGTACATCAACTTGCAGAAACCAGTAGGAACAAGAAAGCAGGAGAGGAGAAAAATAATGATACACTGGTAGCCGAGAATAATATTTTAGGTTACCTCTTTCCTGCAGATTTAAGAATTTTGTGAATGGAGTATTTTTTTATTCTATTTTAACAATTGTGCCACAGTCTAAATGTTGGGTAATAGAACACCTAACAAGAAAAACAGGATTCATTGCTACTGCTGTAGTGCATAATTTCAGGCAATTGGCTGAAGCAATGTCACAAGTTGCTTCTGATTTTGAAGGTATCCCGAGCTAGGAGCTCAGCCTGATCTTCCCAATAAATACATATACACACCTGTAATTGAAATGAGAGCAGCTGAACCTCACTGCCAATGAAAATCGGACCATTGTTATTTAACCCTGAGCACCTGAACTTACAGGATGCACAAGCATATCACTTTCAGAACCCAGATTCTCCTGTTACCTGCCTGCTTTACAAAATAGCCCTAAGGATTAGTTAACACGTAAAGTACTTTTCAAAGTACATTACAGTACCAGTTATTATTAATAGTAATTATTATCAATGTGGGTAAAGTCCTTACTAATTGAGGCTTTGAGTATCAGCTCCACAGACACCCACTATTGGTTCTTGCTGATGTGCCATAATGCTTCAGGCAAATAACTGATTCTTTGTTTGCCACCAGTTGTAGTGGTTACAACAATGCTCTTTTTTGGTATGAAGAGCTGTTATTTCCTCATTAGGGAGAGAGTGATTTTTCTAAATACAGTCCTGTTAACTCTTGGGAGCCACTGAAGAATCAACAGCTCTCAGCTGTTGTGTTTTACTCTATTGTCCAGAGCACCAAGCAAAAAAGCAACAGCAACAAAAAAACCAAACCAAACCAAACCAATCACCATTCCAGCTACGTACTTGAGCACATAAACTTCCAGTACTTGTTTTGGCGACTTTCCTTACCGGATCAGCATATACTCCAACTCTTTCACACGTCTACTTGTTTCAGTTATGTCTTGTGCAGTATCGTAAAACTAAATTTAGTTGTTAAGCCACCTCTTTGTTTTGTAGTGGATCTGTATAAAGCCTGTCACTAACTGTTGAACAAGGAGATGGAAAAGAATTTATCAGAAAGATAAGCTTTTAAACCACTTGATAGTCTACATATAATTCACCCTATTAATTCTTGAGCTCCAGCTTCAAGAGTTCTGAATATTCACCAGTGAATTTGTTTTGCAAAGTACTGCAATTAGAAACCATCTGACTTTCACACCTTCCAACTTCTTGTTACGTAAGTAATCAGTTCATTTTAAAAGAATCTTATTGTTTGAAAGTTTTCCTTTCTCCTTCTTTGAGGCATCTCCTTCAAAAGAAATTTCAAATTTCCAAAGGTTAACCATCAAGTTTCAGTATTACAGTATTTTGAATCTCAAATATATTCATTACTCTGGGATGACACCAAGTCATAAAAGATAAAAAGTTTAGAGTCATAAATGAGTTGTAATACATCTAAAAAGAGCTTTTTGACTCCTGAGGCAGTGCAAAAATACATAACTTTACGCTACTCCTCTTTACAAATAATCTATCAGTTTTGTAGATTGTTTAAAAACACACAAAACAGCAATTACAAAACAGTTGCTGAAACATCAAACCGTCATTGTGCATGTCATTAAAACAAACAGCTCAAAACTTCCCAAGAAATAATGTTAGCCTTGTCATCTGTAAAGGACTACTCTAGTGCAGAGATTTTTTAAAACAAAAGTACCATATTGGATAACAACACCTGTCACAGGAGAAGGGAATAGTATTCAAGAGATTAGATTTATAGGAAGAGGTTAAAAAGCTAGCCTTAAGCCTTGCCCAAGGACAAGATTTTATGTAATGCATCAGAAGGACTTGGTGATACCATCACCGATTTTAAACTGAAGTTCTCAGTAGTTGCATGAAAGATGGCATGAGGATAAAAGAAGTGGTAGAAGTAGACCAGATGTCAAAAAGGGCATCCTTGTTAAGATTTCTTTCTATGGGTGAACTTCAAAAAGAGGCTTGAGGAACAGAGAACACAGTGCCAAGGATGTGGATATGCTCTACCATCTATGCTGAATATGGCCCTACAACTGCAGTTCTAAGCTAACAATGGATGTGTGTAACCAGGTGAAACTTTTAAGTACCTTTAAGTATCTCACAAGCACACTGTACTAGGTAAGATTTTTTAAAAGATGGTAAACTCACCGTTTTGCTGCGTGATTTTAATACTTCCCCCCCCCCCCCATTGGAAGTCTAAGGGACTTGAGGATAGTGAACTGAGAAAACTGAATGGATAACTATTAATTTTACAAGGGAGAGGCAAAACAACAGCTCAGAGTCATTGTTTTCTTCAATGAAGGAGACTGATAGCCATTTCCTCCCCATTGAAGCTCCATGTTTAGAGAAGGTGCAGTCCATAAACAGGCCCTACAGTACAAAAAGGCAGGCTTTAAAAACCCAGTTGTACTCTTTGCCTAGAGTGTAGTGAAATCTAAGTGGCAAGAAGCATGAAATAAGTTGCCTTAATAAGTGTGCTACAGTCCCATAAATAAAACTGTCGTGAGCTGATGAGGCCAAAATCTTTTGCCTGCCGAATAATAATGTGCATAACATGTTCATGTATTGGAGACTGCTTCATTAGGGTGGGCCCAGGTGACAGGCAGAAATGAAGATTGCCTGATAACACAGATTACTTCCAATCTCACACAAATTACAAATGTAGTTATTGTATGATGAGAGCCATGAATTAAGAACGCCATGATACATAGTTTCTGTTTCTATCCTCCCAGCTTATTTCAAGAATCCAATACTCAGAAATCCATCTCCTCTACAGCTTTCTTGGTGCGGCCAGCCACTCCAGGCAGCCAAACCTACTACTTCACACACATTCCTTAGTCCATTTGTCCTAGGTCCTTCACATGCTCACAGTGTTCATTTTATAGTTGCATACTCTACTAATTTCAGACATTTCACATCCACATTCCCTACTAATTTCAGTCACCTCCAATCTCTAAAACCTTCCCTCTCCCATCTTCAGGCATGGGCTTTTTTTGTACAGCCATCAGGCAGTAGCAATTTAAGCCTCTTCACTTGAATTCCAGGGTGAAGAGACAATGGGTCGCTCCAGGAAAGGCTTAAAGGGAGTGGTGCATTCCAGGCAAGTAGAGGCAGATCAGGATATGGTGAATTCAAGCCACAGTACTGAACGTTTACGAGAAAACGCCGTAGCATACATTACACTATCAGAAACACCTTTTCTTAATCTTCCTCAACTTCTCCTGATTTCTGATAAACTGCAAGCATCCACTAGTGCTGCCATTTCAACAGCATTAGCTAGAGGCAAGCACACAGACTCCTCATGTCCCACTTCAATACAATCCTAACCACCAAACCTCTACCACTTTCAAGTTCAGACAGTTGCCCACCAGGTCCTTGCCTGGTCCTGATTCAAATAAACTCTTTTTTAGGTAATAGACATCCTTTCCGTTTAGTCAATTCTGGCCGTGTATCTCCAGCAACGAGTTAACATACCTATTGGTAACATACCTATCACTCAAGGTAGGCGTGGACGGATAAAAGCTTTTTCCCACCATTTATCAAAAACTGCAAGTCAGTTACAAAGCCAAGAAGTACCGATGCACGTACTAACGCTGTGCAAAACAAAACCGACCACGTCAGGATTACTTTTAAAGGGATTCACCACTTCTGAAGCAGTGCCTGCTTGCAAACGTATTAGAGGGTGGCATTCTTTAAGCAAGCAGGAAACAAGATAAAGCACAGGAAGGAAACATTTTCGATTGAAAGGAACGCTCTGAGCCTCAGCTGCTACCTCTAGGCCCTTCCACCGCCCTCACTCGGCTTTCCCAGCGAGGACACACCGCTGCCGAAGGCGAAGACACACGCGGCCCTCGGCCGCAGCCCCCGCTTCACCAGCAACGCCGCCCTCACAGCCGACCGCGGGGCCCCTCCGCCGGGCCTCCACACCGGGGAAGGCGGCGGAGCGCCCGCCGCCCCGGCAAGCCCCGAGCGGCAGCCCCGGGGCCTAACGACACTCCACGGGGACGGACCCCCCCGCCCCAACACCGCCACCGCCTCCACGCATGCGCGCGGAGCCAGCGCGTCGACCACCGTCGCGTCGACTTCCGGGTCAGCGGTGGTTCGCACTACCCTCCCCGCCCCGCCATGGAGGCCGGGCAGGGTCCCGGCGGCGGGGAGGTCGGCGACCCGGCCGAGGTACTGTCGCTCGCTCGGCGGCGCTGCCGGGGGAGGGGGCACGGCGAGAGCTGTGCGGGAGCCCGGTGGGGCTAGGGGTTGTTTCTGCTGAGGGCGAGGCGGCAGGCTCGGGGCCTGCGCTCGCCCCGCGCGGGCCGGGAAGGGGGGATTCCTGTCAGCCTTTCGCCCGCCCCTGCCGTGAGCTCCCTGGCGGCCCGCGGAGGCGCCGGGTCAGTGCCCTTGAGGCCTTTCCGGCGGCCTTTCGCGGGGGGCGGGTCCCGGCGGGGGGTATTCTTCCCGCTACCGGCGGCTTTCTCACGTCTGCCCTTCTCCCGGTCGGCGATCTGGCAGGGTGCCTGGTCGCACGCCTTTCAGGGCAGGAGGGGGTCACGCACCTCCGGCAGAAACTTCTCACCTGATGGCAAAACAGCTGGCCAGCTTTCCCTAAATACATGCATGTAAACGGCCAACACGCGTTGTGTAATTAAAACGCTGGCAAATATTTTAAAAGGGATTTAATGAGCTGTCAGATTCCATCTGTTTGGAAAGTTGGTTGCAAAGGACCAAAGCAGGCTTCTCTGAAGAAAAAGGAGTGGAGTGAGTTGGGATTTGACTATGCACAAAATGTTTTCTCCTCTCTCATGTGATTTGCAGAAGCACTGGATTTTTTTAATGCTATATTTCACGTGACATTTATAGACAGAAGGCACCAGTTCCTTGAATATAGCTGTCTGAAAGTACAGGCGTTACAAGGTGTGAAAGTTAGACAAAGTTTTTAATTGAAAAATCCCCCCAAACCTTTCTTTTGCTCTTTCTTTTCTAATTTATTTCCCTAATGAAAGAGGGAAATACCTAAGCCTTATGTGCCAACAGAGGAGGAAAGGAGACTCCTCAAGGAATGTGCTGAAGAGAGTGCCCGATATAGAGGTAAGTTCTGTTTGCTGGTATATTTGGCTTGCTTTTCTTCCACCCTTAGTTTTTGTTGTTATCTGAGACATTAAGGAAGGCAGGCCCAGGTCAATATATCACAACAGTTCATTAGCAAGCTTCACATAGTCTAAAATTGCATCCCAGTAAATGTTGATACATGTAAGACTTACATTTGTTAGGAGTTTGCAGGACAGGAATTTTGTGAAAGGTGCAACATAATTTGTAAGGTTTATTCTTTATAACAAGATCCCTTCATATTTTAAATTAATATGCTTATTAAAAGTCTGAAAACAGATACAATTAATGGAGTCTCATTTATGTTTCTGAATATTTTTTGTTGTTATTTCTACATTTTTACTTTCAATTTTTGTTGTTATCTCTAGAATGCAAGAATAAAACAGTTTAACTTAGAACCATTGCTTTCTGTCTTTATGGAGACTTGTGAAAAGAACAGTGTATAAGTAGTCGCTTAGCTCAACTTTTGGAGAAAATTCCTGCGTCTTTGCATGGCCAGACGTTTGGGCGTATTTCCCCTGTAAATAAAAGGCAAGATTCTCAAGCATGATTCTGCAGTCAGTAATGATTTCTGTACTACAGCTAGTACACAGGTATAATAAACTTGTATTGTTTTCACAGAATACTTTATGTCTCATCTTCATTTACTTGAAATACCAATGTTACGGGTTTTTTTCAGAAAACTTTGAGAATTGATTGCCTTACTTCTTAACATTGTTTCTGTAATCCAAATGTCCAAGGCATACCTGGTTTTTATGCACCTGGTCAGGAGGTTTGAACAAGCCTTCTGATGTGATTGTTACCCACTGTTTTATCGCACGCTGGTAGATTACTTCTGATGCTGATAGGTGGCTTAGCAGAAACCAGGACGGATGAAGAATTTAGCAGCTGATTTGCTAAATTTAGCACACTGGGCCTCTGATTTCTCCTGGAAGCCAGTACTTTCAGGGGCAACTTCAAAGGCATTCTGATTTTCAATTAATGATCCCAAGTTCTGCTTTATCTTTCTCCATTGCTTTGGCATTCTCCTCTTCCACTTTTATTCAAATACTTGGAAACCTTCAGCTTGTTTGCTAAAATCTAGCCATTTTCCTTATATTTTTGTAAGTGAAAAGAGTCAGGTTCATTAATAGTAAGATGATGATTGGTTATGGCTTATTGATAATCTCTCACCTGAAAGACAAGATGGGAGGGCGTTGTTTGTTCTTCTTGAGGTGTTCTGCTGTGAGTACTTGATTGTCAACGTAACTTACTGCCCTGTGCATCTTTATACAGAGACTGAAGAAACAACATGAAGGTATTTTTGAGAAGCCCCAAATTAGTTTATTGAGTAATTTCACTTTAGGGTGCCACAAAAGTAATTGAGAGCTTTTTTTCCAGGGGTTGTGCACTGTGCTGTTATCTCACTGGGAGAGCCTAAAGCCCATCACTGTTTTCTAGGTCTCCTGTCTTTGTTTCATTGTTCTGCGTCACATGTACCTAGATTGTTGTATTTCCTGTATTAAATACATATTATTTGAATGTCCCTTTGCAAGAGGTATGGGCTGCCTGTGTGACTGCCCTGACATCCTCACTTCTTATTGTATCAGTTCTTGTTATTCGCAGATATTACTATAAATTTGTGTATCTTCAGTTTGTTTATTCAAATTTCAAGTGTAGCCAATTTTTACCCATTCTTACAAACCCCCTCTGTTTTCCTGTAGTTTCTGTTGCCAGCTTCTATTTCAGAAATGCTTGCTAGTTATTTCATAATTCAGTTTAATGTATGCTTTACTGGTATTACTAGTTTTTAATCACATTATCATATAATATAAATTCTGATACTGTTAAAAATTCACACTACAATCCAGAATTTTATCCTTTGCACTTTTAATCTCGCTAACAAAATTAAACCAGATCAATATGACTTTTTCCTCAGAAAACCATTTTGACTAGGGTACGTTACATTCCCATCCTTAATTATGTGCTGTTGATGTATCAGCCTTCCATTATTTTTTCCTGTAATTTATTCTGTTCCTGAAGCAGAAAAAGTACTTTTTGCCCATAGCAGTGAAAAGCATTGATATTTTATGATTTATTAAGCTGCTTTTGTTTTTTCTACACTTGAATAATTATTCATATTAGTTTTTATGTATGAACCCAATTTTCATTTACCTATTATTCTTCTAATTTCTAGTTACCATTTCAAGTCATTTATATGCTCACATACTAGCAGCTGTTTCCACTGAAGTGTGTAACCTGTCTTTGATGTCCGGAATATTTGTGTTGGGCCTGTAGATCATTTCAAACCTCTAAGGGTCAGACTGAAGTTCTCTGTAATAAGTTCTTGCAGATTTTTAAATTATTTTTTTTAACACACACCCTCCCCCTTGTTTTTTTTTCTCTTACAGTTTAGCTTCAAATCTGCACTGCCATTCTATATCTCAGAAAATCTAGAACTCTAAATTTTGGAAAATCCAGGTCCAGTATCTCTAAAAGCATCAGGGTTTTAATCTTTAATAGATTGGAAGAACTTATTCTCTATTTTGAAGTGTTACTGTAGTCTTGCTTTGAACCAAGGAGACAATACTTTTTCTTAAAAGTGACATCCAGTCATATTTACCCTAAAATGCTGGTTGGACTCCTAACCTAGTTTAGACCTGTCAGAATTTGTGAAGGAATAAACTGTTAGTTTGCAAAGTATACTTTAATATTGTGCTGTCCAAATGCTAAAAAATATCATTTATCTTCAAATATGAACCTAATTAGCAGATTGTGTGCATCAAAACACTATAAACATCTAGCGCTGTTGCAAAAATATCCCCTCTAGGTATGGTTAAAGTCATTGAGCCTTTTTGTAACATCTACATTTTCAGACTTGCATAAGATGTAATTTCATTATGACATATCTAAATCTTTAATGTAATTAACTTTAGTCTTTTGTCTTGTTCATTATTTCAGTGTCACTGTATCTTTTGTAGGGGTGGTGGTCTTTACAAATAGTTTCAAAGTTAATCTTCCCAATTCATGATTATCATTGCTTGAAATAAGCATTCCTTTTGTTTCTTGCCATCTTCAAATGCTTCCTGCCACCTGAAGTCTTTCATTATGATAAAAATCGACGTGAACCGTTAAGCTGATTGCGATAGGCAGTAATACTTTTCCATGTTTGTCATCTTCTCTGCATTCCTGACCCTACCCCTGAGTTGTATAGTTTGATCCGTAAGCTACAGAAAAAGTTGCCCTGTTCTTTAATTTGCTGATCAGTAAAACATGTTACCTAATTGTAATCAATTTGATTTATATCTCTGTAAGAGTTAGACTTTTTCCAAAGTTCTTATGTTAAAATCAAGACTTTTGGTTATCAAAAATTTTTAGAGGCACTGGCCTCTGTGTAACTGCCTTCCATCCTGAAGAACTGTGTATGCTTCTCTGGTTTAAAGTTCTGCACCTTGCTGCTGTAGCAGTTGCAGCTAGACCTGGAGTCTTGTCCTTAGAGCTTTATCCCATCTGCCATTGGCTTTTGTATTTTAGAAAGCATGAAGTCTAATGAAGACAGGATGACTTATTAACCAGTACTGCATAATTTGTAGTAGGTCTTAAAAACTGGAATGGAGAATGTTTAATAATTTATATACAGTTTCTTAATTATATATATGTTTATATTCTTAGACAAGTGAGCTTAGTAAGGCCTAGCAGCTCTCACTTTATTGCATATTTTGTTAAGTCTGGTTGAAAATACTGAAAATCATAATTTAAGCAACTTTTCTTCTTCTTCTTCACAGCTTTTCCTTTGGCTGCAGCGAGCATGCTTGCTACTAGTTTCTTAATTAGGAGAGGTAAAGTGTAAACATACTTCGGGTTAATTTGGATTTGTTGAGATGAAATATATTTCTGCTGTTAATAAAGTTACTATAATAATACAATGTCTAATCTACTTGTACTTAAAAGAAGTTCAGCCTCTTCAGCTACATGACTTGCAGTTCCTAAAACTAAAGAAGGAGGAAAACTTTAAATTAAAAGCAAATTCTTGCTCATTTTATGTTGTTTGACAAATGCAATATCTCGATGATTATGAAACAATATATTCTATAGTGTGTAGTAATACTGTGTGTGATATGATTAAAGAGGTAATTCTTAGATTTTTATAATTTTATGGGAAATTCAGATCTTAGGTTTTCTTGAATTTTCTTCAACATTAAGTGTAAAAGAGTAACCTGCTGCCTACAAACATAACTACAAACTAGCCTACAAACATAACTACAGTTGATGTTTTTCAGCTTAATTCTTAATAACTTATTACTAATTACTTTGATCCTCATTTTCAGGTATTCTAAGAGATAGCTCAAGATTTGGCTCTTTTACAAAAGTTGCATGTAAGTAAAAGCTACATATAAATTCAGCTTGTATTCATGCCTTAGGTTCTGGAGTCTGTTATGCAGATGTAATTCCCATGAGACTAGCTGGCTGATTCACTGTGACTCCACTCTGTAGAATCATAGAATATCTCAAGTTGGAAGGGATCCATAAGAATTGTTGAGTCCAACTCCGTGCTCCTTGCAGGACTACATAAAACTAAACCATATAACTAAAAGCGTCATCCAGATACTCCTTGAACTCTGACAGGCTTGGTGCCATGACCACTTCCCTGGGGAGTCTGTTCCAGTGACCGACCACCCTCTCAGTGAAGAACCTTTTCCTAATGTCCAGTCTGAACTTCCCCTGATGCAGCCTGCAGCTTCAATCCATCTCCTCGTGTCCTGTCGCTGGTCACCAGACAGAGGAGATCAGCACCTCCCCCTCCACTGCCCCCTTTGAGGAAGCTGTACATTGTGATGAGTTCAGCCCTCAGAGCCTTGTCTTCTCCAAGCTGAACAAACCAAGTGACCTCAGCCACTCCTTGTAGGTCTCGTACTGGAGACCTTTCACCATTTCGGTCACCCTCCTCTGGACATACTCTAATAGTTTGATGTCCTTCTTATATTGAGGTGCCCAAAACTGCACACAGTACTCAAGGTGGGGCCACACCAGCGCAGTGTAGAGTGGGACAATCGCCTCCCTTGACCAGCTAGCGATGCTATGCTTGATGCACCCCAGGACACAGTTGACCCTTTTGGCTACCAGGGCACACTGACTCCTATTCAACTTGCCATCAACCCAAACCCCCAGTTCTTTTTCTGCGGGGCTGTTCTCCAGCCTCTCATCCCCCAGTTTGTATGTCTAACAAGCGTTATCCTGGCCCAGGTGGAGAATCTGGCACTTATAGAATCAATGCTTACATTGGTACAACTGTGCCTGGAGATACTAGTAAATGATCTGATATATCAAACGAATAAGTTTCACTTTCCTGCAGTTAATTCTATCAGTCAGCAACTTTTTAGCTATGTTTCTTAACTACAACATCTTATACTGCAAGAACCTATTCAATGTCAAGAAGTAGAACATTTCATTTATTCACCGTCTTTGAATTTGTGCAGCATGTTTTGGACAAGTTTTGTTTATAGGCTTTCCATAAAATTGCTTGACAAGTGTAATGTGATAATTAAGATAAATCCATTGTAAATAGATACTGTACAAGCTTACTTTAAATTACTTTGCCAGAGTACACGCACCCCTCCCTTCCTAATTTGAAGGTCTTTATTCATGGGTCTCACTTGTCCCATTCAAGCTATTTTAGTGCCTTTTTTTCCTGGACATTATGTATGTACAATTGTAGGAAAACAGCAATTTCATGTGAATGATTTTGATTTAAGTATAATCAAAACTAAATTAATAAATTAACCTTTTCAATGGAATACATGACAGTAAAACAGGAAGTTGCCATCTTGCCAATCTGCCCAGATACAGCCAGTTACTCTTACAGTTTACTTCAGTGGGAAGAGGGTAAAACCCATGATTTGTGGTGAAGGAAGTGTTGTTTAAGCAGATAAATGAATGTGAGAGACTAGAGCTGCCATTTGTTTATGCTAAATTCTACTCGCTTTCTTTGAATGCCAAACAATGGTATAACACAAACATTTCTAATAAATAATAGAATTACTATTTTCCTGATAGCTCCTACACATTTCTAATTAAGGGCCACATTCCTCCTATTTAATAGAACTAAGTTTGGAATCAAGGGAAAAAATAAGGAGCAGCTGGACTGGACCAACTATTCTTGATCTTAAGGTTAGAAGCCAAAATACTTCTGGCTTCTCCTTTTTTATGTACAGTGGAGGCATATGGACTTTCATTTCATACTAAAAGAATTTTCCATAAAGTGTGTGTTTTGGTTGTTTTTCAGTAGGTAACTTGGTGTGATTTATGTGCACTTTAAATATGGGGATTTTTCTGGGACATAGTTGGAGTGTCAAAGGCCTGAGTTAAGTGGTTTTCATTTCATCCTCATATTACTTAGGTCAGATGTGCCTACTGCCTGCAGGATCTTCCTGAAAATTATTGCCAGGGACATAGTTTACAGGTCCAAATTATGTCTCCTAATTTAACTGCACATTCCTCCTGCAGTGAAATCTGATTAAAGGAAGCAGTGCAGTTGTGTGTTGGTTTGGCTTTTTTTCCTCCATGAATTCTGAAAGAAGAGCATATGCAATTCCAGGCACTGCTGCTAGCTGATGTTAAACAAGACAGTTCTTGCTTTTCTGGTGTCACTGATCTGAGCATATTGCTGCTGCATCTTGATTACAATAGTCTGTCTGATAACGGTGTGTGTGTCACTTGTGCTTGTTAGATTCTTATTCTGAAGAGTATCTATGCCTGATTACAGTAATTGGTCTTTTATATCTAACACACACAGTTGAGTCTGATTTTCTTTAGTCTCTGTCTTGCATCTTTCCCTGCTTTGCCCCTCTTGGTTTTATCTGGAAGTTGAGAGGTGTTTCATTTTCTAGATAGGAATTTTCAGATTCCAGGATGTTCTTCTGGCTATAGGAATTACTCATAACTTTTCTCAGTAGCCTTCTAGGCACTCTGACAATTTAATGGAACTTCTGGTTAGTCGTGACTGATACACTACATTGACAGCATCCCCTTCAACACAGCACAGAGATATTGGTCCTCTACCCCTCTTTGGCAAAGAAGGGTAAGATCCGTATATCCTACTTCATGTTAGCCTGCAGTGGGACCTGGCCTCTTTTATTGATCTCTGATCAGCTTCTCTAAGGGCTTGTCACAGTGAATACAGAAGAAGCAGAGAGAAGCAATATGTAATTTACTGTGCTAGCTTCAAAAATGTGGATCATCTGGCTGTTAGTTCTGTAATAAGAGAAGCCAAATATTTTAGCCAATAATTACTTTGGGTGAAACATCTTCCAGAGAGATGCTTCCACTTTTCTTGACTGGAAGGCCTCAAGAAAAGGAAACCTCCTCTTCGTAATTTATGCCAAAGAGTAATCATCTTTACTGCTTAGCTTTAATTTGCTAAACATTTATTTTGAATTCTTGTTGGGCCATTTTTCCTTTTAGGGGCTTGTAATTTTTCCCTTTGTGCATATTTACAGCATTTGAGGTGTCTTCCAATTTTTTTGAACTGCTAAACAGCTAAACGCTCACATTTCTCATTTGTAAACTTCACTCATAGTTGTGGCTGTTCTTCCCTTTTCCCTTGGAAAAGGATTTTTAACCTCCTTTTGAAAATACAGACATTAGAACAGTATCGTGGTTTAACCCCAGCCGGCAACCAAACACCACACAGCTGCTCACTTACCTCCCTCAGTGGGATGGGGGAGAGAATCAGAAGGGTAAAAGTGAGAAAATTCATGGGCTGTGATAAAGACAGTCTAATAGGTAAAGCAAAAGCTGTGCACGCAAGCAAAGCAAAACAAGCAATTCATTTACTACTTCCCATCGGCAGGCAGGTGTTCAGCCATCTCCAGGAAAGCAGGGCTCCATCACGCGTAATGGTTACTTGGGAAGACAAAACGCCATCACTCCGAATGTCCCCCCCTTCCTTCTTCTTCCTCCAGCTTTATATGCTGAGCACGATGTCCTATGGTCTGGAGTATCCCTTTGGTCAGTTGGGGTCAGCTGTCCCAGCTGTGTCCCCCCCCAGCTTCCTGTGCACCCCCAGCCCACCCGCTGGCGGGGCAGTGTGAGAAGCAGAAAAGGCCCTGATGCTGTGTAAGCACTGCTCAGCAGTAACAAAAACATCCCTGCATCATCAACACTGTTTCCAGCACAAATCCAAAACATAGCCCCTTACCAGCCACTCTGAAGAAAACCAGCTCTATCCCAGCCAAAACCAGCACTAACAGGAATCACAATTCCAGTATCGGTACAGCAGGGCAGGGTAGAATCCCCTTTTATATTGATTGCCAGGCAATGTAATCTACAGTGTGAGAACCTCAGAGGATTAATGTTACTGGTAATTAACTCTTTTCAAAGATGATTGAGAATCTTTAGCCTTTGTATTTAGAAAATACTTGTTGCATATGAAAGAAGGGTCTAGTCCTTTTCTCCTGCAAAGTCAACAACAAAACTTCTATTGATTGCCATTGAATCCTTCATATGCCGTTTGACCCACTCATAAAACTTGAAGGAGCCAGTTGATTTCCATCAAATCATCAGTTTTAAGCCCGGAAAGAACTATCATGATCATTCATTCCTGTGTCCTGTCTAGCAGATGAAGATAGCTCATGCACTAAATTGAAAGCATTTGCCTAGTGATTGCAAGGGTTCAGCTAATTCAGTAGTTTGCCCTCCAGCAACTGTATCATAGAATCCTCTTCAGAAGATACTGAGCCTAATGCTAAGTTTATTTAGACTTCTCTTCGTACTAGTGAAAGCCTTTTCAAAATCTGACTGTTCCGATGGATTAAATTAGCAGAATTTACTGCCTTTGATGATTCCTGACTGTTTTATCATCTTTGATAGTTAATCGTTATTTCTGGATCTTGGGGAAAAACTGATGGCAATTATTTTCCTTTTTTTGTCACCTTTCATTAATCAAGTACTAGCTGAAATCATCTGATGCTCATGCCGTGTCTAAATCATTGTTCTATGTCTCTGTTCAGCTGTTGCATTTGGTTTTAGTACCTTTGTCTGCAGAGGAAGTGGAGAGAGATGATTGCTGCATGTTTTTGGTTTAGATCTAAACTGGTTTTTTTTCTTTTACTGAAGATAATGTATAATTTATTTGAAATTATTATTTTTAAACTATGTTGAATATTATGATACAGCATATAAAACCATTTTTTTTTCTTTTAAAAAAGTTGCTGGAATGTGTGGATACCTGGCTGGAAAGATATCCTACTTGCCAATCTGTAGCGAGAAATTTAAGAAACTGAAGGATTCCCCAATAGGAGATGTTCTACGACAAGCTCAGAGACATAGTTCACATAAGTAAGAATTTAATTCTCTTTTAAATTTAAAACTTATTCTTGAATAGGACATTTTAAACACCAACAGATCAAGGCTACATTTGCAGCTTTCAAAGACCTTCAGAGCTGCACCTTCCCTCTTTCCCCTATTACCCCAACTCTACCACTTTCAGGAAGCTGTTTCTGTTACCAGTTGGCCAGCTATAAAACATGCATTTTGAGCTCTTTACATACAACTGATCACTTTGAGGAGTAGAAAAACATTTTACTTAGCAAAATGTATTCCTTATAAATTAAGATGATGTTTTCCTGTGGAATTTACTTACAGTAGTGTGACAGCAGAAGTTCCCTCCTTAGTTTAGAAGTAAACTAAGTTAACTGAAATAGTGTTACGTTCTGGAAGTTTTTCCCATAGTTTAGTTTGATTGAAGTAGGAAGAGGGTGGAAATGATTTCAGTGTTTATCAAAGGAAAGAGCTCAGTAAACAATATCAGTGCAGGAAGAAGCATGGTGGTCAAACTTACTGCTGTTTGTTTAATCCTTTACATCTGTAACAGCATTATGCTGTACATACGAGAAACTCATCAGGTTCTTAAAACTATTTCCTGTTTTGTTCCAGAATGTTTTCTACATGAAGTGGTTTTTAATTGCAAACTACTTTCGGAATATCTCACTTAAAGCCTTGATTCAAAACTGGGAGAATAGTGTTTGGATAGTGAGTAGTAGTCCTGCTATGTATGTGCTAAGATTTGTTAAATGTTTATAAAGGATTTGATTAAATTCTTAATTACTTTATACGTTTAGATTTATGACAGTTTGGTCTGTGAGATTTATCTTTATTTTGAAATGTGTACATTTTTATGGCATCAAACATAATTTTAGGAATTACCACTTTATACATTTACAGTATAAACTCAGCTGAATTGGAGCTGGACTTGTCCCTTCACTCCCCACCAGTTTCTAATAAGAAATTGTCATGATCGTTAACTGTGTTTACTCTAGGTGAGAACTGTTTAAATGCCATCATCTGCTGCACCAATAAGTTCCTTCAACCTTTAATGGCCCATTCTTTTGTATCTGTAAAATTTTGTGTCCTAAGTGATAAATTCCTTTTTTCCTTGGTTGAATGGTTATATTCATTCAAATTGCATTATTGTCCACACATGCTACTTTAAGCCAGCAACAGAAATCACTACATTTTCTTGGTCATTTTACATCTTCTAATTAATGTATTTTGGTAATTCTGATTTGCAGTTAAAAATAGGTAGGGAGCTAAAAGATTAGATAGTTCTTTAAAGCTGTGTTTGCGTATACTTTAAAAATATAATTGAGGCAATAAAATGGCATAGCTCTGTATGTTTATTGTGAGAATAATACAAAGACTAACTGCAGATGTTTTTCATATGGAACAAAAAGTACAGCTAAGCAGAAATTTAAAGTTAAAAATTAATAAATACTCTAGAGACATTCTAGTGGCACCAAGTGGTGGCATTCTTGATAGAGAGACATGTTGTGTAGTGGATTGCAGGGCTGTTCCGAGTATGTAGTGAATACTTTAGAATATCAGGCATCAGTTTCCAGAATATTCTTTATATGATCTTACCTTTCTCTCTTAAGAGAAAATTCGTTAATGTTCCTGCTGAATTCAGCAACTCAATAAAACTTCATAATTTAATTTCTCCAAGACAGCTCTTCATTCTCCTTTTCTTCTGCTATTTGGTACTGATCAATTACAGCAGCTTCTAATGATGAAGGGTTTTAAATTGCAAATTCTTCCTAAAAGGCCTTTAAAAATAATTATAGTTTATGCTACCACTAGTTACATGGGCACACCCTGTATGCTACTTGTGTCTGATGCATTTTCTGTCTGAAGACTCCCTGGGGGAAGGGATTGTCATTTTTGTCTTGTAAAGTCCAAAATACTTTCTCTTTTGTCTTCTGTTCTGGAGATTTTCAGGCATGAGTTAAGTTTCTGGGAGGAAGGGAAGTGATGGGGAAGGGACTATATAGATCTTTGCAATGTAGAGGGGAAAAAAAAACCCAAAACTTTTTTTTAAGACAATAATTCATGTTGGAAACTAAACCATTTAGAGTAAAATAATATTTTCTTAAACTGCACATATTGTTACTCTTATAGTTCCATTTTTAACATTAGTATTTCTGTATTTAATTGTATTATTTTCCAGCCGTTCCAGTCGGAAATCTGAATTTTCAGACATGCCTTCTCAGTCATTTACTGAATCTTCTTCTCCAAGATCTGGATTTCCACTTTCTTCTAGCTATTCAGATGATTATAGTTCAACAGATAGAGCCCTCTCAAGTTATGAACCCGTTCCATTCAGTGCTTCCCTGAATGAATCTTCACCTACAGGAATCACCGATTACACTGTTCAAGGTGTGTTTTGTCTTAATATTTAGCAGGTTTTGTAGTACAATGACTTGCCTTTCTCTTAGATACTTGCTCTTACTAAACTAGGTATTTTAATCCCATGCAAACATACATGGTACTATATAGTGGTTCTGAATGAAATGGCTTGAAGTTCCCAGAATTTTTACACAGAAGATAGATAGATGTATTATTTTGTGTTCTAACTGTAAACTAAATTCAGGTTTTCTTCATGCTTTGTAGCTCTAATTGCAAGTAAAGATTGTAAATGAACTTACGTGGTTTAACCTGTTGTGAAACTAAACCTGCAAAAAACTCAGCCTGACTTGAAGTTCTTTTTGACTGAAATTAAGGTGAATATGCCATCCTTTCACTGCACTAAATAAGCTATAGTTTCTACCATTTGTCTGCTATCCTTTCTGAGGTTATTTAATTTTTACTAGCAGTGGTGCTGTAACTGTATACTACTATAATTCAGTGACATTAAACTCTTTTTTATAAGGTGGCAAACATTTAAATCTTCTGAGAACTGAATGCATATTGTGTTCTGTCCGGCAACAGCTGATTTTCTCACAGAGAATTAAAATGGTTTTCAAGTACTGTTCTGTGCAGCTGTTCCCCTCCTTCCACGATTCTGAATTCAGGTCTCTGGTACACAAAGGAGGAAGTTACTGTCAAGTGCAGAGTTTTGTACTTTGAATTAGTTTGGATTTTTTAACTCCTTTATGGAAAAGGTTTTATTTCACAAAAAAGCCCTTTCATGAAACTCGGTTTTAGTTACCTAAAAGTATCAGATGTAAATGTGTCAAGGAAATGGTAATTACACTTCCTCACAAATATCAATAGTTGGTAGAACCTTAATTATAGAACCAAGATTTCTGCATTATAAATGTAGATAAAAGGATAAAATGTTTATCAGGTGACGTATGATGGATATAGTCCTAATTCTTTGAAAGCAGAATTTAAAGCCTGAGTGCAAACCCTTGAGCTTCACCTAGATTTCTCTTCAGAAATCCTAAATATATCAAATGTATGATTATCATAAATTTTACATAAAGTGACCAGAACTATTCTATCCATCAGCTACCACATGGTTGTTAGGATTTCTGTTGGGTAAAATGAAGAAAAGGAGTTAACTGCCAGTCTTCCAAAGCAGTTTGACAAAATGAAAAGGCTAAAAGAAATGGATTAATTAAAGAACACATATATTGTCAGTTGCATTTAGAATTGCAGCTGTCATGCTCCTTTTCATTTGGGATTGAGCTGTAATTAACTGGCATTCTAGAACAGGTTGTAGCCAAGTTTTGGTGTGTGATGCTATTTCTAGTATTTTGATGTTTGTTTTGTTTTCAGATCCTGCTCCAATTCCAGAAGAAAGTCGTAAAAAAAAAGGCATCACATATGAGGAATTAAGGAATAAACACAGAGAGACATATGAGGTAATGCTACCACCAAAGGCAGAAACTCCAAACAAGTTTTCACAGGAAAAACCAGCTAAGGAAGGTAATACACTGATTTACAGAAATACGTAGTAAATTCAAATATTGGCAATAATGTTAAAAATGGTTACAAACCCAAGGCTCAGTTCTGCTTACCCTTTAAGCAATTTATTTTTACCGTATCTGCAGGTATCTCATATGTGATGTGGTCTGTAGTTTTAGATTTCAGATAAATTCTTCTTTCAAAAATATTGATCTTCCAATAGCAAATTATAATTTCTCTTCTCTAGCCATATTGCTTGGTGCCAGACTGAGAATCTCATAACTTTTGATTTATTGAATATATCGAACAACCTCTTTCAACAAAGAATTCTCTGAGCTCAGAGCTATACTGAAGAGTTTTAGCTATGGAAGAGGGTGTATGTTTTAGATAGCATTGTTCTCTCAAAATAGAGCACATGGTTGATGGTTTTGGAGGGGGGTATTTATTTTTATGAATTGTTTCATGTGGAATTAGTGGATTTCTATAGAGGCATTGTTTGTAGAGGTTCGTTTTCTACATTAAAACTCAAAGGAAGGAAACAGTATTTGGCAGGAATATTGAGATTTGTTTTCACAGTGAAAAACAAAACTTTACACAGCAAAATAAGAATGCAACGTCCTGAAGAATAAGATGCCATTCAGTCAACCTTCTGACTCAATCAATTTTTTGAAAAGGAGACACAGAAGCAATTCATAATTGCTTGCTCTAGAACTTTTTTAATTTAGTGTGGCATCTGTGAAAATGATGTTAGTAAGAGGAATGTTTTACCATTTAACACACTGCTGGACTAGTCAGCTTGAATTGTTTGGGTTTGTATGCAGTTTGGGTTTGTATGCAGTGTCCAGTCTTGTCAATCATGTTGCAACAAGATTTGTAGGAATAGCTAATGTCTCCTATTAGGCATAACAGGTGGTAAAAAGTATAGAAAAGTATGTTAAAGCAAAAAGTTCTGAAGCAGTGATAGTAAGCTTTGGAACAGCATTACTTAAGAGTGTCAGTCTATTTAATGCTGGTGAATTACTTTCTCCAGATCATCTGTCTTTGGACAGACCTACACAGTCTTGAAATAAAAATTATAAACAGTTATTGGGTAATGATTTAAATCTGTTATTTTAAGGATGAAAGCCTTTTTCTCTTATCATGTGACTATGCCAAATGAGACATGAAAAAACTATTGAAGCTGTAGTTTCAGATTGCTTCTAAATTCCATCAGCTGACGCTTCATTGATTTACGCGATGTTTCTTTTCCAAGCTATTTCTCCACAAATAGAAAGCCTGGAAAAGTCGCTTGAAAACCATACATGCAAATCTTAAGCAGTATTCTGCAAACCTTGCCATATCCCATGGTAAAACTTGTGGCTGTGAAATGAGAATATGCATTCATTATTTTATTTTTAGTTATTCGAGGTCTATGAAAGACCTCTATAAAATGTTGATCAAATACTGCATTCTGTCTGTTATGTTTCTGTGTTCCCTTTGATGGTTATACTCAGGCTTTGAGAACAGAACTACACTGAGCAGTGCATGAGATTTGTAAATAAACTTTTAAGAGTATCTCTGTATTTTTAGGAAAAAGAGTAAGGAGGGAATACAAAAATTCAGAAATGTTTCACAAGCGGAAGCACGTTTAAATCTACAGTTCAGGGATTCTACTGACATTGCAAGCTAAGATCTGATTTAGATTCTTGTGTCCCACTGGACATGTTACTTGTTGTATGCCTGTTCATTCATCCTGAGTCATTATGCCTTTGTTCATCCTCTTACCTCTGTGTCATAGGAACCAGACTAGCAAATAGGAGAGTGGTTTCTGCCCTCTGTTGCAAGGACATAAGGGAAAACAAACCACGTTTAAACCAGTTTTAAGCAGTTACTAACTTCCATCTGCTGGTGCCTTCTCCGTTCATTGTAGCCGTACAAATACGTGCATCTGCATAGTGATCTGAACTGGACCATTTTCCAGGGAATGAGCACAGCCTGCTCAGCTACCATGGTTAATAGAAATGGAAATCAAATTGTACTTTGAGAGAGCTTCTCATTGTGCCTCAGTGCAATATCAATCAGCTTAAAAGAGATTTGTCAGTGCGTTATGCTAAGTTTGCTGACATCGCCCTGAAACAAGAACCATGCATTCTGCTCTGTTCCGCTCATTCTACTGCAGATAGGTATTAATAGCCAGTGGGCTTAGTCATTAACCTGCAAGTAGATTTATAAAGGGGTGCCTGACTAGTGTCAGTATTCCTACTGGATCGTATAGATCCATCCTTTACCCTGTCAGTGATGGCAGTCAGTTGCAGACTACTTTACAGCTCACTTTCAAGAGAGCATCTTTTCACTTTCTGGTCATTGTTCAGTTACATATGACATACTTCTGAATAAATCCGTTAAGACTAGTACCCTGGTTTTTTTACTCTCTGACTCACTCCTATACTAAGGAAGCTGCCAAATAATAACGGCTGAGTAGTTTCCTAGTAGGGATTACTGATTTCTGTTTGTTTGTCTTTGAACATGTTTTTAACTATCCTGAATCCATCCAATTGTGCACGTAACTAGATTAAGTAGCCACATTATTTATCATAACATTCCTTGCCTGTTTCCTCCAATTGTCTTTGTTTCATCCACATGTTACATTTGTTTCAAAGTAATTACAAATTCTGTAGAGCAGGAATTAGCACAGTAGGCCTCTTGACTGAATATTAATTCATTAAAGAATAATGATTAACAAACTCTTCTCCCCATTTATTCAGAAGTATCTTTAATTAGGTGTTTGTTGTGCTGTGACTGACACTCTCCCCACTCACCACTTTAAATGATAATGCATTTCATCATGCTTTTCAGCACTGTGTAAGATAAACTTTTGCAGTTAAATTAAATCATATGTGACTACTTTTTCTTCTTTTCTTTAGTTAAAGTAAATAAATATGGAGATACCTGGGATGAGTGAGAGCCGAATGAAGAACTGAAGAAAATTATCTCCTGTCACCTACCTTGAACTTCATCTAGATTAGTCACGAGTATCAGCACCTTTGGTGTGTTCTGCCAGGCACAGCTATTAATAAATGAGGAGAAAATCCTGACTTGCTGGAAGATTAAAAAAAAAGTATTTAGGCTTAATTTTTTTTTAATTTTGCATAAATGGCAAGCAAGGCTATTGTGAGGTTCATGACTATAAACCATTTGTGCTATTGTTTAAGAATGAAAAGGGTAACTGGCAATAACTAATATAAATGTTTAGCAAAAGGTAAAAATATATGTAAATAAATGCAATCACATGTGTTGGGAAGGGAAAAATATCAGAATCTTGTCAAATTTTCAAGACTTGCATTAAAAGTTACCTGTAGAACTCATCTCTCACTTTGTTTTGTCTGAAAGGGATATGCTGGAAACCTCAGATTGTTGTCTCGCTTGGTTAGTAATGTCTGGAATAATACTGAACTATTCAGGGGAAAAGGGCTGAGGAACCGAGCCAAACACATAAGTAAGCATACTTCACTGTTTTTTCAAAACAGTTTCAGAGTGCCAGCTATATTTTTAGACCGATATTCTGACTTGCCCACACTGGGTCTCTTCAGACAGTCATTTTGGAAGAAAATGATTGAATGAAACTGCAGATATTTAAAATAGCTACATTTAAGTGCAGAAGGTTAAACCTGACAAACCTTGGTAAAAGTTTGAATGGTATCTTGACTGTTAATATTGGGTTTTGTGAATTTAGCCTTATTTCTGAATTTGTGCATGTCATGACAAAAACCCCCATGTTTATGGAGAAAAGATCCTGATCAATGGAATATTGCATTATTATTACCTGTAAGAAAAGAGCTACATTGTCAAAATTACTGAAGTGTATTTCCTAATGTTTGCATTGCCTGCTCTGTCTCAATCAAAATGTTGTCTTCCATTAGGGATTCTCATAGTCTCAGCTGTGCTGTTTCATCTTGCAGCATTGTGTTTATTTTGGGGTCTTGGCTGGAGGGGAGCAAAAGCTATGATGAAGTTGATAGCATAAAGGCATTCCTGACATCCTTGTTGGAGATGAAAAATAACTTACCTACCAAGATGAAAATTTTCAGAGACCTTATTGATTTAGTGGTCTAGCGGCAGAGCAGCGTGAATGAGAAGATTATTTGGGGGGGGTACAGAGCAATCAGCTGAAATGAGGGGGAAGATGAGGATGCTTAAAGAGCCAAATACTACTTACAATAATCAAAACAGGAAGATTGCTTTCAGAAAAGCTGATCTTCTAAAAAAAGGAATGTGCTAATGAGATAATCTTGAAGCTGTATCAAAAATTTAACTTACAGAGAATGCTTCTCGTGGCTGTGATGAGAGAACTCTGAAAATACACGAAGTCTGCCAGAATTACATTGCTGTGTTTTTTAGTGCACTGTTCCAAAGCTGGTTAGATTTACCATGAAAATACTAAGTTTCTTAGTTGTGAGTTATGCAAGTGACAGGAGGCAGATTTAGATTATAAAAACTGGACCAGATTCCTATAGTGGTGGGTCTCCATCTGTAAAAAGAAGAAATGTTTTTTCTTTTGAACAAATGAAAATTTTGGATGAATGAGAAGTCTCCAAGTGAGAAAACACAGGAGCAGGCTTACAACATTGAGCAAATAACAACACCTAGAAGACACAAACTATTGAACAATAAGCTTGCCAATAAAATTTTTTTTTTTTAATTTGGGGGGTTTGGGGATGATACTGGATTTTCTCAAGTAAAAGAATATAAGGATATAGTAACTTTTGTTTCTCTCGGGAATCTTAATGCATGCTTATACTGCAAGTTGTTTATTTGTGTAAGGGAATGATCATCTCAGGAGTTGACTGTGTGAGTTAATGTAAATACCTCTGCAGTGTGGACACTCCACTGTAAAGTGAGACTCCCTCTGTTTCTCAACATTCACTGCAAAAGTTACTGTTGTGCCACTAAACTTACTTATGTGTAATCAAGTACTTCATAATTCACTGGAACCCTGGGTTGGTTGAAGCCCTTATGCTCCTGTTTCTGGCCGTTCTCCAGTTCTCGATCTCAGGGCATTTGCTGTGCAGCACACTTGAATCCGTCCTGCCAGTACTGATTGTTGTGTATGTACTGCTGTATGTATTTTGTCTTACTGGGTACTTCTAGTTATTTCTGTGTTCATCTTCCTGGCAGAATACTGACTGTGGACCAGCTAGTACAGAACAGGCACAGAGGGCAGAGTATTTAACCCTGTGCCATTTAAATGCTGAATAGGTAATGCCTATTTCAGACCTAGTTCTCACAAACTATAGTGTTTGGAGAATGCTCGTTTTGTATGCTGGTAACTGATAATTAGCAGTTGATACAATTATCAAAAGCCCGTGATCTGAAAATGAGACTTCCTTCAAAGCGTCTTGCCTCAAATTAATATTTTAGGTGGCAAACACAGTGTTTTATATAAACTGTATTAGAATTTTTTTTCCCTTTCTTAAAGGAGAAAATAAAAGGCATATATAATTACTGTTGTTTTAAAGGTTTAATGTCTCTGCTTAAGGTAACATTGTGTATACATAAGATTCCTAAATTGAATATAATGTTTTCATTCTGTTGCATCTAGTTAATGTGTCTTAGAGGACATACTTTTTTTTGTACTTGGGAACAAGTTGGGTTTACCATGAAACAATTTAAAATTCTTTGGCTTTACATCACATCCTTAATAAGTATTAAATACAGGAGAGTTCGCAATCATAGCTGCTAATTTAAAGCGTATTGGAAACTGGTATTTTGTCAAAGTTGGGTCATGTTCAGTTTGCTGTGGCAACGTGTGTTGAACCCCTGATTTACTAAATAGCTGTGGGAATTCAGTTTTCTTCCTTCCCTTTTCCTGCACATCTTCCATTAGTACCACCTTGTTTCAGAGTAGGTTTTTTTGAGTCTCCTGATTTCATAGCACCTACCCAGTTACTCATGAGCAGCTTGCTCATACTGCACTTACATGATTTGGGGGGATTTTTTTAACTGAGTTCAAGTGTCTTAGAGCTCACGGCAGGGATATTGTCTGTGAAAGCAATGTGCCTAGATACAAAGAACTAGTAAGAATGGTGAATGTGTGCAGAAAGCATGATAGACCCTCTTGTTTTATGCTTGCACGTGTTTCCAGCTAATACGCACCATATTTTTCTTAATTCATTAACCAGGCCAGCTGTTTTCCTGGAATATAGGTCCCTCACTACTCTTCAAAAATCACAGTAAGAATTTCACTTTGCATTACCATTTGTATTTCCAGTTGTGTATGTTTACAATCTGACCTAACCACAAAAACGGTGGCATTAAAAAAGACTCAAAGTTGTCTTATGGGCCATCATACCTACATGTTCATTAATAAATGTGAATTAACTCAATATTTATTGTAAAGCTAAGTAAATTTTCTTTCATTCCTCGAAATAAATTTTAACTACATAAAAAAAATTAACTCTTACACCTTAAATCAAACACCAGGAAATGTGTCCAAGTGCTTCACTGTGAACATTTCTAGAAAAACCTTTAAAGTAACTGCTTTCACAATTTCTTAAAACTCTTAAAAATAAGCAGTTGCATGGCCAGTTTAAAGGAGCTAGTAGCATCATCCTCAAGTCAGTTGTTACTGACATGCATGAACACAGAGAGAGGGTTGTGAAAAGCTCTTTAACAGCTGGTAAAGCTCCACCAAAAATCCTGGTCTTGAATGTTTTTGTCTTTTCCCAGATTAGCAGGCATGTTCAGAGTCCCAAGCAAGTACAGAATCTGACCTTTCTGGGGGGTTGTTCCTACTGAAGTTGTTTGGAACAGATCTACTTGAAAGAGAAAAGTGTAAATGAAAAGTAATTTGATTAGCTGAATGAAAGTTAAGCAGATTTGCGGAAGCCTGGGGAAATCATATGTACTACTCCCAAATGAACCCACAAATTTCTTGCCTCCTTGAGATTCAAGAAGCAATCCTGACTTGTCTGCTGTTTGTTGGAAGCTAAAAGACTTGTTTGTTTTCCCCATGCTGGACTCTTCGTTCGGTGGCCCTTAGCGAGGACCTCATTCAATCCATGCACACTGGAGGATGCACACCCAGCTCAGCTTCTTGGCTGTCATACATACATCAAACCTTTCATAGTAGGGCTCTGCTTGCAACCCAATCTGTCTGACCTGCAACCAGGCTAAGTTATCTCTCTAATTCCTTAAGTGAGACAATAGCACTGTTAATATCCCTTTACCTTTTTACCGTTTGGTCACCTATTAAGTTGTTCGTAGAAATCAACAAATCATGTTTGGATTTTAATCTCAAGGCAATAAATGGGACAATTTGCATCTCGTTACTATTTCAGGCTCTTGCCTTGGGTGTGTTCATGTGGGTTTGCCCTAGTTCAGCTAAGCCAATGCAGGTTTGGACACAGATATACCTTGAGTTTATACTTTAGTATTTTCTTTGCTAATATAAGAACTGGGCATAAACCACCATCATCAGACAGAAGTTTTGAGGTATCTTTGAGTAGCTGCATTAGAACCTGAACCAAGGAATACCAGGGGGTCTTATACATGAACAACCTTAGCCAGGGCACAGATTTCCAGTCCATCATCAAGTGAATTGAAGATCATCAAGTGAATTATTCTTTCCAAATAATGAGGAAAATAAAACAACTAGCATTTTTATTTAACTGAAGTAAAGCCATATAGCAAAACCAGAAATGCCTAACTGCTCATGTTATAAGATGTGACGAAAAGTAAATGAATTCTTGGATCTAACGGTTACTGAGAGAGCTGCTGGAGAGTAGATGATAAGCCCTTGGGGATAATTTGTGTGTATTTACTTCAGATAAATAAAAACATTATAATCCTTAAAAGAATCAAAACATTAACAGCCATGATTTAACGCATTTGTTTCTGTTTGTTCTCTTTAATGCTAATGAATACCAGTTACTATGCTACTTACATGTTGCTGTTTTAATATTTACCACTTGTTTACTGTTATTTTTTTGATTGATTCAAAATTTCCTGAGATTTTAAGATACACGACAATACGCATAGTTTCAACATGCAGTTATAATGTCCTCTGTTTAGCAGAAGCATAGCTTTGCAAAACTAAAGAGCAAGAGTCTTCTATGAGCTACTTACTTTCATAATGCAATACTGCAGTAAACAAAAAAGGATGTATGATAAAGACATTGCACAATCATCTGATAAAAAGGATATTCAATCACATACAACTTTCACTTATCCTTGAAATGCAAAAAAAATCTTAAGATGAAAGAGAAACTGAGAGTTTGATAGATTTCCTTTGCCAAAACTCAATTATTCAGGATTAACAATCCATAGGATATAACCTTTGTGGCTTTTTTCCAGTTGCTCAGTGATGATGTAGAACTCTATTTTCAGGATATGCAATCTTGGCATGAACTGCTTCTAAACCCCAAAATTTTCAATTTGTTCCTTACATGGGATGCTATACATTCTTTTCTACTCTCTCTAATCCACAGTAGAAGCACATTTCTAGTGCATTAGATTTTATTTTTTCTTATCAAGCTAAAATTAGGTTCTGGATAAATCTAATGCCAAAATAAATAATTTTGTTTGGCTTAATTCTGTAGTTTAAATATAACTGCTAATCCTAACTACCTCCGGATAACTAGCATTTTAAAACAGCGTGATACAGGAAAGGGTGAATTTGGTTGCAGTAGCTGACGCCTAAACGTCAGTGATGGATTATTAACACGTCTAAATTGTCTTCTAAATAAGCCCTGCTAAGCAGAAAACATTGCTGCTGGTACAGTGTCATGCAGTCAGCGTATATGCGCTTGCGTCGAAGAGCCATGGGTGTTTTTTAGGGTCCCCCCTACTTGCTAGTTAATGCGCAGCCATCAGCCGACTTCGAAGGCTGCGTTGTAGACCCAAGTCACACACCACGCTTGCGGGAGCAACGAGTGAACGCGAAGGACCCCCTTCGGCCCGTGCAAGTTCTCGCTGCACGGGCAGAAAAGGGGAGAAGGGCGGGCTGGCAGAGCAGCTGCCCGACCGGCGGCCGCCCGCCAGAGCTGCCAGCTGCTTGGCAGCATGGTCTCAAACCCCGACCGGCACAAGGGCAGGCTGCGTGTCTGGCAACGGCCGGAGGCAGCTCCCAAGATTGTTACGATCCGCTGGATCCGTGGAGCTAATCAGGAGAATGGGCGTGATTAGATGGCAAGCATTTGCTGCTGGGTAAGGTTTCAGACCTGTGTTTTGAAGTATTATACGTGGGACAATGTCGCGGGAAGTAAGCTTGGGCACGGCCAGTTCAGCCATCGCAGACCTCAGCCTACAGCCGGCATGAGCAAAGGCTGCGTTTAAAATACTCCTCTGGGAGGAAGTATTAAAGCTGTTTCTTGCTCCAAAACACCCGAGCTTGCCGACGTGCCTAACCAACACAGTGTTGCTGCTGAATGCTCGAAACGTGTGTATGTGGGAAGTAACGCTTAAAAGTTCAGGTAAGTGGGGTTTTTTATGCAAGATTCTAGCATCAGCTTTGGACGTTCCATTGCTCCTGAACAATCTGTATGTCAAAGACAACAGGAAGAACATCCATTCCCACCCTAGTATTTTTTTACCCTTCATCAGCAGAGAAAAATACTATATTGTAATTAAAATGACTTAAAGGTGTGATTTCTCAGGAATCTTGAATCTTGTGCTCTCTGCACATGAAGATATTTCAGTCTCCACTTCTAGGTATTAGCTACCTGGGTTTTAGTTCATTTGGTGAGGCTCTTAACTTGGTTTTTCAACAGCTGTAGGAATATAACAATCACTATAATGGTCACCCTGTCTCCCACGATGGCTAGTGATCCTTCTAGAAGGCGATTCTCCACCGGAATGCCCTCCTGTCCTTCTCTGATCAGAGGTGAGAAGCTTCCTGACACAAAGGTTGCATTTGGATCATGCAAATCCAAGTGTTTCACAGCGATGAAGCCTCTGTATAGATCATGCCTTTTGGAGCCATTTTGTTTGTTTCCACCATATCCTGTGGCAAGAATTCCATGATGGAATTGTGCTGTGTAAAGAAGTGCTTCTTTTCTGTTTGCTTTAAATCTGATTTCACTGAGCGCCGACCAGTTGTCATTTTGCAAAAAACAGCAATTACTTGTTCCCTACTCATCTTTCACACTGTTACAGATATCATGTTCCTCAAGTTGTTTTCAACCTGGAAAGTGAGTTGCTTAATCTCTTGTGAAGAAACCATTTTGTACCTCTGGTCATTCTTTTTTTTTTTTTTTTCCTCCTTTTTCTGTCTCTCAGGTCTGTTGTACACTTTCTGAGGTGCATTGGAAGCACCACAATATTCAACATAAGGGCATGCCACAGAATGGCTCTATAGTATAAGTCTATTTTTTCCCCAGTTTTTTCCTAGGAATTGTTAATGTTCTACTTGCCTTTTGGCTGTCATAGACCACCGATCTTCTGTCTTGCAACTATGCAAAACTATGCAAAATCACTCCCAGAACTCTGTACTGAGAATGTCAGAGTAATTTAAAACCAACTGTGTGATGCAGTTAGTATTTTTCCCCATGACAATGAAGCTTATTACTCAGACTCTCAGTATGGAGATTTTTTTCCTAGCTCTATCATTTTGTCATCAAGAAACTTAGTCATGTTTTCCTTTGTCAGATTGTCTGTTAATATGTTGACCAGAGGCCCCCTAGCATGTCCCCAGAAGCCCTCTCAAGCCTTCTAGATTTTAAACTGGCCTTGAGAAGAGTCTAATTTATTTCTTGAGAGCCTCATTTTCTTGAGAGACTTATCAGAAAAAAAAAAAAAGCAAAAAACCTCCAAACCCATACCAAAGCAAGTGCATAGTATGGAGTAGATCCCTTTGTTCCCATGTCCACTCTTTCAAAAAAACATTAATAGATTTGTAAGGCATAACATCCTGCTGTGAAAGCTGTAATGATTCTTCATAATAATGTCATAGGTATACTTATGGCACTATAGGACTAGGATGTTACAAATCCACCTATATTTCAGATGCAATTCCTCAAATGAAGTACACACTTGGGAAAACAGTACACTTTATAAAAGCTAAGTCTGTAAGTACAAGTGGTTTGGTATTTTCAAGATGTGGAACTACTGCAATACTGACGTCAGAAGTTGGATCCCTTTCTTTGGCTCTCTCAAATAGAGCTCCTGTGTGTGATGCCAAAAATGAGTTGGGTGAGTAGGACAACTTACCAGCAGCTCTTTCACTGGTAGAAATAGTCATGAGGAAGAAGCTGCTGCTCCCAAATCAGGATCGCTGTCAGAGGTACCAGAGTGGTGCCTGAGCTAGCTGCCTTTTCATACTTCGCACTTGGCCTGGTCCAGCATGTTCCTGTTGTAACTCCTGCCCCAGAGCTTGCTCTCTTCTTACCAGCCCGCCCCAGAGCCCTCCCCTCCCATTAACTGTCCTTGCACAGCATGCTCTATTCTCTCATTCTCCTCTCAAAATATAATTAAATAAGCCCCCAATCTTATTTTTGATAGGGATTTATAAAAACTTGGTTTGTGAGCTTTCATCTCCCCTTCATTCCCAGTTTTAAAAGAGAATTATAGACCAGCTGGCTTGCCTAAAGTCCAACTACTAAGTCAGGATTTAAACAGGAATGTGCTTTGTTTTCAACCCACAATTGCTTCCTCTTCTAAAACGCAACTTTTTTTTTTTTTAATTTGGATTGAATACAGCATCTGTAAAATGATTTCAAACAGCTAATACAAAAGTCCCCAAAGACAAGCAGTTGTTTGAGGTTAATGTTATTACAGCTTTCCTCTTTTACTCTGACCCTTTTTCTAGTCATAATTTCATAAAGTGGATTGAGGCTTACATAAAGCTACTCACTTTGCATGCATTACAGCTGAAGGTTGCATTTCGTTTCTTGATTTTAGCAAGTATGCGGACTTCAACTAAGCTGTGATATGCCTAAGCACAGTTAAACTGCCTCGTCTCTGGGTGAAGAAAGTAAGCTCTACTTTCCAGATACAAATGATTAATAGGAAGCTATGTATGTTCATTGGATCTTTTTAGCCTTTTTGTAACATCTTCCTGCCAAAAGGGAATGTATATCCTATTATTAGTACAAGAAAATACTAAAAAAAGTTTTAGCACTATATAAACAATGCTTGATCCTTTGTAAGGTCAACTATTTTTCCTCCTGGAGATCTCTTCCCCTTGTATTCCAGACTGAACTAAAGATAACAGAAGCAACTGATTACCTCAAATCTTTCCCTGTTTTTTTTAATAGGTCACCCCTAAATTCAATGTATTCAACTTCTGCTTCAATTAAAACCAAATTCTTTAACCGACTTGTATGGAATGGATGATAGTAACAGTCAACATAGGTTAGCTCATTAAATTGTGCATAATTAGTACAAAACGGCTGTACTAACTTACAGTTCTTAGAGCACTCTTTGTTAATCATCAGGAGCTTGTCTTCCCAAGTAGAAGAATCCTGAGGCTCTGGCCATGAGAGCACATGAGGTTTTGTCCAGCTCTTCCTGTCTCCCTTTTGCATGAAGTAGTAACATAAAATAATCAGTATGCATTTAAGTGTTCCTTTCTATATCATACACTAACACCCCAACACCTGCTTTCTTACAGAAATTCTCCTGTGAACTACAAGGCACTTTTTCATATTTATTTGTCAAATCTTAAGAAGCTTAAAAGTTTAACTAGGTCCTGTAAACCATCCAATGCTAAAAAATCCAGCATCTGTCTGATTCCATCCCTACAACACACATACAGCTACCAGGAAAATTCCAACACACCTGTAAGTCACAGCACAATGAAAGCCAGGTGGCTCCAATTTTGTCAAATTAAATAACATGGTACAGAATGAGTTATGAGTCTTCCCTATCCTTTTGTAGCTGGTGCTTTTGGGAGAGTCAGTTAACTTAAATTTTACATTATTTTAAAATTTTAAAGTTGTATTTAAGAAATATTGCAACATCATTACTACCTCATTATAAAGGCTGTAGCTCAGCTGCACACATGACTAGATTGTTGGTTGAGAAATTGTATTTTAACAAAATTAAATAACAACGTTGCCAAA
This sequence comes from Harpia harpyja, assembly GCF_026419915.1. Lineage (NCBI taxonomy): Eukaryota > Metazoa > Chordata > Aves > Accipitriformes > Accipitridae > Harpia > Harpia harpyja. The sequence continues at coordinate 60,538,310 of NC_068941.1, read as the reverse complement.
ACATACCCCCTGTTATTTCTCAGATCAAGGAGTATCATGTGGAGCCTGACACCTGACAGGCTTAAAAAATTGTTTGGACATAAATCCTCTGAAGTACAGAAAAATGCTTTAAAGACCTTCTAAAGAACAGTTTACCCATAAGCTGTGCTCATTTTCCCTTTGATATGCACAAATTTAGTGCTAAGACATCTTAGATTCACAAACAGCCTTTTTTTCTTAACAGTGTCACAGTAACTCAAGAACTTACATCCACACAATTAGCTAATCAGAGTATTGCCTCTTGCAAAGTATGGAAATAAATTTAGAAAAAAAAGGAGACAATAGTTTTTATATAACAGTACATTTATTACAGCAAAGTAATAGGAAGCCTGAACAAAATTACATTTAAAGCAAAGCTAAGTAGCTGAGTTGTAACACCAGCAGGTAACACTGACCACAAGAACAACCTCTGAGAGTCTGACATGAAAGGTCAGACTGTCACATGCATCAACCTCCTCAGCATCACACGGACCTAACGGCTTGCCTCAGATAACCCAGGCATGACTAACCTTGGTGCAGTTTGTTGCTGTTATCTTGACAGCAGATGTCAGATGAAGGGAAAGTAACTAAGACATGTCACCATACAAGTTTTGCTGGCTATCACACTACACTTGTGATAATTACATTATTTTCACAAAGGAGGCTGACTTCTCTGTGGTTGTGTAACTCTCTCTTGCTGTAGCCCCAGCTGAAGGCTCCCCAAGGCTTACCTGCCTGTACAGCAAGCATCAGCTCTGATGATACAGCACAGCTACGTACCCATGACTCAGACTGCTGAGAAAGAGCTGTGGAAAAAGTCTGTAGAAAGATAGAAAGTGTAAAATTAAAGCCCCTGTTCAGACAGGGGTTCTTAGCAGTTCATGAATTCAAGAGGGCAAATACCGATTTGGAAAGGTATAAAATCTTAAAGGGAAAAAAAAAAAAACAGGGAGGCTAGTTAGTGTAACCTTTCTCCTCCCAGCTGCCAGCTGCCTGGCTAGGAAAGACTCTCCAAATGCCCTATCAGGGTGGTGAGCATTTAGCCTAACAGGTTGTTAAATCCAGAATCTCTCTTGTGTGTAGTAGCCAATTAATAGTTACTTTATACTTTTACATTCTATATACCCTGCTTGCAGAACCCCTCTGTGCCCAGGTAAAGATGCCCAAAGAAGCTGGTTCAAAAGAGGGTTACTAACCATTGGCATAGTATAAAAACAAACAAAAACACCCACAGAAGATGGGCTTCACCAACTAACAGTGAAGCACAAACTTTTCAGTAGCTGTACATTTTGTTTCCATGTGAACACCATCACTGTGTTTAGGGGAAATGTCTGCTCTTGACTTCCTGAGATACTTCATTAAAGTTTTTATGTCATGCTGTTTGTATAGAGTGCATGCCATCTCATTTTTTCTCAACATCTACTAACCTTGGATTGTGCCCAGACCATAAACTGTTCCAAACTACTGGATCTTCTTGCTCATTATGAATGTGACACATGCTTTTGATATCCCTGGCAAAGTGGATTTTTATGTAAAACTGGCATATTAAAAGTTGGTTCAGCACAGTAATTGCAGTGTGACCATACCGTAATGAACTTCTAGCTTAGTACTTTTAAAACGCTCCATAAACAAGGAGTCAGTTCAAAGACTGGATAGCTGCTTAACTGCAAAATCATTTAAACATCCTTGCACTCTTTCCTTTTGACGTAGAAGACAAACATTCCAGCATATGGCATTTTGCTTGCTACACAAAGTATTATCAGCATCTAAGTACAACAGACAAATTTATTTTTTCAGCACTAAGAACTAAATTGCACTGGAGGGAGAAAAAAAAAACATGCTGAGAAGAGTAAGGAGAAGAAAAACTAAAAAGTGCATTACAAGAAATTGGTATTTACTATGAACAGAACTATCTAACATTATGCAAGCACTTCCAATAACCCTATTTACACCAAACCAAAGACATTATTTCTTCTCTACAGAATAAGGCCTTGAAGGAAGAAGCTGAGCCACAGGATTTTTATCATTTTCACCACATCTGTAAATGGGATGAAAGGAACATTATTTAGCTGAGTGGCACCTTGGTTTTGATGTAAAATGTGCAGCTTCTTCGTAATTTCTCCAAGAACTCTGCAAAGTCCCTGAGGATAAAAGAAATTACCCTTAGATTCATCAGCATGAGTATAGTTTTATCCAGGCGGTCCTCCTAGGCAATGCCAGAGCTTGCGATGTATGCTTAGCATGGATAGTGGTGAGATGTGCTTGGTAGGGTCTCTGTACATTTTTAGAGCAAAGCACGCTAAATGAAGAATTTCGATTAAAACATGAAAGAGGTTATGAGGTTATTATTTTCACTGTTCAACAATACAGAAAACAACACAATGCTTACAGTATTTATTTTCCTAAGTCTCTAAAACTTGTCCATGAAAACTGATTTCTGGCAAATTCAAAATACCACACTGGCACAAATACAATGGCTCTTTCCTCCCAGCAATTAAAATTTGAAAGAAATACACTTGTCTTGCATTTGTTTTCAGGCTATGTTTCTGACTGAGCTTTCTAGCCCTTTTAAACAACAGACAAGACTTAAGTGGCTAGTAAAAAGCAATCAAGGTCTTTGACGAACATCTGAGCTGGAACAGGGAACAGGTCCCACAGCAGAAATTCCAGGACCCGTTTCAGGACGAAAACAGAGGGGCCTGTAGCATCCTGCATTCTTCCCTTCATACAGCTACAAGACTCCTTTGTATTTGGGACAATTTGGAATTTATTTAAAAGCTAATTGGAACTTGTACACCAGAAAAAATACTGTCAGCTCATGGAAGAAGGCTGAAAAATGGAAAAAGCTGAAAAAGAAAATGTGTTTGGATTTAGGGTTCTGCAAGCTCCAGCTCCGACAAACAGTGGAGGTAAATCCCACCATCAACATTTGATTCCACTACACAGGTAATTGCTAGTAAGTGACCATCCTCAATTAAATGTGCTTTGGGGTCCTTATTTGAAATAGGTAAGGACACTGGCCTACATAAGCAAACATTTATTTAAGAGAAAATCTTCAAAAGCACTTAATCAGCACAGTAGTGCAAGGGCTTAATTAAGCTCACAACTGCTAATGGATTTAGGGCGACATTCATTCACAGTTATCTAAGCCTAGCTTGCTCCCTCCTTCATGCTGGCACTAGCAAGTTACCCCTCAGAAAGGTTTTCTGGCTTTGATTTTTTTTTCCCTTTTCTTATGGGCTTGATACCCAGCTAGAGCAGCAAGCTGATCTGGAGGGCTACACTGTTTCACGATCTCTATAGCTGGCACAAGAGAAGCACTGCCCATTTTGGCAGCAACCCTATTAGGTGAGCCTAAGCCAAAGTGCATTTTCTGCTAGCGGCCGAGTGCTTGCAGCTCTTGACATAGTATCATCAAGCAGCAGCAAAGTTGATGAAAACCAGGAATTTATTCTAACGGCTTCCTTAAGGACAATCCTTACTGCTGTAACATAGTGTTGCATAGTAAAAATCCATCAAAATCTCTCTTCTGGTAAGTAAACAGGTCCTGCTAGGATACTCCTCCTTATAGATTGCAGCCATGCACTTTAGAGCAAGAAAGGCACCATTGTCAATATCCTTGTCTAAATTCCTACATAATATATGCTGAAGAGACTCAGTCCAACAATTTCTCCATCAGACTTCTGTTCCAAGCTACAGTTAGAGCCATAACAAACTCACGTGGCAGGATTTCAAACAGGCCCTCTGCTCTCCTCTCTTGCAGGCAGCCAAGCTATTTACAAACACTTTCACACATTCTCCTGCCTGTGAGAAATGTAGGCCAGCTTACCACAAGCAGAATGTGTGAAAAATGCTTTTAAAAAGCCCAGCTGCTGGCCTGTTTTTCATAGACAAAGAGTGAAAGTGCTTTTTAAACACTCCCCTGCCTTCCACCCTGTAAAGCCTCCTTTTTCACAAAGGGAACTTTCCCCTTTCCGGGGAAAAAACATTACATGGGCTGTCTCCCTTGCCCCACCATGTATATGTTCCAGCACCACTCTTATACTACCCTCACTAAGGCTCTGGCCAAACCATAGTACTGGATGGAACCCACACACACCCCAAATAAACAAACCAACCCACCCTCAACTGTGCCTGCTTTTAGATTCTCAATATTTCAATGTATTCTTAAATATCAACATTATCCATAATTATTTGATTCTTAAGTAAAAAAGTTGGAAATTGAAAGGAGTTATATTTGTTTTCATACAAGTAGTTAATCCAAATTAATGCCGATTAGGTGAATAATCAATACTCTGCTACAGCTAAAGCAGAAATTCCTCAGAAATGGGGGATTTAAAATTAGCATGAAAGGTATGTAAGGTAAAAATGAAGAAACAAATTTAATTAGAATCTATAGATACAGAATATTTCCCTGAATAATGCTCAGATTTTAATCAAAATGATTAAAAATTAATATTTTTGATTAAAACCCATGATTTTCACTATATTGTCCAAAGGTTTCAAACAAGAATACCACTCAACATGCAAAATAAAATGTGAATTTATTTTAGATTTCAAGGTTGCCTATCTGGGACTAAGATGCTGAAGGAATTGATCCTTCTTTCTCATTCAATCCCAATTTTGCTTCACATTCCTTACAAGTATGATGACAATGCCTACAATATTGAAAGCAGATAAAATATTCAAGAATTTTGCTGGATTTCTTCTAATACAACCATATAGCATGCTGGCAAATGTTCTTGAAGAAGTAATCTCTTGCCTATATTCTCCAATTTTTGTAACTGCTTTATGGGACATAAACTGCAAAAGATGACATCTAAATGTCTCATCCAATAAAACCCCGTTAATTATTATTAACTACTGTTTCCAGCAATTGCCAAAATATAACAGGATTCTCTAAGCAGGAGAAGACAGTCCTTGCCATTGTACCTATCAATAATGAGCAAACAGAGTTAGGAGCAAGACATGTAATACAAAAGAGTGACGAATAGCCACTTTGTGTAACACCAACTGAGGAAAGTAATAGCTTTGTGATGTGGGGGAAGAATGGAAGTAGAGAGATATATGAACAATGAAGAAGCTTCCCATTATCAGTCAGGCATTTTCATAGGCATAAAAGCTCACGTTGGTATGGGGGAAAGATGTGGAAAGACAGAGGAGAATGATTTTGTGGTAGGATTTTTGGAAATGTATTTTGCGTGTGAAAGGTGCATATAAGAAGCCATACTGAGAATGAAAAGTAGTACTGGCAGTTGAAGGAGGAGCTTGGAAGGAAGTCAGAGTGTGGTTTGACAGGAAAGAGTACTTTACGTGAAGTTTAGAAAACAATGACTAAAACACGGAGGTGACAGGTGACAGAAGGCAACCATTGAGATCTATCATATGGGTAGAGTTGCAAGGTGGAAAAAATCCCCTTGCAGTTTGTGCTCTTTATGGTTTGGCATGACAGTATGAGGTTGGACAAAGCCACAGAGGAGGAGGTTGGAATGTGGGCTGACATTGAAATTATTAAAATATGAGGCTAGTGTAAAAAAAATCTGGAGTATATTTGGCCCAATGTATGGTACAAAGGAAGACTCAAAGGGCCGAGTGATATCGTAGATGATCATCAGACGCTTAGAGGCAAAATACTACGTGAAAAGAGAACTAGTAACTGCTGTTCCATCACACTTAAAAGTATGATAATTTCATTTAAATCATGGATTTCCTAATAACTTGTATTACACTGAGTTTAATTTGCATTTTCTGAAGAATATTTAGTAGTTTCTAATATTGTCATATATAGCCTAAGAATATGAGTAGTACCTCATGACCTGATCACAGAATTTAAATTCACAGCTTTGCTGCATATAATTTTTACTATGTTTTAGACTATTTTGATCTAGGATTAATAATTTAAATAAGCACAACCCCTTTTTGTTGTGGACCAAATGGTACAATACCAATTTTCTGGAACTTTTTTTAGCATTCTCCTATGCATGACAGCTTTCCAATGGCAAAACTTAAGACTTCAGCAACTATAAAGACAGATGAGAAAACATTGTTAATACAGGAGCTTAAATCAAGAGTCTGCAATTGGCTCCATTTTAATCATATGACAAATCGCATGTATCATGTCTTCTCAAAACATGTCACAAACACATGAGAAGTTACACAGGGATGATTTCAATAACTATTGAAAACCAGCTACCTATCATGAGACATAGCAACTGGTCCAAAACAATGCATACAGGAAAAGGACATCATATTCAGATGGAATTATAAGATTTCAGATGGAATTATAAGATTTCAGATTGAGAGGAACGGATTATAAGGAAAGCCCACAATGAAATTAATTCACAACGTCAGCACTAATTTCTCTCACCCCTGTATGCACACCATGGTATATTTCCAATGATCAAAATTTTAACACTATCTTCTCTGGGCTTCTAAAAAGCTAGAATGTCAGCCTGCCATACTCTGGCACCGGGGCTTTCACTCATTACAAAGTCAGAATAAAAATAAAAATATTCAACATCCTCAATTTTCTGTTGACCTTCTGCTGAAGAGGGAATCAACTTCATTTCTTGCCATTTAAGAGCAGTACTTTACTGTACTGTATGGTTTCTGTGCTTTTATTTTTCTTCACCGACATGTTCACGAATTAGTTAAGATCAGCCAAACGAACATATGAAAAGGAACATACTATTTTATATATTATACTACGATGGCTCCTTGATACCATAAACTGTGTGATCTGCTAAGCATGGCTGATCAATGTGGCTGACATTATTTATAAAACAAAGGTGAGACTGGAGTTTTTACCAATTTGAGAGGATATATTAAGTAAGTATGAGCTGCTACTGAAAATGTTTACATTAAAAGAACCTTATTTCATACCTTTCTTTTTAAACACAGCAGAATTCTGATTCCCTAAAGCACTGCGGTAACATCTCATAAATTCAAAAAAAGGAAGAGTTTGAAAAGAGATTCAGAGAGATGCATCCAAGGTCTGCATATCGCCTGTAAACAATCTTTCCTTTCCTTTTAGAATTGGGTACAACTTACTTGCCATCTTAGGTAATGCACCAAATCTTGGGCTTGCTGAGAAAATGCCTAAAATAAAAGGGAATAGTCAGAAAGCTTATTCACTTGAGGAATTCACCAGCATTCAAAACCAAGACAGTATTCTTCCTACAAGCTTTTGCATTTCTGAAGGTGAATGCTGTACAAAAATTTAAAAGTCCATTAACTCAAATTTAGGACATCCGGGCTCTTTCTATTCCTCTAGTTCTTAGTGCATCTGTTTTGGGGCATTCCTAAGTCATAGGAGGAAAAAAATCTGGACTTTGCAGTATTCAGTTCAGGCAGGGGTTCGGAGTGTAAATCAACATGAAAGCAGCATGGCTGCCACTGGTGACACCTGCAGCACTGTCGGAGGAGGAGATGGTGGTTTATCTTTCAGCACAAACCAACCTTGCAAATATAATAGTGAACTGAAATCTCTTACTCAGGGTCCAGCTCCTCGTGCTGCAACAAGCAGGCCCAAACTGTTCTTCAATAGTTTTCTGTGGCTATTGATTAAACTTGTGTTAAACTGTACCATGGGTATCTAGCCTCCTCCTCTGGAGAGGAGAGATCATACATTTTGGCCTTGTAACAGGAGAATACAGTGTGCTGAATAAGAAAACCGAAAGATTATCTTTAGCTTTTCCCACCAAAATCTACCTCCCCCCAGTAAACACCAGGAGGTGGAACCAGTATGGCTCTGAGTGCATGTGGGTCTGCCAGAGGAGTGCCATGCTGTGGAGGAGGGCTCCACGCAGCAAGATTACCATGGCAAAGGGAAGGGGAGTGAACACTGTTTGCACTGTTACATGCATTCAGACAGTGTTAATGAGGCTCAGAAGCTCCAGCTTCTTCTAGAGCCACTGTACTGTGTGCAGTCACCAGAGAGGCGTGTGTAGACAGAGAAGCATTCAGTCTATGCTAAGTGCAAGGGCCTTCCTCCACTGGCATCTATGCAATTTTAAACTGGGTCTCTCAGGGGAGGGAGGAACAAAACTGTTGTTTGTTTCTAAACAGGCCCTCCCCTAGTTGTTGACACACAGTAATGATTATTTAATATGGGCATTTGTTATTTCACAGCTGATCAGAAACATCCAAGTACAATGGAGAGAAACTGAGTACCCCGTACCAGAGGCTGACATGTTAGCTACTGAGACAACCCCAGTGTCCTTCCTACCACTACTCACCCTTTTTCAAATGCATAATCCTTTGCTTTCCTGCACACACTCTCCCTTGCTCCTTCCCTCCCCGTCTGCCTACAAGCTTATAGGTCAAGGAAGCAGTAGGGAACCCACATCAGCCTCTTGTGGTATAGCACCGCTTTTAGGTTTTCTACTCTAGTCCTCCTGATCATCTTAGTAAAAAAGAAAATGAATGTGATGAGGAGGAAACATGGTAATAGTGGCTGGAACAAAACAAGGGACTTGCAGTCACACACAGTGACAAAAGGCTGAGCCATTTCCACCTCCTCCATTTGCTGTCTCCCACCACCCATGTCTTAGAGCCCCTGGATTCTTTTCTGCTTCTTGCTTCAGATCCTGTGATTTTTGTCTTCTCCTAACTGCCCTTGGTGTAACCAGTTACTGATGCAGGCTGAAGGATTGTCTTATTTGCTCCTGTGGGATACACCCATCTCAGTGGTCTTCAGGGTGGATGCCCTTCACTCTTTACCCAAAATGGTAACCTCAACCTTATTATTAGTCAAGACCCCCAGAGGGAAACTCAAGGTGCAATGCGTAGAACCAGGCTCATCCACAACAGAAATGGAATACAATTCTCTTTTGTTTTAGCATGCAGATCGCAAACAATCTCTATAAAAAACCTCTGTCTCCTCACTTTGGCAGTATTCCTTGTCCCTTTGCACCACAGCTGTATTCATATTGATATATGGTCACTGTAAAAACATTGCCAGCATTTTTCAAATAAACCAACACTTAGAGCTACAGTACCTGATTCTAATGCCCCTGCTCAGGTTGTACTACGCTCTGCCCTACAAGCAACCCCAGTGAAGACTCTATACATGTGACCATGGTGACAGAATCTAGCCACCAGTCTTTGAACTAGTGAATTCTCTTTTCAGTTCACAGTCTTACAAAAGAATGACTGTGGCAATGCATACATAATGATCGAATCACTATAACAATGATGGTGATGAGTGAGAGGAATATTCATCTTGAAAAACAGCAGGCTTTAGGGAAACTTGCATTTCAGTAGTAATTCCAGAGTCTCAACTTCATAACTGAGGACCATCACGTATTTTTTATGTTTACCTTTTGAGGCTAGCCCCTGGGTTACAAGCATGCTCCCAAGAGACAAAGGAAGAGCTGTAAAAATAAAGAGGAGGAAAGAATCTGGTATGAGCCAAAATTTGTTAAATACATTACTCTTTTATATGTTAAGTGTTTTATACATTAAATGTTTTATATGTTTATAATGTTAAACACATTACTCATCTTCTAAACATTAACTTTGCATACTGTCTTAATCACCTATTACATCTGCTCATTCAGATTACTACCTCTTCAAAGCAAGGATGTGTTCACGCAGTGCCAGACATCAAGCATGCTGTAGCACCTGGAGCTAATTCATAATATATATTTATTAAATAATAGCTTCCATAATCTGAATATCTCCTCTCAGTACTGCAACACTAGTAATGACAGCAGCACTGATTAAATGCTGAAACCCTTTTCAATCTTCTACTTTCAGAAAATGTGTAATTTAGATACAAACTGACATGGTGGACTTAAAAGGCACTAAAGCACTGAGTAACTGATGTTTTAGATGTCCTAACACCTAAAGAATTTCACAAACCCAAGACACATAGCCATGCCTGCCTTTCATTCAAAGGCAAGAATAACTATGTAATAAAGTAAAACATTCCTAAGGTTGTTTTAATAATGGACTTCAAGAATAGAACCAGCTCTATGATTGCTAAAGTAAGTTCATATTAAACAAGACCTTACTTCAACCACCTTTACCTGCAATGATTACACAAATAAATCAATTAACCCTATAATAACACATCACTCACCTTAAAATAAGACGACAAGAGTTAACCCACAATAATACTCCAACAAAACCCAATGTATTACAATAAATGGCATGGCATTTTGCAGCCAGTTTTGTGTAAGTACATCAAGAAGTCATTCTCAGCGTGATAAGAACAAGTTTGGATTACTCACCTCTGTACTAGAAACTTTCCTTTTTGCATTCTTCACAGATCTTTGCAATTTCTCCAGCACTGTGAATGTGAGAGATGGGACAATAGAACATTGGCTGAAAAGATAAACTTGGGTTAGCTTATTGAATTTAATCTCACAGGAAGAAAAAAATAAATCAATTAAATAAGACAAATTATTTAAAAAACAAATAAAATACAATGCAAAAACCAATCAAACAAGCAAAACTCCTTGTTCTGTTGTTAGCAGTGTGATGAAATACTTGATACGCCAATACAGAAACAGAAAGAACTACATAGGTTTTAAGTTAAAACCACTCATCCTGTTGGTCTGTACTTTCCTAAAATAGCTCAGCTGTTGCTTACCCCAGAAATATATTGCTTTATTTCTGTTAGCCATTTCATTCTCATGAGCTACATCATCGTTCTGGGAAAGAAATGACAGGAAATAAAGGCAGAGTGGTAGTTTCTAAAAATGAAGTTCTGCCCTGTACAGAAGTCAATTTAAGTTCAGTAAGAGCAGATTTTGCAAGTATTCAGAAGAGGGTCAACATAAACTCTGTCAGATTCCCCTAACTAGCCTAACTTCTTCTCTGAGCAGCTTAAGTACATTCATGGCATTAACTGAACTCAACCATACTGGCTTCACCCTCATAATAATCAGCTTGCCAACAGGCTTCTTTTAGGCTAATGGTAGCTCTTTTTTTTTCCATTTTGATTGTGAGAAAAAAGTGACAGTATCTCTCTTGCATTCTACTATCCAGGGTACTGACATATAGATGTAAGTAGATTATTTTTCTTTCTTTAAGATATGACTTGATTATCAGTGTTAGCACTTGTAGTGTCATTATTGGACATGTGAAATACGTGAATATACTGGTTTTGGCTGGGAAAGAGTTCATTTTCTCCATAGTAGCTGGTATGGTGCTACGTTTCCAGTTTGTGACCAAACCAGTGTTGAAAATTCAGGGATATTTTAGTTATTATTGAGCAGTGCTTACACAGAGCCAAGGCCTTTTCTGTTTCTCACCCCACCAACACGTAGGCTGGGGGGGGGGGGGCACAAAAAGTCGGGAGGGGACACAGCTGGAACAGCTGACCCCAACTGACCGAGGGATATTCCAGACCATACGGTGTCATGCTCAGCATATAAAAGCTGGGGGAAAGAAGGAGTTTAAAATTAATTGTTCAAATTAGTTGTTCAAAGGAGTTCAAATTAATTGAAATTTTAACATTTTTCTGTAAAAACACAACATCTACAAACATACTTGTTCTTGAAAGCAAAACCAGACTTCACAGAACAAGCAGTGCCTTGGGAAAAAGAGCACATTAGTCTATTACAGGATTCTACCTCATTTTATGCCCGACTGATCCATGATTTTGTAACCATAATAATGAAATGCATTTATTGGCCGCAGCCACACATTTCACATTTTAGCTAATTAATATCTCAGTCCTTCTTCAAGCACTGCTCCCACTACAGTTAATGGTGGTGGTGCTGCTTGGGTAAACAGTACAGAACTGACTCCACTTCAGACCCTAGAGAACCAGTCCAAACTGGTTTCACAGCAAGGTCACAGCAAATACAATAAAATCCAAACAGGCTGAGTAAAAGATAAGGAAATGTGTGTCAGGGTCCTAAGTGCGCCAACAGGCTTTGCAACCTTTCTGCCCCCATACACACCCTGCCAGGGGTTTAATTGCTTGGGCTCAAAGTCAGCTCTCATATGGCACAGTTGTGTAACACTGAATTAGACTGCTGTGAAAACAGCGAATCTGGGAGAAGGAGCTGCAAGAAGCTTTGCCCAGGGCCTCTGCCTCTCGGCTCAGGAGCTGCATTTAAGCTCAGGCCCTCACCTTAACTCTGTTGCAGGTACGCCTGTACCTGGCATTTTACCATGATGATCCCTACCTTGCCTTGCTAACTTGACCTCCTGGCTTGCCTTATTCCTATGGACTTGCCTGGCAATCACTGACTGACTGTTAGCTGACCCTGGTTAACATCACTGGATCTGCTCTGCTCCTCTTCTTTCGGTACTGTGGGACTGTGCTCCTTGTCCCTGAGGTCACAACCCCTGCCCAGCTTGCTGTCACTCGTGGCTCCCAGGTCACCTTTACTTGCAGATCAGCCCACTTTGGCTGCTCTCTGGCAGTGACTGGTTAGCAACAAGGTCATACCCCATTTAAATTCCTCAATTTCCCCAGCAGAGGGGGATGCTCATCTTCTGTACAGCTGGAGGGCAGGTTTTTGTGCGGTACTGTTCCCTTCTCCCCTTCTGAATACATACATGCATGCACAACTTGATGGGGACAGGTTATACTGGACTAGTACTCAGACACTAGTTCATAACTAGTTTAACTAGCATAGCATAAATCAGAGCCCACTATCTTAAGACTCAAAAGCTACTAGCCCTCTGAATCTAGTGAATCAGGAAGAATAACGCATAGCCCTTTCTTCTCTTCATTTATATGCTTAAGCTAACAGACATCTGGTTCTCTCTTCAGTGAGAAACCAATGCAAAATCCCAGTTATTCACTAGCAATAGCATCAAAATTAAAGGGAGGAAGCCCAGTTTACCCATCCAGTTTGCTTTAGTGGAGATGTCCGACTTTCCTGTCGGGTTGTTTCGGAAGACCTTGTCTCTTTCCTTGTACCCTGCTGCTGATCTTGGTCGGCAGAAATTATGTGTTTTACACTTGGCTACCTCTCTTTCTGCTAGGTACAAAGGTAAAAAGCCAAACTGTCATATTGATACTGTAAGTTCAGTGTTCACCTAGAAATAGTAATGACCAAGTTGAAAGGAGTATGTTTTTTTACAGCAGATAGCATCCACTGATCTGTTTATGTACAGCTTACAGCACAGTGTATCACTTGCAATACAGAGTTGTGTGTAGCCTAATTCAAAGAGTGAAGTCGGTAAGTACAATCAGATGCTGGATCATGACCTAGCACAGCACTCTCAATCATAAAGAAATGTGAACAAACACGAGCAGCTCATCCAAAACCTTTCTAATTTTCATTGTATTGCAGGTCAAAAATTTAGCTTCTTTAGTGTGCTGTCCAGAATCACTGTACTGCTTCTATCCTCACTGGTGTCATCTGAAGTTTCGATTCCACAGGACCCACAATACAAGCCTATCACAAACCACATCTGCGTTTCCAACAAACACAATTCAGTTACAAACGTGCTTTCAAAAAAAAAAAAATCTGTAAGAATAAATAGATTCCAAAGAGTTTTAGAGTTGCAGTCTTCCATGCCTGAGAACTGTGTTGCTAGGGAAAAGTAAGAAGGAATCCCATTTATTTCTGGAGTAATTCAAACATCTAAACTGTGATTTTTACCTAGCTCTTTGCTGCATGGTCTGGCACTTTATTTATCAACATACAGGGCACCAGGGCACCACTGCTTTTCAAAAAGTATCTTCCAAGAATGGTGGCACTGAGCAAGGCTAAGGTGACTGCGAAGGACAGAGTTAAACAGGAAACATATGCAAGAATTTAATAACCTGAATGTTTTTTGGCATTCATAATATCACTCTATAAACCACTTCCTACACTTATTTTGGGGTCAGTTACACAGCTATAAAGTTCAAGCAACGTCTGCTTCACGCACACTGGATATTCAGACAGCAATGCTTTTATAAGTAATGGAACAGAAGCAACACGACCTTCTCTCCCCTTGGTAAAAAGACTCAATTAAGCATTGCATTCACACCAATCTGCACTTTATTCTCAGCCACTCTCAAAAATGACAATATGACCACTGTGTCTTTGAAAAAATTTAAGTTTGAAAATCCATATAATGTTGGCAAAGCCCACAGCTCTTCACTGTCTGCATCACCCTGACTAAGAGCAATTTAATTTTCCCTCAGTCTCTCATCACTTAATGCAAAAAAGGAGATAAAAATGAGAAAAATGCATAAAACTTTAAAGAGGTTTACGTCAATCGAAGACACAAAATTTTCTTATACTTATCTGCTTTCTTATTATCTGCTCATGAAGCCTATCTGTGCAGACGACTGCATGAAAAGCATCACTGGAAAGTACTACTGACTGATACGGTTTCTAACTGCTGCAACAGATTTTAAGTGCTCATCTTTTTCAGGAGGATAAAAAAGCTGAGTCACTGGAGAAAATAAGTAAAATGAAAAAAATTTAAGGAGTATGAATTAGGTTATAAAAATTTGCAGCTTGCCATTAACATCCTGTATTGTCTTCAGCATACATTTCTCCAGAATTGTAAGTTATTCAGCTACACTTCTGTTTCAACGTAACAAAGAATCCCCCAAATATGTAGCCCTTTAAGCAGCTTCCTGGTACCTCTCCCCCTTGGGATGAAAGCTAAAAGCTATACTGGCAAGAACAAAGCAAAGAGAGTCAAGGTCATCAAAATATTATTTAATTGAATTATTAATATTAGTACTTAGCACACATGCTGCCTCGCCTCCTATCTGAGGAATGTAAAAGTGTTCCCAGTATTCTGGGGCATTGTGTCTTGGAAAGACAACTGTCATCCCCCCAAAATAACTTTATTTGCATTGACCTATTGAAGAAATGTAACTTTCCTGCATATTTTGATTGTAACACTTATTGCTGTTTTCTCAACCTAATTATGTAATTGTTAAACTGTATATTCTCTTAGCTGCCTTGGGAAGAATTCCCCGATGATGTTTTTCTTCTGTTTAACTGAAATACATGATTAAATCAATGTGGTTTGCAAGGATCAAATATTCAAAAAACTTCTTCCTATTCTACAAGAAGTGTTGTGGATCATTTACTTATTGACAGAAGAAAAGACTAATGTAAGACTCATGAAAGATCTCACGGTTTTGATTCTTCTAACTGGCTGATAAAGAAGCAGCACGCAAAAAGATAGCAAAGTTTTTCGGATGTGAGAATTGTCAACTTCATATGCTCTGTTTTCAATAAGAAGCCTCCTTCCAAATAGGAATGGTGATCAGGTAATTTCCAAGATTACTTGGGGGAGAAAGCAGGAGCCAAAATTGCCTGTGTTAACTGGTATATGCAGTAGACTGTGATCTATAGCGGATATACTGCGCATTTGCCCAGGGCAGGTGCCACTGAAGGACAACGATAGGACTTCAGAGAAGCCCTTCGAGGACTGAGTGTCCATTGTGAGGAAGTGGGGAAGACGATGATGTTTCACGTGTACCTTCTGAACCAGCTCTTTATTTTAAATCCAGCCTCTTAATTCGAAGGAGAGTCAACAGCTGCACCAGGCCTTCGACGAAAAGCTCCCTACCAACAACTGGGCGGACACCCCGAAGCGGGTGAATGCCTCTTGCTTGCCCAGCCGTGCCCCCGCAGCACCTGCTCAGACGCCTGCTGACAGTCACTCACCCAGGGCACAGCATGCCCAGCGAGAACAGGGTATTACTTTGTACTTGCTGCTTGGGCCAAGGATGTGGCCGGGGACGTGCAGAATGCCAGGAGGTCTGCGTTTCGTGGAAGGGAAGAGTGGTTGCCACCAGGCCCTGGGCAGGCGTCCGCTCCAGCCGAGCGTGGCCTTCCCCTCCGACCAGGCCACCGGGCCTGTTCCACCCAGCCCAGCCCGCCTCCGCGCCACGGCCCCGTGGCCGGGCGAAGGCCTGTGGGGACAGGGAGAGGGCAAGGTGTCGGCCGCTGGCGGGAGACTCCCCTTATGAGCCGCCGCCTGCCCCCTGCCCCGGGCCGGCCGCCGAGAGCCAGGCCGGCCCCGGCCTTCCTCCCGCCGTGACGCCGGAGAAATCCGGAACCGCGGAGCTCAGCCCCTCCGGGACGGAAAGGAGGAGACTGACGCTCCCCCGGGCCGCGGCGCGGAAGGTGGCTGGCGGCGGGCCGCGTCCCCGGGGCAGCGCTCAGCCCCCACCCCGGCGGGCCGCCGGGCCAGCGGAGGAAGGGAAGGGGGGCGGCCCGGCCCATCCGCGGCGGGGCCCGCACCGCCCGGCCCCGGAAGCCCGTGAGGAGCGGGGGCCCGGCGGCAGAGCAGCCAGGGCCGGGCGGGCACCGGCTCCGTCCCACGCCCGTCTCGGCCTTCGGGGGCCGAGCTGCCGCTGGGGCAGGCTGCCGGCCCGCCGACCGCTGCCGCCGGGCTCCACCGCCATCTCCTGGCCGCCGGCGGCAGGGACGGGCGGGGCGGCCAGCCCACGTCCCCCGCGGAGCCCCGGCGAGCTCCCCTCAGCCGCCGGCTGCTGCCTCCCACCAGTATCTGTTACTACACTAGCAGCTCAGGCCTCCCCAGGGGCTGCGCCGCGGGAACAGCAGTGAGCGGCAGGCTAGTAACATTCCTTCCGAGTTCTCCTATTTCCCCACAGAAATTCCGAACGCTCTTCTAGCGACGGTATTCGTTAACGAAGTTAACAGTCGCCTACCAGTGTACGACATAGGGTGCTGGGGGGGTGTCCTACGAACCGCAAATGTTTTGTGGAAACTTAATGAAATCTTGTTCTTTAAAAACGAAGCGACAAACTCCATTTTGACCATTTTGCAATGAAAAGCACCGCTCATCTACTTTGATTTTAATACCATGATGCTTATGTAAGTAAATCAATGCATTTCAGTATCAATATTAACAAGAAGTAAATTAAACAAATACTTTCATCAATCACAAATAACCTTTCAAGAAAAAGTTATGCTGAAAATGGCAGTTCGGGGTGGGGTGATGTTGTTCCCCTAGGAATATTGAAAAAATTGTCCACTTCATCTGAAATGAGAAATGCAATGAATTTCTTTAACAATAAGCTTTCTAAAACAAAACACGTAAACCTGAGTTCTAGTTTGCATTATATCTTTAATAAAAACTGTCTCAGTTTTCGTTTTGTTTGGGTTTTTTTTTACAGTGAGACGTAGTAGTTTTTAGAAGGGTATCCTAAATGGTGATGTGACACTTCAGTGCTTATCACGTAACAAGTAACTTGTGAAATCACCATTATAATTCCTCCTCTTGCATGACCTTGGTGTCTATATTTCATAATAAACATGACATAAGCCATAGTTCATTTTCTTAAGTCCAGAATGGCTTTCAACTTCCAGATGTCTTGGCTGCTTGAAGCCCCTTTGTGTTAAAGAATTTTCAAACGTGGGTTTCTCTAGGTTTGCTTTATTAACAACTCAGAGTTGGGCCACCACCACAGTGAATGGCACACTTCCAAAAGTTTCCAAACCTTATATACCCTTTTGCCACCCATTGTCCCAATCCAAAGTCTCTGTAATTTTCCAGCCGAAGTCTCTGTAATTTTCCAGCTGATTTTCTGTTCTCATATCATTATCATTCATCATCTTATCCATTCTCCATTCTCATGTCTCGGTTCTTCTGAGATTGGTGGTCATAGGCAGAAGGTCTCCAGTCACCATCATCACTTATCTTCTTACACTTCAAAGGTACCTATGAATTTCTAAAAAAACTACTCAGGTTATTACATTAATTTATCTTGTTCTGAAGTTAATCACTTACTCCCATGTCTTAGGTCTAAGATGTATGATCCTTCCTCTGTTGATTCAGCTTGACTGGATTTTAAGCCAGCCATGAAGAGGGAGTCTCATAGAACAATTAAGCAGCTCATAGATATTGTTTTATAGGCACCTGCATTCTATTAATCATATCTAAACCAATTTCTAATCATTAGTTTTATGTCTAATATGAATAGTCTTAAAACAATAAGGCTTAAGGCCTAGTTCCTTTTACAATTCCCTCCTTTTGTTTTTCATCGCACTCCTGCGATCCTGTTGGTAACTCCACATTTTCTTTTCTATCTTCTGTATTATCTTAGAGCTACAACTTATACAGCATTGAAACAACACAATCACACATACTACTATGATTATAATGACGAGTACTATTACAATTAACTTTTTCACCCAAGTGGCCAAATTTGGAAACCAAGATGTTAACCAAGAAAAGGTGTCAGAAAATCCCCAGGATGTATCATCTCTTTGAATTTGTTGCATCGTGGCACTAACCTCCCAAATTTTTTGCACGTCATTAATTCTCCTGATCGATCAGTATACATACAGCAGCTGGTATTTAAGACAGTACAAACTCCACCTTGTGAAGCCAGAATCATGTTTAAGGCCATTCGGTTTTGGATAGTCATTTTTGAAAGTTCAGTTACCTCTTTCTGGAGAGTAGAAAGTCCATGTGCAGTTGAATTTGCTAATTTTTCCATTTCCCCAGAGACATTTAAGACTGCTTTCTCTAATTCACTTACTCCCAGAGCCGGAATCAGCCATCTAACAAATGAATTAAATCCTGTTGACCTTTCAATCAAGGGATTAGTGTTCTTCGAATTCAAGTTAAAAAGGTTCTATGCCATGTTGCACTTGAGACAGTTTTTGGATGAATTTCTAAATCTGTAGACATAACTCCTAGGGTACAAATTCCTCCCCAAATTGGAGGCAGAGCTTTGTAAGATTTGTTTCCGCATAACCAAAAAACACCCAAGTCCTCAGGTGCTCGCCAACTTAAATGTAATCCTGAGGTAATAGAAGTCATGTTTTGGTATTGGGTCCAATTTCCCACAAATGAGTGATTTTTGCATAAGCTTTGGTTATCAACACTTGGGGGATAACATCTCTGTACACAATGGACTTGTGAATAGTCTCCTGAATTTGATACTTTAATTTCCCAAATTTGTTCTTCATAAGATTCAGAGAAAGTAGTGTTAAACCAGTACTTTTTCCAATTTGCACTTCTAGGAATCGGAATTCCTACTAATTGAAATCCTTGATTCACTGTTTTTTGGTAGAGCAACACAAATCCAACATTCACTTAAATTTAGATTATCAGTAAAAGATTTCATCAGTGACACATGCATATTATTGGTCCAGGCATTTTCTACTTGGTGAACGTCCCTAGGTTTCCGCACAAACTGTTTTGACACATTCAGAGATGACATGTTATGATATGAATGGGGATAACCCATATGATGGTGCCAGAAATTCCCCCCAAAATCAAGTCTCCATTTGATTATTACAATCCTGAATTTAAAAGTAAAACAATTGCTTGATAAATAGAATCGATGACAGCACCAGTCTCTATTATCATAAATTTTCCACATTTGATGGTCAAAGCACCATGTCCCAATTCCCCATGTTGGTTCCTGAAGGTGAATATGATATACAGGATAAGTTCTTGGAATGCCATATCCCCACCGCCGTTTAAGAAAGCCATAGTTGTTGGGTCAAGTATCCCACGAATCGTCAAATCTAGTTCTAACATTGGCACAGAATTCGAGAGAATTGAACAGCAGATAAATAGGGCCTCTCTGTGCAGTCTTCGGATAACTACCCGAAAAAATGACCTGTCCAGGCTTTCCCTGTAAGCCTGTAATTTGGCCCGAAAGTTGAGAAGAACAATCACTATATATAATAACAGTTCTATTGGTACGGGCATCTCGATAGCGCAATGCAAATTTTGTCCACAAGGTGTCACTCCAGGGTAAAATACAAACAAGTACAAAAAGGAGTAATACTTTACAATTGTCCATTACACTTCAGATTCTTTGCGGGCATGTGAGTGATGAATCCAATTTTCTTTCCCCGATACCTTAATGGCATAAAAAGAAGTCAGTAAGACAGTATAAGGTCCTTCCCATTTTGGTTCAAATCTGTTCTTTCTTTTTAAATTCTTTATATAAACTTTGTCCCCTGGTTGTATATCATGAGCTTGAATTTCAGGGCTTATTCCCCAATACCAATAAGCATGGTTACACATTTGAAAGAAAGAATTTTGTAAATACAAAAGGTATTGTGTTACCTGTTCATCTCCATCCAGAAGGCTAGTTTTTGCTGGCACATACGTACCCGGAACAGCAAGTATTCTCCCAAATAGGACCCCAGCTGGAGAAACTCCAATTGGTTGCCTCGGAGTATTTCTAATATCCCAGAAAACCAAATTTAGAGCCTCAGGCCATTTCAAACCAGTTTGTTTACATACTTTCACTAACTTTTCCTTTAATGTTCTATTCATTCATTCTACCTGTCCAGATGATTCAGGGTGATGTGGAGTATGAAGTTTATTAAAAATTCCTAAAGAATTATAAATCTGTATCAGAATAGCAGCTGTAAAATGACTCCCTCGATCTGAATCAATTACTTCAGGAACCCCATACCTCGGAATGATCTCTTTCAATAAGACTTTTACTACTGCCTTTGAGTCATTTTTCCTGGTTGGGAAAGCCTCCACCCATCCTGATAACTGATCAACAATCACTAACATGTAAGAGTACCCCATTGTTTTTGGCATATCTGCATAATCAATTTGGAGTTTTTGAAAAGGAAAGGTGGCTGGTGGTCTTTTTAGACCAGGAGGTTTAATTCGCACTGAAGCATGTTGTCTGCAAAGCTTACGTCCTTCACAAATTCTTTTCGCTGCTGCATAAATTCCTGGGGCTGCCCAAAGTCTCTGAATTCAGAGCACTAGGCTCTCTGGTCCCCCATGGGTCCTTTCATGATGCCACCGCGTTATCAGCAATAAATACCTTTTTGGAAGGAGAGGTTTGTTGTTCAGAATCCACTGCTCTTCTCGTCGCTGGGCTCCCAACCGAGTCCACTGCTGTTCTTCTTCCTCTGGGAGGTCTTCGTACAGCTTATTCATGTCTGGGAGCTCCAATGTTATTTCATGTTGTGACAGAGACATAACAGACACGACCTGTCATGCTGCTGCTCTAGTGGCTTGGTCGGCTAGAGAATTCCCTTTTGCGATCATGTCTTGTCTCTGTGTGTGTGCCTTTATATAAATCACAGATATCTCAGAGGGCAATTGGATTGCTTCTAAAAGGTCTTTGATCTGTTGTCCACGAGCAACAGTCTTTCCTGCCAAGTCAGAAAACCCCTTTCCTTCCATAAAGTCCCCATAGCATGGCATACACCAAAGGCATATTTAGAGTCTGTATAAATGTTAACTCTGACTCCAGTTGCATACTTTGCAGTTTCAGTAAGAGCAACTATTTCTGCCCCTTGTGTACCCAAAAGTGCAGGCAAAGATCCTGCCAGCAGTACCTGTGTTTCTGTGGTGACAGCGAAACTGGTACATCTTCAGCCTTCTTCATAGTAAGATGAGCCGTCCGTGAAGAGGTTCAAATCAGGGTTATCTAAAGGTTGATCTCTCAGGTCATCTCGCAGCTTGCTGGTTTCTTTTACGAGATCAGCACAATTATGGTTATCTTCTTCTTAATCAGAAGGTAAAGGCATTAAAGTTGCAGGGTTTAGAGTGTTGCACCTCTCCAATTTCAAATTATCAGCCAATAAAAGAATTATTTCATATCTATGTGCTCGTTGCGGAGACAAAGCTTTCTCTGCATATTGTTTTAACAAAATTTCTACCTCGTGAGGTACACAAACAGTTAGTGGATGACCTAAAACCATTGTTCTGGTTTTCTCAACCATTTCAGCTGCAGCTGCTATTGCTGTAATACAAAAGGGAGTTCCTTTAGTCACTGGATCTAATGTAGAAGAAAAATAAGCAACAGGTCTCTCATGCGGTCCTAAAGCTTGTACTAACACTCCCTTTGCAACCCCTTTTGCTTCATCACAATATAATCTAAAAGGTTTTGAATAATCAGGAAGCCCTAACGCCGGGGCAGGTAAGAGTGCAGCCTTTAAAGTATAAAAGGCTTTCTCCCTCTCAGTGCCCCAAGCGATTGGTTCTATTTCCTCATTTCGAGTTGCTTCATGCAAAGGTTTAGCTATTTCACTGAATACCGGGATCCAAGGACGGCAAAATCCTACCTGTCCCAAGAATCCTCTCAACTGTTTTTTTTGTCACTGGTCTCGGTATTTCTTGAATTGCTCGGACTCTTTCAGGGTCCACTTCTCGTACTCCGGGCTTTAATATAAATCCTAAATATTTTACTTGTTGTTTGCAAAACTGCAATTTAGATGGAGATGCACGGTGTCCTTTTTTAACAAGTTGAATACACAGATATTCAGTATCTCGAATACAATCATTCTCAGTTTTACTTGCCAATAACAAATCATCAACATGTTGCACCAGGACAGATTTTCTTGGAAAAACTAAGTCTTGTAAATAATTTTTCAGAATCTGGGAAAAACTCGTTGGTGAACTATTAAAGCCTTGCGGTAACCTAGTCCAAGTAAGTTGCTTCCCTTGCCAAGTGAAAGCAAAAATTGGTTGGCTTTCTTCAGCAATTGGAATACTAAAGAAAGCTCCAGTAAGATTAAGCCCTGTAAAATACTGCGCCCATACTGGAATCTGGGTTAAAATCAAACTAGGGTCTGGTACCACAGAGTGTGGGGCAATTACATGCTCATTTACTACTCGTAAATCTTGAAAAAATCTATATTCAGGATCTCCATCCTTATCTATCCTATGTTTACTTACTGGCAAAATTGGGGTATTATAGGGACTGTGACACTCTCTCAAAATCCCCTTTTCCAAAAAATGCACAATTTGTTTTTCAATGCTGGGAATGGCTTCATTTATAATCGGATATTCCCGAATTGAAGGAGGAGTCCCTCCTTTTGTTTTTATCACAACTGGTTCAGCAGATTTCAATAATCCTACTTCATCTCCTGATGTACTCCAAAGTTCTCTGGGAACTCCAGCTAATTCAGGTGGTATTTTTGATCACTATGTTTTTGTTCTTTAAATTCAATTACTTCAGAACCCATTATAATTAATTGGATTCCTGTAGGTGCCAAAGAGATAAACGTACCAAATTCCTGCAAAAGGTCTCGTCCCAGCAGGGAAACGGGAGAGTTTGGAGAAATTACAAATCTTCCCCAAACTAATTTTCCATTCAAAACTACTGGGAGAGGAGTAGACAAATATTTTATCTCTTCCCCTACCACCCCCTGTATCATCACAGTTTCATTTGACATCTGGGGGACTTCAGAATTTAACAAAGACAATGTTGCTCCCATATCTACTAGGAAAGTAACAAGAATACTGTTTACCTTTGCAGAAATCTGACCGCGCTCATCTACCTTGATTCCGACAGGTCCCATTGTTCCTTTTTTAGTTCCCAGAGAAGAGGAATACCATTCTTTACTGCGAATGAGGTCGTGGTGGTCTGTCAGGTAGGAATCCTCCTCGGGTTGCCACAGGTCTCAGTGGGCACTCTCTTTGTATATGTCCTAAATTTCCACAATAAAAACACTCTAAAGAGTTAGCGTATTGAGAAACAGGAGGGGCTCTACCTTGCGCCCCTCTTCCCCTAAATCTTCCCCGAGTGAATCCCCGACCTCTCATTCGTGGGTTAAAATTCTGAGTAATTGCTGCAGCTAACAATCCAATTTCTCTCTCTTTCTCTTTCCGTTCTCATTTTAATTTCTCTGCTTCCTGTTTTTGTTTCTCTTCAGCTCTTCCATCAAAAACAAAGGCAGCAATACTTAGAATTTTAGCTAATGTCTCACCCTGTGAGCCTGGCATATGTTTCCTAAAATATTTACTTATGTCTGGAGCAGATTGATCTACAAAAACACTAATAGCTAAAGGCTCCTGGAAATTGTCACGGGTCATGCCCCCATATTTCATCAAAGTTGCTTTCAATCGTCCCCAGTAATCACTTGGATGTTCATCAGGTTTCTGCCTACATTCTAAAACCTTTTTCCAATTAGTTACTCTCTCACTAGCTTGGCGAACTGCTTCTATTAATTGTTGAATGCCAGCTTGATGAGCCCTAGCTCCTTCTGTGGTTGTAAGATTCCATTGTGGATCTTGTTCAGGCCATGGGTTTAACCCCTAGCCTCTCTGAGCAATTTCTCTATCCTTTTGGAAAATCTTTTCTCTTTCCTCTGGCTGAAATAATTCTCGCAGCAGAGTCCTCATATCATTCCAATTGGGGGTATAATCAGTGACAATTCCCGCTAACAATTGAGCACATTTTTCAGCATCATCACGCAGCCGAGGCATATTTGATTGCCAGGCTACTAAATCACCTTGCTTCCAAGGTTCATGCCTCATTATTGCAGTTACTGGAGAAACTTCAGCAGGTGCACCTGGTCCTGCTCTCGGGTTTGGGATGTAATCCAAACGCATTGGATACATGCCAGCACCTTTTGAGAAAAGCTCAGTTTCCTCAGCCTCAGGGGCTGAGGGAAGTAAACTTTTCCTCATTTTCAACAAGGGAGTTTTTCTCCTTTGTTGTGCCCAATTATACCAAATATACCAATAATCAATATCTTGACTTCCAGAGTCTTCCAAATTCATTCTCAAAAATTTTGCTTATGGGGTTTAAATGTTCCCTTAGGAGGCCACTCATCCATTGGCCCTCCCCCTCTATTTCTCATCAGGAATGGCCATTCCTCTTGGCACAATATTATCAATTTCTTTTTTTGCAATGTTTGTGCAAAGGGTATCTTTTTCCAATTTTCCAAAACCTCAGCAAGGGGCATCCCCCTTTCAACGCTGGGTGCTAACCCCATTTTTCTCAACTAATTTTTGCAAGTTTAAACACAAGAATTTCCCAGGATAACTTCTGTGTGGAACTACCCGTGCCCAAGTCTCTTAGGTGAACTCACCTGATTAGCCGGCAATTGAGTATTGGTAACGGGTTTGTCCAGAGAAATGTCCAGTTGCTCTCTTTCTCTCTTGTGTCCTAGAGTCACATCTGGGTCGCCAATTCTGTTAAAGAATTTTCAGATGTGGGTTTCTCTAGGTTTGCTTTATTAACAACTCAGAGTTGGGCCACCACCACAGTGAATGGCACACTTCCAAAAGTTTCCAAACCTTATATACCCTTTTGCCACCCATTGTCCCAATCCAAAGTCTCTGTAATTTTCCAGCCGAAGTCTCTGTAATTCTCCAGCTGATTTTCTGTTCTCATATCATTATCATTCATCATCTTATCTCATCCATTCTCCATTCTCATGTCTCGGTTCTTCTGAGATTGGTGGTCATAGGCAGAAGGTCTCCGGTCACCATCATCACTTATCTTCTTACACTTCAAAGGTACCTATGAATTTCTAAAAAAACTACTCAGGTTATTACATTAATTTATCTTGTTCTAAAGTTAATCACTTACTCCCATGTCTTAGGTCTAAGATGTATGATCCTTCCTCTGTTGATTCAGCTTGACTGGATTTTAAGCCAGCCATGAAGAGGGAGTCTCATAGAACAATTAAGCAGCTCATAGATATTGTTTTATAGGCACCTGCATTCTATTAATCATATCTAAACCAATTTCTAATCATTAGTTTTATGTCTAATATGAATAGTCTTAAAACAATAAGGCTTAAGGCCTAGTTCCTTTTACACTTTGCCCAGAGTATTCTCTCACTCTTGCCAGCCAAACCAGACCATTGGGCTTTGCTGCTGCAAAATGTGCTCTTCACACGGAGGTTTGGCAAGAGTGATGTCCTAAAACAGCTCTTAAAAGTGTAACTAGTATCTCCTGTGATCTAAGGAGTAGTCTTGAAATCACACATAAAAACTATTTAACAGACACTGGCTACATGCCATTCTGAAAAATACAATACACAAGAAAATCCCATGTGGGGCAAGTCCCTAATAACCACTAATTTCCTAGCTGGTTCCCCTTAAACTGGTCATAAAATGAAAGAGCGCTGGAATGACAATTTCCTCATGGGGCATATGTGTGCCCAAGGATAGTGGTTGCTTGGATTCTTGCACCTTCCTGTGCCAAAGTGCCTATTAAAAATCAGGTTAGACTTCTTTTTAATTTTATCTTTAAAGGTAAAGTTGGTTATCACAGTGGAGTACATTCCTCAAACACTCTTTAAGATTCACCTGAAAGTACTTCAGAGCTATAAAAGTGGAGAGAAGTTGATAGACGGAAACCAATAAATGTTAGCGCTTCAGAATAATAAACACAAAGCAAAAGAAAGATCCCTACCCCTCCCAGAACAAAACCAACCTTACACATCAAAGAAAGAAACAAGAGATACCAAAAAGAAAACAACCAATATGGAGTCAAATGCTTGGCTGAGGAATTTTCTGTTGTCAGAGTAGAAGGAGGTCAAGGACCAGAGACTTCACAAACTCGGGGAAGGTTTACAGGCTCTGGCTGCTTGTCTGAAGAACCTTTTAGAAAACGCTGCAGGGTTGCCAGGATCCTGAGGTTCACCACGTTCACCAAAGGCAAAGCCTTCCCAGTGTGTGTATTTAACAGAAACACTCCATGTATGCATACAGCACACGAGGGAAGGAGGAACTATTACCAAGTATGATAAATATGGTTTGTTTGTCCATTATAAAATCACAAAGACTGTTAATTGTTTAAAAATTTCCTGAGAAACAAAGACCTGGAGTAATGGAAGCATAGTGCGGTTACAAAAATGTATCAGTAATAAAAACATTTAGAGCATGGAAAACCACATAGAATTACACTGTAGGGCATTGTTGTCATGCTAGTGGGAGTAGGAGTTAAGGGTGAATGAAAAGACATCAAAAATCACAGCAGGAAGTAGTCAACATACTTCTGAGTAAAACATTAAACTGTCCTCACTATGTACAAGAAATCATATAATAGTTTTCTATGTCCTGGGTGATTCTTGGATGTACTTATTTCTATTTTACACTTGGTCTGGCCTATCTTTTAGTAGAAATGAATGGCTGACAATTATCAGATGTTCAAGGTTTAGGATTTCCACTTTCAGTGTGAAGAAGCCAGTAAAATGGCCACAGACTTTTGTCTTCTCTTAGGCTGCACAGCTATACGCGTAATTTCTTTTCTATAGTAAAGACCTGCAACACTAGCTGACTTCACCAGGGTTATAGGTGCTTAGATCCTGTATTCAGACTTGATTCTACCTGCCATTTCTAATACATATTGAAATGAATCAAGACCTATTATACAGAGTACATTACTGGAATTACTCTGGGGCAACGTTCATGCCATGTCCCACAGAACATTTTATTGAAAAAGGTCTTTAGTGAGTCTCAATATTTATTAGTCCTGTCTTTTAGGGCTAATTTACAAGAAATGAGGTTACACTTCAGCCCAAGTGTAACAAAATGAACAGTATTTTGTAGCCAACATACTGTAACATTGAGAAAATTACAACCAAATTAATGTTGAGTATGAATATGCATGTAGAGTTTTGCATAACAGGTATAAAGGTAATGATTAAGAAGCTTTACACTGTTGTGCAAACAGAAGAGGCATCTAATGACCTGCAAGTCTTTGTATTTCCACTGCGACTGTAAACTGTAAACTCACCCATCCCAGCTTTTTTGCAAAGTTGCTTTCTTAATCCTAATTTGTGTTTGTATTTTTACACATTTTTTCCTCTACTTCTCTGGCACTTCCTTCTGCTTCTTAATCATGCCCATTCAGGCACATCTCTACTGGGCAATATGCAAGGACAACTTCTCCCAGATGTCTGACAGTTCTTTTAAATGCCATGAGTTTATTCTGGGTTTCAAAACATGCTTGTTTTATAGTTTGGACCCAAATAAAGCATTGTTTTTTACAATCACTAGCTTTAGAGAGGTTTACCCCTGTCAATACCAAACTAATTGTGGGGCTGTAATTTATTTTCTGTTAAATTCGGATAATTTTTTATGTCTGCCTTAGGTTAAGGGTATATTAAATACTATTCTAAAATGAAGACGCTCCTTCTGTGAGTGGAAACTCCTATAGTAGTACGCTATCTTGGTTTTGCTGGTTTGCCATAATTGTATTCTTGTATAGATCAAATGCTATTGCTTTATTTTTTATCAGCTACACCTGTGGCACCCCCAAGAATAAAAAACACAGTGAAAGGCATTCCTACACATATATGTGTAATGAAGCACCTTGTAAGCATTGACTTTTGTATTTAAGACATGTCTGTTTTCATTTCAAAACACGTTACACCTGAAAACTCCCTCCTCTTTTGCTCTGATGCTTATCTGTGTGTCAACTCTATGGAGAGAACTGGGATGTAAACTGTTATATTTGAAGCCAAACTTAGCAGTTACTAAGAATCTCAGAGAGAGTACCCAGAATACAATGGCTAAATTCATCAGGAATTGCATTATTTTCATTGCATTATGAGTTTAATGGAAGCCACACAAGCACATCAGATTCATGATTCCAGTCTAGTTTTACTGGAACTCCACCTCTGAACTGTGAAGCTAGATACTGTAATTACAAAAAGTGTTGCAAAAGTGTTTCAAATATTTATTGGCTGAATACATCCTGTGAGCCTCACGCTCCTGCTACGCAGGTACAAAAGCAGCCATGTTCTGGGTTTACCCTGGCCAAGGATCTCATCTTACAAGTTCCATTTGCGTCACACCACAGCAAGATGAAGTGGTGTCATCACTTGCATAATCCTAAACCAGCGATAAGTGAACTTGGTGACTATTCTGGTATGACTTCTCTTAAATGAAGAAAAAGAAAGATGCCTTTAGTGACATGGAACTTGGAGAAAAGAGAAAGAAGGTCACCAAACCTATGAGTCTCATTCTTCCTCCCCTAGAGAGGTTGACTTTTCCATCCATATGCTTCAATTCTCTTGTGGACATTTGAAACATATGTAAGTTTTCAAATAACAGCCAAAATTCAACAAAGTTTTTGTAGCTAGCCAAACCCCATTATACTGCAGGGTAAATTAATTACTTGATTGTGAGACTACTGGGACAAACTTTAGTTTAGTACTGTGCCCTCAAAAATGTTTTGACAGGAATTTATTGCTAGTAATAGGTCATATAGGTGTCAAGTGTTTACAGTTTACTCCTGTGGATTCGGAGTTTCACAGGCAAGGGAAAGAAAATGCACATCATAAGATTTATTTAGAATGGGACAGTAGCTTTAACACAAACGAGAAGATAGAGCTGGCAGTTTCATAGGGTACCGTATGAAAGTTAATAAAACTTAAGAAGATGACGTATTCCAACAGCAAAAGGACTTTTTAGTTCTTAGTTACAAATTTACCTTTCATGCCAAAACCGAAATTCTAAAATTCAGATTTTGCTTATGTAATCCTTTTGCCAGAACGTGGCAGCTGTGATCATGGCTGGGTTGCTTTAACTCAGGGTTTCTTCTAAAATTAACAAACATAGTGGCTTAAGCCTCAAGCCGTGAATCTCAGCAAACCAAACACTTCTTTTGGTGCTTTTTGCAGACAGGATTGCTTATCAGAAGTCCTTACTCTGCTATAAAACAACACACATTTCATTAAGATGAGCACAGCACTAACCTGGACACATGCCTCCGAGTCCCACGTAATAACAGTTTATCAACCATTTATTTATATACAACCAGAAAGCGGGTCAGCTCCTCTTTTCCCCATCAGCTTGTGGGAGGACAACCTTTTGTGTCTCTTTTCCTTACTTGCTGGTGTGACTATCCAGTAGACAAACACTCCTTTGGTAAGGCAGCAGTGAGGGGGTGAGACCTACTCACCATTCCTTGGTGCAGGGCCGTAAAGAATAAACTCTGGCCATACAGGCTGACCTCCACGAAGAAACGCCTGCCTGGTTGAACCGAACATCTCTTCACAGTCACCTCCCACCACGCCATCCTCTCTTAGCCGCGGTGCCATCTCGGTGTGGGCTGTGCCACCGCCAGCACCTCCACCACTGCACAGCCACCGGGTCCGTGGGGCTTCGCTAGGGCTCAGCCTGCTCCGCAGCCACCCGGGCAGGGGGTCGCTCCTCTCCCTCGCCGCCCAAAGCGCGGGAACGAACGGGAAACTCCGCCCTCGGCAGCCAGAGGCCTCAGGGAGCCGCCATTTCTGTCAGCGACGGCGCGCAGGCCAAGGCCGGTGGGTCAAACGGCGGCGGCCCGGAGACGTCCCTCGCACGGCCCCCCAGGCCCCTCCCTGGCAGGTTTCCTCCCCGCCCCTCGTCGCGGCTGCGCGGCCCCAGGCCGCCCCGCCGCTGTCCCGGGGAAGCGGCTCCCCGCTCCCGCCCCCTCACGGCCCGGCCCGGGCGCTGGGCGCGGAGCCCACCGCGCTCCGCCAGGCGGCGCTGTAGCGCCGGCCCGCCCGCGGCCGCGTGCCGGGCGGGCTCCGCGAGGCGGGAGGGGCGGCGGCGCCGCGCCCTGCCGGGCACTCGGGACGCGGCTCCGGGCGAGAGGGGCGAAGCCCCCGCCGAGCGGGGCGATGGTCCCTCTGTGGAAGGCCGTTCTCTCGGAGAGCCTCCTGGGTAGGTGGCGGCGGTGCCGGCCGGCGGGGCTGGGGGCGGGAGGCTGTGAGGGGCCGCGGGGCTGCGAGGGGCCGCGGCGGTCCGGTCCGGTCGGCGGTTAACAGCACCGGCCGGCCTTGTCTCTTGGCTCAGGCTAGGACTTACTGCGTGCTCTCAGCGGAGCGCTTGTGCAGGTGTGCGGAGCGGGCGCGGAGCTGTGCCGCGCTGCCCTTAGCACGGCGCGGCGCCGAGGGCGGTCGCCAGAGCCCGGTACCCGCGGGCTCGGGTGCCCGGTGCCTCTCCTGCAACGCACACGCGTAGAAAATCGTAGCGCAGTGCTAGTGTGCCTCGGTAAGGTGTCTTCAGGGGAGAGCGGCGCGCTGATGTCCTAGAATAATTCGTTTAGCCACCGGTCCGTCCTCGGGGAGCTCTGAGGCTGTGGGTGGACTACTTATTTTAGCCAGCGTTGTTCCCATCTGAACGCTGACCCTTTCTTAGACTGAGCGCTCCGTCACTGAAGATCGAAGTAGGAGCTGCTGTCTGAGTGGGGAAGAGCTGTTTTCTTCTCATTGTTCTGTTTCCTGGGAAAATGTGTTTATTTAGCTTGAAATAGCAAGTATTTCTTTACAGAAAGTGGCTATTGTTACTTGAACTACTTTCAAATACATTTGATATTCTGTGTTTGGAAGTATAAAATGGTATATTTTTAAGTAATCTCCAGGAAACTGTGGTGTTGAAAATATGCAATGGTTTTTTTTTTTTCTTTTTTTTTTTAGGCTACATTTCTTGGTCTCTTTATCATGCACTGCCACCGATGATCTATTACTTCCCCCTTCAGACGCTGGCACTCACGGGTCTAGAAGTTTTTGCCGTTGCCTTCTTTTCTCCAATATTCTTGATAATTGACCCTTTTTGGAGGTTGGCTAACAATAAGTACATCCTTGCCCTTCTGAGACTGACTATGGTTGGTAAGTATGCACTGTAGTGAGTTATGGATTCCATCCTGGTATCAAGGCATAGGAATAAACATTCCAAATTGCCTCAAAATTCAGATGATTCTGAAAAGAGACAGGAATAAGAAGTTCTTGTTCTCCCAAGCACATGCTTTTCTTCCCCTCAAGCATTTAGACTTTGTCAGAGGAATATTGTTTACATCCATTGTGTTGGTTTTTAGACCAGCACTGCATAATTAAAGACAAATCTCATTTCACTTTTATTTCTAGAAGCTTTTAAGTTAGTGCAAGTCATGCCCAGTAGGAAGAATGTTTTGAGTATTGCACAGAGATTGGCGGAGCAGGTGTTTTTTATATAGCAGTTCTGTGTCTGTGACAATGGGTAGGGATGAGACATTACAGAACAGCTTGGGACTATTATAAAAGCAATCTGCTGTGAGGGAAATGTAGGCAGTTTTTTCTTTTAAGAATATTTTTTTTTATTAAATCTATCTAGATGCCTGTAGCATATTGATGGGGTTATAGTCTCATCCTAAATGGGAGATGGCTCTCATTGTCAGTTGCAGAGGAAGAAAGTTTGATTTTAAATTCAAGATAAAGCTGCCTCACTACCCACCCCCATATGCTCCTTCCTAAACCAAGATTTGCTGGGATTCCCTCTTTGGTCTTCAGCTAACTGGTGCAAGTCTTACCTCTTGTTGATTCTCTGAAAGTTTGTTGGGAGAAGGTTTGGCAGCTACAGCCACATTCAGAAGCAAGTTACTGCTAATGAGTTTGCAACACCTGGATGAACTTGGAAGAGACCAGGGTCTTCATCCTCTGTAGAGGGAAAATGCTGCTGCTAAGTGATGTGTTTCAGAAGCAGCAGTTCTGGCTCCTCATTTATCAATACAAGATGATAATAAAAGGATCACTTTCCATACAGTTTTCCTCTTACTGTTAGAAGACAGAACAGGATCATCTTGTTTACTTTCCCTGCACAATTTTTTAAAAATTATTTATCTCTAGAAAGATACTAGAACTGAACAGTTTGTTGGCATTGTCAGTTTAGATGAAGAATAGTTTTACCGTGTTCTTTTCTTTTTCTACTCTTTCCATCATATCTATCCTAATACTTTTTTGGTTTTTTTTAATAAGCTTTTCAGTGAACAGAATCTTCTGCTTCAGCTTCCTGCAGCGGTGCTCAGTGTATTGCTTTCTACAAGATCTGCTAATTTAGAAACTAGTAATGAGTGTAAGCATTTCAGATTGCACCCTGCCTTCCTTCAGATATCACAGTAACACAGAATTTGCCGTGTTTATTTTAGTCCTTTAGATCATCTTGCTGTGTTTACTAGTTCACTTTATCAAAAGAGATGGAAATCGCTTAAATGTGTGTAATTTTTGTTCTGCTAAGTAAAGAGCAGTGACAGGCCTGTAATGGTGTGTAAAGTCTGTTAGTTTATGCCTGTTTGCTTCACCTGCATTGCAAGCTCCTGAAGATATTAACTACAAACAAAAAGCTAGCACCTTTAGTAGTAACCTGGGGAAAGGATGTGTTAATGGAGGTGGTCATAGAAGGACTCGGAGGATGGGGAGGCTGAAGCTGTATGCATCCTCAGCCTGGGCTAACCTGAGCATTGCTATATGCATATATTATCTCACCTTTGTTCCTGCCTGAACAGGAACTGTTCCCTCAGTGACCATATCCCCCTGCTGTTTCCATCTCCCAAACACTCTTAATATTGTCCACCCCTTGGCAAGTCTACACCATATTCTCTCCCAGCTCTACTGTACTTACTCTGTATTCTCCTTAGCTGTTGCCCTACAGTAAGCATTAGCATTTGGGGATGATGTAAGAGCATGTTCCTCACCCTCTTTGTCTCTAGCACGGAATTTAGCAGCCAAAGGTACCTCTACTTGCCTCCCTACTGCATATTCTTAAGTTATCCAGATGCCATTGCACAGGCAGCACTGGGTTTTAGGACTTTCCATATATATCTTTTCACTTGGTTCTCATCACTTCATTCTGTCTTTTAAATTATTTCTGCCCTGTCATACTGCACTGCTGTTTCTCCTGTTCCTCAGTTCTTCCTGCTTTCTTTCCTTCTTCATACCTAGACGCTTCTTCCTTCTTTCTCTTTTTGATCTTTTTCTCTTCTCAGAAAGGCCATGGCCTTTCTCTGGGGCTTGTTGAACAAAATCAGGCAGAACAATCTACCCCATGCATGCTCCACCCCATTCCACTGGAAATACTCAGTCTTCAGTTTCACAATCAAAAAATCTGGAAATTCTTCATGCTTAGCTAAAACCAGGATATTTAGGGGGTTGGGTTTTTTTTGCTGTTGATGGAAAAGGCTCTTCCATTATTCATCATCATCTTTCTTTTTGCCTTTTCAGGAAGCTTTATTTTCTCCAAAACTTCTGTTTTAATTTCTGTATCCTTTCGTACTACTTGATTTTGTGTTCTATTTAAAAAAAAAAAAAACAAACCAACAATGAAATACCCATGTGGTAGTGCCTATCTGAATCTACGTCTTTAGACAACACACAGTAAATTTGCGTGTTTGGTTAGATATATTTACGTTTTGGGTGTACTTGCTCAGCAACAAAAGGTGTGTCTACTGTAAGTAGGGACACCCACGCTAGCTTTAATCTGCCTAGCACAAGTGATGAAAGATTTGAAGAGGCAGAATTGTGGATTTCAGCACAATTTAGTGACAGAAATCTGTGTGCTTTGTACATGCAACCTCTGCTAAAGTCCATACAAGTACATCTTCACTACACATTGATTTCATTTTACCGTCTTTGCTCTAAGCTTTACATCTTTTACTCTGAGCAGAATGAGCAAATAGACAGTTGGAGGACTCCTAGCATGCGTTGCCAGACTCAGCAGCTCCATTTCTGGCCTTCCTTGCTTAACGTCTCTTCAAGTTTGACTCCTACTCACTTAGCAAATGGCTGGTAGCAAAATGATGTTGCTTTTCCTGCTGTTTGTCACTGGTCCTGAGCCAGAATTTGCCACACTGACTGAAGTTACGAGGATGTGTGTGTGTGATCCGTAGTCACTTGAATTGCAAGCCTGCTAGCAGAGTTCAAAACTGCTGATAAATGTGAGGTCACTGTGCCGTGGGAAATGGTGGAGATGCACGTGCGCCGTCTCTTTCGGTGACTGGGAGAGTGACAGTTTCCAGTAACAAGGTGACACAGGCTGCTAATGACCACTCTGAGACCATATACTGGGCCAGAGAAAGCCTTGTTCACACCTGCTAAGGCAATTGCCTACTAATCCTTGTGCAAGATATGGTGACTGCTCCTTTCCAAAAAGGGTATGGCTTTTGCCACAGTGCACTTACATAACGCAAAAGCCATAAAAGTAAGTGTACTGTGGCAAAAGCCATATCCTTTTTAGAAAGAAGCAGTCACCATACATGAAGTTTTATGGCTTTTGATTTAAGTGCACTGTTCAGGAATATCCGTATGCTTAGATATTTTATCTGTATGTCCTATTTATGGAATCAATGGCTATAAATACTTAAATTAAGGCAATCGCTGCAGTCTTGGATAATTGGTTCATGTTATTTTTTTTTCCTGAAAATGGCAACTGCTATAATATATATACCTAGTTTCTATCCATACCTACATTTCTATATGTTTTTAAACAACCCAAAATGTCGTGTGTTTCCAGATGAATGGTGTAGCCATCCAAATTACAGACAAGATTGAACTAGTGCACAGGAAATCCTTATTACCTGATCTCTATTGCCCATTAAAGCCATCTCTGTATCTGTGTGTTTGTTTGTAGGAAGCTTAGCATCATACCAGGCACCAAATGCTTCAATTAGACTATTCATCTTGGCTGCAGGTGTTTCCTCCTCATTGCTGGTTCAAACGGTAACATGGTGGTCAGGAAACAGTTTACAAAGGTATTTTCTTATACTGATGGGATTGTAACTGACATTTCTTTATATTAAAAGGTGTTTTCTTCCCCCCGGCCCCGAGAAGTTAAGATTTTTCTTTTTTTTTCTCAAATGCATCACAATTTCGAAAAATGATTCTTACAGGTTCATCAGGATATGGGGCTTCATGCTAGGCAAGATAATGCTCCTTGTTCTTCGCATCTGGTATACATCACTAAACCCAGTCTGGAGCTCACAAGCTGCCAATACTGTCATACTGATGATTGGTTTTATAGCAGCAGCGGAGCGAATTTATTCAGGTAAGCATATTACAGCAAAAATGGCAGTTATGAAAACATCCTAAAGTATACCTATCTGTGTGTCACTGGGTTTTGATTCTTTGTTTTTTTCCCCCAGTACAGTCTGTTTTTAGACCTGATGCGTGAGCATCCCAGACTTTAGAAACCATGGGGTACTTCCATCTGCCCATAACACGGCAGAATCAATATCACAATGCATACAAGCTGTAGTGAGTTGGTGTTGGAGCTAACAACTAATTGCAGTATCAATAATGTGACAGTAACGCAAACAAAGGCATAACCTAGACCGATAAAACCAGAATAGGTTGTCCTTATTCCAACATGAAACATCTGTGGTATTCTGTTATTTTCTTAATTCAGTCTGCTCTTTGAGTTTCTCTGCCAGTGCATATCGTTTGACAGAGAAGGGAAGACAGGACAGAGCTGGAGAACAGCTGATGTGGCAAAATAAACAGAAAGAATTGGAAGAGTGGACAAGTTGTCCTGGTCAAAATTTGCCTGAGTTCTTGGAGCGTCTGGACAGAGTACACACAGCAGTGGGGGCTGGCATAGGCTAAGCAGACTTGAAAGCTGTGAAGGTAATATTGCCAAGGATGACAGTGAGGTTGAGTTGGTTAGTTAGGTTGGTTAGTTAAGGCAGCTCATGTTAAATCCTCAGAAGTTCCTTCCTTCTCAGTATAACCTGAATGAATTAATTGAAAGATAAGACCTTATCTGTGTGTAAGTGGGTATAAATTGGCATTGTGTATTGTATGTAGGCTTGTGTTACATGACATAATTTAAGCCTGAGCTTTCATCATAATTTAGAAAGGGAATCTACTGCAGGAGATTAGGCCGGGAATCTGTCGTCTTCCGAGGTGACAAAGCAATACGTCTGTGCAATTAAAGGCGCTGCTTTCTCCTTAGATGAGAGAGGATCTAAAGTGCATGGAAAAAGGAGAAGAGAAAGAAGGGAGTTTATTTCTGGTGTCTTTGGAAGTGTCAGGTTTTGTTCTTATCAGAGTTTAGTGTTTCAGAGAACAGAATCCTCTGAAAACATTCTAATAAATTTTCTGCTGATTTTCAAAGCCAATTATTTAAATTCCAGTAGTATGAAGAATAATCATATGGGCAGGTTGCCATTTTTGTGCACTTAAGGTGAGTAGCTTTTCCTGACAGGCCTAGGGAATGTTATTAGGGATTTTTTTGTCTTATCAATTTCCATGAATGATAAGATAAGTTAGCTTTTGTGTCTGAGCCAGTAATTTATTCTGGTAATTTTGTGATCTTGGCTATTTCTTCTTCTCACTAACCCTTTCTAAAAGGATTTGACAGTTTGCTCAGCTATATTTCTATTCTTATTCTAGGTGGAGACAAGAGGAAACAAGAACCAAACAAAACTGGTAATGCAATTAGAGAGACTGTTTCCCACCCTCACTGGCTTTTGTCAGGGATTGCTTTTGGCAGCCTCATGTTCCTCACCCTGTGGATATTTGGGGAGGTCTCGTTAATTTCTAGATGGGCAGTAAGTGGACATCCACATACAGGTCCAGATCCTAATCCATATGGGTAAGTGGTTTTTTATTATTATTATTATTTAAACAAAACAGTAATCAAATGCCAGTGCTGTAGTGGGTGACAAATTAAAACTCAATCAGACGATGGTATAAGAACTTACATAGAATAAAGTGGGTGCAAGGTACTTCACACAGAGGACTTGTGGATTCATTCTTGCTTTCAGATACCTCTGAGCATTGTGTCTGTACCAATAAATCTTAAATTTTTCTAATACAGAATTATTTTTATTTCACCAATAGAAAACTTGATTTGCCACATTGCAAATCAATTTTTAAATTAGGGCTGAGGTTCAAGGGCTTATGAATGAAGTGCATCTATAATATGTAGTAAATGAATCTAGCAGTTGACTTCAGAGAGGAGATGGTAGGAAATAGTGTACATCAGAGATGCATGCAGATAAAAAAAAAAGTGAACTGTGTGCAATAGTAAAAGATATACTTCTGTAGAATTTTGGGTTAGTAAGAATTTAGTCTTAATGCTGTTATGTTGTTCAGCCAGGTTCCAAAATCTAGAAAGACACCAGATTAGTTATTCTGAGTCAACTATGTGTAGTGGCAGGTGAGGCAGTTAATAATTTGGAATTAGTATACCCAAGAGCTACCCAAGACTGATAGCAACGTTAGATGCTGTAGGATCCCCTATTTGACGTGAAGGAAATACTTCTGTTTGGGGTGGATTCCTCCCTCTCATTTTCTCTGAGTTCTTTTTGCCTTTTATACCCAGTATTTCAGTGGAGTGCTTCTGCTGCTGAACATAGCTCACTTATACATTATGATAAACTGCTGTTATTTTCAACTGGATGTTTTTTATGTCCAGTAAAGGGGAGAAAATGTAGCAGGGTGAGAGATAAAGATGTTTTGTGCTCAAATTGAGCTCTCTTTAAAATAAAAGGATTATAAAATATTACCAAGCATCCTTGTCTGTATGTCTAGAAGTTTCTTTTTCAGTGCCAGGTGTTTATAAAATTATATTAACGTATGAATTCTTTTTCCTTATTGTTGTATTAGAGGTACAGTTCTGTTGGGCCTGGCTCATGGACTGATGCTTTCATTTTGGAGCTGGTCTTCTGTCATCAGTTTTGCCTGGTTTCTTGTAGGTAGGTGCAAATCCTGAGCAGAATTTTTGTTTCTATTACCTTATTCCCTTTACTCAAGCCCTCTGACCCTACACCACATCTCAGAAAAGTCAATTGCTAATCAAAGCGTCTTTTTCTTTATCACTGGCTGTAGTATACACATCTGACTAGTTGACTAAGGGTTACAGGCCAAATCTCCAGGCCATTGCAGAGCAGCGTTGTTCTCTTCAGAAGCCTCTGTTGAGGTTCTGTACCCATGAGTAGTGTCTCAGTTCTCACCATCTGCATTGTGTAAGGCTACATCTAGGGTTATGGGGTTGAGAGGACACAGACCTCTTGATTCCACAGGAGGCACAATAACTTGTAATTTAATGAGCAGTTCACCTAGAGGCAAGCTTGGCTCCTGTCTCCCTAGTTGCTAAGATCTCCAGGCGGTAAAATAGTATGAACATCAAAGCATTTCTGCCAGACCAATATATTTGTAAATCAGTCTGCATACAGTGGGGTTTGGGTGGTGGGAAGAGGAATTCAGGTGCTGGATCTGGACATCCATTTTCAAGAGGATGGTATAGCTATGCTGTGGAGCAAGCTGTGCATGGTGCAAGTAGGAGGAGATGGAAATAATTCTGCTCTTGAAGTGTGGAGAGACGTGTTTTCCATACCTTCTCAGCATGGATGGATGGATGCAGCTTGGTTTAATTTGTAGGCCCATCTGAGTGAAATTTAGTGGTATAAATGCTGTTTAAAAAAAAAAAGCAAATCTGCTTCTTTTTCAGCCTCAGCTAATTGTTTGTAAATGTTTATATCAAGAAGACAAAGCAGTACTTCGTACAAACGTTTAATAATAAATTGGGACATATCAAAATACAGAGACCAAAGGAAATGATGAGTTATGTTTTGCATTTTTTCTTATTCACCTTCTCTTTTGGAGCACTTAAGAGCCAACACTTTCAAGTCTTTTTCCACAACCTTGAAGGCAAGAAATTTAATGCAAACAGAGTTTCTCCTAGTCAGGATCCAAAATAAAATACCAAATATCAGGAAAGTCACAATAAAGACATAAGAGTTAGCAATGCTTAAACCATCAATTGCTGTCGTGGTTTAACCCCAGCCGGCAACCAAACACCACACAGCTGCCCACTTACCTCCCTCACAGTGGGATGCGGGAGAGAATCAGAAGGGTAAAAGTGAGAAAACTCGTGGGCTGAGATAAAGACAGTTTAATCGGTAAAGCAAAAGCTGTGCACACAAGCAAAGCAAGACAAGGAATTCATTCATACTTCCCATCGGCAGGCAGGTGTTCAGCCATCTCCAGGAAAGCAGGGCTCCATCACGCGTAATGGTTACTTGGGAAGACAAAACGCCATCACTCCGAACATCCTCCCCTTCCTCCTTCTTCACCCAGCTTTATATACTGAGCATGACATCATATGGTCTGAGAGATCCCTTTCGTCAGTTGGGGTCAGCTGTCCTGGCTGTGTCCCCTCCCAACTTCTTGTGCCCCCCCTAGCCTCCTTGCTGGTGGGGTGGGGTGAGAAGCAGAAAAGGCCTTGGCTCTGTGTGAGCCCTGCTCAGCAGTAGCGAAAACATCCCTGCATCATCAACACTGTTTCCAGCACAAATCCAAAACATAGCTCCGTACGAACTACCATGAAGAGAATTAACTCTATCCCAGCCAAAACCAGCACAGTTGCCCAAATAATTTACCTTTTGGTGCAGGTGTTAGTTTTAAGAAATGTGTGTGCAAATTGTAATGTGAGTATGAGCGTTTGATTTTTGATGTACACACATTGCTAATTTAAAAAGAGTACAGAATGGTTCTTTAGCTGAGTCAAGCATTGTATTCTAAAATGCTCAAAACTTTTATTTATAAGAGTAAAATACTAAAAACGTTATATACATTTGCTGTCATGATGTGAAAGTTACTCAACATTTTCTTGCCTACAATAAAGTGTTAAAATGAAGTTGTCCTGTTACAGGGAGTTTCTGTGGTTGTTAATGTTCTGTTTGGGCTCAAATCCCATCACAGTCAAGGACAGCGTGGTAAATGAAGGATCTTGCAGTTAGTAAAAGATTAATAGTTGTTTTCTTGCCCATCATACGGTTATCTAAAGGGAGAGAAGATCAGGAAAAGATATGTTTTCTCTTCACATTAACCTATTTGATTCTTTCTATATTATGTTAAAGGAGGTTCATAACAGGCAGACGTGTTAATCTCTTAAAAACTGCATCATCCCTCTGTTGTGCTGGGAGAGCTCTGTCTAAGAAAAACTGTTCAGTTTTGGCTCTTGATGATGTTTCTCCGCTGTCTTTTTGCTGCACTGTTTTCCGCTGAATAGGCAATCTTTAAGAGAATGAGGTATTAGGAAAAGTAAGATGCTGTCTTTGGCTATTGGGAATAACTGTCCTTCTAGTGATGCAGTTTTCATGGCTGCAAAGCACAGTTAAATTTCCCAGACTCTCTTTTGTTTCCTAGACAGAATGTGAAAAAGAAGGTGGGGGGTAATATACCTGACTGTGACTTACTCTATTCTTTTCTATCCCTTCACAGGTTTAGCATCTTCAACTGGTCTCCTTTATTTACACACCTGGAGCGCCGCAGTTGCAGGCAACATTCTTGCTGTCTTTACTATGTGTGTGTGGCCTCAACTGGCTGGACGCTTTGTTAGCTGTCTGCATCCTGGGAAAGCCATGAGTACAGCCATGTTTGCCTATGTTCTTGAATTATTCTTTTGTGTATGGTGTACAGCTTATAAATTTGTACCTGGAGGAGTTTACACAAGAGAAAGCTCCCATCTTCTTTTAGGTACATTTATGACTATGAACAAATACAACTATGCTTGCTTTAGCCTCGCCCAGATGTTTAAAATGTATCTAGTGTATAAACAGTCTTTCCAAATGCTCAGCTGCTGTTTTATTTACTATGGTAAGAGTTTCTATGCGAAAATTAGTGAGACATGCAAAAAATAATCTACTTGTTTCTTTACTGTTAGAAATAGTTTAAAATGTGGACAGAAAATGGAATTCAGTTGAGGGGAAAATGACAAAGTGAAAAAAAGTCTGATAGTACACAACTGAGGAAGAGATCTGTTAATCAGTCACCCTAAAAAAAATGGCTGCAATCCAGGATGTGAGTGCACCTGTATGCTAGCTGCCTTAGATAGCAGTATGGTACCACAGGTAACAGTGTAGTTTCTGGAAAGTCAGGGGTTTATGAAGGCTGTGTTACTGGGACTGTAACATAATTTAGTGCATTATTTAGCCCCGCTCTGAGGAACAAAGTGCAGCATCTTGCTGATCTAGCTAGTCTGCATTTGAGACCTGAGCTTCATTTCCATGGGGCTCTACCTTATGCTTTGTGGACACTCCAAGCATGTTTGGAGGAATGTTGATAAGCCTGCAGTGTCAGAAACATGCAAACAGCAGAGGATGAAAAGAAATTGTCAGGTATTTGCCAATGAGGAAAAATTGAGGTTTTAGCAAAATGATCCCTTGATGAAGGTGGGGAGGTGGAAATGAAACCAACCCTTTCTGGTTTTGTCTCCAGAATTATTTTCTTAATAGGTACTAATGTGTTTCAGTAGCATATTTCACTAATTATATTTAAACAATGCCAAACATTGTCTTGGGCTAAGTGTGTGGCACATTTTAAAATGTGGTGCATTATCCTATATTTTGTTTGAAAAGGATTAATGAATGCTGTGCTTGACTTGTTGCTCAGATGGTTTTAGATTTTGTACGTGTCTTTGCAACCACTTTCTGTCACTCCAGTTTCTTACTCTCCATATATGTTTCATATACTACAGCAATCACATACAGGTTTCAGTTTGCTATGTTTTGAGGAGAGTTCCATTACATTTATTGCAGTTTTCTTTGTTCTGAAAGCACTCTGGGGCGTCCATAGAAAGAGTTATCTCAGTTAATTTAATTTTATTTTTTGAAGTTATGTGAAGAAAGCATGTGGTAGAGGAGTGTCGAATATTTTCTTGAGTAAAGCTTTGACAAAAGAAAAGCTGTTATATAAAATTCCACTCTGTCACTTCCTTTGAAATACACACTAGTGATTAATTCACCTGGTGTGATCACTGGATAGTAACACAGAGATGGCCCTAGCTTTCTCTTTGGTAAAATGAAAACTGTGAACTGAACCCGTCTCAGCTGATGGCACTACATGAGTTTATATTCCATCTGAGAATCCAGTTTCTGTCTTGATGCCATCCCATTGCTTATCAAAGATTTTCAAATTATACCATGAGATTGTGTATTTGTTGCTGCACTTTTACCCTTACAGCTTGGCTTTCTGGCAAACTGCTTGTTTTCTTCTGGTTTCTTTCAGGTGCAAGTGCTATTTCTTGCTTTCTCCTCCTGTCCAATATCCTGCCTTTCT
This sequence comes from Harpia harpyja, assembly GCF_026419915.1. Taxonomy (NCBI): domain Eukaryota; kingdom Metazoa; phylum Chordata; class Aves; order Accipitriformes; family Accipitridae; genus Harpia; species Harpia harpyja. Next base: position 60,495,855 of record NC_068941.1, on the reverse strand, counting down.
CTTGCTGCAGTTTGGGTAGGGAACTGCACCGGGAAAAGTGACAATGAAAGTAAGATCATTATATTAAAAAATTCTGTGCTGCTTCACTGTGATGTAACATAATACTGAGGGGTTGGATCCCTGGTCTTCCATCAACTTTAATGGCTTTGAATCAGTCTCCTTTTGAGAAAGGTTTTGTGTGTGCTGCCTTCTTCATTGCACTAGACCCAGCTTCCCGGTTTGCAAACTTTCACTACAACCAATGTAACAAGTAAGGGTAATAAGAAAACACTGAGTAATTGTTATTTCATCTTCAGCTATAACTCTGAAATAAAACTTGACTTCTATAGTTAATTAACTATGCCACAAAGATATTAAGGACATATACCTTCTCCAGCAGAGCTCTTATGCAGTTCATTATGCTCCCACATTTTCTTTTCAGTAGTTGGATCCTTTAGCTCATAAGGGATGGGAAAAGAGCTTGTTCTATTAGTCTGAACTACCTATTGAAAAGAAAAGATACCATCACAGTGTGTTGCAACAGTTAGTGCATTAGTGCACTGAAATTGCATACTAGCTTTTAAAATGTATCTATAGGTGTGCTTAGTTGTCTATTCTTAAAATGCACAGCTGCTTCTGTTGGCTCTGGAGGACAAGAATACATGATGCTGCCATGTTAAACTGTCCTCCCAACCTGCTGCGGTCTGCTTACACTGTTTTGGAATGAACTGTTGAGCAGTTGCTTTTGTAGTTCCTGTATAAATACGTGTTACTTGTATCTTGGTGATAGAGCAGTTTATTTGCAAAGATAATAGAGATCTACAATCAACAATGTATTTTTTAATCAAGCTGTTATTTTAAGGTTCTGTAATATATAGGTGTAACTTAATTGCTCTTGTCCGGGTTGATTCCAGTAAACTTTGAAAGCACTGGGCTGAGCTGAGAGTTGTACCAGTCAATAGGGTCCTGGAAGCATTTTAGCATAATTTATCTACCATGTGCTAGCATTTTTGATGTAATACCCTGAAACTGTACTGCAAATCAGTCTTTGCTTTAGAGTGCTGGCTAAGTGTGCTTGAGGTTCTTGAAGTTGGTGTTAGGATACACAAAGGTGGGGAGGTCTGCTGAAAGATTCACTACTTTGCCCAAGATCAAAGGATTAAAATATTTTTGGTTTTATTGTTCTCCCAATTGGTACATGAATGGCAGAAGGGAAAACATGGCTTTAGACAAGTATTTCACTAACAGAAGAAACCTGATAAAATGTGCAGTAGTGGGACCCAGTAGTACCAGCAAAGTTAAAATATCTCTGTGTTTCCATAGTGAGTAATGAGACAGGTTAGCACCCAATGCAGCCTGATGGTGGGGACCACAAAGTTATCTGGTAATATCATGATCCTTAGGCTGCTGGATTAGAAGGGAAGAGCAAGAACAGCTGTAAGTTGCATTAGTGTCAGTAGCCGGCCTTGTGCTCAGCCTGAAAGACCCAAAAGTGGACTGTATTTTGGAGCTCACCAGAGTCCAGAGTAGAGTTCATAATGTGAAGGGGTCTTTGGCTAGATACTTTTACTATTAGGTCCGCTCTTTGCACGAAGCAGGCTTAATAAGGCTGTTTCAGCTGTATTAAATCTTAGCAGCAGCTTATAATTTTGATCTTCATTCTTTTTGTTTGAACCAGGTGTTCAGTGGCATTTAAAATAATCTTTTAGCTTTGAATTCTTACTGCAATACTACTGTTTTGAAATATTTTTTCTGAAATATTTATCATTAGTGGCATGTTTAATTCACTAGCTCATTTTGTTGGAAGCAGTGCTTATGTCAACAAGTACAACAATGTAAATTAAAAATTTTTGAAGTGCTGCAGGCATAGTTGAGGTGAATACTGTGACAATTATAAGTAGGATCTTCTCTATCAATAAATCTCATATTGCCTGCATTACTACATTTGGTATGGCATTTATCTGTGTTTGTGCTTTGAATTGTCTTTGTTGTTGGAGCCGTAAGGTTGAATGTAACACAACAGCTGGGATTTTATAGATCGTGCATTTATGAGCAATGTTTAATATGTTAAAGCTCTACAGAAAAAACTAATGACTTATATTTTTACAGGGTTTATAATGTTATGTATTGGGGTAGACTTTCTAACAGGACCCAAAAAAGACCTTAGCTCTATCTTTGAAGTGAAAAGCAACCAAAAGCCACTATTCAAAAGGAGTAAAAACTACATTAAACTACGTAAGTATAATTTTACTTCCTTTCTTCCATGACTCTAGGAATACTGTCTGAGGAAAAAGAGTAATGCAGTGGAGTGTTTTGCTCAGGTGTTTTAGAACTGGTTTTTTGGTGCTAGTTTTAGAGCTAGACTTGTAGTTGGTATTGCTCTAGTTCCAGTTTTAATGATCACATACTATCGGAGCAGCTGATTCACTATGATTACGGTTGAGAGAGAGGCTCTTCCTCATGGAATGTGTTAAATGGAGACCAAAAAAATGAACTGGGGAAAAAAGAAAATGTGAAAATGGATTTGGCATCATTTGAGATTTCATTTTGGTGGTTGATGAGGAGGCCTCTCTGGATCTTGGGATTTATTACATGTGTAGACAAAAGAGATGAATGATTTCTCAGCCCATTCGGTGTGTTGATTTTGAAGCAGTTCAGTGTGCCGCCCTTTAAAGGGCTGTGTGAGCTGGCTAGCAGTGGGATGGGACACTGCTGTATAATGTGACAGCCCTCCTGCGTGAGGAGGCAGTCCTGCAAAGCCTGTTGTGGCTGATGTCACAACACAATTCTGACGCCTTGCTGCACGTTCAGACCAGGCCTATCCTCAGGAAACCTTTGTCATCTCCTGCCTGTGAACTATGCCTAGGGATCCCGGCTTTCCAGATGATATGTATGAGGTCTGCTTTTTTTCCTTAGGTTTCGAAGAGAAAATGAAATGTTTGAGGTTTTACCTCTTGGCTTTTAAACCTCTGGAATCCATCCAAATGATGTTTTCAAGTATTTCTCTACAATCATTTGAGCTTCAAATTTGTTTTCATTGCTAGCTTACTTTTTATAAGGAAGAAGTCTGTCAATATTGTGAAGTTTGGCAGAGGAAAAAATTGCTAGGTGTTAGGGCATGCTAACCCTACAGAGATCAGGATGCTGAAGTTTCAAATTCCTGCATCTTTTTTTCCTCTGTGACTTTGGATCAAACCACTTATCATCTGCGTACCTCATTTTGCCTCATTTGGAAAGCAGAGACAATAGTGCTTCACCACTTTTCAGGGCTGTTTCTGAAAACTTTATGAAGGTCTTTACCCTATATACTCGGGGGCCAGAAGAATGTGGCCCCTGAGAGTTTGTGTGTTAGAGGCAACGTGAGCACCAATGAATTTAAATATTACTACTCCAAAACATTTCACAGAAGTGCGTAAATACTTCAAAATACTGTCTGTAACAAAGCACAGCCCTTGCTCAGCTAATTTTGTGACATTACAACAGTAACTCTTGTATTTCCTCATCACGCCCAGACTTGCATTGTTTCTCAGCTTCCCCTTTAAGCACCTTTGCATCTTGCAGAGTACGAAACTGCTTGACATTTGCTAATGTAAACAGCATGTCCTTTCTTCTGGCATCGTCCATGATAACATTTATTTAAATTTTACACAAAATTGTTCCAGAAAACATGCATAAAAATAATTACATATCAGTTTAAAGATTTGATGAAAGAATAAACTGGAGTTACTGAAATCATTGTAGGTAGCGTATGCCACTATGTAAATGAAATAACTGCAGAGGGTTTTGATCATCAAGTTACCATATGCCAAACCCTGACAGCTCTTACATGTCCACTGTGGTTATTTGGAAGGCTACAGGGGCAATGGGAAAGCTCTGAATTTGCATTCTGAGAAGCCACAGTGCCTTTCCAAGAATGTGTCAGACAAAGGACTGCTCTGGAGGTCTGGCAGAGATCACATCTTTCTGACTTGTAAAGGCTTGTGAAGTAAACTAAATTTTCTTTGACACATTATATTAATACAAAATAAAAATTGTATACTACAAATGTATACCTGCAACACAGAGAGAAAAACACTGAAAAGTTTACATGATGCTCTTACTCATCCCCTATAATGAATTCTTCAGTAGGTATCACTTTTACATAAATATTCCAAGGAGTTTTGGTATATTGTATCTTCTCAGCCTGTTGTCTTTTGGAGAATGTAAGTGTATCTGCACACATATAGATATTCTGCATGCATATAGATACTCTTAAGTATGCCCCTTTGGAATGGTGTTATCACTGGCATATGTGGAAATTTAAATGCATATATTTCCCATTCTATGTATAGCACACCTTAGAATGACAGTGTACCCAGTTCTGTTTAACTGCGGTAATAACGTTATTTTCTCTTGCTTTAAAAACAACTTTTCTGTGTTTCTCTGTTTCAAGTATTGTGGCTGTTTGTTGGTGTTGGTTTGCTAGGATTGGGTCTACGTTATAAAACTTACCAGAAGAAGTTGGGCCAAGGGGTGAGTAGTGTGTTTGTGAACAATGGTAACTTTCAAATATACAGTAAAATGTGTGTGTGTTATCTTAGGTGTATTGGTTGGTGCTGAAGAAGTCTGTGTACCAGAATCCAAGTATTCAACAAAACTAATGCAGAAATGAAGATGAAAAAAGTCTAATTTGTAAATTCATGTTGAACATAGGAAATGTCTGGGTCTTTGGAGATTTACAGTGCTGCTATGAAGGAAAAAAATATTCTTAAAACCAGAGAAATGCTTGCCTCATATATTCAGTTTGAATGTTACTTCTATAAATGAGTTTTTTGAATTGTATTCAAAACTTGACTGGACAATGCTGTTAGCAGCCTGATCATATATCAGTGAAGTTTGAACACATAACTTCCTGAGGTTCCTTCGAGCTGAAGTAATTCTATGCTTCTATATTTATATGCATAACTCTGAATTGAACCTCTGTGAAAAGTTGGTTGACTTAGATTAGATTTAGACTAGTTATGGAAATTGGATAAAAATCAGAAGATTCCAGTTTTCTGTCTGGCAAAAAAATTAGGTATTGCAATGATAGTAACAATTAAGATGCTTAATGCTCTGGAAGTTTAGCATTTAGATTACTTACAAGTGTGTTACTTGCCTATGTAATAATTTTAGTTCAAAACTAGAGCTGTTTTGATCAGATATAAATTAACATGTTTCCATTCTATGATTTAGTTGATTAGTAATATAAAATTGAATTTTTGATGCAGTTGGTTACAATTATGAATTAGACTTTTTTTCTTTCGGTGGCAGTTCAGAAATAGTCCTTTGAAACTTGCTCTTGACATGTATTCCTGTTGGTAATTTTTCTGTTAGAGAAATCACTGATGACAAATGTAGAAAAAGATGCAGAAAAGGTGATGAGAGCTAAGTAGAAATTGTGTGTATGTGCGTGTGTATGCGCCCACACGCACATGCATATTCAAACATGCACACAGACATATACAGTTGGCTTTCTTTTTAGAACTCATCCAGGTTTGTAGTACCTTATAATGTGGAAAAAAGCAGGTAGTTCGTCTTAGAAAGATGAAAAAAATTGTAGTCTTTTTCATGTTCATTTATTTGCTGTTACTTGTACAAATTCATTTTAACTATGATGACTTTTCTCCTCTTGTTAATAGCCGATTTTTCTCAAAAATACCTGAAGCCTTTGTAATCCTGACAGGTTTATTAGGAAAATATGTTGGTTAAAACATCTCTTCTTGCTTGTCTTTTATGGCACCATGTATCTGATGTTGTTGACTGCAAAGGTATAATATATTAAAGTTAAATTGTACTTTTTTTCCATTTATTATTTTGAGGTTCCAAAAAGAGACTTCTCTGCTATGATCTGGCCTTTTAGATTTGCATATGACAATGAAGGATGGTCTAATTTGGAAGGATCAGCTAATTTGCTTGATCAGACAGGTAACTTTTTTTTCCACTTCGTTTATATTTGAGAGGGTTCATCTGAAGAGACAGAAGCAAGAACACCTGCTGGGTGACCGAATCCGTTCTTACATTAACACAAGAACCTGTGTCTAGTGGCTTTCTCCTGAATTTGTGAGCTGTTCCAGTACAATCACTTCTGTTAAAAATCCATTTGCAGAGGTGATAATTTTTTTTTATGTCTTTTAAAGAGGTTTCTGGTTGGAGGAAACACTTTGTTTATTATTTGGATTTTTTTCCTCATATTGCTGATGAGTTATTTGTCTATAGAGAAATTTTTTGCATAAATGAAATAATGATAAGTATCCTTCTAGATCAAATTTAATGTGTTATAACCTCTCTGTATTTTTTTTTAGATGTGAAACATTATATAATTCCTGAAGGGTCTGAAATTAAAATGCCCTAAACAAGGTGTACAGAGGAGAAACAGACAAGTCTGTTTCCATCACTGAGCCAGAGCAATGTATAAAAGAAAAATAGTGATTGTAGCTTGGTTGAGTTGTCATGATTTTAATGTAAAGAAGGCTGCGTAACCTGTTGCTCATGGACAGGATTTTGGTTGGAAAATTAGCTATAGGAAATGAAGAATTTGGACCAAAGATTAGTGCTGCTGCAGGGTGCATTGAAAGGAATTTACCAGTGGTGCTTGTAGGTGTTACTTGTTTCCTGCGATACCCATAAGATAGGGAAGACTGGAAGCTGCTGCTTTAAGATTTAAGGCAGCTCAGGAGATTAGGAAGCATCCATGCTGCCATTCCAGCATTTGTTGTTCTTTCCTCCTATGATGTGAATGTGCCACAGGGTTTTCCTGAGCAGCTCAGGCTTGACAGACCCAAGCAGTGGGAGGGCACTGACACAGGTGCTGCAGTGCAAGCTTTGATTTTGTGGCAGAGATGCCCAGGAGTTAGTGAAGAGGGAACAGGCTGATTTGTGTGTCATTCACTCCGTTGTCCCATGATCAAAGGTTCAGAGGGCTGAGCTATGTAGGCTGTCTAGTGATAGGAGAAAACAGCTGGGACATTTGATGAATTGAAATTTGGAGCTTTCTTGTATATGTGCGATTCCATAGCTCATGTCTGGGTATTTATTCAATCTTTGGATATTTATTTATGAACTGTAATGAATGCATTTATTTCTGGTACCTATAGTTTAAATTCATGAATATTAGAAAAAGTGATTACTTGGTTATGTCCACTGAGCATTTCTTTGTGGTAATGAAGTATCACTTCTAGAAGAAGCAATTGGTAAAGCAAAAAGGCAGCAAATTCCAAAATATAAATGAATAAATCTTAATTCCTGCTTGCTGGAAACAGTATTCTGGAGTTTTATGTTACATGTATATTGTTATATAAAATACCACATTAACATTTCCAGGAAATGCATTCATGCATTCAGAGTTAAGCTGCAGATTCTTAAATGATTTATTTGCTAAAGAAGAGTAGCTGATTTTGAGAGCCACAGAGAAAAAAGTGGCTAACTTCTTCAGCATAGAGGTTATCTTTAAAGGTGTGGTGGTGTGCATTCCTTGGGCTCATTTTCTCCCCGTTGGAATAGTGAAGATGTGACATGTAATGGCTTTTGTGACTGGAACTCCTGTCTGCCATGAAGGGAACCAACATCGACCCCTCTCAATGGTTTCAGTCATTGTTTCTATGGCCAGCATGTATGCTAATGATGTAGAAGCAAAAATCTGGGAATCCACTTAAAAGTACTCTGAGCTACCATTTTCCCTGCTAACATTGTTTTCATAGTGCTAAATAAGACATTTCAAAAGTGAAAAATCTTATGTGGCAAGAATGGTGCTGGATGGAGGGGTCTTAATTCCTTATAGAAGGGCTGCAGAAGAAGTGGTGACTCCGTCTGCCTTCTAGAGTAGGAGAGCACTCCAAGGCAGGCATAATCACAGCAAGAAGGGAGCACTTGTTGCTGCTGCAGCCATACCAACCTGCTGCTCAGGCTGAGCCTGGATGGTTCAGCCAGCCTGTGGCCAGCTTGCAGACTCCCACTTTCCTTCAGGTATGGGCAGGTCGTTCTTAGCTGCCAGTTCCTTGAGGGACCACATAGCTCTTCCTGTATCCTGCAGCTAAAATGTTGGGGAGCCTGTCATGTTCCCCTGACAAAACCACACCTCGGCATGTAAACAGTGAGGGACCACAGTGCCCTGAGAAAGTGAGGTGGCTGCAGATGGTCAACAATTCACTAGAGCTGGGAACCCTTCTGTTACCATGCCTGGGGGCTGATGCTAGGTTGCTATGGGGTGATTAATTGTTTCGACAACAGCAGCCTGCTCCCTCTTGCACAGGACCCTTTGGAGCAGAATAGGATTTGGTAGATGAAGGTAAGTGCAGATGTGCTGTGTAGCTCTCGTTCATCAAGTTGAAAGCAGTAGACTCTACTGTGCTATTAATCTGTGTATGCACATTGTGTCTAATGCTTTTGAAAGGGTCTGCACTAGGTATGTGCAGGCCAGGTGTACTGTGCAGTCTCATATGTGTCTGGTTATGCACCAGGGAGGAACTATGGCAACCAAACACTACGTATCTCTTCATCAGAGGCTGCGTAGCCTACAGTGGCCGAAAGGTTGGGCATGACTTTGCCAGTGTTAGGGTTTGACCTGATTGACTCCTGAAGGGCTTGTGTCCATCCCTCTGTAATCAAAAGGGAAATGATGACATTGTGTAGTAATTTATAAATCACATTTATAGATCACAGTTAGAAATTTGGAAAGATTTTCTTTCTTCTTCCCATTTTAGATGCAGATTTTATCACTATTATAGAGAGTGATGCCTCTAAACCATTCATTGGGAACAACGATCCAACAATGTGGCTAGGAGAAAGACTAGGATTTTATACAGATTTTGGTCCAAGCACAAGAGATCACACTTGGGGGTGAGTCATCTTTACGTGCACAGTGACAGTAAATAATTGTAAATACACTACCAGATGCTAACTCCACTAGAACATGGGCAAAGAATAATTGGAATAACAATCACCGTAATCACTTGTTGGAGCTTGTCTTTAAGAACATGCTTTCATTCCTTAGCATTACAATGCAATGCAGATGAAGTTTTCTCATTAAAAATGATCAGGTTTTTGTGCCTGCCCCTGTAAGGTACTTTGGCTTTGGTGATGCAGAGGATAGCATCCTGCCACATAATGTACAGATTTGGCATTCTAAGTACTATATCTGATTCCCTTTTCTCATTATTTTGTTTTGGGCTATGAGAACTTTAGATTTCAGACTTAAAAATGTGATAGCAGTTGGAAAATGTAACTGTACCTGGAGTCATTAGACATTTTGAATTCATTAAATCCAGTTTGGGCTGTATAGTGAGAAACAGGCATAGAAAGACGCATGTCTATTTGACCAGATCTTTTTGTGTCTGATTTTACTCTAATGTTTGACCAACTACCAGTTGCATATCTTTGAATATCTTTGCCCTCTGGAAAATAGTGGCTTATGATGTGGCTTTTTTTCAGGGGGATATGCAGATCTTTGTGGCAGACGGAGCTTCCTAGTGATGTTGCAATGGCTATCTAATTTTTGCCATATGTGAGGGGAATTTAGTAACTTTCCTCTTCCAGAGCCTGTGTGTTTAAGTGATGCAGAATGGGGCAGAAAACTCATTCTCTGAAATTTTCTTCATGAAATATTTTGAAAAACCTGATGCAAAATGGTTTTAAGGTTGATTCCAAACAGAAGCTGAAAGAATGAGAAATCTCCTGCTTTAGAGATATATTTCTACCTGCTTCTACTTCTAATAAAATACATTTTAATCACTGGTGGTATAAAATTCTGTTTTGTCTGAGGATGCAGATTTTGAAAGGCTTAGTGTAAGAATTCATATATATGGAATGGTATTTCTTAGTGTAGGAATGAATTTGATAATACGTTTTTAGACATGTACTTAAGTAATATTTTAGAGGAAAACCTTCTAAATTCAGAAAAATCCGCTACATGGTTTGTGTTCTGGTCTGATGGTTTGAGTTCAGTGAACATTAGTCTTCTGCTCACATTTATCTGCTTAGTTCACGCTTGTGAGCTACAAAATGTAACTGTTTCCCTCTTCTCATGTAGGATTATGGCACTATCAAGGTATCCAATTGTAAAATCCACCCATCACCTCCTTCCATCTCCAGAGGGAGAGATTGCACCTGCCATCTCCATGACAGTCAACTTCACAGGGAAACTGGTTGATTTTGTTGTTGCCCACTTTGGAAATGAAGAGTGTGTATTTTATTTATTGTTACATATGTCATGCAAAGTCCTGTAACCTAACTGTAATTTGTGAACTGGGATTTCTTTTGTACCCTTTAAAACCTGCTGCTGTAATACTGGTTCTAACAGAACACTGTGAAGAAATACTGTGACATAGCTACTGGTTTAAAATTTTGAAGCATTTTTTAAAGAAGATAAATGTGTCACACAAAACTCAGCTGATATCTGAGTTACTAATAAACTAATAAATACCTATTATCTGAGTTACTATAAAAATATAGTTCTGCAAAACTACAACAAGTAATAGGGCTACAGATACATGTCAGTGCAGGATAGCATCCTTCTGACTTCCTATGTGTGGAATAGGTCTATTATATTCCACAATGAGTGCAAATAGTTACAGATAGATAGCATTAATGGACAATTGATGTTTATTAAAATAAAAAGTAACAATTCTGAAACCTCCAAGAAAGGACAGTGTTGAAACAGCAACAAAAATATCCATTCAGTGTCCTTTTGACTATATGAAACTGGAAATATGAAATCTGATCTCTGGATTCTGAAAGGAAGAATTATACCAGTAACTCAAATATGTGATGGAAAAGATTAAGGTATATATTTCAGTTCTTTACTTTAAAACAATATCTTGATTACTTCTGTGTAATGAGTATTAATAAGGGATAGTTTTGTGATGCTCCATGTAGCTGTATTTTCTGTTTTATTTGCTGCAATATCTAGTATGTTTGTGGTTATGTAGTAAGATTTGGAATTTTTTCTATATATTTGTTGTAGTTCATGGAGAGGCAAATTTATGGATTGGGTGCAGAATACAATATACAAAGAACCTGCTCAGAAAGCAGCAGGAATTCTCATTATCCCACACTGAGCTTCCCCATTTCCTTCCCCTTCCCCCTGTGTAGAAGCTGTGCTCCAAGCATGCAAATTGTTTATAGATTTCCCTTTTACTAAAAACATATAGTTGTCAGAAACCACTCTCAATTTGAACTCTAGAAAGGAATTTCATTCCGTGCCTTGCACAGATGATTAGACTTGCCTCTCTGAGAAACTGTCAAAGTAGAAGAAGATAGCACTGTGTTCCCCCTCACAGAGAGATGAGATAAAGATGAAGGAGAAATAGGAAGAGACACATGGGAAATGAGGGCAAATGAGATTGTGTTTTGAGGTGAATGAATTTGTAATTAAATCACACACCACTTCTTGTTTTTCATCTTTTTTCATCTGCTGCTTAGGATGACATAAACTGTAGAATACTGGATAACTAGGGATTTTTTTTAAAGGCTGTTTTTAAAATACGGGAATGTCTGTGTCATTTAAAAAAATCCATCTTCTGGAGAGGTCTAATTCTGGAAAGAGCAGCTAGCTGAGCAGGCAACTTCACATATACCTAGGTCAGGTTTCTGTTTAAAGGGTTGGGTTTTTTGTCTCCAGTCTGTGCTCTTTCTTTAATGCATTTGCTTCAGTCAGAAGCACTGCTATTTAGAAAGCATAACAGCATTTAAATTCTTGTCTTCTTTTGGGATTACAGATTCTAAAATCAACTCCCTGTCTCAATGGTATTTTGCCCTGTCTACCAAAATATGGAAGAGAACGTGCTTTACACAACTGTTTAAAGTTACTAACATGAAGAATCATAGAAAGAGAACTGCCTTTACATTATGTTACGACAAATCCAAGGACAGGGAATGGGATCCAATGCAGTATTTTACCAGGCTCTGCTTATGCTATCACTTTTGGTCATGTTGGAACTCTTGTGTAAATCTTGTTAAAGAAATGCAGAATACCTGCCAAATGTCATTAAGTAGTGTTAATGGGATGATGTAGCTCTCAAGTTATATTTCATAAATTTTGACCCAGACTTTAAGACTATATTTACCATGATCTGTCCATCATAAAAGTTTTGTTAGCATGTGAGCTCTTTGTTACGCACCGTGCTGTGCTAGCACAATTAAATTTCAAGTGCAGGCAGAGACAAAGCCTCAGATAACCAAAGCACGCACATTCACATTTCCTAGTGATGAGATCACTATTAAAAACAAAACAGTAATAGAAAAAGTTGTTCCTATAATGGTTAGAAAGAGAACCCTAATTACGTCTACCATGACCATGTGGCTTTTATCAAACATAGTGATCATTTTGAATCAGTGAGCTTTCTGTAAACTTTCATACTCTAATACTGAGCAATAAAAAAGGTACCAGATTCATTTGTGGTTTACTATGTTACAGCACAAAGATTCTGAGCTAAAATGTATATATGGTAAAGTCTTTTCCGTTTCTTTCAGAGAGGACTTGGACAGAAAACTCCAGGCTATAGCTGTTTCAAATCTATTGAAGACTAGCTCTAAGCAAGTTGTATTTCTAGGGTACATCACTTCAGCTCCTGGATCCAGAGATTATACTGAATTAATAGAAAATGGAAATGTCAAGGTAACTTAAAAGTACTGCTTCTTTTAGCAGTTAGAGATAATATATATTTGAAACATTCAGCTTAATATTTCAAATTGGTAACTTAGAAACAGACATATAAGAAAATACATGCCATTTTCAAATACAATCTTCAGCTACCTCATGACACATTATAGAGAAGGTGGAGTTACACAGTGAAAGAACAAGAGACAATGGACAGCAGTTGCCACAAGGGAAATGCCAGTTAGATAGTGGAAGAAAAAAAAAAAATCACAGTTAGGGTTGTCAAGCATTAGAACAGGGGCCCAGAGAAGTTGTGAAATCCCCTTCCTTGGGGATATTCAGAAGTTGGCTGCATAAGGCCCTGAGCAACCTGCTCAAAGTTACTTTGAGCATAGGGTTGGGAGTGGGTGACTTCCAGACATCCCTTCCATCCTCTAATTCTGTGATTCTGTTGTTTTAAAACCGAGTTCTGCAGTTTGGTTTTCTGTCAGATGTCAAAAAGTTGTCTGATTTGTCCGTGTCTAACAGTGGGGTTTTTTTCTTTCTACCTTATTACAGTGTTTTAGGCAAAACGTTCTTCTGCAGCAGGTTTACACATTGGTTCTGTTACTGATTTAAAGCCTATGTGTAAGGAAAGCTTGCCTTCTTTGTTTGACTTTTTTTTTCGCCTTTCACTCATAGGATATTGACAGTACAGATCATGACAGATGGTGTAGCTATATTATGTATCGTGGAGTAATAAGGTATGTTAAAGTGGATCATTTATTCATTGGTTTTAAATATCTTTATGACAATCAGTTTTACACCCTTCTATAGGTAATTGTAGAAGAGCCTTATCTCCCTAAACAATTATGTATGGATAGTTAGATATACCATGAAGCAATGTGAAACATTGATCTCGGGATGAATTGGTGTATTTCTGAATATAATTTACAAAGAGAGTATTACAGGTTTCATCCTTCTGTGTCAGAAGTCTTCAGATCTAATCTGCTTTGGTAACATAAAACTACTTTTTTCCAAAGCTCTGCAGCTTCATTCTAAAATGTGAAGGCTAAGCCTTAATTTGTATGTGACACAGAAGATACAAATTTTGAACTATGATTGTAGGGTTTGTTGAAGCAAAATGCTGATCTAATCTAGCCAGGCTTTATGCTGGATTCAGTGGAAATTTTAACTGTGTAAGCCCATACTGAAGTACTTTCCTCTGCTGGGACCTATGCAGTCCATATCTTTTAATACCAAGTTGCTTGTAAATCATTCTCTTGGTGATGTATGTACCAGAATGGAATTCAGCTTATATATAATATATATAATTTTATATATATATATATAATAAAACGCAAATTCTGTAGTGTTCACAGGAGTAAAACCAGTAAACTAGGTAGCTGTCTTAAATAACAGCATTGAGTAAGAAAAAAAGGGGGGGGGGACAACAAAAAAACTAACAAAACCCCCATTTGCAATCTAATTTTTCTCATTACTCATTCCCTTGATGCTTGAGTTCCTTTCTTGAATTTCAAAATCTCTTCCATGAAAAAAGTTGGTGAGCTTATACCAGCGTGCATATTCTAAAACTGTAATTTTAAAAATAAGTTTCTAAATCTAGAACTTATTGTTGTTGTTAAACTCTTATGCTCTCTCAGTTTTTCTGCTTGTGACATTGTGTTATGATGCTCATGTTTATAGAGCACTCAAGTTTTTTGAAGGTGAGATTCACAGAAATGGAAAGTTATGTTGATAAGTTAATTAGCAACTCTTGGAAAAAAGAGACATGAATTAAGAATGTGGTGAAATTGCCTTGAGTTATTTCTTCAAACTAACTCTTCTTGTATCTGATAGATTGGGCTATGCCCGCATATCTCATGCTGGTTTAAGTGATTCAGAAGTCCAGATGGCCAAATTCAGGATCCCAGATCACTTGGATAGCTATGCTGACAATGACAGAATTGTCACTGATCCCAGCCAAGTTCCTGAGGACATCCATTTCAATCCCAGGTCAGTGTATCACATAAGAAATTAAGGCGATGATGTACGTGACATCTTATAAAAGAGAAGTCTAGGAACAAAATTGTTCTTAAAGTGGGAGGCACTGGTCAGTACCAAACTGAGCAGAAGATTAGGAGGCAAGAACTTCTGATTTGTAATTCCATTTTTTTCTAATGACTTGGCATGTGCTTTGGGAAAACCAGTCTGTGGTGTCGTAGCATAAATTGAAGGTAATGCTTATTTCACCCAGGTGCTTACTTTCTGAGATTGTTTGATAGGGATGTTTGCCAAGTGGTGTGGTGACTCATTTTATAGATGATGAGAGATCTCCCGTGTTTCTCAGCACTTTTGAGGATCAAGGTCTTAATATACTGTTACTTAGAACACAAAATACAATATATACATTAAATACTCACATACTATATAACTGGAGCAAAAATTAAGGAAAATGCCTGAGGCAGTATGTTACATACGTCAAGAAGAAAAAAGGGCTAGGTTTTTACATAAAAAGTTATTTATTTCTAGAATGCTGTCATTTTTCCACTGGCATTGCATAAGGAAGAGAAATACTGAGAAAGGTATTTATTCTACACTGACTATCAGTGGAAGAGTCATGAAATTTGAGATAGATGTTGCCACAGAGAGACAATTTCCAGCAATGCCATATTTACTACTTCCAACATGCATAATACAGAATATATTAATTTCTTATATACCCCTAACAGTTGAGCTTACTCACTTTTTATTTACCACTCAGTCACTGGCTTCCTGTCTAAGCAGGAGTTTGTCCGATCTTTTCTGAAACTTGCCTAAAGTTAGTATTCACATTCAGATTTGTCTCAGTTGATTTCAGCACAGAATATTTTTCTTGTCCTGATTTCTTTCATGTCTGCCCGTAAGCAGAAAATTTATACCCTTTAGGAATAAGTTTAACTTTTTCCAATAAACTATAGTTCTTTTGAAATACAATGGCACTGCTCTTAAATGTT
Source organism: Harpia harpyja (assembly GCF_026419915.1). Classification (NCBI taxonomy): domain Eukaryota; kingdom Metazoa; phylum Chordata; class Aves; order Accipitriformes; family Accipitridae; genus Harpia; species Harpia harpyja. The sequence goes on along the minus strand of NC_068941.1, from coordinate 60,480,288 downwards.
GTTTAGCACTGATATTTTGAATAAGCACTACATTTTACTTTTGCAAATCTATCTGTCATAATAGTCAGTAGTCAGAACTTTCAGATTTAAATATGGCATGAAACATTACAATTTTCACCATAATTTTCAAAAGTAAGATGTGCAATATTAACAATAGGGTTGACTATTTGGATACTATGGGGGGTTAAATTATATCTCCACTGAAGCCAGTAGAAAAAACTCAGAGCATAGGATTTAACTAGCTAAATGCACCGCTCACCTTTGTCAGCTGGAGTTCTGTTTATAAAGTGCCTATGGCATTAATCCAATCAGTGTAATTAAATGTCTCCATTATACTCAAAGACCTCTAGTTAGCGTACATAGATTATGATTTATATATAAGTAGGATTGTGGCCTGTTTCTGAAATAAATAATCTAGAACATTCAGAAGAAGTGTTAATTATACTGTTGTAAGTGTGTGATTTAATTGCATGGGTTAAATCATGTTATAATGGTTTTGCTTTGTTGAATATTTTTCTTAGATTTGGATCTTACAAAGATGGACATAATTATGAGCAGATTCATCACTTTCATATGAGCACTCCTAAATATTTTAAACAGAAAAATTAGAATGACAAAATAACATATCATTGGGACCAACAAGAAAGGTTTGTTGCTTGAAACTGAATTGGCAGCCAAAAAGACTACGTTGTTTAAGGATGAGCAACTCCCATGCTGCATAACTCTGTGAATGTTTGTGTAATAGTTGGTGACTCCTTTCTTTAATGAGTTGTCATCACTGTGAGAGAGGGAAGATGCGTGCATTGTGGTAAACTGGTATCTACCTGGGCCAGATACCTGCTTTGTACACAGCAGAGCAAGGGTGGGAACTTGCTTTGGCCATAACTTCTTCAACTTTTTTGAAGGTATCCTATATTGTGCTGTTTCAGAGTTGAATGTATCTATCCACCTTTTCTTTAGCGTTCAGATATGATCCCTTTCCTCTCCTGGGATCTCATTGGAACAATCATGAGCAAAGAATTTCAGCTGACTTCCACACTTTTTTGGTGACTGAGGCAAAGCAAAATAATGTGGTAGTGTAGGTAACCTGTTGATATATGCTGCACTTTGTAGTCCTGCTGCTATTGCAATAAAAAGCTTGGCCTTAGGTTTTTCAAAATAGGAATGGGACTAGTGTGTTTTTTTAATTGGGAGATATGCAGTAACTATGTGTTTGAAGTGTGTGCATTTTTGACTTACTGAAACAGTATTTACATCTGCTGCTATTCCACATTTTATTCTTAAATGAGTTTTATTAGAACAATTTGCAGATGATTGATATTAATAATATTGGAGAAAAGGCAGTGACTTTTACAGACTTCCTTTTTTTAACAGGACATTAGACACTGCAATGCTTTTACAAAGGGAAGAGTAAAGTACCTCTGGATAGTTATTGTTATGAGGAACTTACGTGAACACACTGCAGAAGAATTAAAAACAATCATGCTCAACATGACAAGGTTTCTGAGAGGAGAGAAATGTTGATTGTAATTTTTATTTAAAATGAACTGTAATAAAAAAAAAATGCATTGTTCCTTTCAGTAGCGCTACACTTTAGTAGACTACCTGGAAGTGTGGCTTTTTTTTTTGACATAGGCCGTGAATTACCTACTATGTAACACACACGTAACACAATGTAAAATGTGTTTTCTTGGGGTGTCTCTCCTGATCCTTCAGTATATGTGCAGAGCTTCCCTTAAACAATGAGGACATCTTCAGTGTTGTCCAAAGGAAGTTTTGTGTTTGTGAGAAACATGTTATATGGTTTATTTAAATGACCCTCTCAACTTGGAAACCACATTTGTGATGTTGATATTTAGTACTGTGTGTCTTTCCAGTAATACCTAAACATGCTGTAACTGAAAGGAATAGGACATGTTGCAGGAAAGAGAGTGTTCTTTTTTCTCCCTCTAATTCTCCACCATGTGCTTTTGAGAACAGCTTGAGCTTACTCAATTTTACTGTTTCCCTATGTAAGAAAATACAGGATGTGTTTTTACCCAGGGTTTCTTGTTCTATAGAGTCAGGTAACTGCTGCCATCACCAAGCTTGTCACTTTATCCTGGTCACCCATCATTTTGCTCCCTTGTTTTTAGGACTGTGTTTCTGAGAGTGAAACGCTTCACTGATCTTTGTGGACAGAGGATATTTGAAAGGCACTTGAGGAACACATAGCCACCACAACTTCATCTCAGATGGTATTAGAAAGCCTGACTTTGTTAGTGACTATTAACCAGCCATTGTTGAACTAATTTACTTCTCACCTAGAGCTGTTGTGATTGTCTTTACAAGTCCAAGAAAGTGTAATTAAACATTCCAGTTTAGATATCCTTTAGGTAGGATTTGAAATCCTCTTGAACTTGTTCTCTGTGTGACTCTCTGGCAGGACAGGATAAATTAGGTTTCAGAGTGATGGGAGTGACTTTCTTGCACTTTCAGCAGTTTTCTTCTGCAAACACCAGTAGCCCCTGTCTCTCCCTTCTCCCAGCCTACAACAGCAGCTGGCACTGGCACTGACATTGCACAGCGGCTCCGAGTATCCTCATTTCTTTGCAGGGTGCTCTCACGCTAGCTCTGACGCACATCCAGCCACAGGTTTGCCTTTCCATAGCCTGTACAAAACATAACATTATCTTGCCACATTACTTGAACATTCTCCACAGGCTGACTCTGCAAATACCTTGTAATGTGAGCAGTTTATTCGTGTAAGATGCAGGAAATGATACTCATAAACATAAAAAACTTGAAAACCCCTTATTTTTTTTAACAAAAAATAGAATCAGGATATTTTTCAAGAAGTCAGACACCAAAGCATGACTTGCATAGCAGATCAGACTATATGTCATCTCTGTGTGTAATCTTCAAAGTCTGTGAGCATATGTGGATGGATTTTCACAGGACTTAGAAATGTTCCCCCCATTAGAAATGTTCATGTAGACATTGACAAAATCTGAAGTTTGAATATTCTCTTCTTCTGAGTAGCTTGTGTAATTTAGTGTTGGTGGATCCATACCTCATAATGCCTAATATCAGAAAACACTGTATGCAAATGTAATGAGTAGCAAGTATTTGTTGACACTTGCATTATTTTATCAGAATTACTAAGAAAAACTATGACCACAAACTGTTTGTGTACTGCTTCTACTACTGTGGTTAGAATTGGGAAGCTAAAATTACACTTTATTTGTCCTTGAATCTGCACCCTGGTCTAATCCCCTGTATCTGACTGGTTTAGAAAAATGTGCAGTACGTCTCTCAGTCGCAATCACTATGTCTCAAACTATGAAAGAAATGTGCTAGAACAGGTCCTGCTGCAGGGGTGTGTGACTAATCTTGCTGTTTTCTAATCATATTCTCTTCATCTCAGCTTTCATAAGATAGTATGTTATGAAAGAAAAAGGTTGTGGATACCTTTAACTATGCATTCAGAGATAGCATGAAAAGATAAAATATATAAGATAAAATGTATAAGATAAAGATTATTTTCTAAAGGTTTGAACTTTTACTGGTGGTAAAAGGTCTAGAGTATATATATCTGATTTCTAAATAGTATGTATTCTGTTTACTCCTAATTCCATCCTCTCTGACATTCTGTGCAGGTCACTTAAAGTTTCTAGGAATACACAGGAAGAGACAGCAGTACATCAGGAGCCTACTGGTGTGTATCTCAGAATAAGAAAGGAGGACTCTAGGTAACATGTAAGAGAGCAACTTTTGAGAGTAATTGTACTGGATTCTTCAGCAGGGTGGAGACTGAAGTCTCCTCTTACATATATTCCTGCTCTGGGGCCTTGGCTCAGGCATTTCGATGTGTATTGTAAGCTTAGCTTCAGGAATAGTGGCTCCGGTGTTGTCACAGAGCACTCTGAAACCTGGGAGCTGCAGTTCAAACCTCTTGGGCTACAAAGGACCTGAAATTGTTATTTCCCAGTTTCAAAAAGGGCGTTGCAGCTACAAGCTTATTAAACAAAAGTTGGGCACACCCTTTGGTTTTGAACTGGAGTTGATGCTACTGAAACAAATTGGGTGCAGCTTAAGCGTGTAGATGACCAGCTCCCATGTATCTCTCTGAAACAGAACACAAAAAATGTTCGGGTCCTCTACTGACAGTGAAGGAGCTTCATGGCCCCAGACAAAGGTGTTGGTTGTTTTGAGGCACCTCCAGGGTTCATGCAGAAATTCTGAGGTGCTCTCTTAAGCTTGGCTACTTAGAGCTTCCTAATTATGAATTAAGCAGATTTTTTTTTTTTTTTACATTTCAAACTGAAGCTGAAAAAAACCTATAAATCCAATTTAAGGATTTAAATATGAGCTACCAACAGCCCCGAACCATGTTTTTTCTCATGTACGTAAAGTTATATTTGTTTGCAGGGTGTTACAAAAGGGCCCTTGGGATCAAAGTTGTATGTCTGTGGAGCAAGTGTAACAGAACAAACCTTTTTACTTCAACGAGGAGCATAGTACGTGTCTGTGGGACAGGCCAATTAAAATGAGCTGAATTGTTGAACTAGGAGTGGTTTGAAAGCAGTTATATTATCTGCAGCTGCTACTTTCTGCCACCTGAGGTCCTCTCTTATCCCTGATCAGTACTGTTCTGCTGATACCACACAAGAATAACAGACAGTTGAGGTGTTTCATCCTAACTCTGAGGGTGAAAAATCTTTTCAGAAGTGTTGCATAAAGCTGTTTGTATTGACTTGGTTATCAGTTACTTCTTCATATCTGCAAATGATTGCTGGGCTTCTGGTAGACAATTTGTTTCTTTTCTTACAATGCCCTGTACAGTGCTTTGTTGCTGCTTTATCTCCTTGGTTAATGTTCAGCAAATTCTGCTTTGCTAATGTTTTTATTTTCAATACAATTCTCTTCCCTCTCTGACTTGTAAAACTCATAATGGCTTGTGATTCTGGTGCCTAAAGTTAACTTACAAGCTTGTTTCTAAGCAAAGCAAGATGAATGAAGGTATTTGAGAGATGCAGTGGCTTTAGCAATTTGGAGTCTGATACCCTTTGGAAACAGAGGGGATCCTCTTTCTCAAAGACGCTTCTACATTATGTTTCTGGTGGTGAAGAAGATAAAACTAATAGCTCCTCTTTCTCATGTTAGCCAGTATTTTTGACAGTATATGGTGGTTTTTTATGTGGTTGCCATTTTAGCTATCAATTAAAAAAAGAAACACAAACATAAAAAGTCAAACAATGACAGTCGTCTTAAAAAAAAAAAAAAGTCTACAGTTTTAAGTTTGATCTAGCAGTGTGTAAACTGGCTGATGCATTTCCTGCCCCTCTCCAGTTCTTGGTTTATTATTCCTCTCCTGTGTGTCAATAGGAGCATTTGCACGTATGTGTAGTGAGCCAGATCAGGATATTTATCTGGCTGGGAAAAGAAAACAAACAAATGAACAAAACCAAAAGAAGTGTTGAGGGATTTATTGTTTTGTTTTGGGGTTTTTTGGTTTTTTGCTTTTTTGGGGGCAGTCTTGCTCTTCGATCTACCTTGCTATCTAGCTGTGCAAATGGTTGCACTGGCACAAAATAAAGGATGCCAGGAGGGGTAGGATTAAGACGCTAATGCTGGAACTGCTTAACCTGTCAATGTCCTTGAGACAATGCTTGATCAACCATGACTTGATTGATCTGCTCTATGTAAAATTAAGTATTTCTGCATTTTGTAAACTCAGGCTTTGGAAGGAAAATACAAGCGTGATTTCATAACATCTGCCAGACAAGGGACTTGCATAGTGGTTTACAACTAGTGGTAACAAAGGGGATATTTATACCTTCTTGAGGTTGGAACGAAGGTGCGTGTTGTAATGGGCCTTGTTCTCGTGGGGCAGGCCTTTTCTGGCTGAAGCATACATTCCCTTGTTTAGCAGGAAGAGGCAGGAAACAAAGTCTCTTTTGTGTTTCCCTATGGATTTCTTTGCAGATCTAGTTTTTAAGGGTCAGGGATTATACTTGTGCATTCAACTATTCAAAAATTTTTTGAACTTTTGTTTGTCAAACCTACAGTATTATTTGCTTTACACTTATGGATAGCAGTAGTTACGGAAGCTATAGTCTAAGGAAAGATTTGTAAAGCCAAGTAGTATCTTTAATTTTAGACTAATATAAATGGGGGGGAAAAAAAGTACAAACCTTTCTGACTTCAGATACAACCAGACAGGGTTTTTCTGTGTCACCTTTCTTTAGATCTCTTATCAGTTTACGGAAGAAGATTTATTTTTGAATATGTTTTTATTCTGAACTAGCGGTCTATGTGCTTTTTATGGTCATTGTGAACAAACAGGCACCCCTAAAGGAATTGTTCCTCTCAATCCAGAATTAGAACAGATCAGATGAATTGCAACTCAATGGTGCCCCTATTGGGTATAAGATCTTGGGATGACACGCACAGATGTGAATGTCTGGCACGTGGGATGTTAGAACTACCCAAGAAGTGAACCCTAGCTTGCACTGCTTTACTCTAGGATATAATTTTTTTTTTTTAAAGGTGGTAGTGTAAATATACAATTGCTAAGGTAAACAAAAGATGGTGCAAATAGGAGAATGTCAGAGAGAGAGGCAGAAAGTTCTACAGAAATAATTTCAAGGAGTTAGTGAACAAGTAAGAATTTCAAATAATGGGGTCTTTCATTGCTCCGACATGGTCTTAGTACATGACTTTTGAAGAGAGAATTAATTTTCTTACGGACTCCATCTTCTCTGTAAAAGAGGCAGTTGAAAACATAAGATGTTGCTCTGCAAAATAAATTGGCTGCACTTGCACATTCTGATTGGTTCACTGAATAAGGCAAGGGTCATAAAAAAACCCCCAAACAGGTGTGTGATCAGTTAATTCAGGACTCTATGCTAATGCGTTGCTCCAAAGGGACAAATACCTTAAATCGGGCACTTCTTCAATTCTGAGTCCTTGACTTTCTTTTAACTTAACCTCTTAGAGGAAGTTTTTATTTTTCCATGGGTAATTTCTATCTTAATAATCCTCCTTTGTGCACAGGCGGTGCTGTAGCAGTCTCTTCTCATCCATGTTTCAACACCGAGTAGGGCAAGGGAAGGCTTTTACCCCTGAAAGGACGCAAGATGCTGAGCTGGGCTGCTAAGCAGCAATGACCTGCAAGGTGTCTTACTCCTCCGGCTCAGGAACGGGGAGCTCTTTCCCTCTGTACTGCAAGGGGGGAAAGGAGGCGGGGGGTGTCCATGCGCTAGGTTTCGAGGAGCGGGAACAGTAACAGGAGGGAGGAACCAGTCTCATCTACCCGCCAGGAGCAGCTGTTGTTCCCCGTGCCTCTGCTGCTGTAGTATTGACCTGACCCTTCGGTGCGTTCAGCTGGTGGGGGCAAGCTGCCATTTTTCCCCTCAGGAAAAGGGAGATGGCAGAAACAAAGAAATCTTCCCGAACTAGTTGGCGATTTGGCCACACCGAAGCTGGGTTCACAGAGCAAAGGGAGGATGGTGCGGTCCAGAAATCTTCCTCCCCGAGCGCCAGCTACCCGCTCCGGCCGTGACGACACGGCACCAGCTGCCCCGGGGCGCGCATTACGTACATGTGCAAGCGCTCCTTCATCCGAGTAGGGCAGGTACGGGGCGTGCGAGCCTGCGGGCGTACGGAGGCCGCGGTTCGTCCCGGCAGCGGGGGGCCAAGCAGGCGGCCCTGTGGCGCCGGGCCCTCGGGCTGCCGCCGGAGCGCCCTCGGGGCTAAGATGGGGGGAGCACGCTGCCGCCGGTGCCCGCGCCGCGTAACGGTCGGGGGGAGGCGGGGAGCCGGTGTGGCTGCCGCCGGTGCCCGCGCCGCGTAACGGCCGGGGGGAGGCGGGGAGCCGGTGTGGCCGCCGCCGAGGGACCCGCCCGGGGCAGCCCCCGGCGGCCCTCTGAGGGGCGGGGCAGCGCCGGCGGCCCCGCCCCCGGCCCCGCTTACCCAATCGTATCGGGGCGTGGGCGCGGCCCGTGGCCTCCGTAGCCAATCAGAGCCACGGGTGACACAAAGTGCTGTTCTTTGCACGCGCTTTTAAGGCCAGGAAAAACTGGCACCGGCAAAGCCCAGTCAGAGTGAAGGGGGGCGGTGTCGGCTCAGCCTTGAGCCCAATAGGAGGTAGGGAGCGGGCGGGGAAGGCGGTGCGGGGCAGGCAGAGGGAGAATGGCAGGAGCCTCGCACAGTAGGAGAGCAGGACGTGCGGTCTCTCGGGGCAGCCCGAGCCAATGGGTGCCGCCAGTGGGCGGGGCGGGAGGCGTCCGTGCTTGGGCTCTGTGATTGGGAGAGGGGCAGAGGGAGCCGGGCCGGGCAGGGCGGTGTGTGCGCTGCACGAAAATGCACTCGGATGCCGCCGCTGTCAGTGAGTAGCCGCCGGGCCGGGCCGGGCGCTCCCGCTCGCCCGCCCACCCACCCACCGGCGGCACCGGCGGCACCGGCCTGATCTTTCCGCCGGCGGTCGCTGCCGCCTGGGTGGGGGCGGCTTCTCCTGCCCCTCACCGAGGAGGCTCGGCCGAACGCGCCGCCGGGGCTCCCAGTGACGGGGAAGGGCGTCAGGCCGGCGGGTGCGGAACCGGCGGGGAGAGAGGCGGCGGGCGTACCGGGGGGCGGGGGCCCGGTGGGGACGGTGGAGGCCCCGCGGCCCTCGGCAGGCTCCCCCGGGGGGGGCGGGAGGGGCCGGGGCTGGGCGGGGGCGGCCCGTGCGGGGGCGGGGGCGGGCGGGGGGGGCAGCAGCGGAGGGGGCTGGGGGCTCTCGGAGGGTGTGACGCAGTTTCCCCGACCCGGCTGGCGAGCGGGTGAGGCCGCGGCCGGCCCTCGTGGCTGGCTGTGAGGCAGCCGAGGGGAGGGCGGGCGCGGGCCACGGGGCTGCCCGGCGGCCTCGCTGCGTGGGAGCGGTGTGTGTGGGGCGGGAGGGGGGTGGGGAGGTGGGTGGCGGTTAACGTAGCGGATTCCGCCGGGCCGGTGCAGGAGAAGCGGGCTGTGAAGGGGACTGGGGAGCGCGGCGCATTGTGGGAGGTGGAGTCTCTCCTGCGGCCGCTCCGCGCGGCGGCTCTCTCGGCGCGGGGCGGGGGACTACAACTCCCAGCAGGCACCGCGGCGGCGCGGCGTGCTGCCCCCGCCCCCGCGCGGGGGTGCGAGTTGCAGCCCGGTAGCCGGCGGGGGTACCCGCTGCGCCCTGCCCTCCCCGCGGGGCTGGAGGTGGCCTGGGGGCAAGGCCGCCTGGCTTCGGGGCGGGGGGGGATCTGGCTGCCTGTTCTGGAGGAGGGTAGGGAGGGCTTTGTCTCTGCCGTCTAGTTTCTGGCTGTGCTTTCGGAGCGGGCGGGACCGTATGCTGTAGGCAGGTTGCCTGGCGTGGGGGGATTGCACACCTGCGTGGCTGTGGGTAGCTGTGGGGTTCAGGAATAGGCTCCGTCCCCCTCCGCCGGAGAGATGAGGCTGTCATCCCGAGCACAGAGCTGTCTCGGCAGAGCGATGTTCCCGATTCCTGTGAAATCTCCCAGGAACGTGTTGTCGATGTGCAAGGAGTTGCAGCTCTGAGGCGCTTTATTACTGCAGAACTTGCTTATGGGAAAGATAATGAAAACTGAAGCTTTGATCGTACGTTAATGAATGATGGTCTGACTTTTGGACAAAGTCCTGAAACCAATTATGGGAAGAAGCGCTGCATAAGGCCTGGATTTTCTTGAATCCTCCTGTGTTTCTCAAAATGAGAGACTGGACAGGGGCAGCCTGGTAGAGGCTCTGAATCATAAGGTTATATAATTTCTTTAGTGGTTCTGGTTTTTTTTACCTTTATATTTAGGGATCATTATATGTTGATGGTTAAGGCTGCCATTAAAGCACAAATAACTGCTTCGTGTTGGAAATGGAAGGATAATTATTCTAGAAAATGCCTTCTGTTCAGTGTCTTTTGTCATGTGCCCTGTCCAAAAAAGGGTGCAGGCCTTCATTATATACATGTAAGCTACAGTTATAAATATGCCAGTGCTCCCTCATGTAGGGTGTTAAGACTATGTAGTGATTTTTATTTTTATTTTTTTTTAATTTCTCTGCAGAAAACGAGCACTGTTTCTCAGCCTTCAGCTGTTACTGGCTTCTCTTTAAAAATGTCCCTTGGAATGACTGAATCGTCCACCTCAATACTTTTTTTTTGGGAGGGGGGTGCAGTTCATGGCCTTGTATATGTTTTATTTTAAATAGGAGTGTTTTCCTAAACTAACTTCATTATCTGTAGCTTCATACTAGTTGGGTTTTTTCCTCATTGATTTAAATGCTTGAAATGAGAAGTGTTCATAGCATATCTTTACACATACAGTAGTTGGCTTATGATTGTTTCTTGACTGAACATTTCTTTTGAGCCGCCTTTTTGACCCTGCTTACATTCTTATCTGTTCTTATGATAGAAACTCCATTAATGCATTTTTGCTGTTTCAGTTTTACTTTCTGAGACTGAATGTACACGTTTCACATTATATGAGAAACATCAGCTTTCCTTTTTCCTGTTGCAAATGTTTGCTTAAAAGTTTCTTGCAACTCCAATAACTATAATTGGAAATGTCTTCTCTGTGCAAGGCCATGCAATAAGTTGAGTTAGGCAGGTAAACAGTCTTCCTCTCACTGTTTCTCTTCATTCTATTGTATCAGGATGAGATTTCATTTGTCTAATTGCAGCACTTTATTTAAATTTATTTTTGTCTGCATAGTTTTTGTGCTAACTTTAAGTGAATTATTAATCCTGTATTTTCTTTACTTTTCTTTTCCCCCCTTACTTTGGAGATACTGAAAACAAGGACTTAGGGCTTTTTCAAAGCATTATTTCCTAGTTTTGTTTGTGCCTTCAAGCAGAAGAGGGAAACTTGCTTAATTTGTCTGTCCTGTGCTTGCCAAAAAGCATTGCACCAGGAAGTATGGTACATCCCATGAAAATGTACAACTCTTGTATCCAATTTAAATATTAGAACATTTAATAGTGTGGTTATTTCTTCTACAATAAGTAAGACTACTAACAAGGGCTTCAAGCAGAACACTTATTTTAAATGTGCCAGCATTTTTCTTATACTGTCCAATTAAGTTTTTCTATTTAAAATCATAGGTCTGAGGTTAAACAGAATTTCTGCTTTTGGCTCATAAAGAGATAGAAATAACTACCAGTTTGTTCAGTGTTCTCTCTCTCTATATATAGCTGTGTATGTATATATATTGTTGTTAGAGCTACAAGGCTTTAGCTTGCCATTGGGAACCGGCTGGTATGACACATGCTTCTGTGTCGCTTGATGCAGATGTGTGGCTGCACAGACTGTGGGACTCCGTCTACTGCAGCCGCTCATTACTGCCCATTAGCTGTAGATTACTGCTTCCCTTGCTCTACTGGTAAAGTGGTTTGTAGGAGTATTCTCTGATCCACTCAGTCAAATGTATCTGGGTTAGCTCTTACCACTTAAATGTCTAAACTGACATGGCTGATTTTTGCCTGAAGTGGATTAGGGAATGTGTCCATGACCTGTGCTGCTGGCAGAACTGTGGAGTCTGTAATTTTTGGCAGAGAGGAAGAAGCGAACAGCTGGGGCAGTAATGCTTTTGACTGGCATAGCTGTTCCTAGGCTGTTGCAGATCCATCATGTTGTATACCAGATCTGCATGGTGCTGGATACCCTAGTAGTGCGCACTTGACAGGGTTGCATTTCTGCTGAATTAGCTAGAGCACGAGATACAAAGTTTTTATTAGCTTTATGCCCTTTGTAGGATGACAGGTGACACCTAATCTGGCATGAAGTTAAGAGTAGTGCTGGCAAACAACTCTCAGGCCATAGCAGCTGATGATGGAAAACTAACTCACTGACACTTTTTTAAATTAATTTGATGGTAGAGTAAGAGTTAGACTGGATGAACACTTTGTATCAAATGGGTGTAAAACTGGTTCATTGTATTAAATGCTTTGTAGCTCAATTTCCTATGTTTTTGAATTGTAAACTGAAAGAATGTCTGTTCACAGTCCTAGTAACGTGGAATCACTGAAATGCTGTTTGATTTGGTAATACATGCTTTAGAAGCAGATTTAAATTAGCTGTAATTATCCACTGCTTTTACTCATTCTTTTCCAACTGCGGCTGGTCACTCCAGCTTTATTATATGCTGGCAAGAATCTCCATTAGGAGTGCTCATCAAATACATTTAGTAGGTACACAAGTGGTATTTGCAGCAACAGAAACAGATGTTTTGCACTAGAAATACACTTAGTGTTAGGTCTTTCTATAAAAAACAAAATACCTAACCAGCCCCGCCCCACCCTCCCTGCCCCCAACCCCCTAAAAACCCCCGTGAGCCAGCGTGCAGGGTTTTTTATCCTGTGCGTTAGTATAGCATATGTTAGCATAGCTCTTATTAGTTCGGAGTCAGTTTAAGGTAGATGGAAATGCATTCAAACTAAAGTAACAGTTACACAACTTTTGCACTGCTTAAATTGCTCTAAAATTTTTAGTGAACTTTAAACTGTGGTAGGTCTTTTTGTAAACAAGCTTTCAGATCAGGGTACTTTTAAAATATCTAGGTAGAATAAGGATTTGTTCCCATGGGGAAAAAAAAAAAAAGATTAATGCTTTTCCCTATGTACCATGCAGTAATTTTAAAATATTTTGTTGCAGATAAAGTGAGTGACTGATTACATGTGGTAATACCAAATGTTAGAGTTGAATGTGAATGTTTACATTAAAATGATAAGTGGTTTTTAGTGTCTTGTCGTTTCAGCCACATTTTGTTGTTTGGGTTTTTTGTAGGGTTTTCTTTTTAATAGCTTAAGTCACTCTGTGTTTTGTTTCAGAACATTTTAGGCTGTTGTGCTTGGAAAATGTACACAAATTTGCAACTGTGGGTTTGGATACCGCTGCTGTCAGCAGTAGCTCTGAGCTTGATGTGTCTCTGTATGCATATATGCAGGAGAAACGTCCTGCAGCACCATGTCTTTAGCTCTAATGGCTAGGTCCTGTTGCTCCTCAAGCTAGGATGGATCATCCCACTTCTCTTTCCATTTAGTTGCATGTCCTTACTGTCCAGGCTGGAATTCACTTGATTTTCCTTACTTTCTGAATCATGCCCTATGTTCAACCCCACCAAATCAAGGGAGACCCTACTTTTCAAACCTGTTCTTCTCTGCCCTCCCCTGCATGCTTGCTCTCGCATTACAGACTGGGAGAGAGGTCTCTTCTGCAGGCTGCCCCTGCTAAAGGGTGTCACTGCCTGTGCAGATTCAGCTACAGACACAGTGGAAATGAATTCTTAATCCTATCTTTGACAGCAATGCAGACTCAGCTCCTAGCTGCTCTGTAGTGCAGTTTGGGAATATCAGTTTTTAGGTGTGTTGTGATGTTTGTGTAAATGAAAATAAAACTGATTGCATGTTTTTCTCTTGTTTTCTGCATTTAGTAATGAATATAGAATTTCTGCTTCCTGAATAGAAGTACTGAAGGCTTTCGCCAAATGTAGGTTTCAGATCTGAACTTCTAAGTTCATTAATCAATATAAATAGTCTTACTGTTAGGATAATTCTGTAAGTAGACTACAGAGCATGGTTCATAGAAGATTAAATGATTCTTTTTTGGATAAGTAAAGTTTATTTAAAACTAATTAAGAAGACATTACTTTGAACTATTATTTCCAGTACTACTACAAGTTTTCTCCAGTTGTATTATTTGAAACCAAGGAAACCAATTAAATAAAAGTAAAAGCATAAACATTCCATTTTAATTTTCAGGAATGAGTCTGCCTAGTATGTGTTTTCTATCTAATTTTTTTCTGAGAACATTACAGAAGATTACCCACGATATTTGTACTGAGTCAGATACATCTTAGCAGTAATAAAAATTATTGCTATGACTACTTCCTTACTTAATTTTTAATACAGAGTTGTATCTATAGCACTTATATGGCATCTCTATCTAGGATAAATATTTTTAGACCTACTGTAACTGTGAGGTTTTGTATAGACTTTCTATTTGCTCAGAAAAATAATCTAGTAGCTTTTAAAGGAAACTTGGAGTCAGCTGCTGATCTGGTTTAGTACTATTGTTAATTTTTTACTAGGTTTTTAGTAGATTGTAGCGCACCCTGTAGCTGTGTTTTGTCCAAGCTTTAAAGTGATAGTTTTGACAGCAGGAACTAAGTTAAAGTTTTCGTTCAGGTGGGTACATGTCTATGTGTGAGTCGGTGCATAGGCAGAAATACTCTTCTCTTTTTTCTTTTTTTTAGGTATTCACTTGTGGTTTCATTTGAATAGTTTGGCAACACATCATTCCCTCCAATAAAAAATTGGACTTGACCTTTAAAGTTTTTTCATTTCAGATAGGAAAGTAGAGTATTGAAGTTCAGTTAACCTGTATCATTTGCTTATAATTGAGGCTTTTGTTTGTTCATTGTGTTTCATATGTTTGTCTTAATGAAGGGGTATAGAATGATTTTTGTCTAGTTTGTTATGGAAGCAAGCCCAGCTAGCTCTTGTTTCTTTTGCCTCTCCGTAACTGTCAGGTCCATAGGGTAAACCTTAATCTATAATATTTTAAAAGTTATTTTTAAACTATTTGCTTTTTACTTTTATATTGTATATGATCATGACTAATTGACTAACCCAGACTTTAACACTTAAGTGTTAATGATAAACTGCAGACAAAGTCTAAATTCCATGGTATTAGGTTGGCTCTGGCATTTTTCTTTTCTTTCCAGATTCTGGATTTGCAATTATTTTACTCAGATTTTTTTTTCTTTAGCTGTTACATTCTGAATTATAGCACAGTATTTAATACCATTTGGAATTTCTGTTGCTTCAATCATTGCTAAAGATAAGCTAACATGTGCATGAAAAATAATGTAATCAACAAAATACATACACTTGTTTGACATGCACCTCTTAAAGTCTTAGCAAACATTCCAGCACATCTCTTTTCAGTATTCACAAAGGCAAGCAGGTTTTCGTCTTCTGATCCCAGGGCAATAAACTGTGTGATACTTTGCTGTAAAATATTTTTTTCTGCGAGAAAAAACCAAAATATTTTCAGACCAGTTCATGTGCTTTGAAACTTGTATTCATGTGAAAAATAACTTCACACTTGATGGCTTTTTTCATGTAAAGCTCTCACAACCAGCTGTTGAGTGTGTAGCTTCATGTGATATATCACTCTTCTCATAGCGGGGCTTGGATGGACGGTTTATGTGACTTAACACCGCTGCTGCCACAAGAGACTATTTTGCTCCCACTTGGGAGGACCTTTCCTGTTTCTTGCTCTAACTCTGCTTCTCTGGTGTTACATCTCCTTGGTGATCCGATTCAGACCACTGAGCTGGCAGGGTTGGTTTGTTTATATTTTTTGCGGATAAGATTCCTGAGGTAGTGGGCTGACCAAGGCGGGGGGTGGGCACACTGGCTGCATAAGCAAGTGTGGAAGTTCGGGAGGTGGAGGGGAGAGAGTGTGTTCCTGAAGCACAGAATTGCAGCCAGCTGTTCAATCGCTTGCTTGTCATGTTGACTATGCCGTTGTCCCTTTACTAATTTTCAAGATGGTGTTACTTGAGCATGGGAGGGTTTTTTTGGATTCTGTTTCTTCAAAAACATTTTTTTTCAAAATATGCCTTTTCAGTGGCATAGGATACTTTGTGTATCTTCCTTGCAATACAGATACAGCAGACACTGGCCAGTTGAGAAGGTGACCTGAGCTGTAGTGCAACTTCCCTAATTCATTGCCTGCTGCTGCTATTTGCTTTTGTAACAGTTACTGTACAAGAAGCCTGTTTTTGCTTTTGGATAATATCCCTACTTTGCAAGCTTTCCCTGTGGAAGAGAGAGAACTTTGGTCTTCTGTATGCATATGGATAAACCAGTTTTTGAGGAACTAAGGTGTGACGCTTGTAGTACAAGACCTGTAAAAAATATATTTGTGTAACCCCTCTAAGTCCACTGTAATTATGTAACCTATTTTTGAAGTAACAGCTTAAAATTGTGAGGATATTTCCAGTGGATGTATGAAACATACTGGTATGAATTATGTGTTTTGAAGTGCCTAGGAATGTTTATTTCAAAGGAGATACCTAATATACATAATCCTAATTTTAAAATATTTTTTCTATTGTTTTTAAAAGTACCACCTAAAATTATTGTTTAATATTAGTTTACAGTAAAGTATTTGCTCAGTGTTCTCAGCTCATTACCTCTAGGTATAACTGGTTTCTCTAAAGACTCGTGTTCTTTGTAGATTTTAGGCTGAGCAACAAGGGAAATTTTAAAATTCATATTCCAGAAAGCTTAGTCTGGTCTGGCAGTTAACAAAATAAATCTTACCTTTTAATCTTGCCCTTCTTAGAAATGGTTTTATGTTCCCCCACCCCCCACCCCCCTTTTTTTAAATTCCTTTGTGTTGAACTGAAGGTTGGCTAAGAAACTCAGGGTTAGTTTTTTGCAGAATGGTTCTGCTTAGTATTGTTTGACTAGCAAAAATGGAACTTTATTGAGCACTTAATGCAGGAAAAAATCTAGCACGCTGTTCAAGCTGTGACATCTTCCTGTCATATCTTGGTAAGAAGATCTGGACTGTCTTTGCCTTCATATAGATAAGTATATCTAAAGTTGGAAAATCCATCTTTGGCACTTCTGACTTACAAAAATTGTATTGCTGTGGTGGTGGTTTGGGGACAACACATTAAGAAATAGGTAGCAATTAGTGAAATGATACTCTTTAGCTAACATAATAAATGAAATGTATGATTCCTAAAGGAATTGTATTTTATTCACCGTGACAAGAGAATTCCATAATGATGTGTGTAACAAATACACTTATAGCAGGCAGTTCCTTCAGATCCACTTTTTAACTTCATAGCAGTGTGGTTCACTGACTTGGGGATCTGACTTGGGGATCTGATATTTAATGACTTTTGTTTATCCTTAGATTCTGGGTCATCTTAACTATATTTTGAGAGCGTTTGTTTGAAATGGTAGGGATGGAAATGTGGGAATGATAGTTTTGACCTTACCTGCATCTTGTATCAGCTACTGGGCAAAGCCAAATTAAATGTCTCACAGTAGAAATTCTTTAATGCATTACCTGGGTGGTGACACTATGCACATACAGCTTTTCATGTATGGAAGAATTTTGCTTGAAATACATTGCTTGTCATATAGTACATGTGTCTGTCTAATTAGAGTGGTTTTGTGCACAAGTTCTAGTGGGGTAGCTAGTTTACTTTTAGTTTAAATGGAAATATTGTATAGTAGTTGGTTCTCTTTGATCCCTGTCAGCTGGTCTGTGTCCAGCTTCTGAGATTCTTGTTGGTTTGCATGCTCTCTGGCTCAGTCACAGTTGATCTTTTTTGTAAATTGCTTATTTTCTAGTTTTGTCCTTGACAATTTTCTAGCAACAATAGGGAATTTAAGAGAATAAAGAAAAATTAGTCTCTCACTTTTTTGCAACTGAAGCAAACTCAAGTGTTTTATTTTTGGAGCATGGAAGGAAACTTAACATCATGCTATGGCTTCTTTCATGAAATGTCAGAATATTTTATTTTCGGTGTTACTGGCTCTGGTCTTAACAGCTGCTGTATTGTGACCTTTGGTTCGTTATACAAAAGTCATGTGTCAACTTTGTAAGTGTATTCCAGTCATTTACTTTTGCAAGGAAGTTAGTATAAAGGCAAGTATGTGTGTATTAATAAAATTATCTTTTTAAAAAACTAGCATTTTTAGTAACGATTTTAGAATGTTACATGGTGCTTAAATTGGTTTTGGAATAGATGGAACAGAAGGACTGCGTAGCATGGAAATCGTAATGATTCCCAATTTAAAGGAAAAAAAGTTGTAAATATTTATTTTTTGATTTTTTTAATATAATTTTGTGTTTAGCTACAGTTAGCTATAGTTCTGTTTTTCTGAGAGTCATCCATGCCTTAAGAAAAATGCATGTGTAGGGTATCTTTTGCACATTTCACTTACCGATTCCCCTTGGTGTTGAAAATGTTGGTGCTGAAAAAGTGTTGAGTTGGCTTTTATTTTATAGTTGTGTGATGATTTTATTAAATGACCAGAACATATGAAGATCTTGGTTGCTACAGCTGGAAACCAGAGAGTTTAAAACTTTTTTTTTTTTCCCCCCCTCCTCTAGATTTTCAACTGAATTCTCACCTATCAACACTGGCAAATATTCACAAGATTTACCACACCCTCAATAGGCTGGTAATGACTTGCCATTTTCTCTCAGCAGAATAGCTAGGGCTTTAGTCCAGCATGTTTCATGATTGAAATCATTAAGTGATTACACGTTTAAAAACTGTCTGCCTTTTTGTATGAGACACTCTTAGGGTTGAATCCGTTAAGAGATAAGCAGTGTTAGTAAAAGGTGAAAGATTATACTCCGGGGGTCAGAGTGGAGTTTGAGCGCTGTTCACTGCTACATTGGATTTAGATGTTGTCTCCATAGAATAAGCTTTCCTAGATATATCAAATAATGGTAATCATAATCGTTATCCAATTTCTTACAGTTCTTGTGGAAAACACATTGAACGAGCAAGCTGTCCTCTTAAAACCATGCAAAGAGTGAAACAAGATTTTTTTTTTGAAGACTGTCCCTGCTTGTTTGCTGTGCATTTACATTTGTTTTATTGCAACCATAGCTGGAAATGCCAATATGGCTTCTGTTTGTAAACTGCAAATTTTGTGGAAGAGACACTGCCTAAAAAAGGGGGTAACTCGTTTCCAAGATTTCAGTTGGTTTTTAATCAGTTTTCTTTAGAACACGTATGTGTGTTTATCCTTAAGCAAAGCCATTTCTGTGGTAAATGGTCAACTCAATCTTTCTAATGCTGCATTTATTAATGGAATTGTTCAATACAACAAGCAAAATTCCCCATCCAATGGATGGTTATTTCCACTCTTGAAACAGTTTGATATGTTTTTGATAAAAAAATTTCAAAAATATTTTTCACATTATTTAAAGATTGTCCTTGAACTTTTTAGATAAATGTGAACTGAAAACACAAAGGCTCTGCAGTCTTAGCTAGATGCTCCTTAAATAATTAATATTAATATAAAATAAAGGTTAAAAACATTACTGAACAATGAAGATCACCATCTTGTTTAACTGTATCATTCCTACTCTCTTGCAGAATCTGACAGAGGACGTTGGTCAAGACGATCACCAGACAGGTATTTAATAGGGATGTAGCGGAAATACATTGAAACAATTTAAACATACTTCATCAAAGAAGTCTCTCTAACATCACTGAAAATTGAATTTTAGAAAACTAAAGGAGTTTTAGAAAACAAGTGCCAGGATTTTTAAAAGTTTTCTTCAAAATAGATGTTCATGCTTTTAATTTATCCAGTTGTGAAGGACTCGCACAGGTTTCAGCAGTATTTGTCATTTTACTATTTCTTGGTGTAAGTACTTTAGAAGACTTCATGAAAAAATTCTCTCACTCCTTGGACTCAACCCATTAGACTAGCAGAATATCCATGTTCTTACAGTGTTTTGACTCTTGAAAGAGCACTTGTGAGAACAGAGCAGAAGCAAGACCTCTTGTGGCTATTGTGATGCCTGTGACCGAGTTTAAATGCTGTGCTCCAAACAACCCAGTTTTCCTCTTGAGTGGTTTTGCTGCAGGTTGTTCCTGTTTCTTGTGCAGATTTTCAGTCAATGTCTAAGGGCTATTTGTTAGTCCAAATCTGTTTTCTGTTCAATAAAATGTCATCGTTTTTCGAGGCCTTCATCTCGGGTGCCTAGTACTAGCGTGCTGCCATTCTTGATTCATCAGCATTTGTGCTTTGTGACTTGATATCTTGCAACATTTGTTACCTCCTTTTGTGCTTGTTATTTATGAGCTGGCGTCTTCCTTGATTTCTTTTTCTTCCTTCCTTTCTGTGTTTCAGGCATGATACCTAAGGAGGAAGGAAAATAACTTACTGGCTTCAAGCCCTGAGCACTCAGCAGAACTGTTCTTTAAAACTGACCATATCTGTCCTACCATCTGTCTCAAAGTTTTTCTCTATCCTGAGGTGCTGGCTATGTTTGCTGATGTTACCTTGAGCGCTTAAGAAAGTAGAGAGAGCTGTCAGCTCCTCCTGGAGATTTCTGGGACACACAAATCTAGCACACTCTTAGCCTAGAGCAATGAGAAGAGAGGCATAGGACTGCATTGTTTGGGATCGGACAGAGCTCACTTAGGGCTTATGTACCCTCCTCCGTACTGTGACAGGTGATGTTTTATAGTTGAAGTATCTTACCCTAGCCACAAAAGGCTTCTATCAAATATTTACCTTCAGTGCGGTTAGTGATTTGATACTTGAAGTTAGCTGATCATGTAAATGAAAAACCTGTGCAAAAGAGGTTGAGGCAGGTAGTTCAAGACAAGAGGTTTTATTGTCTGTATGTTAGAACTGATGTCCTCTCCCATCTCCTGATGGAGAGTTGAAATTTTCCCCTTTGTGATGCAGGTGCTCAAACTAAACAGAGATACATACTGATTTAATGTATGAAAATACATTCCATAATCTTTGTGTACTTTTGATCACAAAAAGGCTGTCGTGAAGCACTGAGGTAGTCCCCTTCTGTCACTAATCAATCAATAAGACTCGGTATGCCAAAGGTATTTTGAATTTGTCTTATCTCTTGCCTAGGACTTCTATCATATAGGTCAGTGTAAGAAATCAGCCTCAGAGCTCTCATTATCTCTATTGGAAGGTGTTTGAGCATGTTACTGGTTTTGGTGAACTGCTTTATACTGACACTCATGGTTATCCTATTGCCTGCGTTGTGTTGTTTGAATTAAGCTGTTTCAAAAGCTTAAACATGCCCATTGATGAGTTTGGGCACAGAATCCCAGTAAAGAGTGTAATTTTTTACAATAGTTGTAGAAGAACCTTTCAAACCAGGAACAGGTATTAAATGAGAACTGAAAGTAGAGGTTGATACTGGCAGGCTCCTCATCTTCAGATTTTGTTCCAGTATTTCTTATACTTCTGCCCTTTATGTCTCCTTGTAGAAAAAGGTGAAGCCCCGATGTTTGCATAACTTCCAGGTGAATTCAGTCAAAATGTGTGCTTGGTTTTCCTCATATGAGGACAAATACACATGCATGGAGCTATTTTGGCCATTGTGAATATAGTACAGTGAAGTCTCCAGTGTCCATTTTGTTTGGGACTTGACACTTCTGAAACATCTTACTGGAGAGCCTTATGTAAATCTAAAAAGAATTGCTTTGCAATTGTTGATTTCGATGTGCCTAAATTTTTGGAACTTCTATTTTCCAGTATTACTGACTGCATAGTAAGACGTGTCAAGACCTATTAATTTTGTTATGCAATTTATAGAACTGCATAGATGCTGTGAATTTGAGATTTATATCCAGAACTCATCTGAAAGTCATGTTAATAACTCTGTTGCAAAAGATTCTTTGAGTGTTGCCAATCTCATCTAAAGGTGATTTTTTTTTTTTGGTTTTGAGATTTTTTTTTTTTCTTTACACTGAATCTTCTGATGCAAGCTTATCCTTATAGATTACTATTCATTTTCTGATACAACTGTCCTGGTTAATGTTGTTATATTGTGGACCCTGCTTTTGGCATGACTTAATAAATGCATATCTAAATTTGGTTGAGAATTCTAAAAGCTATTTAAAAAACCTGAATATTTCAATTTTAGGTTAATATTTATAATGAGCTTTTAATGCATATGACGTTTATTTCAAAACAGTTGTTTCTGAGCTAACAATAAATGTACTGGACATCTAAATTATTTTAAGTAAATTATATCTTTTCTAAGTATTAGCCAGATTTCTTTTCAGGAACCAGATCTTAAATATCTAGGAGCTAGAGGGTGACAGTTTCAAAATTCCTTCAGTGATTGGGGAGCTAAGATGGACCTCGCTTCAAAATTCCAGTCACCTATAATGATTACAGTCTCATAAAATGTGTTAGCATTCAGTGTGCATATATATCTGAAAAATAAGGTAGGCTGTATATGTGTCATGGGCCTTTGGCTTTTCAGCTGTTTGTAGGGGTAAGAAAAGCAGGCATTCAGATTCTGTAAACAATTTCTTTTTCTTCTAGTATGTATATGCATTAACTTGGAAAACTCTCTAGAATTTGAAATAATAGTTGTTTTTATGTCATAACTACAAATCTAGCAACTTGTTAATAGCTTAAAGTCATGATTTGGTTGTTAAATTGTGACTTATTTACCTATCCAGACTAAAATATCTTCAAAAATAAAAGTACACTTCCTGTTGTCACCTGGCTTGTTTAAAAGAACGAGGTAGTGTCTTCAACAAAAACAAAGCTTCATTGCTGTTCTTGAAGCTTGTAGGGGGAAAAAAATTGCTTTTGCCTCTATTATTTTTTTTGTTGTTTTAGAGAAGAAAACCCTCTTGAGTCCAAAGCACTTCTGTAGTGTGGAATTCAAGACAGAGAAGATGATTTTTCCTTTTACAACAAGATCGCAAACTGTTTGATGTTTTGATGAGTATCTTGGTTTTCTCATCTTGTATCTGAAAAATTATGATTGTTAACTGTGCTTGTGGTGGTCTTGTTGCATCATTAAGCAAGCAGCTATATCTTTCCAATTGCTTCAGCATTCACAGTTTCTAATTATTTTTCCTTTGAAACATCCCTCTACCTAAGCATTAGAAGAGCAGGATTATTCACAGGCATTATCTAGAGAGACGGTGAAAATTACATGTCTGTAAATCACTTCTGTAGAGACACAGCTTGTAGAATTCTTATTTATTGACCTCTTGTTTTTTCTTTTTTGTTTGTTCTGGTTTTGTTCCTATTCTAGGAGTGTCCCTCTCTTGTGATTATCTTGCATATTGTTTTAAATTTCTTAGGGTGAATTTTAGCTCTTGAGTTGATATTTCCCTTTGGTAGCTTTGTCTCCTGCAAATTCGGAAGTACTGAATAGAACGTTTGGCAAACAACATTTATACTCGGCAGGCTTTTGGCTGATGGTGGCCTATTCAGCAGCCATTTGGAGGCTCTACCTTGCAAATGCTAGCTTCAAGTGTCAAAAAAACAGTGAGAACTAGGAAGGTTCTGCCAATCTTGAGTTGAGACCCAGGAGTAAGAAACTTTGAAGATAATCACATCAGAGAAGCTGCACTCGGTAAGTAAAGTTCCTGTTAAACTTTGCATGAAGTCAGAGGGAGCTGCATGTTCGTTTGCAGATGATCAGACCTTTGAGAAGTGAAATTAGTTGTGAAAGGCTAGACCTAGAAATTACATTTAGAATTAGAAAGCTCTGTGTAGGAAAGGTTAATATTGATGCTACTTGGTGAGCTATACTGTAAAATAAGAAATTGCAAGAATTTAAACAAAAAACCCCAAACTCTGATAGGTTGTAGCTTTAGATGGAAATAAAAGATAGAAATATTCTGTTGGTTTAACTTTCAGAATTTGTTACAGAGAAATTATAACTGCCCTTCAAATTCAATATACTGAGTCCATTAACAAAAGGAAATACTTTTAAAGTAACGTTCCTATACTGTGTTTAGAGTTTAGAGATCAACAGTTAAAACATAGTGAAGACTTGGTCCAGGCCTCAGTTATTAAGATGTTAAATGTCTGAAAGCATGTACAATATGTTTGTCCAGCTGGTGTCTCTGTGTGTGTGTTTGTGCGCGAAGGTGGTATATATGTGCATTTAATAGCCACTTAACAATTTGTGAGCTATCTCTTTTCTTCCCTTTTCTGTCAGTTTGAGAGCTGCAACTAGATACATTCAAACCAAGAAAGGGTACAAGTTTTGCGTATAAGTTATTGGAGAAATTGGGTTATGGTGAATTCTATTATAATTTTAAGCCTTTAAAACAAGTTCAGCGATCTTCCTAAAAACGTCCTATCATTTAATGAGGAAAAGACTTAAAGCAGGAATTCTTGGGTTGAATTTTTTGGTTTGTATGGGGTTGCAGATCTGACAAAATTATTTTCCTGTTCTATAACTGTTTTATTTTTACTTTTATTTATTTTATTTTCATCTTTTGCTATGCTTCTCTTTTCACAGAGGCCTTGCATATTTATTTTCCCAATCAAATAACTAGTAAACTGGACAAACCCTGGTGGGGGGAGGGTGGGTTGGTGGGTTTTCTTTCATTTTACCAGCATCCAATGCCTGTGGCCATCATAAATAGATTTTTTTTTTTTTTAATAGAAAGGCATTTAAAAATAATCAAATTGTTCTCAAAGGAATAAGATAGCTACAGGTTGTACTCAAGTACATACATATTTTCCAAAACAAGGCATTCATTAGGACACGTTTTCATTTGTTAAGTTTAGCGTGTGTCTGAGTCTGCTGGCTGTCTCTAGCCATCTGTGAAGTTCTGCTGTCATCTTAAGTGTTTTTAGTTTGTGTAGGTTTTCAAAAAATACCGGCAGAGTCTTTAGAAATTTGATCTAAAAAGCCATAAAGCATCACACTTCCAATAACTTACCGGAATACAATTTTGCAGTATCATTAATTTGCAGGATGGAACAAATAACATTGAGCAGGTCAGGTTCCTTAGTTTCTTTAATCTGGTTAGTTAAATGCATCGGGCGTACTGTGAGTTTTTGATGGTCTCTGGCTTACCTGTTTCAAATATATCTGATATTGGTGAGAAGGTAAATAATATTATTGTTAATTTCCTTTTGTAACATATTCTGGACAGTGCTTCTAGAAGTATATTCTTCTGACACAACCATTATGATTCTTTCATGTGATAGTAGTTTATGGAGTATGCTTGAAGTTTTTTGATAACTAGTTAAATTATAATTTGAATTTACAATACTTTTAAAACTTTCTTTCTAAAAGATAGTGTGGGTATGGCCATACTTTCCTGGGAGGATACTGGCATGGGGGAGCTTCAGGGTAAAAAAAAAAAAACCAAAACCAAAAAAACCACAGAATATATAGGAAGAATTTTTGAACTGTAAAGAGTATTTCTTGAACTAGGGAGATAATTTTCTTCTTAATAGAAATGAATATAAAGGTAAGACCAAAGAAGGCATACTAAGTGCAAAAGCTTTTTTAGTTGAAACCAAATTAGTTCATCTTGATGTAAAAACTGGTTTGAACATCTTGCCTAATACTAGATTAATCCATAGTTTCATATGCATAATAGTTTCAGTGCATGTTTAAAATAAAGTACATGTAGCAAAGCCTGTGAGGCTGTAAGGTTCCTTACATATGTTTCTCCTATAACAGGAGAGAGACTTTCAAAGATACGAAGAATAGGTAAGCAAAAGATTGCTGTTAGTATTTGTTGGGAATTGGGCCTCTATGATTTCAGTCTGCTCCCTTGGTGTCAAAAAGTAGTCGGAAGTTTCATTGCTTGCTTCTGTGCTGTGATTTAAAAGAAAAGATTTTGTGGGCATCTTAATAAAGCATAGCTAAACTTGGATGCTGTTGAAGCTAAGAGAAAGTAGCTTAGGCATGCTGGAGTTCATATTTTCTTGCAAGTTTCCTTGGCATCGCTTTGCGGCTGGATTTTTGTACCTCACGTCTCTCTTCCTTTCCTTTTAAATTTCTCTGCATAACACTTAGAGCTTTGATAGCTCTTTGAGCTGCTCTTACACACACCTTTCTCAGATACCAGTGTGGTCTTCAGTATATGAAAGTAGGACAAAATTTTGCCTGGAGTGTTAGCCTACTGTTTTCATGAGACAGCAAAGGTAATTTAATGACTTGCTGTGGTCAAAAGGGCTGGTCCTGTGCTCTTTCTTGTGCTAATATACAGAAAGTTGTTATTCTTTTTTGCTTGGGTTAATTATCTACAGGTTTGGTGAGCTGGATTGGCACACTGAAGAGTCACCAGAGACATAGGAGTATGTAGTTGAGAGAAGGGGAGGGAAAGACTGCCACTTGATTTGCATCAGTGTCTTGAATTGGCTGTTTCCTACTTGGGGACCTTCATTCTTTGAGAACTGTCCAGTTCAAATGATACAGCCAGCCACTTATTTTTTCCCCTAGTGGTTGCTGAATGTCTCTTCCCCACCCCACTGCCCTCCCACACACACACCAAAAAAAAAAGGAAAGAAAAGAAACAAAAAAATCTTTCCTACCCCTTGCTCTCTGTATCACAAAAAACTTGGGGCTTAAAAATAAAAAGGTTCTGTTTTCTAGAGGTAGGTGCTCTAGTTTTTGAGTCGCATCTGTATTTCCTACAGTAATGAATGACTCTTAGAAGTTCTGATTTGAATAAATGACTAAAAATAAGGTTGCCTTTTTGAGGACTTAAAATACTTAGGGTAGTCTCAGTTCTTGCCTTTTGTTAGACCGAAGTAGCACTAGCACTGCTGTATGTTTTGGTATAGTATTTTTGGCCTTAACTGAAATCTGGTCATAGAACACCATGTAAAAGTGAGATGGATTTTGCTATTGAAGAGAGACATTTCTTTTGTAATCTTTAAATCCACTAACCTCCTCCCTTCCCTTCCCTTTGTAATATGCCTATTAGTAGACACAGTTTAACTGGTCTGCAACAGTTTCATTTCTTGTACTGGTGTTTTTAATTCCCTCTGTAGGAAGTCTCCGGTCTTGCAGTTCATCAGACTGCTTTAGTAAAGTGATGCCTCCAAGGAAAAAGAGGAGACCTGCAGCAGGAGATGATTTATCTGCTAAGAAAAGTAGACATGATGGGTATGTCATCTTACCATGAGCTAAGACTGATGGAATATCTAAAGTTCAACAGCTGATATGATCATGTTTTTAAATACTAATGGAAATGGTATTCAAATTTGCTTGGTTTCTTGATGTGGAACCATAGCCTGTGATTGAATGGTGGGATATTAATAAGCACATCTAGGTTCAGTTTCCATCTCGCCTTTTTGGAGTTGTACAAGAAGCTTGTAGGGAACTTCTTGCTCTATTTTGCCAGCTGTCAAAATAGACATACTTGTTTGTTCAAAAACAACTTCTAAGAGATGCAATATCTTCCTGTATACATGCATAAGATCTGTATTGGGCATTCTCAATCTACAGCCTGTCAGAAAAGCGGCTGTAGTTGTAGCCCACTCAGCTCTTACCTGAAGTCCTGCTAGTCTCTCCCTGTCATGTAGTGATTTGATGCTGATCATGTAAGGGAAAGGTGAAGATTGCCCAGGCAAGGTGATAGCCAGTGGTGGAGTGGTGATTGAGGTGGTGCTGCTCAGCTTCCCTCTGGGCAACAGAAGCACAAGTGGGTTATAACTGTGTGCACGAGCAGTGTATTCTTTTGGCATAGGTGCTGCATAGCTGAGACTTCTGCAAGTGTTGGATTTTCAGTGTGTGTATGTTCAGTCAGCCTCAGTCATTCAGAAGCCATTGAATGTGCTTCTTTTGTGCAAGATAGTCACTATTTATGTGCAGTGAATTCAGAACTTAGAATCATAGAATCATTTAGGTTGGAAAAGACCTTCAAGATCATCAAGTCCAACCATTAACCATGCCTCCTAAACCATGCCCTGGAGTACCCTGTCCACTCACTTTTTGAATACCTCCAGGGATGGTGACTCAACCACTTCCCTGGGCAGCCCATTCCAATGTTTGACAACCCTCTCAGTAAAAAATTTTTTCCTAATATCTAACCTAAATCTCCCTTGCCTCAACTTGAGGCCATTTCCTCTTGTCCTATCTCCAGCCAGCTGACAGAAGAGACCAACACCCACCTCACTACAACCCCCCTTCAGGTAGTTGTAGAGAGCGATAAGGTCTCCCCTCAGCCTCCTCTTTTCTAGACTGAACAACCCCAGATCCCTCAGCCACTCCTCATAAGACTTGTGCTCAAGGCCCCTCACCAACTTGGTTGCCCTTCTCTGGACACGCTCAAGCAGCTCAATGTCTTTCCTGTAGGGAGTACAGGACTGTACACTGCTGCATGATAGGTGCAGGACTGTCCTGACATTGAAAAGTGACGTATACAGCCAGAAAGTTTGGTTGCCACTGCGTCAGTCAGTAGAATTTGAGCTCTGTTACATTCATGTATTACTGGTGACTCAGAAAACACATGCTTCCATAACAAGTATCTTTAGGAAGGTAAAAAGATGCATTTCTCTCCTAACTGTCAGCCTGAAATCAGGCTGGGTGCTTTCCCTTTTATTCTCTAGCATGAGTCAGAAAAATGCTGGTAGCCAAATTAAGCCTCTGGTTATGCCTCTCTAACTCCATTGTGTTTAATAGGGTTGCACAACTGTAGCTGCACTGGAATTTATTGAATGATCTGTTGATGCGGAAGAAAAAAGAAGATTTCAACTCTCCCTTTCATTGCTTTGCATACATAACACTTTCAAGAACAAAAAAGCAGTACATGTTCTTAATATTTTTTTTACTGCTTTTTAGAAATAATAAAATATAAAAGCTAAATAGTTGATAGAGGACATTACAGCTTATTCAAAGATATGCATACAGTATGGAAGTGAAACGAGGACAGAATGTTTCTAGAATCGAAGTAGAGCGGTTCACGAAATTTAACTCCACCTTCCTTTGCCAAGACACTGATGGTAAAACAAAACAACCCAAACCCCCTAGAAAGTAAGGTTGTCTGCAAGGAAGAGATACTGATTTATGTAATTCAAGAAATTTATGAGAAACTGATTTCTTACTCTATCAGTAGTGTGTATATATATAACAACAACAACATAATAATCATTAGGAGCTTTTTGAAAGCACACTTTGAAGGATTTTTTTTTTTTTTTTATATATCTGCCTTTCAGTTTATAACTAATGGATCTAGTTGTCATTCTACTGCTATGTAAGGCTTTATTAAAAGGAAGACCTCAGCCTGCTTTTAGAAGTGGAGGTGAAACCAGATCTGCCAGTCATGGGCCACAGGGGAATATCCTTCTCTGATGTGGTTCTAATTTTTATCTGTCTTCCTTCTAAAGGTTTTTGGGCTTTCTCTGCTTCCCAGTGTATAAGTTTCTTTTGTTTTGGTCTTCAAGAAAACAGGTTTTTATTTCAGCATGGCTGGCAATATGAAATCATTTGCTGAACGTTCAGCGCAGTCTTGGAGCTTTATTTTCTTTCAAAGAAGGATTTCTTCAGATTTGGCTTATGCCCCTGTAACCTTCTGTGAACAAGTTATACAAAAAGCAAGCTGTCTGCTACTTCCATGGTTGTTTGTCAGGCAGAGCTCATGCCTGTCATGTTTGGTCTTCGGAGGTCAGACATCTCAGTTTGTCAAGCAGAAATCAATCTGAAATCAGGAACCTTTACAGCGGTGTGCTGTAGCAGACCTAGTTATTTGCAAAGCTGTTTCCTCTTACGTAGTATGCAGAGAATGCTGTGTATAATAAAAACAGTATGGATAGTGCAATGCCAGTTTATGGAATAAGGGGCTTCTAAGCCCAGTTCTTCATCATTGTTTCTGTTTTAGAGGCAGACTTCCTAGAAGCTGCATACTAGTAACTCAGGATAAGCCTTCAAGGGACATTAGCCTGTATGGATTCTGTATTAAGCAAAAATGGTAGTCTGTGTCTGTTCTTGAATGTCTGCTTGCAATGAAAAAATACAATGTGTGCTCTCCAGAAGAGACTGCATTTCCTAACAGAGATGATTTGTCACTTCAAATGCTTATGGAATGATGTAAGGTTTTTTTATGTTTCTCAGTTACAGTGGCAAACTTATAGGGGCAACATTAGCAAATAAATCCAGTAATTGTGAGTCTCCTGTTTGTTTTCAGTGCAAAAATGATAGGTAGTAGTCTGAAGATTATCAAAGGAGTGTCATCATTAGTGGTGTTATCACACCTGAGACCAAATATTGATGATTCCTCCTGGTTTGTCCCTACAAAGGAGATTTATTTTTTTAATCCTTACATGGATAGTTTTGTTGAGCGATATTTTCAGTCTTCGCTATTTGTGGTGTGTTCCAGTAATCTCTTCAACTACGATAGTAATATTTTTGAGATACGTATTCCTTCCAGAAAGTTTATTTCAGCAGGGCTCTGTGCTAAAATAGAAGATGATTTCTAAAGGCTCTTAAACTCATAAACTTAAATACATCTGATACCAGGGAGCTTGTAATAGCCTTCACCCTCAGTTCCAGGCTGTTAAGGATACAGCCTCATCTTGGAAGGATTAGTGGAATAATGACACTGGCTATTGAGGAAAAAAAATTATAGGAACAAATCTAGTTGTTAGTGAAGTTGTTTGGAAATGCTGATCTCATGCATAGACTGATTATGGAAAACTAAGATTCCAAACATGTTCTTTAGCATCCCACCCTTATATAATAAGAGCTTGAATTCTGTTAATTAACGTTCATAACATCACCTTGAACCATGAATGCAGTGTTTCAGTGGGAGGGAATTTTTATACCAGATGATGTGTAATGAAAAGAACTTGGTGTATTCATTTCTGGATCACAGTAAGATTTATCTTGTCTTAAAGAATAGCTATTGGAAGTAAACAGTTTAGCATACACTTGCCAGAACATAATGACTTGAAGAGTTGGTTTGTATTTTCCTCTCACTATCACAGTCTTGACTGTATTGTACTTAAAACTCTTATGGTATAAGGTATTCTCAAACTGGAGATAAAAATATGTTTTCTGTACATTGCTCTTCCATCCCTGTCTTAAGGCTCTTAGGAAAGGTAAAGCAAGTTTCACGTAAAGATACTTGCTAGGTAAGAATATAGTCCACACTGTGCAATATCTGATGCTGTGTATCTGTTACACAGTCTCTAGCCAAATACTGGCTTTTTCTGTAGGGGAAAATGAGCTGTATAACCTAATGTCTTCTCTTCTTTCTGATAGTCTCATTTAAAAAATAATTCTACTCCTTATTCCAGAATCAGGCTGAGAACAAAAATCTTACAGTAATGGATATTTGGACCTTAGAAGGATGAAAACTAGGAATATTTATCTGCTTCCCTGAAAATTATGTTTTCAAGCAATTAGATCTAGAGTCTAATTTATTCTGGATGTGTGTATGGACCACATAAGGGCTTGTTAACATGAAAAATAGGGTTTCTTTATTGAGTAATAAGCTCCATCCTCTGTGGTAGAAAAACATAAGTTTTGAAAACACAGTCAACACACTATTATTAACATGGGAAAGTAAAATGGGATTGTACTAACCTTGGAAGTTTTCAAAACCTTTAGTGTTGAGAGGTTTTTTTTTGTTTTGTTGTCGTTTACCAACTGGTTTGGTCCTGCCCCATGCAAACAGCCTGCGTTACCAACTGTCAGAGATGTCTAGACCTTATTCCTTGAAGTAGAGGTTTTCAAGTACGCACAGGTATAATTTTCCCTTTTTATACACCTTTTCAGTGAACTTAACTTAATAGTTCTGAAGAATCTTAAACTGGACATGTGACTATCAGCATGTATGCTGTTATACATACTGCTCCTTAAGTAAGCCTGATGAAGTTCAAAGCATTAATTTAAAAGTTTAGAGATGATTGTAAGCCTTTAAATAGGGAAAGATAAGACATATTCATTCATAAAACATACCAGTCAAGTAGGTTTGTCCTGAGGGTTGCTTTAGGCAGTCTGTCATGCTTTGCAAATTGTAAAACATCTCTCCCCTCCCCCGCCCCTTGTTTCTACAGTATTTATGAAACTATTGCTAAAATCATAATTGTGAATGAATAGGTAAGGCTTTATAAAAATACTTTCATTGTGCTCTACTGATGAAAATTCTCAGCCAAAATTTTAGATTAATAAATTAGAATTAATTGAAGTAGTAGGGGGCATCTTCTTCAATCAAAAGTTTGCATCTTTCAAAATATAAATAATCTGAAAGCAATTAGTTACTCAGTTTGAAGCTCAAAGAAAATGGGGTAAAGGTTTTGAATAAGTTCTGGTTGCATAGAAACAAAGCTACTGTTGGTAAATTTCTTGATGTTTTCATTAGTACACACTGACCATCTGAAATCAGCAGGCTGTAGATCTTCATGAGGGGTTAACTTTTGACTTACCGTAATAATAAACTGTACCTTTTTTCTCTTTCTCCCCACTGTCTTTCTCCCGCCCCCCCCCCCGCCCGCCCCCCCCCCCCCCCCGTCTTTCTCCTCATCCCCCCCCTTTTTCTCCCTTGGTGCTGTGGTAGGTGGAGCTCTAACAAATTCCAGTACATTTGAAGCATGCTCAGAGCAGGAGTAGATATCTAGCTTTGAAGAGTGCAGTAAATTGAAGGGAATTACCCTGATCTTGTTCTTTTTGCTGGCAGCGACCGCATACTCTTAGGATGACTTGCCTAGCCACCCCATAATAGATGGATGGAATTTTCCTGCTTTTGCTTTCCCACCAAATCAGTTAATGAATGGAGAAAAATAATCTGAAAAAGATATGGATGATAGTGTATTTAAAGAAATGTGAAAGGCCTAGACACTCAGTTTTTTTTAATTAAGTTTGTTTACATCTATCTGTAGCACTTCCGATTATAAACTACATTGTCTCATATTTATTGCAGGGATATTACAATTCCCTAGCTCATAAGAATATTTCAAAGATAAGTTTAAAAATGGATGTTATGAGTCAGCTATTAGGTCATGATGGAGATGTGAGCATTTCTGAGAAAATAACTTCATTTACATGTGGTTAAGTAGTTGATAATCACTTTTATAAAATTTAGGCAGGTTAATCTCATGTTGCTTTTTCCCTGCCCTGTCCCACATTCTTTCCTCTCTCTAGTTAAAATGGCTGTTAGAGAGAGATAATAAAAAAGAAAAAGCTAAATGCTCCTTAAGGGGATATTGGTTATAATATAAAGAAACATTTTTTGAAGGCCACTGTCACTGTCCTGACACTGACAGTGTCATGTTACACTAATAAAAACTATTATTTTTTAATTGAAGATTTTTCTGAGTCATTGTACTTGCACGTGGTCTCATGTCAGAGACAAATATATACTCTTTGCCCATAGGTAATTTTTTTTTTTCCTTGCTGTTCCTGATGCGCAGCATGTCAGGGTTCAGAAATGAAAGGGTAATTCTAAATGCAAAGGCTTGCAAAGGCTCAGAGTTTGCTGTTGTCCAGTAGTGATAGGTATAGCAGACACTCTGGGGAAAAAGTTCTGCATGCACCTTTCTAGCACTGGCGATGAAGAAAACACCCTTTAGCAATCCTGTTCCAGTGTGATCATTCTCTGATAGTGGTACAAATTCTGGTACAAAAAGTACCAGGTATACTCATTGGCCCTTCCTTTATGGAATGTGTCTGTGGGGTTTTTACTTTTTGGTTTTTTCCCTTTCAATGTTTTTTTTTCTCCTCTAGGCTCTGAGCAGTATGTTCTTTCACTTCTGGTGTATGATTGAAACTCTGCAGGTTCCTCTTATGGACCATCAATGCGTAAGCAAATTGCCAAACTGTAACATGGTCAGCTTAATGGTTGTGTGTCTGTTTGAAGGTACTGGTGCTGGTCATCTTGAGAAAGCTGTGAGCCGTTGAGGACTTGCTGTTTGAAACTCTGATCTGTTCAGTAGATGCTTGGTCCTCCCAAAGTATTCGGATATCTACCCTGTGCACTCTGGCAGTTTGTATTTGTCTGTGTAGCAAGAGAGACTGTCCTTAGCACAAAGACAAAGCACATCATCTTGCAGTATATACCGAGAAATTCCAAAGATATGAGCATTATTCTAAGATACAAAATGGATGCTAGATGTCTCTGGCAGTTTTTGTTTTTCTCCTCTGCACCTATGGTTCCTGAGATAATCAAATCTGTATTAATGCTAATTCAGACGACACAGTCTTTGGAATCACCTTTACCCTGTGCTGCCAGGTTGGGCTTGCTGTGGTAATTGAACCAAGTTGTTCTACGCTGTAATATCAGATACTTGTCTACTTGCTTGCTTGTATCTCCCTCTCATCTCGCTTCACCAAGCACTTCAGGGATTAGGAGTTTCTTGCTAATAGAACTAGCTGGTTTGGCTAGACTATGGGGAGAAATTCATTTGGTGTTTGGAGTAAGGAGGGGGAGAACAGGCTTCATCTTTATGCCTGAGAAATCACTAATACTGGGTCTGCATTGGTGTTACTTGTTTCTGTCATACTCCTTTTCAAGTGATCTTTGTCTTGCAGAATATGTGATCTGCTGTTAGTTCCTTTAGGTTGAGAGAAAGGCATCTGAGATTCATCCAGCCATTTTTGTTGCATGGTTTTATGCTCCTGGCCGTGCATGGTCTGTTTTCATTACAAAAGTGATACGATGTCACCTGCAGTTTTAATGAACGTCTGGCTAACTAGCTTGTAGCAGCGACTGGGATAGCTCAAGACGATATCCTTTCTGACTTTATTTTCTGAATTTGTGAAGTAATTTCTCTTACTGGCAGAGGTTGGAAGATTTGTTATCAGTTCTGGCTTCTCAAAAATCAAACTCCAGTGGTCAGATACTGAGCTTTTTGAACAATGATAAGTTTGAGGCCAGAGCGTTTTGCTTGGAGTTACTTGGCCTTATGTTGGGCACATGGACTTACTAATGAATATTGTTGTTCCCTGCAGTTCCTAAACAATGACCTTAGCCTTAAGCACAACAAGTGACTTTCAGTCCCTTATCAGTCCTATGAAAACTGAAAACTTGCTATGTGTAGATGCAGTGAATGTATAAAAAGGGCAGGTTTTTTTCTGTTCTTGTTCACCATTCCTCTTACACATACTGCTGTCATTGGTGTCTTGGTTCAGGCTACAGTATTTAGCTCTGCCACTTGTAGATGCAGGAATCCTTTTTCTGAAATACCTGGATGACCTAGAGTGCTGTCAATAAATTTGTTTTTTGAGGGTTCCTTCCCAAATCCACTGTTCACGTACTGACAGATCATGTGTTGTTGAGTT
The DNA here is from genome assembly GCF_026419915.1 of Harpia harpyja. Taxonomy (NCBI): domain Eukaryota; kingdom Metazoa; phylum Chordata; class Aves; order Accipitriformes; family Accipitridae; genus Harpia; species Harpia harpyja. The sequence continues at coordinate 60,445,531 of NC_068941.1, read as the reverse complement.
ACATGAACAAGCAGGGCAAGGCATTTGGTTATCATCCCTTCTTAAGAAAAGACATTGATTCTTGTGATGAAATATCTGTCTTTGGGAACCACATTAGCTTTGCGTGTCCTAGGTCCCAGCAGTGCTCTTCCAGACTTCTTGAATAAATAGAATAGAATAAAAGATGTTGGCTAGCTCCTGCTACAATCAGTTTTCCACTTGGTATTCCAGTTAGTGTTGGTCACGTTTGTTTGCTACAAAAAAGGGGATACTGAATAATTAGACTTTTGCCAAAGTGGCAGAATGCCACCTTTCTTTGACTCAAGACATTTTTTTGATTCCTCTGAATTCAGAATAGCCTAAAAAATACTGGATAGGTCTTTCATAATCACAGTTCATTCTGCAAGTATGAGAATGTTAAGTTATCAGACCTGTTTTTTAAAAAAAAAATAAAGTTGTTCCAACTCTGACTTATACCTTCTAGCTTGGTTGTTTACTTAGTGGGCAGTGCTGTCAGCCTGTTCCTTTGCAACTGCAGTAAAGCTTATATAAAGTAGGTAATTCAAATTGAAAAAAGTGTTTTCAAAATGAAAATTAAAAAAAAAGACCCCTACAAATTGTAGGTATGTGAATATAAGTGTTTCTGAGACATGTATGGCTGGCATTTTTCTGCAGTGTTTCACTTTGCTGCAGGTCAGTGTGTTTCAGTACAGTGTTAATTTTTCTTTCCACTTTGAAATTTCTTAAGAGACTCATTTGTATTTGTTGTCCAATTAGCAATTTATCATTTTGCTCTGACTAGTATCACTTTTCTAATGGTTAGTTGCTTTAAAGGAACTATGACAATAAATGTGAAGTAGTTCTTTGAATTACTGACAGAATGATCTGTGTGCTGTTAACTTCTAGCTACAGTTTCTCATAGCTGATAGCTGAGCTAGATGGAGAATAGTAGGATCAGTGTACTCTAAGCTCATAAGTATAGACATCTTTTACATGTCTTTCTAGAAGAACAAAATGGTGATGAAATCAACTCCAAATTAATTTCATCAAGTTGTTTCAGAATTCTCCTTGAACCAGTTGGCCACTTTGTTGTCCTCCCCCAGCAGGGTTTGACACTGTAAGAGGAAGGGCTGCATGCTTGGAACATGTACAGAGCCGTCCTTGGCTACATCCTCTAGTCTAAGCCATTTGTTCCTCGGCTTTTTTCAGCCTTTATGAGTCCAAGCTACTGCAGAGTGGTGGAAATGGATCAGAGAATGCATATGCAGCAGTGAACAACTACTTGGACTGCTGAGTCTCTTTCCTCTAACAGGCACAAATGGTATTGTCTCTGTTTCAGAAAAGTGTAAACAGGGTGGAATAACCCATCAACGTCTGCTATGCCTTCCATGCTTTAGGTGTTTCAGATGCTAAATTGAGGAGCCTGGTACTTCAGTATTGTTTCCTGAATGTAGTTAAAATTCCTTGTGCTTCTTGTTGAAGGAGAGCATTACCTTGCCGGTCGTCTCTGGGGAGAAGGGCCACTATGGATCTAGCTTTTCAGATAACTGTTTACCCCGTGATGAATGAGGTTCCTTGAGTTACTGTCAGTGAGGACCTGTAACCTGTTCTCTGTGGTTCTTTTGTGTTACCAACTGGCTTCAGAATAATGCAAGTATGAGTCATGTCTATTTTGGCCTTTATGCCTTTTATAGGATTTTTTGAGAAGGCAAAAGGAGTATGTGCAGTTCTCCTTAGTTAATAATTCAAAGTGCACGATGTATGTGTGTGCCTACAGGTAGGACCTGTGTTGACTGTGACATGGAATTACTCTGGGTTTAGACCCACAGCCAAGTTGCAGCCCATCAGTTGATTGTGGTAACTGATAGTGTGCACAAGTCTTACTTGAATTTACACAAAGCAGTTTGAGGTTGAATTTGAACTAGTCTGTATTTGTTGTAAGGAAATTTTATGTACATGGATAACAATTATGAATCAGTTGAAGTATGACAGACTGAGCAAACACAGTATTTAGGTTCAGTGATTCTTAGTCTGTTAAACAGTGTCCCAGATGACTGGATATGAGGGCAGAATGTTGGGTAAACTGGTTCATGAAAGGAAAAAATGTTGCTGCTTACGGTGGCTGTTGACTAAAAGATTGCTTTTAAAAAACTGATGAATTAATTACTTCTTTCTCTCTCTTTTTTTAAAGTATGTATAGAAAATATGATTCAACTAGAATAAAAGCAGAGGAAGAAGTCTTTTCAAGTAAGAGATGCTTAGAATGGTTCTATGAATATGCAGGTAAGGGTGAAATACAAATTTCCTTCTAATTTAATTTACACTGGAATATAAAAATTTCATTAACTGAGCTTTTCCAAGACTGAATATAGAGGCTTTTTTTTGTAAAAGTCTTAAAGAAGCTTTTCTTATGTTCTGTGTAGCGTGAAGTTGAAGAGTTCAAGGGGCAATTTTGTCTTTGTCTTTATAAAAAGAATACAGAAGATGTGGAACTTAAAATATTTTGGAACATGTATACTTGCTATTCAAATCTATAGTTAAAGCTGTACTTCTGTCCAAAATTTTGTTACCTCTCTGGCTTTAGAAGTTCTGTCATCTGCCGTGTTATTGCTAAATAGTACAGAATTATGCTTCAGGAAAAGTGTGTCTTTAATTTAAAAAAAAAAAAAAAAAGTGGGGGAGGTGGTAACATTAGTTTTGTTCCTGGTGAATCTGGTGCTTATGGTTATGGTTTCAAGGAAAGAAGTGAATAAATTCAAGTATCCCATACTAGTCTTGTCTTCATACAGTTTTCCATCACAAGGTATAGGGAAGGTAGACTGAATTATCTATTCTTGCCCTTGTGTATGAGAACTTTCTTCAGGCTTTACTTCTAGGACCGTTAATTATGATCTGTGGTCACAAAAGATGATCCTTTAATAATGAAGTTGGTGGTTGTATTCATTTTTTTACACGTGGTTTTCTGAAGGAAAGAACTTGAAGTGTGGAGAAAAATGATCTCATGACTATAAAGACCGAAAGGAAATGAAAGAGGTGATTAACAAAGAAAATAAGGTCATCTTCCAGTTTTCTGATGCTGTCTTGGATAATGTTGCTCACAGCTTGTTCTGTTTTCTCTACTTCTTACGCATAATGAAGAGTGACTTAATTGGATGTAATAAAATATTTTTTTTCTTCTAATAAAATCACATAAACTAAATTAAATACTTTGAGATCTCACTTGTCTGTGGGAGTCTGTAAGAGAAGATTCAGACAAATTCAAGCCAAATCTAACCTGTTAGATTCTCTGCCTTTCTGACCAGCTTGATTTATTTTTTTACTCTAGCAACAGGGATAACTCATTTTTGTCAAGACTTTTATGGAAAGAAGGGATGAAAGGAAGGCTGTGTATGAAAGAACTTTTGGGTTTTCATTGGATGCATACACCAAGATAAAACAGAAAAGCAGAGAGTTATGATTCTGTTTACAGTGTTGAGTAACATTCTAAAAAATGAATTTTCAAAGAATAATCTCTTTTGTGTTTTTGCTTCATAAGTCTTCTCCTTTATATATGCACAGTTGACACTGCATTTGTTTTTTTTTTTTTCCTAGTGTGTCTTTACATTACAGAATGAGTCTTTTTAAAGACTGTACACTCAGAGAACTGTGAGAGGATGTCACGAGAAGATGGGAAAAGATATAATTAAACCTTGTTATTTCTAGAATAGTAGGTCACCTAATAATAAAACATAGATTGATCTTCCCTTTATAAAACCTCTTTTCTTGCACATGTGATCTTTATATTGGATGAAAGTAGGCATTTCAGCTTATAATTTTTTTTCCCAAATGAGCCCTTTTAAACATGAGTAAAATAATTCTAACAAAATAGTCCAAAGACTTAAAATTTACTTAAAAAAAAATAGAATTGCTCAGTACAATTTTTAATGCCTATATAATTTTTCAATAGAGTATTGTAGAAGTAACATATATAATGTAACATCAAATATCTTGATTTAACAGCATGTTTTAGTAGTAGTGCATTTTAATAGCATCTATATTTTGCATCTTTTTTTTCTTTTTAAGTTGGCAAAGAAATAGCTGCAATTTGTCTTCCTTTCCCCCTGCAGTTACTAAAATTCAGATAATATGTGGCCGTGGTATAGCAACATGAATAAACAGGAGCACGAGATTTTAATTTTAGGGTATTTTTTTCTAGGTAACTTTATATAAAGATAGTATTTGACACAATAAAGAATGACATTCTGGAAATGATAATATATTGTATACTGTATAGTGATGCATCACATTATTACATGATATGATCTTATGATAACAGTAGAGATTCAAACCAAGAAATGAGTTTCACTAACCATCATCCACGCATTTAACCGTGGTAAATTTCGTGGATGTTCTGCTCGTCTTAAGTGCATTCTTAAAGGTCTTATTAATTTACTCTTCCAAGATTATTTCAGTAAGTGGGTAGAATAAAGGATATTGTCAGGAATGAAAGTTGTTTTACAGTTTTTCTGTCTCTGTTTCCAAAGGTGAGATAAAGATTTAAGTGTATCCAAGTCTGATAGTAAGTGTGGAAATATTTATTGCATGTTAAAACAAACAAACAAACTAGATGGAAGTTCAGATTGTACTGCATGATTGCACTTCTCTTGTGCTGTAAAGGTCAGACTGTTTTAATTTTCAGAGATTAAGTAAAATGCATTTTTTTTTTGCAGGTGCTGATGACATTGTAGGGCCAGAAGGTATGGAGAAATTTTGTGAAGACATTGGAGTTGAACCAGAAAATGTAAGTTCAAAGTCCATCCAAAAGATGCCTAATCTGTTATGATGTACATGAGCCAGTCTTGTATCTCTTATTTTTCCATCAAGAATTACTTGGTGGAGTAAGGAAAAACTTGGGAGTTTTAAAAAAAATTAAAGAAATAGGAATGAGGGAGGTTTATATACACATTTGGAAACAACTTGCCTTTATTTTAAAACCCAAACTGTTAACCTGTAAAAACTCCATTTTGTCTTTGCTGCCACCCCTTCTTTTTCACTTTCTTAACCCCTCAAAAAAGAAAGAGATTTTAAAAAAAGGAAAAAAAAAAAAAAAAGAAAAAAAGCTGATGGTTGTCTTTTCTGAAACAATGAGACAACACTGGAGATTTAGTGTAGCAACTACAAAACTACAAAGCAACGATTTCTTTGGGTTTTCTAGGAAAGAAAGAGATTTCAAATATTGTGAGTAATATTAGCACTCCCATTATGCCATTTCAAAACACAACTAAGGAAAAAATAAAATTAAATATATATATTTTATATGTATGTATATGTAGAAGTAAATAAAATTTAAAAAGGAATAGTTGTGCCTTTTACAAGCTTTTTCCTAGTGTCTTAATTTTTGCACTTTAAATGTATATGCAAGTCCCATCTTTTGTGGGATTCATAAAGCATCATCTCTGACTAAGTAAAATGAGAATTGTGGTTTTGAAAGGTTTACTGGAAATATAAGATGTAATTTGCTAATTTTGGCATTTATAGTATAATAAACCCTTGAAATTTATGCAGACATCTGGGTATATAAGTAGGTAATGCGATTCGCATTAAAAACCATAGAGGGCTGTTCTAACATTAGCTGGTTAATGGCTGATTTGCAAGTTTAAATGACTTGATTATGTTTTTCTTCTAGTCTGCAGGGCCAGTTGTCCTGCAGGTTTTTCCATCTATATATCAAAAGTGGTTTCTTAAGTTCCTGAATAAGATAGTAATCTTACGGTATCACTTTATCTAAATTCTTCATTGCTTCAGTCTTCTGTGTGAGATGTGGAAAGGACTCTGTTTTCTTTTGGGCGATACTGAAGTATTTATGTATCAGCCTCTGTTCTGATGTGTGTTAATGTTAGCTCACCTAGCTTTACTTAACATCTACTTGAATTATACTGCATGTTCAGACCTGCAAAATCAGGTAGGCTGACTATACCCTTGGGTAGCTGGATTCAGCTGGGACCATTATTAGCTTTAGAATAATTGGATTTCACAGAGCTCATGGATTGTAACTGTTTCTCAGCTAGATGAGAATTTAACAAATGTCAAATGTAACTTGTTGTCAAATTGGTACTTAAATTTTGGAGTTGTTTTGGGAAACCTCTTCTGTAGCTTTTGCACCAACTCATCTTCCTCGTTGCACTGCTCACTAGATGACTCCGCATGCTCCCTTGAAGTAAGGTGGCTACTGGTAACTTGGGTGGATGTTCACTCTGTATCTTTGCACTGTTACCTTCTCTTTGTTTGGATTATGTACAGGTTTGTCACTTTCAGGGTTTTTAACTTTTAAAATAGTGTAGCAAAGATCTGAACATCCCATTTATACGAGTAAAGCATTCATAGCCTACTAAACAGTAGTTGTTTGAAAAATGTGTGGATCTTTTTGTTAATTCTTTTCAGTCTTTTTTTTTTTTTTCCTCTTTAAAACAGGTAGTTATGCTTGTGCTAGCATGGAAGTTGGATGCACAAAACATGGGCTACTTTACATTACAAGAATGGTTAAAAGGAATGACATCGCTACAGTAAGTGCTTTGAAAAACCTCTTAAGTTTGTTATAGTAAACCCAGTTTTTTAGAAAAAATACTTTGATGTTTTGACTTAAAATACCTAAAGCAGAGAGCTCTACTGTGAAGTAGAAGCCATACATTTTTGGTCCTATTTATGGTGATATGACCACTTAGAGACAACTTGAAACCAGACAGCTGCACATTTAAATACAGTTGGATTAAAATGTCTGCAGTCTCAAGAAAACAGAAATGTCGTGAAGTTCAACATTGTTTCTGTCCCCAAGGACATCTATCTTTGTCACTGGATTGGACCTATCTATTAGATATTGGTATATTGTTAGAGCATGTGTAGTTTAAAATGCTAAATAATACAAACCCTTTCTGTGGCTGCATTGCCACGTTCTTTCTAAAAGTTGCTTTCTTCAGTTGAGAGCTTGCCTTCATGGTGTAATTAACATAAATGTAGCTGACTAATCACGTGTTTCAAAGAGAGTTGGAGAAAGACCTTTGTTTTCACTTATCTTCCAGAACAGAATCACTAAAACTGTGTAGGAAGTTACATAGTTTCAGCAAAACTATAGAAGTATTGTTTCACTCCCATGGTTTGCTGGTTGTTTGCCATGTGTAGACAAGCTCTTGGTTTAATCTGTTGGAGAGTGCATTTTCTACAAAGCCAAACAAATTTTTATCAGAGTACCAGTGTAAGACTTTACTACTTTAGCTAAATCCGTTACACACTGTGGGTTTAATCAAGGCATTTTATGCAGACAAACTCATAAACATGCCTTTGTAGAGAGTGATGTATTTTGAACAGATTGATGGGGATATGTGTTAAAGATACTTTTCTAAAACATCAGACATCTGTATAAGAATGCAGACTCTAAATTGACTTTGTGCTTTTCTTGTAGATGTGATACTACAGAAAAATTGAGAAATTCTCTGGAGTACTTGAGATCTTTATTAAATGAGCCTACCAATTTTAAACTTATTTATAGATATGCATTTGACTTTGCACGGGTAAGTACTGTGGAAGACCAGCATCTGAAATTAAAACTTTACTTTCATAAGTAATAATTGAAAGACTGTCTACTTCTAAGTATGTTTCTCTTAAGATACCACTCAAGATTGCTTCTAACAAATGGAACTGTTTGTGTTCTAAAAAAGTATATGCAAAATGCCAGAACTGGAAAAGGAGAGTAATAGGATGCTTGATGTTCAGTGGTTTAGTGTTTTGATGTGTTTTGTTACCTCTCTGCTTCAAGCTATTTTGTGACTTCAAGGAAATAATTTAGGCCCTATTCTGTTGCATATTGGAGCTTTGCCACTTACTGCCACTGGCTTTATAATTATGCTGGTTTTTCTTCTTACCATTTGAATTTTGTGAGCATAAACAAAACAGGAAGGCACTTCAGGCATTTCTGCAGGTGGTAAAAATAACTAACATGATAAAAGCTGGACATGATATAATATAAATACTGGTTCAGAATACTGTTGGAAAGTCATTAATGATGTTCTCAGTATTTATTAAACAATATCCTCCTACCAGTCTTCTTACTATAAAATATGTATTGATAAAATTGTACCTGGTATTGGAACCCAAAATATGCATAAGACTATTCCTACTTAAAGGGCAAAATAAAAGAACTCTAATTTTCTGAATTAACATTTTGACATAGAATTTGGACACCCATCTTCCTAATGTGATGGAATGTACAGAAGATTTAACTTAAAAATGATCACAGGCAAAACTGAAGCTCAGATTTCAGTGCGGGAGTACCAAAAGCACCAAGAAAATTTGTAGCAAAAAACGTAACATGAGAAAAATAATAAGAAATTTAACTGATAGCAATTCTGATAGTTAAGTCTGTTATAAGTAACTCAGATTTGTGGTATATCAGTGCTTTCTCCATGTCAGCATGCAGAGATTCGTGGTAGCTCACTTTTAACCAAGGAAACCTACAGCTGAATATGACAGAATGGATGGTATTAGTTAGTATGAGGAAAAAAAGCCATATCCACATCTTAATTCCTCCTCTGCTGTGTGAAGATTTACTCTGCCAGTTTTGCTCAGCATAAAATGTAAAGGCTAGAAATAACTAACATTGCCAAAGAAGTTCAAGATACTGATGAAATATTTGGAATAGATTAAAAAACGTTTTAGTAGTAGCAAATCTGCACCAGCCGATGGCCTGTCAAAAGTAATTGCAGAAACTTAAAAGAGGATAGTGGGTGGAGTTTTTTCAAGAGGTACCAAATTGATGTGACAAACAGTGGCCTTGAAAAAGAACTTAAATATTGAGACACAGATGGTGTGACATCATTTGTGACAAAAAAACCCCGATTGTAAGCTGCAAGTCAAAGGCATATCAACAAGGGAATTGTCAAAACAATATTGGATTAATAGAATTATTGAACTTTTAATACTATAGAGCCAGGGGAAGTCTGTAGGAGAATGGCAACTAGTAAGACTAGCAATGAATGCTGACAAGGGCTGATACGTTTATCTAGATGCGGCAGATGAATCTGTACATAATTTTTATCAGAATAATTGAAGTGATGGATATAAAAAAGCTGATGGGAGCAGTTTTGGTTTTTGATTCAGAAGATTGTGTAATTTCCATCCTAAGGGTAATCATTTCAGGGAAATGCTCTGTGGCAAAAAAAACACTTGTCTAAACTTCTGAAGTTTTAGAAGAGAATTTTTGAAAGCATCTGTTGTAATTTGGTATTTAGAATTAGTTTGTCAATAAAAATAAGCATCATTGAGGTTTTATGTGGCATGCACGATTTAAGTCAGCATGGATTTGAGGAAATAATTTAAAACACCATATGTTGGTATTAAGCACAAATACGTTCCTCGGTCCCTGTTCCCCATTGTCATTGCCAAGTTTCAGAACATACAGATGCATGTATTTCATGGCTTAAATAGGTCTTTTATCTGAAATGTTGGGAAAGAAAAAAATCTCAGAAAGACTGTCTATGATCGATGTAAAACAAATACTGAAATTTATCAGAGTTTGTTAATATATTCTTTCCACTGTATCCAAGAAAGAGAATGTAAGTATCTGGAATGCATGTTAAGAATGAAATTGGAGCATCTGTCATGGCAGATGTGCCATTAGGCAGTTGGAGGTGGATATAAAGGGCTTATCTGAACAATTTGTTCTGAACAGTAGTCTGAGAGGGAGAGTGTAGAAACTTCACAATGTAAGGCATGTAAAACCAGCGTGGCCAAAGTAAAGGCAACAGAGCCTGATTTCATTAACACTTGAGTGTGTGGGAAGGATTCAGAGTATAAACAGTATGGAAAATAAAATGTATTCTCACAGCAGTATGATATCTGCTTAAAGGTGTTTGTGACAGAAGTGTAAATGGGCTTTGGAAAGAGGCTTAGTTTTTGGAACTATTTGATGTTGGAAGACAATGAAAGAATTGTATCATATTAATAAAAAAACACCTTTGCAGGTTTGTTTTTCAGCTCTATTACTAATCGAAAAGCTTTCTTCGTCCTGGAATTTACTTGTTTTCCTCCAGATCAGACTGAGTGAAGTCCCTCTTGTATTTAGTGACCAGAATGTAAAACAGCTTCTGATGTTTTCAGAGTTGCTGGCCTCCCCACTTTCCTTCCAAAACAAATCTGCATTAAATCCTGTCTACACAGTTTTGGAATTGAGATGTATTTTGTGTGAAATGGGTTTCAAGAAGAGAGGATGACCTTGTGGCTAAGGCATTCAGTTGTTGTCTGAGAAGGGGATTTCGCTCTACCACATCCTTCCTACATGATAGAAGACAATTCAGTTATGTTTTGAGCTTGTTTTTTTTAATAAAGGTGTGTATTCTGTAATACATAAAACTGAACTTGTACAGGTGAGACATAGGGGTCAGTTCCCTTTGTCTTGGGTAGCTGTCTTGCACTGTTCTATTAGGCACTCCCTGTATCCTGGATATCCCTATATCCCTGTTTTTTCTTAATTTAGACTTTGCAGTCTGCAATCATGAGTACATATAGAGAGATCAAGGTCTACAGTAGCTAATGTGGAACTTTATTTTTTTGTGATTTCATTAATTTCTGAATTTGTAGCTTAATGCTATAACCAAGGCATAAAATAAAGGGCGGGGTTTTACATTCCATCTCTCACCAAAATTTGTTTAATTTCAAGGCAACAAATGTAGATGGATAAACTACTTAAAATAACAAAATGGAATCTTACATGCACACACGTTACTTTTGAGATGTGCAGAAGTTGTGTTATCAAATATATTAACTTTCCCACTGATTAGATGCAGTGAGTCTGCTGGGTACAGATGATGCTTCTTTCTCCTGACAGAAACAAAAAAATCATGCCCTAAGCCTTAATATAATACTGCTATGTTGAACTGAAACTGGGACAGTTAACTGAGAGGGGTCTCCATGTACTAGTATATTATGTTCTCTCTGCTCATTTGATAATTAATTTAATCTGAATTTCATGTAATCAGTAGAATAAGAGAACAAAGAACCTCCTTGGCTCACTCTTGCATAGTCAGTGTTACTTGATAGCTACTTAACTATCTAATGACAGTTCATACAGTTGTAGTAATAGTGCAGGAAATATGTGCAGTGATACTATTTTAAGAGACATACGGCTATGCAGAGGCGTATGTGCAAACATGGGTACGGGTCTAATGGCAATTGCTTTCTAGAAAGGTCTGAAGTCACAAACAGGAGCATATGCCTCATCTGCAATAGCGGTGAGTTTTTTGGGAAAGTCAATAGAAAGCAACATCTCTGTATAGAAAGCCATTAGCTATGAGGAGGGAAATTTTACTAGGAAGTTGTGTTTTCTTACACTGTTACATACTGCTATTTATTATTTATTTGTTAGTTTATTTTATGTATGGGTGAGCTGTAGTACAGGCAGTCAGGGAGGTGAAAAATCCTGAAATCATGCTCTTTTTTCCTTTTTGACCATTTCCTCTTTATGCAGGAAAAGGACCAGCGCAGCCTAGATATCAATACTGCCAAGTGTATGTTGGGCCTTCTTTTAGGAAAAACATGGTCCCTTTTTCCAGTGTTTCACCAGTTTCTAGAGGTACGAAGTTTGAAACAGAATTACATTTTTTTTGATCTGTCTTTTCTGATACTTTAACTAGAGGTAGAATGAACAGCTAAGATTTTTTTGTTTTGATTTAGAATATACTAACCCCCAAAGTAGCACTTGTAAATGGTTATATTACCTTTCTTCCTTTTCCCCAAATCCCCATCCTGTTAAGGTTTGTTTAGTGCAGGACACAGTATAGAATGTCTTTGATTTGCTTTTGGACTTTCATTTTATTGCTATATTTTTGTCCACTAAAATATGTCTTAATCAGAAACAGGAATTATTCAACACAAGTTTGACTATGTAGCGGTTTCTTTAATCCCGTTTAGTTTTAGATGGCATGCAGATTTAAATAATAATTCATCACAAGGTTTAAATTTTCTGTAAGAAAATCTGAATTTCAGGGAGTTGAAAATATATTTTAGTAACTTCTGCTTCTTGCCTTAAGCAGCAATCAAAATACAAAGTTATCAATAAGGACCAATGGTGTAACGTTCTTGAATTCAGCAGAACAATTAACCTTGACCTCAGTAACTATGATGAAGATGGAGCCTGTAAGTACTACCATATGTTGGTGTTCTAAAAAAATTTATTTCTCTAAGCTTAATCATTCAGTGTCCTTTTACAAAATTTTGTAAAATACAGTTATTTGATCTCTCTACAGGGCCAGTGTTGTTGGATGAGTTTGTGGAATGGTATAAAGGAAAACAGATGACATAGAAGTTTAACTATGCACAGCCACTCAAGAGTCACTGTTACCACAGTTATGTCAACCATTGGCCATAAACTGCTATTTGTATCAAAGTGCATGCTGCTTTTCTTGCACTGCATCCCTTTTGCAGGGAACTTTTGATGTTTGCTATTTAACAAGCTAGCTATGCTTGCTGTGTAGCATTGTTCTCTTTGAAGGCTGCTTTGCATTTTGTATTTACACTACGAATTGGTGAACTTGCCAGCGTCTTCACTGTGATTATGTGTATATTGCTGTCTAAATTTTGTATATGTGTATAAAAAAAAAAAAGCTTCACCTAGGGATTATTTCTGCAGAAATGTATTGTAAAAATAATTTTGTGGCATATTTCTAGTCATCACTTACATGTTTGAAACTTTAGTTATTTTGTTTTTCTTTTGGTCGCAAACATAACATTTGAGAAAATGAAATGAACAGACTGCTTAGACATAGTTATGTGAAGAACTATTGTCAATTTTAATGTTAGTATTTGAGATGCCAATTTCTGAGGGGAGAAGACATGCTGTGACTTTCTTCACCGGAGTTCGCCAAACCCGACCTATTGCTTAACAAGAATGAAACATTGGTGTCTTAAAAAAAAAATAATATATATATACATATAAATATTAAAACACTGTAATAGTTGTACATGCCACAGATGATTTCCATTTGAAGAAAAAAGTACTGACTTTTTAATGTTAAAACTGCAGTAGTCATTATAGGTACAAATGAACAAATTAAAGTACCTTTTAAAAATGGGTTTTAGACTTTCGTAAATTGCCTTTGGCATACTCTTAATTTTTGGTGTACCAAGAGTGTTTGGTCTATGTTGCGATCTAGTGAAATTGAAAGTTCTAGCTAAAATTAGTTGTTTGGGGAACAAAGTCTGCTCACCCCTGGCACATAGATAATACAGGTTTGGGGTTTTTTTGTTTGCAACACTAGTCTTTCCCAGGGTCTCTAACTTTGTGTTTCTAAGTAATTAAAAATGTGATAGCGAATAGTCAAAACATTACTTTTATTTTCATGCTGGGCATGGGAATTTCCTAGCAGAATGTCCGTTGCAGGCAATGGGCATGTTAAACACCAGCATTAAATGACACTACTTTTTAGTAAGGACCACTGCCTATTTCACTCATTTCTTTATATGTGTAGGACAGTTCTAGTGATTATTTTGGTGAAAATGAGTGAATGGAATGATGTTTAAGTTCTGTAATTTTGTCACGTTGTCTTTGCCTTGCCCTTCTTTATTAAGTAGTGTTAGTGTTGAGTTTTATAAATAGGTCCTTGAAGTATCTGGTGCTATTAAACTTTGATCTCTAAGGATTTACTAAAATGTTCCATATTGATTCACGGAGCATTTAACAAAAAAGGGCCAGTGGATGTTTTGGAACAATGAATAACATTACTTTTCTGTAGAAATATTTTACAAGGTATTGGCAGTTTTGATATTTCTCTAGAACGCAATCCAGGGGAAGGGGGGGAAAGTGTTTTAGGTTGAATGTGAAATTTTCAGCTGTATTGAGGGCCCTATTCTGCCATCACTGAAGTCAGGAACAACTGTCATTAACTTGACTGCTTTCAGGATTAAGCCTAGTTTAGCAAAAGCACATTAATTTGCTGTCCTGGACCAGGAGGTTGTAACTGTGGTGCTACAGGTGGTCAGTTGTGTTCAAATTTGTTTGTTGTTGTTGTTGGTTTTTATTTGTCAAACTCAGCTGCCAAAGACAAAAATCGTTTATGTGTGTTTGTGTATATTTGTATATACATAAATATACAATAGGTATGCATATACAAAACCTAGAATTTCATGATGCTAAGAAGAAAATACTACCTTTCCCCTTGAAATAGTCATGTTCGGATTTCCATGACACTAAATAACGCTCTTTAAAGTTAATAGTGGTAAAACATACATAGTCATTGCTTTCTCATGTACTAATACGCATAAACTTAATTCCATGTTTGATGCCAGTTTGCACAAGAATTAATTCAGTGGAGTGTGGTATTAAATGTTTACAATAAGCCTCTTACTAAAACACATATGTTTTATTAAGACTTCTGATGTAAATGTGTATATTACCATAGTATAACCGTAAGGAAATATCAGTGGAGCTGCTGGTTTAGTTCTTAAAAGAATGAATTTAGAAGCAATATAACTTGTAACATTAGGCTAAGTTGTGGTTGCTAAATATAAGTGAAATACTGTAATTTTTCTTAAACATTAAGCTAGTTACTGACTCTAGAAAAATGTTTAGCACAAATTGGCATGAATCCTGCAACAAATACAAGGCTTGCATAAAAGGTTTTGTATGTCACAAATAATTTGACTTCCAAGAATGGAAGCAAGAGCCAAAGAGACTTTTAATCTATTACTGTTATAGGTATAACTTTCATATAACAGGGTCAACAGAAATCTGTTCAGCTAAACCAGGTGCTTTTTTTCCAGGTTTTGCTAACGATTAGCAGAACACAAAATTTAATTAAAAGCAAAGAAAATGGAGGAAAACAAACCTCAGAAAGTACTCGTGCTGTATAAGTAAACAAACTTCATTTTTTTTTTTTCTTTGGGTAAAAGTAATGGGGAGTGATGGAAAGGAAGAATGTGTTTGGAAATGAATCAGATGCTGCAGATTTTTTTTCTTCCACTTGCAAGCAGGATGAATCTGTAGTCTTCAGCTGGTTTATAAACATGCATCTTCATAAAATAAACCACAAATTCAGTTACGGCTAGTAGACAGCTTTACTCACATTTATAGAGAACAAATGGACTGATATGGACCCGTATGGCTTGATAAGCTTCCCTGTGCTATCCATCCGTCTGTTTTTGCTATGTATGCTGATAAGCAGAAGATCCTAGCGTTGCCAGCTCTTGTATTTTGGAGAAATTCCCTCTCATTTTTAAATAATTGTGGAAACATAACTAAGCTACTCGGTTTACCTTATATTTAGTACAAGTTTGGTGCTTGCTTTTTTGTTTGTTATGCAATCATATAGTTGATGTAGGCTCTTTTTTTTTTTTTTTTTTTTTTTTCCTTTTGAAAAGGAATACACAGGATATGCTGACTTCTTGGACAAGACACTGAGAGGTCATTCTGGCAGAAGTGTCATGGGTCTTATGCTAATGTTTTTGGTGTACTATTACTGTCCTTATAGCAGAAACTTGATGATCTAAATGCAATTCATGCTTGCTATTTGGGAGATGTAAAGTGGAAAGCCAGTTAGTGAAAGGAAAAGAGCATCCAGAGACTACAGCAGTGGACACTGTAAGTTGATAGATGACGAACATTTGGAGCTCTTTGGACTCGATGATCTTAAAGGTCTTTTCCAACCTAAATGATTCTATGAATATTAGTAACCAAAACATCCCACAAATTAAATTTCATTCTACAGCAAAATAATATTATTTCAAATATTAATGTAATTCTGTGTAACTGATGTTTTGTCACTTTTTATCTTTTTCAAGGAAAGTAAGCTGAAGAGGATGGAATTTATTGGAATCCTTTATGTAGTTGAGTTTTCAGTTAAAACCTGTTTAAGGTTGTCTTTAAGCTACAATAAATATTTGAGCTACCTTTGTGTAGCCTTTTCTACCATTGTAGAGGACTGGAGGCTTCTCCCATTTTACCACAAATACATGCATTTTATTTTGTCACAAATATGCTCACACAATCAGAATTAGTTACAGCTCATTGCTACTTGGTTAATGTTCCCAGGTTACTTTTTTGAAGGACAAGAAGTGGACTTCAGTTGTGTTAAGGTTTTCCCAGATTTCTGTTGACCCTCGGTCACAAGTCTAACAAATTGTTTAATACTCTTGGAATTCATATAGACAGCTTTAAAGGTTAGCTTGTGCCCTGGTTTTAATTATGACTGCTAAAATACCTCTTTCTAGGCCTTATATTTTGTCCTTTCATATTGCTGTAAAAGTGTATAGAATCCATCCACCAACTAAATAGTTTGTTGTCTGTAATTGAGACCAAAACTCAGCTTGATACTTCCCGCCCTCCCTCACCCCGCCGTGTGTGTGTGTGTGTGTGTACATGTGGTGTCACAAAATAGTACCTACTGATGCTGCTGTTGCAGGAACAGCAGTTAACTTGTAACTGTGAATGCTTTACGTCTTAGTTATTTGGATATTACAGAAATACAGTGTGCTAAACTCCTGTGACTCATGACCTGACAAAAATACTGTTATGCCACCTAACGTGAGTTCATCCAGTTGATTTTTAGGTCTTTTGCTGGTGTTGATGTAAAATGGCATCCCACAAATAAACAGTATTTGTGTTGGTTTCAGCAATTGACTTCAGATTTTTCTGTGGTTCATACTTTAGAAATTCTCATATCTGAACATATATCACGTCAGCTGGCAACATTTATCATTTAGTAGCAGAGAACTTGTATGTACAATCTTGCCATCCTTATTTCTAATAGTAAGGCAAATCAGTATTTAAAACTTTGTTGGAAAAATCTATGTTTCAAATGGAGCGTGTGGGTGTAAAACTGTATCGTAATAGAAAAGCTTTCAACAAAAAGAGTCAATTTGAGCAGGAATGTCTCTTAAGACAGAATTTTACAAGAAGCATGATCATTACCCACTCATCTTGACACAGGCTTTTGGCCCATGAGGTCCTCATAGAAAAGCTGTTGATGTATGGGCTGGATGAGCAGACAGTGAGGTAGACTGAAAACTGGCTGAATGGCAGGGCCCAGAAGGTGGTGGTCAGTAGTGCAAAGTCTAGTTGGAGGGCAATGACTAGTGCTGTACCCCAGGGGTCAATGCTGGGTCCGATCCTGTTCAACATCTTTATTAATGACCTGGATGATGGGACAGAGTGTACTGTCAGCAAGTTTGCTGATGACACCAAACTGGGAGGAGTGGCTGGTCATGCTGCCATCCAGAGGGACCTCGTCAGGCTGAAAGGGAGAAAGGGGCTGACAAGAACCTCATGAACTTCAACCAGGAGAAGTGCAAAGTCCTGCACCTGGGAGGAAACAACCCCATGCACCAGTATATGCTGGGGGCCACCCAGCTGGAAAGCAGCTTGGCAGAAAAGGAACTGGGGTTCCTGGTGGACACCAAGTCAAACATGAGTCATCAGTGTGCCCTTGCCACATAGAAGGCAAATGGTATACCAGTCTGTGTTAGAAAAAGTATTGCCAGCAGGTTGAGGGCGATGATCCTTCCCCTCTGCTCAGCACTGGTGAGGTCACACCTGGAGTACTGCATCCTCTTCTGGGCTCCCCCGTACCAGAGACACCCCGACATACTGGAGAGAGTCCAGCAAAGGGCCACAGAGGTGATGAAGGGACTGGAGCTTCTCTTCTATGAGGAAAGGCTGAGAGAGCTGGGACTGTTTAGCCTGGAGAAGAGAAGATGCTGGGGGGATCTTACTAATGTATATAAATATCTGAAGAGAGGGTGTAAAGAAGATAGAGACAGACTTCTCAGCAGTGACAGGACCAGAGGCAGCGGGCACAAACTGAAACACAGGAGGTTCCCTCTGAACATCAGGAAACACTTCTTTGCTGTGAGGGAGACCAAGGACTAGCACAGGTTACCCGGCGAGGTTGTGGAGTCTCCATCCTTGGAGATACTCAAAAGCCATCTGGAGACAGTCCTGGGCAATTGGCTCTAGGTGCCCCTGTTTGAGCAGGGGGGTTGGACTAGATGACCTCCAGAGGTCACTTCCAACCTCAACCTTTCTGTGATTCTGTGATTTCTAAAAGCATGTGCTAAAGAAAATTCTCTTAAGTTACTCAAATGTAATGCTGGAAGAGAAGACCAGTCTAGTACTATTTAAATGGGGTGATATTTTGATCTGAGGATCTGTTCATGACCTTAAACACTTGTGTTTTTCTTACTTTTTAGAAGAGTTTTTCAATCATTTGACCTGTAATGAGCTGTCACGTTCATCCTTTCAAAGAAAAAGTGATAGTATTTAAGCAGAGCAGTAGAAAAGCTGCTAGCAATAAGACATGAAAATTACAGCCTAAATGTCCATAATACATTCATAAATTTAGTTTTTAAAGGGACCATTAGTTAATCTTACTACTTTGTATTGCTTGCAAAGTTACAAATCTGTTTTTGAATAGGAAACAGACTTAAAAGCTGGCAAAGAGACTAAAGAACACATGTAAGAGATTTCACAAATTTTTTTTTAGTATTTTGCACTATTTGAGCTACCAGTCCTAAGGCTCTTGACTTAAAATAATATTTTAAGTTGAATGTATTTGCATTACAATTAGAATATTGTAGTGTAGACCCCATTCTAAAGAAGTAGTTCTTCATTATGTTCATGTTGAGGCTGGGATTGCTTTCACTAGTTCTCAGAATGTAGCCTGCTGCTTGTATTTATCAGAGGGAGTGAGTCACAGTCTTCTGTACCATGAAAACTTTAATATTACTATCCAAATAGTTTCTGATGTTAATTATATGTAGGTTAAATGTGAATGTCTTTTCTTTATATTTAAGGGTTATTTTCCAGCCCAGTTATCAGCGTACTCTGGAAAGATTGAAATGCTTTGTACTTTTATCAAAGTATCATAAATATGTGTTTGAAAATGAGAGCTTTGTTTCATTCTGATTACTGTATCTGAAGTTCTCAATCTACTCTTAAGACTTCAGTATTTTTTCCTATACTGATTCACTGTATGAGGGATACTATGTCCTGTCAACCCTGGAGCTTAGCACGCCATTGCTCTATGAGAAGGGTGTGCCCAGACTATCACCAACATTCTCTTGGCTGCCTCATGATGCTTCATTTACAAATTCATACACCATACACTCAGCCACCTTTTTTTTATCGAGCCTATTCTGTGACTTGGTGTGTTTACCCACTATTAACTGTGATAGTAATGTAAGTCTTACCTGAACATGAGTTTTGCTACCTGAAGTTACTGATGAAGCTAAAGAAGTTTCAACATCTGTAGAGCGGTTGCAGTTATGCCTCTCGGCAACTGTAACTTCTATGCAGGGGTGGTGGTGGCGGGGAAAGGTGGTGTTTTGTACTAGTATAGGTATTCTGGAAAATTCTCAGTGACCAAACCAGCTAAACTAGTGAGGTTTTTGGTGCGAACAAGATACAGTGGATTGATATCAGCTGAAATGTAAAGAAAAGTGAGTGGATAAAAAGTTGGAGGCGGTGAGTGGGGGACTGTGTAGCCGTTGTATACAGAAGGGCATGGAGAAATAGGATGGATGGAGAGGAGCAGAGTATGAAGAGTACTGCTTGGAAGCCACAGAAAATATAAAAGGGTTTGTATTAACTTTAAAAGCAATTGCTAATGAAGTGAGGGACTAATATGAAGGAGAAGCAGCTGAGTGGTTGGTTTGAATGAACAAGCGGTAATAAGAGTGTCTGGAGTGATCAGTAGCAAAAGAAAGGTGCAAGATTAGGCAGAAATCTGAAGGTAAGTTTGAGGCAGAACATCAGTATTCTGACAGTAGAATGAAATACTTTTTCACATGTTAAAAATCCCTTGATGAAGGAGCAAATTTATTTTCTCTGAAGAGAACAGCAGATAATCTTTTTCTGTAACTTCATGGCATAAAGGGGGGCTTAGAAAACTTGCAGCTTCTCACAAGTAGTGTACTCTCTGTGTCGCCACTGCAGCATTCCCATGGTCAGAAAAAAAATGAGAAAATGATTTTCCAATATATATTTTGAGAGTCTGCTGAACTGTAGCAGAACCAAATGACAAAACATTGTTGTGTATGAGATCTCAATAGAGCCACTCAAATATTTTGTTTTTCCCCATGTTCCACAAAATTGGCTTGCTTATGTAGTTAGATTTCTTAACTTGTTAGCAGCTGGTACAGCCAAAAGGTGACAGACCTTGGAGAGTCTGTCAACACAGTGAAGACTCATGCATACCATAAAGAGCAAGTCTGAACTTTGTGTTCCATTTTTAAAGTTGCTTTGGCCACAGGTGACTTCAGTGTATAATGAGCTTTACTGAAAGCTGGTTATGGGTGCAAAGAAAAGCACTGGTGGTGAGGAAATACTGTTGTTTTCTGCTCCTAGTGGCTATCGTGCTCAAATTACCCAGTTCTTTACTTCTAGACAGCCTCTAAAAACACAGTTGGTTTTTTGTCACACACTGTTCTCTGAGAACAGCAGCCTTAAATTCACAAGAAGCCAAGGCATTACATGAGTATTGAGGCTATGTGGGGATTAGGAGAGAAAAGTTGCAGTAGGACAGGGTATAACATTTACAGACATTTATATAATCAAGGAATGAGTTGTATTGGGAAACATACTTAATTTTAGAGTTACTGGTTTTTTAACTTTTCTGGGAATCCTGTGATTTTTGCCAAATGGAGTGTTTTGTCATTCAGTTCTTGTCTACTTGGACAGTATGAACAATTCTGGACAGCTGAATATGTAAAACTTTTTCCTCTGTTTGAAAAACAGAAAACAAAATCAGACCCTTTAAGTCATGAACAATTCAATGACAAATTAGCAGTTTCTTCAGAAGATTATTTCATCCTTGGTTCCTGAGCGAACTCCTACTGAAGGAATGAACGCAGTACCTGCTCTTAAAAAACACTTCTTAGTTATCAGTTTAGATACCACTGAGTACTGGAGCAAAAAGAACAGAAACCTTCCAAGAACTAATTGGAAAGCAAGAAGATCTGTGTGAATAACAGCAGATTCATTGCTTGTAATTGAATTGCAGATGTTACTGAGTGCAGTTATTTGCAAATACTGTGGTGACCTAAATGAAATCCGTGCAATACCCACCTGAAACTGTCATATAATCTATTTTGAGTTATGTTAGGGATTTTGAGAAAATCAGCCAGAAAACACCCCAAACAAACCAGTAAGAGATCTAAGCATAGGTGGCTTGGCTCAGTAAATATATAACTGATAATTGTGATGCTAGATGTGTAAAAACAATGACTTAAAAGGAACTCAAGGCACTAAAGAAAATATTTTTCAAAAGATCAAATAATACCAGTACTGGTCTCCTTCAGTTGCTTTTACTTGCCTCTAAAGTTTTTTGCAATACTTTTTTTTCAGTTCCAAGTACGTGAAGCTAACAAAAGTTATTAGCTTCTTTCAGCATCTCTTTGTTCTTTCCTAGCTTTCTCTTTAAAGATAGTTTCAAAGATGTACTGTGCCACTGGAATTGCTCCTCATCTGATGAAATTGAAATATGTTTCTTCTCTTCAGAGTTTTTAGTGAATTAATTGTGTCTTCATAACAGAGTTTTCCCAGAGTTGCTGGCCAGGCTCCTGTATTTTGTGGGAACCTGGGCCTGTTTTCTTTTGTGATGACATTCCCCTTCAAGGACTACATCAATGGTACTATGTGTGTTAAAAGGGCCTTGGGCCATATTCAGAGAAAATTTCATCTTACATTTGTTATCTTTTGGCTTAGAAAAAGTTACTGTATATCAAACTATTGATATTCTAATACAGCAGTTTTGAGCTGCTCTTGATTTGCCCCTCTCAGTAAAACTCTGAAGTGGGTGTAGGATCCTTTTTTATAGGGAATTGTAGCTTAGTAATAATAGGTTATCTTTTTTTAATTACCCTGCCCATGACATCACATCTGCAAACTACAGGTGATGTCCCATCAGCAGCTAGATCTCCATGACTTTTCTGCGAGGTTTGAATTCTATTGTGTTTCTTTGAGAAAGAAGGGTTTCATTACTCTCTCTGTCTTGCCAAGTTAAAAAGTAATTTTTAAAATGTAATTGAATATTGCTTAGACTTTACCTATCTTTGCAAAGCTGTGGGAATTCAGAGACACTTAGTCCACAAATTTGGTTCAAAAAGCAGAAGACAGTAATATGTACTATTGTACTGTATAGGGTGAGTCCCACAGGAAAACACAGTAATAATGTAATGATAATTTCAGTGTTACATTTATTTTTGACGAAGAGAAACAAAACAGTGTGTATTGGAGGCAAATTCTAGGGGAAACTAGTATCTTATTACCAACAATAATGAGAAAGTAAATATATATTCTTACTATTACTGAGCAAAAGCTATATTATCAGTTTATAACTACTGAGTAGTTTACTCATTTGAGTATCCCAGAGTTGTTTTTCGTAAAAATCTATTCTTGTTTTTTTACAAGTACCCTTCTAAACAAAAGTCCACGGCTTCTAGCTTGAATTACCCTTTGGAATTATGGTGGTTTTAAACTGGATGGATCCAGGCTTTATACATCTCATTGTTAAGTCTAGTTCTGTAACTTGGATTTCTGAAGTTAAAAGGCAGATAGGTAGTTGTACTGGGGGCGGGGGGACGGGGATGGGCGACGACCAAAACAAAAACAACCCATGGTATTTAACAGTTAGTAAAAGCTACACGCTTCATTTTAAGACACAATCATTTTTGCACCTACTCTATGACATAAACACTGTGGGAGCTTAGTATTACACTTTCGTGTCTCAACTATTGGAATTTTGTTCTCGTGCTTTGCAAAACATTAGCAAATCCATCAAATGCTCTTTTCTTCTTAACAAAAAACTGGCCCTGTCCTAAATTGGTCTGACGTTTTTGACTGAGTTTTTCACTTGAATTTTGGAGGTTGACAGCTGTTGCAGAATTGTTCTCCAGTCCTGTCAAAGCAGTGTCATCCTCCGTCTTGCTGGAATCAGTGCTTTCGGAGATTGTATTTCCTGTAGTCTTTTGTGGGATTGAACACGAACTGTATCTTATGCTTTCATTGAAGAAGTGTTGTGGGACTGAGAAGGAATATGCATCCTCGTCACTCTGATCCAGTTGGAAATGATCTTCTGTGTTGAAGACTGATTGTGTTTTCCCAGAAGAATGAAGATGCAGCAAATCTGCTGTAAGATTGCAAGACTGCGTTTCTTCGGGCAGACTACAGTTGCTGGTATCCTGTAATTCTGTGTATCCATCACAATTTTTCTCATTAAAACCTCTTTGCATTTTATCTGTACAAGCCTTAGTTGTGTTCACCTGCATCCCCTGTGGTAGCAAGTCTTCTTTCTCTGTAATAACTGTAAAATGTTTTTCAGCTGTGTGTTCAGGCAGAGATTGAAGAGATGATTCGTTGCTGGAATGCAGTAGTGATGTTTTTTTAACAATTTCATTCAAACCGATATCAATGGGAGGAGCAAAAATAAAATCATTGTCTTCAGATGTACTCGTGTTTCTTCTTAATGTAATGTCCCCTTCACTGTGATTCTTTTCAGAGGATTTCCTATCTATGTGCTCGTCTGTACTTCCCTCTGGTGCATTTTCTTTTTGTTCAGTGGGACTGAAGCTGAGGGAATGCTCTGGTTCAATGGGAAGCTGATACAGCTGCAGTTCAGCCTCTTCAGGAGTGTCCTCTGTATCTGTGTCATACGTGGGAGAATGTTTTAACGGAAGTAACGTATTACTAAAATCTTTACTTTGATTGTGGAGAGAATCAGAAATAGGATTTTGTACTGTCGACTCTGCATTAGTAAAATCATCAAACGTATCAGGAACTTCTTGACTTGAAGAACTAATTGTGTCTGAATCTGACATGCTTACGTGGTCACTACGTTTATCAGCGTAAGGTGATGCTGTTTCAGGCATGGTGGTATCTGATCCATAATTAATAGTGGTTTCAAAATACACATTGTTCTTGTCTTCATTTTTCGTAATATGCTGAAGTTCAGCAGCAATGTTTGGAGACTCTGGCAGTGTTGAGAACTTCTCAGTTCCACTGTTCGTATCGGCTTCCTCTAGTGACGACTGACAGACTGGCACGTTGTCACTAACACCAGGTTGTTCCAGTTCAAAGTCTGCTAAAGAACTACAGTCACTCATTGTGAATGGAGTCCCTTCATCTGAAGAACTATCGCCAAATATATCTGCTGAAGAATCTTTTTCATTTGTACGTTCCATTTTACAGTCGTACTCTGTAAGAGGAGAGTTTTCTATTGTTTGATAGACACTTAAATTCTCGATATTTGTATCTTTCTTGCAGCTGCTGGGTAAAATAAAATCTTGCACATCCCTGGTTATATTTGTGTTGCTGCTTAGACCAAGCTGTTCATCACAGCTTTGCCTTCCAGGCATGAATTTTGTAGTGCTTATGGGTTCATTATGGGAAATGATGCCTTTTCTTCCCAGAGAATGTGGCGTAGCCTTTGTGATTTCAGACTGCAGCAGACCAGAGTTGTTGCTCACCTTGCTGTTCCTAGAATCTTGTGCAACTGTATGTGTTTGTATTGTGGAAAATGGAAAGCCAGTTTCACCCATGAAGGATAAATCTGAATCTGAAGAGTTGGTGTGATTTGAGTAAGAGTCAGCATTCAGTCTCCTGGGTACGGGAGGGAACCTGCTCTTCTCTGAGTCTTTATTATTTGCATATTTTGAATCTTTCCATAATGAAATGTCATTACTCATTAATTTTCTTGGTGTTACTTCATTGCTGTTCTTGTAATCTATCCTTACAGAAAATAGTCCGTTATCATCAACTTCTATATTTTCATCATTGCTGATACTAGTTTTGATGTCTGAAAACACTGTTTCTTTCTTCATACTGATCTCATTATTGCTTTGTTTCTGGTACTCTTCTTCAGTATTTGGTGCATGTACACTGCTACCAATGATATTTTCATGCAAAGTAGAAGTTTCTGTAGGAAAAATGCATGTGTTTCTTGAAGAATTCTCATCACAAATGAACAAATTATGCTGTGTGTTTGTTGATTTGCTTGCAGAGCGCTCTCTGCTCAAGGTTTCATCTGAAAAAGCTTGATTACAATACGTACGTTCTGAACCTGAATTTTTGTTCCCACGCATGAGTCTCCACAGGCTCAGAAGGTAGGGTCTAGCAAAAGCACCCAGACAAAAAGCACAAATAAATGTAATGAGCACTGAGAGGCAGACAGCCAATGCAAGGTCTTGCTCTGTTCTTCCTTGTCTAAAAACAGTGTTAGTGTCCCGGGCTTTTCTAACCAAAAATGTTGGAACCCTTTCTTTCACCTGTATATTGTAGATGAGATGCTTCTTGTTTGTTGCATTAAAAATACACAAATATAACCCTTCAGCAGTTTTCTCAGCATTATATATCACTAAATTATTCATTTTATCCAGTGTCATATGAGGAAGACTATTATCTTTTGAAATTCTGCCTTTAGGTGTCCACCAAGAGACTCCATTACCTGAAATAAAAGAAAATACAAACTAAGTCTTTCTTAAAAGTATAAGATACTTGGTTTGCAGGGTCAAGTTATTTCTATAAGAAGATACTCTGACCTAGCTTTGATAATTTTGACTATTTATTATAAAATCCATTTTCTCTTTATCTATTCATAGTCATTTTACATGCTACCAAGTATCTGTTAAACCATCATATGTTTCCCTCCCACATTTGAAACACGGTATGTATGGGGTCTTAATAGCAGATTTTACAAGAAAAATGGCGTGGGTGAGGGATGAGGTCACTGAAATTACCTAAGTATGTTCTGGGTCATACTAAAAGCACCCGCTGATCTCCCTCATGGAAGATCCATACTCATAGCCAGCCCTTCTCCAGCATGGCCATAGTCACTGCGTGCAGCTGTAAGGTAAAACTTCAGTAGTTCACTGTCAATGTTTCAACCACTGTGATTTTCCTGTAGTTACTGCTTTGACTGCAGCAAAAAGATTTGAATACCAAGGGTATTTGTATCTACTGAGCAGTTGTTCCAAACTTCAGCTCATGTAGGCCATGGCTGGTTGTTGGCTTCTGGAATATGTTTCGAGGTTGTATGTACACCTTTGCCTTTGGATCTGCTTGCGTTCCCTGTTGAGTTTTGGTGCAACCCAGTGTATTGATTTTAATCCCATGATCAGAGTTTCTGTGACTTTCCTTGTTAATAGACAAAGCAGGTGCCATTTCTGATAGACCCTACATATTTTGATTTGGGGATAAAGTGTTGCAAGGAGAAAGCCTTACTACCTCAAAGTGATATTAGTCCATTAGAGTTAAACCATTTTGCCTAATGGCACGTGAC
The DNA here is from genome assembly GCF_026419915.1 of Harpia harpyja. Taxonomy (NCBI): domain Eukaryota; kingdom Metazoa; phylum Chordata; class Aves; order Accipitriformes; family Accipitridae; genus Harpia; species Harpia harpyja. Next base: position 60,419,261 of record NC_068941.1, on the reverse strand, counting down.
AAATACACCTTCTACTCTTAAGTTTGGTCTTAGTTTTCCTTCTGCATGGGAAGTCTTAGCTCTGTAGATTTTGTCACTTTTACCTCAAGTGCTCTGTATTAACTGTAAATGCTGAATTCATTTCCTAAGTGAACTGTGTGCTACAGTAGCTGTACTTCTTTGGAAGAAATACAAATCCTTTCCCTTGCAAATAAACTTTCATTTAATTTTGCTATAATTGAATACTAGAAAAACTTTGTATCCTTCTCCATTTTCTACGTGCCCCAGATGTGCCACCCCACTATTCGGTCCTTTGTTTGCATTCCAAAATTAACTGGTAAATTTGCAACGTACTACTTATTGAAATTTATTTGTGTATAATTTGGCATCGCTTACTAGTTTAATGTAAGGAAGGAGATAAAGACTTTTTTGGGGAAATGTGACTTTTCAAATATTCTAACCGGTATACTTTCTAATGAAATAATTTGCATGTTAAATTGTTTTTCAGTTATTTTTAAAAAGCATCTTTAGAAATCCACTTTTTAAACCACATTTCTGTGATCATTCTGCATGCATTTGGATTTTAGTGGCATATGGATGGAGTCCCTGTTTTACATACCCCTTGTGTTGTCCAAGTTGCAGTTTAGCATCGATGTCTTCCCCGTTGGGATTACAGCCCTCTTGAGCAAAACACTGTCGCTGCAGTTTAAATGGAAACTTGAAAGATGGAGCAGAGGTTTCTCTGAGATGTTGGCAGGTTTATTGTATGAAATACTCAATCTTTTCCTCATGGAGTCAAAAAGAAAATGAAATAAATGTTTGAAAGCATTTAGTCTGCAGTTAAATATCCAGGCATTATTTGACAAATCCACTTCAAGTTGAAAGAAGTTCAGACTGAGTAATATCTGTGGTAGAGGGGTTGTCAGAGCATTTTCACGGAGATCCACAACCTATTTGGAAAGAATTCAGGATTAATTTGATAAGCCTTACAACGGAATCTTAATTGCAATATCAACAATAACATTTCTTTTAGTATACAAGCACTTTTGCAGTTATGGGAACAATACATCTCATCAGGATTTCAAGAATATTGTTCTAAACCTTTTAATTTAAATGAAAAGTTTAAATTGTGGTATATTTAGAATTCTCCTGTTGTAGACTACCTCTGTGTGAATGGGAAGCCGCAGGGTTCTCACCATGGAAGGGATGGGGGTAGAAAAGGATGTGTATATGTATAAGCCAGTTATGGATTGGTTTCTGGCATAGATAAATGGTGAATTTATGGTTATATTTTGTATATTTACAAGTGTGTGTGTTTTCCTATATATGAAAAGCAAATACATATTTTATAAAAATAATGATTATTTTCACCATTTGCTTTAGTTTTTATAACTGTATACTAATATAAAAAAGACCAATATAATAATGCTGAGTAGTTGATAATTAATATCTTTAATGGTGATTAACACAAAACATTGAAACAGTTGTAATATTGCTTTACAACCTGTAATTTGTTGAGATCCCTGAAGGCGTCTGGATGAATTTTAGTTATCTTGTTGTTTTGCAAGTCGATGTCCTTCAGCTGTGAACAGTTTCGAAAATCATTCAGATCAATCTGTTGTATGCCATTGGATGACATATGGACAGTTTGTAAAGACTGCAGCAGGCCTAGTCCTAGGAAGAACAAAACTATTTTACATTTCATGTTCTTGTTTTCCCAATTGCACCAAGTGGCTTTTTAAAATTCTTTGCAACAAAATTCCTTCCATTCCCATCTATTGCAATGAGTGGCTGCAGGCTTTGAGTTACTATGCCTTTCCTATTCAGTGGTTGTCCCAGTCTAAAAGTTGTGTAGCATCAACAGCAGGCATGTTAATACATTCACAATCAATGCATGTTTTAAAAATTCACATCTCCATAAAAGCAGTAACATTCCTTCGTGCTATCAAATTTATTCCAACTGTGATCTCTGTACTTTGAGCACGCTTCTCTGGAGAACTGGAGGTAGGAAAGGAGGAACGTGAAAAGGGTGGAATGTACTCAGTTTGTAAAATCCAAATATGTTAATTGTAAATAAAAGATGGAGATGCAAAAGGTGATACAGTATCTCCTATTCATTGCCATCTGCAAGTTCATGGGAGTTTTTTGTATGTGAAATTATTTGAACCATATTCATAGGATGTAAACCTGACTGAAAACAAAAACATGTTGTTGCTAGTGCTTGTCTGCCTGTGAATTATCAAGCGTGACAGTATATTTTTCAGCATATCCTAGTCACGACAGCATCTGTCTTGCATAAGTAGCCCTTCTGAATGCTGGAGATACCTCATTTTTCTTAGGGGCTGTGCAGGCAGCCCCCAAAGCTCCAGCCTGCAAGTTGCAGGGGGAAGGCAGGCGCTTGAACACTCAGCATCACCACAGTTTGTAACACCTCAATCTAACTCTAAAGTGATTTTTGATCATGCAGCATTATGGAGAAGCTACTCATTCTCCTTGAAAATTTTCCCCTTGGTGTCATCTGGTTTACCGGAAATCTCTTATTCCAGTTTGCTGTTCTGTTTGCTGAGTAATTGATCTTCGGGTTTATTGTGAAAAGCAGACGGAATGATTCATCCCTGCTGTAAAACTAGAGGTAGCTGACAGGAAAGGCATTCAGAAGTTCCAGCGGTTCAGAAATTCTTCCTTGCACCTGCATGAAGAATTGTAGTTTGGATGCTTCCCTGAAGCTAAATTTGTGCCAAAAATACATGCTGGTATGGCAGCAGTGGGGAGCAGCCTGACACCTGGGGTGGCAGTTGTGAGAAGGGCTTCTCTGTGGCTGAACCCCTCCGCTTTAGAAATTCAGTTTGTGTTTTCTTACCAGAGCTTAATAACTAGAATATTAGTGAAGTATTTTGGAGGAGGAAAATAAAGTTCTGAACATGTATTTAAATGAACATAGGATTTAAGTATAGCTTGAAGCATGGTGGTACGATGCATAGCAGTTTGACTTTGAACATCTAAAAATTGAGTCTCTGATAGGAAAGGGTTGATCTATCTGACCCACTGAGGCGTCCTATAATGTGTAGTTGTATTTATCTATCAAAACAAATCAAATCTGCATCAGTGTGTTTGTGTGTATATATATATACACACACACTCTCTACATGGGAACCTTACAGATCCTACAAAATAATTAAGTGAAATGGTTTCCTGCATGCCAGAGAATTATTAGTATCAAAAAATGAGAAAAATAAAACTTCAAGGAACCTGTGTAGATGCAAAATTATTCCCTTTGTCTGACTTTGTAAGGTAAGTGAGGTTTTGTTTTGGCCCCCCCCCCCCCCCCCCCCCCCCGCATTTTCAAAATCTAGACCTGATGAATCTGATGATGTTATCAGAGATTAATTAAATTCAACAAACAATATATAGGAGGCTGGCGTTTTTCCAAAGATCCTTACTTCCCTTTCTATACAAGGAAAAATGCTGCTTGGGCTCTCAGAGGATAAATTTGGTTATATTTGACTGACATTAAGGCATTACAATTGCAAAGACTGTATAAAAAACCCCAACCTAATCCGAAACAACCCATTTGCTTCAGGCTCTGTATTTGCACACAGGTGGAACTTTCCCTCACGTTAAGTGTAACTAAATGAGATAGTCGCATTCTGAATTCAGTAAGATGTACCAAATCATACCCAAAACCAACTTACCCCTTGGGATTGAGGTCCTTAAAGATTTTGAAAGCTTACCTCTTGGAACTGTATCAAGATTATTTCTTTCAACTGACAATACTTTCAAAGCAGGCAGGAGGCGATGGACTTTTCCGTAGTTCTTAGACCCATGTGCAGGCGTAGGTATGTCCAGTGTGAGGGTGTGGATGGCATTACCATTGAGGTTTAGAGTTTCTAATACCATTAAATTTCTACAAGTAGTTAAGGAGAGTTCAGAAATCAGGTTGTTACTAAGATTCAGGTGTTTTAGCATCCATTCTTCATTTCTTCCATCAGTGCACAGAAGAGTTTTAATATTATTGTAACTAAAATCAGCCGTTATTGCTGTTTGTGATATATCTTCTGGAATAGTAGATATTCCGGTAAAAGAACAATTCAGTAAGAACTCCCCATCCCACTGGCAGTCTGAATGGTGATGTGTATGAAGAAGAACCCGCTGTGACTTGGTTTCCACTGATCCAGGAAGATTAAAGAAAAGGACCACAGCTATGACACTCAAATGAAGGTTATCCATAGTATCTATATGTAAAATGTAAACTTACGGTAAGTTCAGCATAACAAGAGTTACATAGAAAGCAGAAATACTTTGACATTAAAAAAAGATCACCACTAAACAAATACCCAAAGCATTACCAATGTTCTGCCTTAAACATTCAGTTTTGGAGTCTTAGGTATTTTTTCAAAAAGAACATTCATAAACTGTTAACCTTCGCCCTCCCTCCACCTCTCCCAAAAACCACTCCAAACCTTTTCTTTCTTTTCCAGCCCTTCGGTCAAGAAATACAGCTTCTCAGGAACTTGTGAACTAACAACAGTGGAGACTTTTGAACTCTGCTTCAGGTATCATACGCAATTACCACTGAGCAAAGTCCACCAGATACAATCCATGACGAACAGATGTGGAATGATTTTCATATTTACAGTTAATAGAATACTAGTTTCCCTGTCAATAACACAACAATATGTTTTTAATGAAAAACTATGTTCTTACAAATAACACTTCTGAACCACAGCTGCATCTTAGAATTTATTGTTTCATTTCAAAACAAAGATTAGAAATTCAATTGTCTTTCACCTATTGAAACAACCACCACCTTTACATACACTGAGAACTCCTCACATGTAAGTTGTTTCAACGTACCCAGTATGGTATTTTACACAGAGGCATGTAGAATGTACCTTAAACACACAGAATCTTAAATGCATCTGTGGGATTGAAATAAATAATGTGCCACACAATGTTTTAAATACGCATAGAAAAACGTACCTTAGGCAGTTAGAAGATAAACAACAAAAAAATGCACAACACGAGGCATATGTGGTGCCAACATTTCTCAAACTGTGTAGTGAAGGCAACAAAATATATTAACAATACATAAATAGTGGCTAACAAATTGATCATTTATTTCATTTGTTATTTGTATGATCGGTTTTGCTATGTTTTGACAAAAAATCGAGACTTCAAAACCAATTCTCCAGACCATGATTTAAGAGTACCTTTGTGACAAATCTTTCAGCTATGCTGCATACAGTATTTTAAAAAGAATTCTTGAGAATTACAAGAATCCAATACTAACATATAGGCATGTCAGTATTAACCAGAGAAGAGCTTTAACATGCTCTTTGTGTGTAATCTACTTGACCGAGGCGGTATCTATAATTTTCAAGATCTATTTCAGCTTTGAAGACACTGCTGCTTATATGTTTATACATGCATATATATATATATATTTATATATATAAAAATAAAGTGACAAACTTCCATTAGCATGACAGTGAAAATTCTAAAAATGTTATAGTTTATTTCCTCCTCTTAACGGTAAGAGATACTAATTGAGGCAGTACTTAGCAGCAAAGATGTGTGCACATTTTCAGCAAAATGTGTGTTGAAGTGGTTAATAAATATTAACTCTAGTAAACCTATGAAGTTCATGAAGGCAGTATGCAAAATGTTAGTACTTTCCCATAATCTTTAATGTGAGAAATTCAATGGCCTTTGCTACATTTTATTCTGTTTATTCTGTTGTTGTTAGAAAGTTCTGCTGCTGTCTGCCCCCCAAAACCCCAACAACTACTGAGCATCAAAATCTGGCTTTGCCTTTGAGCAATGATGGAAACGTGACCCCTCTGACCTCCTGCGTGGCGTAATGCCTGACCTAAGCATCCCCCTCTAGAAATCACTTCCACCCATACACATCCTGCATGAGGATTTACTGACTTCTAGTAAATACAGGAATTGGGACCTTGGACATGAAGTTCTTGTTGCAGCAGGTGCTGATTTGTATTTTGTGGAATTCTATGTACTTTGAGAGCTATAAAAACAAGGGTAGATACTTTATCTTCCCATCACAAATGACCAATTCTGAAGTTAATGTGTAACATTTGCATAACATTTAGAAAGAGAAGTGTGTGCATATCTAGAAAAACTTGTCAAAAAGCTACTTGCAAAGTCACCTTCGTGGCCTCCATTATTAAGGTTACTTGATGCTACTGCAAAACAAAACTATTTTAAACTGAAGAAATACATGGGGTGGGGAAAGGAGGAATCTTATAATGAGCTGGTCTATTTTTAGTACAGAACACCTTACCTCTGCAAAAGCAGTTACAAGGCTAGAATAGTTTCTGTAAGGCCCCAGTTCACCATAGACACAGTTTCACTGTTTTCAAATTCAGATATTCACATGTACTTACTCTGCTGTCATAGGATCCAATACCATCACGTTTAGAATTATAGACCTGCAGTTTAACTTCAGGATTTAATTCTGAGGTTCAGTGCATCAGTACTGATATTTATGGGGAAAAAGAGATCTGATCTCAGATGCTGCTGCAAGTCATGCTTTAGATTATTACCTGTTGAATAATGGATTCATACACTGTTCACATTAAAGCACCCAGGAAAACATTTTTTTTGGGTAGTGAGCAAGTCATAAGTACATCTTTAAAAATGTGCTTCTAATGTAAACACATTTTATAAATACTTCACATAAATTAAACAACCGTAGAATGCCTAAACTGCAGAGATAGAATGGGACCTTAAACAACACTTCAATAATCGTAAGACTATTTCAAAACTGAAGTTACATTTCCACACTTGATATTACTTTACAAATATTATTTATGCTAGCATCATTTTTTTAACTACATGAGAATGTATGGCAGAAATAATGCAATATTTTAAAGTGAATCTGCGATTACCCCTCTCGTAGTACACATATGCTAAACCACATAATTTTGGGGGAAATCATTACATCAACCTTTAGCAAGAAATGAAGAGAAGACAAAAATCTGCCACTTCAGCCATCCTAGGCAAATCCACTTCCAAGAACAAATCGACATTCCTGTTGAAGTACTTCAGATGACAGTTGTGTTCTCAGCCACCCTCATGGTGTTGGGATGTAGGACAAAAACCTCCTCTAAAAGCAACTGAAGGCAGTCAAGATTGTTGCTAAGATCACGTTCTTTAAATATATTCTACTGATCCCAATTCAGGAACATACTTCAGTATGCATGTAGACTGAAAGTTTACTAAATCAGTGCCACTATTACAGCTAACAGGATGACATAATACTGCTGAACGTAACAGCCTTCACTTAAAAATATTATGTAATAAATGTTAGTATAAACTGCTGTAAAATCAGAAATCCTTGAAGGCATGCAATTACTTCATACAAATATATGTAAACACAAAAGAGAACTCTGCTGCTAGTGGTTTGTGTTTTAGTGCGTGGCTCCGCATGGATTGACAGAAGTCTGACAACCCATGTTATAACCTGTCACCTGAACCTTGAACAGTGTCCCATCCGCACACATACAGAGCTTGAAGCGCAGCCAGTTGCCGTTATTGAACTGCTCCCCATAAGAAGAACTTGGCAGTCGCGATGGGCTGACCATCACAGTTCCATTCAGGATAATGCTGTTTTCCTATTAAGAGGGAGAAAAAAAAGTGCAACTTCTGATTTAAACAAGGCAGGTTGTTTTTGAAAAGGACAAGCTGGTTTAACGAATAAATGACATCTTTAGGATGGCTGTAGAAATCAACAGAATAAAAAAAAGTACATATAACAAGGTTTCATTTTTTAATTAAATTTGTGAATAATGCCCATGACTTTCTCAGTTGTAGTCAGCAACGTACTTTGCTGTTCCAGTGGTAGATCGATATTGAGAGAGACAGCGGTAGTGTGGCTTTTCACTTTACAGGCCTATTAGCAAATGCACTAAATCTAAAAATAGGGACATGAAATGGGAATCAGTGTTCGAATTCATACATGAAATTCATTCACACGTGAAATAAAAGTGCATGTATCTTTTTTTTGTGCTCCTTTAACCTTTTCCATCATTCCATATTCCCTGCAATCCTAAAAATCTCTGAAAATCTTAAATGAATGGCGAGTCTTACTGTGGCAGCACAGAAGGTAGCGCTACTAACTGTATGCTCTGCTCCTTTGTCAAAGGTTGCTGACCCCAGTAAAGCCTCCAGAAGAGATGATGAATTCTCTTTGGTATTTGTTTCAGTGCAGAGGCCAATAGCTTAGCTTTAATTGCATCGTGGGTTTTTAGCATCTAAAAAGTAGTAAATCGTTGTTACCTGAAAACTACTGAACCACTAATTAACAGCAAAGTAATATGCCACCTTTTAAAATCCTACTGAATACACTGACTGCAACTAAACTGTTATGCATGGCTACTTTATATAAAATTTGAAACCATATAAAGCTACATCAGTTTATTATCAGCCTGAATTTGAAACTAAGCTGTTCAAAAAATGCTGATTTGAAATACTTACTGCTTTAAGTTCCATGTTACCCCCCATTCGAAACTCAATGGTCTTGCCTGTGATGAAAACACCTTCATTTCCACGGACAATAGCACGGCCATCGACCTTTATGTTTAGATCACTGGTCGCATTGCTGGTAATCTAAGAACATAAACAAAAAGAGTGCATTACAGATCAATGAAGATGTGTCACTTGGGTTTGTCTGAGTAACTTTAATTATCTTAAAAATATTGCTACACAATTTAGTAAAAAACTTCAATATACTTTTTGCCCTTCTGCCATTATGCCTATGAAGCTTCTGCCCATTTGTTATTTTCCACATTCACATTTAAAAACAAGGATTACTTAATTTTGGAAGGTATACAAAATAGCTTATTTTTGCAATAAAAATAACAATTCATATAACAATTTTATGGGATACACAGTGAATCCTCATAGCAAATATAGGCTTCCTGTTAGGACTGTTTATGTAAACTTACTCCTCTGTTTTCATTTAATCTGTTCCTCCTATATATTTATAGGTTTGGATTTTTTTTTTCCTGGAACATACTATATAATTGTTAGCCTTGCAGAGGAAGCATGAAGAAGAGCAAAACAAATTCTCTTTGTCCTTTACAGGATTGATCAATGCTTCCTAAGGCACACTCAACCCTCTATAAAACTACTGATACTACTCCACTAACGGTATACAAAAGAACTATGCACTGTGCTCTACCTGTGAAGCCTTTGTTATGAGTGATGATATCCAAGAAAGAAATTTTAGTCTGACATTAAGATCAACATTTTAAATGTACACACACCAACATTTAGGTTTTTTAGTTTTCTGATAAATAAAGCATATTTAATGTAGAAACCAAACTAAGAACTTGTTTAACCTAAAAGCCGTGAACTGACACAACTCTTACAGTGTTGTGATTGTTCTCTACACTTTTACTCAGACTTCTGAAATTCTGACTGTATTAATATTTATCTCCAATAGAGGCAAAATGATACATGAAGTTCTGGTAATTATATTTTTAAGATCTTACTAGAAACAGAGAAGCTTTTCATAGAAATTTTATTTCTGAAACAGCTGTCCCTGCACAAATGGATAAATGCTTAGCTGTCGTGGTTTAACCCCAGCCAGCAACTAAGCACCACGCAGCCTCTCACTCACTCCCCCCCACCCAGTGGGATGGGGGAGAAAATTGGGAAAAGAAGTAAAACTCATGGGTTGAGATAAGAACAGTTTAATAGAACAGAAAAGAAGAAACTAATAATGATAATGATAACAATAATAAAATGACAACAGCAATAATAATAAAAGGAATGAAATATACAAATGATGCACAGTGCAATTGCTCACCACCCACTGACCAATGCCCAGTTAGTCCCCGAGTGGCGATCCCCCGCCCCCACTCCCCCCAGTTCCTATACTAGATGGGACGTTACATGGTATGGAATACCCTGTTGGCCAGTTTGGGTCAGCTGCCCTGGCTGTGTCCTGTGCCAACTTCTTGTGCCCCTCCAGCTTTCTCGCTGGCTGGGCATGAGAAGCTGAAAAATCCTTGACTTTAGTCTAAACACTACTTAGCAACAACTGAAAACATCAGTGTTATCAACATTCTTCTCATACCTAACTCAAAAACATAGCACTGTACCAGCTACTAGGAAGGCAATTAACTCTATCCTAGCTGAAACCAGGACATTAGTAAAAAGACACACAGGCCTACTTGGCATGGTATTCCAGATATTACACTCATTTAATGATGTCAGTTTTCATTTCTGTTCCAATTTTTAGGATGATTTACATTTTTAGAGCTGCATTTTTAGCTACGTGTAGTCAAATTTCTAAATATGCTTCAAAGATCAGATTAGTAAACTTTTTTTCTTATTCTACAACTAAGGCAGTTCTGTAATAAGCTTTTAAAAAAGTAAGTGGTAGTTAAAAGAGACATACCCTCTCTGTAGAGGCCTTTTGTACATTCAAGATTTTAACTCCATTTGGCAGATGAAACTCATGAGTTTCATAGTCTGTGCTGAACAAGGTATTTTGTGTCCGTGGGTCAACAAATTCCATGCCAATATCGCTGGTAATAGAAGTTTTGTCTTTTTCCACACTAAGCTTTGTTGTTCCTTGCTGAAACACAATCTTCAGAAACAAAGTCATGAAGTTAATGATGTTTCAAATATAATGTTTATTAATACTGTGAGTGTAATTCCACAGTGTTGCTCACAAACTTTCAATTCATGATATAACTTACAGGCTGATTATTTCCAGTGATCACCAAATCTTCATTACGTCTGCCTCCTACAGTACTTTTATATAATGGATGTATCACGCCCATGTCAGAAACTTGCTTAAACCGCAACAAGCCACTCTCATGGAACTCCATACTGTCACAACCATTGGGACCAATTCGAATCACTGCCCAGATAACTAGCGTAATCTGAAAGAGAAACACACATTTTCAAAGATTACTTTGATCGTTTGGATCCTCTCACAACAAGTATTGCATTAACTAGATGTTTTGAAAGAATTATTAATGCTAGTGTTTAAGTGAGCTTTAGGTGTGCATTTACTTTACTCTGTTTAATTCCCACTGGAAACATCAGAACACATTTAATTATGAAAAGCATTTTGCATGATTTTTAGACTCATCTGAAATGTTAACAAATAATTAGTATATACATAAAAATATACATACATTTGAAATTAAATGACATCCACACTTTAATCTTTTTCCTGTTTAAGGGTAACCATGGTATCATTAGCTAAACAAACTTCCTGAACAAAGTAGCTCAGCTCAGGATATGCTTACCTTTGAACTACAAGAAAGCACCTTCACAGGTGGATGTCCAATTATGAAAAATAATTCACTACTTCTCATTGATCAAGCAATAAAAAGGTGGTAGTTACAACAATGAAGGTTTAAAGTGCAGTGGCTGATTAATTCTGAATGCTCACGTGCAGCTCTGTTATTACATGTAAAATGTTTCTGGCGTAACAGTTTATCCCGGATGTATTTGTACTGTGCTAATAACACTTTGCACATTTGCTGTTACTGGGTTTTGGGAATGGAGAGACACTTTCAAGGTTCTTAATTCTGTGTTGCATAAATGGTAGGTTCCTTGGTGGAACCATGATAACTGAAATAATCATGACTGAACTTACAAGACTTTTCCATCTAATCTTGCTCAGACTACAAAATAACAAAAAAGAAAGGAAGAAAAAATGAGAAATCTCCTTCAGTACATTTTAAGTCCTTCTCAGCCATACTGGAATAAGTTTTATTTCTCCAATAAACCATCAAAATGAAATATGTCCTAATGTTGCTTACAGCCTAAGTATTATACTCACAATCAGATTGATGACAGCCAAAATAAAAAGAAGAACAATCACACAAATGGCCAAGTTGCCTTTCCTGCCACGTAACCCTGTCTTATGGAGACGGTCTTCATCAATTGGAATGTATCCCGCTTTGAAGTTACTGTTGTGCTCCTTATTAACGTTCCTGCGTTCCACAGCCTTCTCTCGCATAGACTTCTTCACCGGGCCGTTAGAACTTTGCTATAATACAAAGCATGGATTACCTGTTAAAAGGCATGTAAATCCCCTGAAATGACACACATATATGTGTGCAAAAAATAGAAAACTGAACGACTAGTGGAATATATTAGATATTATGCTCAATATTATATTTTGGCTTGCCACTCTGTACTTAGAATACATATTTACAACCACTGCAATCTCTGCTAACGCAATGACTAAAATTAAAATCCAGATATTTTCAGACAATATGCTTTTGTATCAAGTTTTTACCTCTTGGGGACAATACAGGACATAACGCTGCAGGTCATTTACCAGTACACAGGATTTTAGTTCCCTCCATGCTCATGGGGGCTAGACTCTGAATGAGTCTATCCAAAAGGAGCATGGTGGATATGGTTTTTAAGTTAGTTTGATAGCACAGGGTTTGCATTCAACTTCTATTGCTTGCATGCAGCATTAAGAAAAATACTGTAAGGCTTTAAACCTGGCATGGGGAACTTGGCCAGCCTAGCTTTATTTAATCATTTGAAGTTACTAGATTGCAAGGGATATCCGGTCAATGTAACAAATTAACATGTAGAGGAAACTCTTGTGGATATTCATAGGTAAAATAAACCTTTGATGTATTTTTGTAACTTTGTCCAAAATTTTGTTCCACCTCCCTGGAATGGAACAGGTTGCTATTTAAGTGTTCAATTCTTCAAAGACAGGGCTTGAGCTTTTTGATGGGATTATTTGTTCGTCTGAAATGAATCCCGTGAAGCTGCACCTTAAGCTTACTGCACTTGTATGTGTCTACACTGGTGCAATGGGTAAAAATGTCTTGTTTTCTTCTGTTGCTGAAGAACAAGGAAATGGTGTTGAGAAAGGTGCTTGACCTGAACGGGTTTATGGAGGGCTTCCTCGATGATGTTCTGAAAGCCACTGTAACCCTGCACAAACTCAGAACTGGCCAGGCAGGGAAACCGAGGGATGAGGTCTGTGGTCTGGAAAAAACAGAAATCTTGTACAGCAGGATACTAAGTATCTTGTCCTGACGACAGCGTGTTCTTGAAAGGATGTGACGGTGAGATAAAACTCCAAGGTAGTTTTTTCACCTGGTAAGGCAGCACAACAGAAGACAGCGCCAGGACTGGGAGAACGTGGCTAAAACAGTGACTGCTGGAACAAACGCTGGAGCATCCACGCAGAACTAAACAGTGCTTCCTATGGCACCCGAGGTAAGGCTGGTACAGCACCCCGCAGGCATCGGGGGCTTCCTACCCACTGCTGCCGCCGGTGCAGACGCACAGACACAGACTCACACCGATTAAAAGGCCCGTGGAGGTGCAGGAGCTCCTGAAAGATGAGCCCTTCCTTGAACAGCTCGGTTCTTCTTCCTCCGGCTTGCGCGGCGCTGACAGAGTCGCCGTCCCACCCCTCCGACCGGGTGACAGTGACACCCCTTTCGACAAATTTAGCTTTTGTTCCCGTGCGGGACCTCGGATGCTGAGCCCGGATCTGAGCTTCAGCTTTATTTATACACTGCCGCTGGGCCACCATACTCGTGCCAGCATGACGGGACGACTGACGGCGCAGTCCCATAAATACCGACCGCACCGACCAGCTGCCTTCCGCGCCACCCACTAGCGGCAACGGCCTGTTTACGCAAGACAGTTACATTCCTGTGCAGAAATGCCAGAACACTTTATTTCGAAAGCAGAAAGCGTTCTTCTTTGTCAGGGGCTCTGCGGCTGCGGGCTGGCCGGCGCATCGCCGGGCTTTAGTAACGCGTCCCGCCCCGACAGCGGGCTCAGGCTGCCTCTCCCCCTCAAGGCAAAGGCCGTCCTTCCCGGACAGCGCCGAGCGCGGCTCGGAAACGCCGTCCAGAGCGCCGTCTCTGCCCTCCCCGGTTGGTGCAGGCGGTGGGGAGCCAGGGCGACGGGGGCGGCCCGCCGCCGCCCCGCACGCCCGCCGCGCCGCGCCGCAGGGCTCCGGCACCAAACCAGCCTCTGCAACCGACGCGAAAATGGCGCCCCCGCCCGAGCGCCCCCTCCACGAGCAGCGCCCCCTGCACGAGCAGCGCCCCTCGGCCGGAGCAGCTGCTCGGGCGGCTGGCCGCGGCCCCGCGGGCGGCGGGACGGGCATCGCTCCACCCTCGCCCCGGCGGGGACGGCCCCGCCGCCTCCCCGTGCCTGCGTCTCGGCGAGGACAGACCTGCTCGGAGGCGGCCGCCGCCATCTTCCTCCGCCGCCGCTGCTGCCGCCGCCGCCGCCGCCGCCGCGGAGGGGCCGGCGGGCGCCCCCTTGCGGCGCGGGGAGGGAGGCGGCCGTGGGCGAGCTCGGTGCCGCTCCGCTCCGCCAGGCGGGTCCGTACCGCCGGTCGAGAAACGCGTTACCTGGCGGCGCCACCTGGCGGCCGAGGGGGTGTCCCGTGTCCCGTGTCCCCCGTCCCGTCCTGTCCCGTCCCGTCCCCGCCCCGCTCCCCGCCGGGCCGGGCCGGGCCGTGGGGCGGCGGGCAGCCCCGGGGACGGCCGCCGCGTTACCACAACCGAGGCGCGCCCTGCCTGCGTCGCCAAGGCATCCGCCGCCGCGCCGGGCCCGGCCCACGTTAACAATCGCGATTATAAAAGCGGCGCGAACGCGGGGCCGCCCAGAGCAGCGGGCCCGGGCCGGCGGTACCAGCTTTCGCCCCCCGCCCGCGGAGGGCTCCCGGAGGGACGGGACGGGACGGGGGAACCATCCCAGCCCATCCCATTCCACCCCAACCCCGGGAGCGAGCTGACATCCGGCCATGGCCGACGGCTTGAGAAGGCTGGTCGGCGCGGAGAGCGGCCGGGTGCTGCAGGAGAAGCTGGAGAGCTGGTACCGGGACTACGAGGTGGGCCGCGGCCGCCCGCGGGGTTGGGGGGGGGGGGATCCGCGTCTGCTGGGGGCCTGTACGGAGGGCGGCCCGCCTCACCCCGCGGGCCCCGAGGGGGCGGGAGGCCGCCGGCAGCGGTGCCGTTGCCGCGGTGCCCGGGCCCTGCGGCGGTTTCCGCGGCGACGGCGGGACGCGGAGCGGCGGCGGCCCCCACCCCCGCCCGGGAGGGAGCGCGGGTGCCCTTAGCCCGGTGCAACCGAAACGGGCAGCCGGCCGTGGGGAGCAGGTAGCGGCCGCCGCTTGGGGTTCGGTTTGGGACGTTGACCCGCACAGGCGCCCGGTTATCACAATTTTAACACCCGGTGCCTGTAGCACTCGCAGCTCCGGCTGGTTTCTTTTCTGCCTGTGGCAGGGTTTGCTGAAAGTGAGGACTGGAGGTTAAACGTGGTTATTTGAGCTGTAAGGACTGAGTCTGGATCAGAAAAGAGTTTTGTGGTAAAAGACGGGCAGATGGAAGGACCACGGGCGAGGGTGTGCTCAGAAGGAATCGCCTGTGGCCTGGCAACGGTCAGGAAAACCGAGAAAAAAGGACGCTGAAAGTGAGAACAGAGTTATCCAGCTTCCCAGCTCTTCTGGGTGGGAAACCTGTTAGAGCTGAGAGGCTGCTGCAAGACAGCACAGCTGCAGAAGGGCTTTGGAAGGGGGGAAGCAGGTGTGAGGAAGGAGTTTCGGGTATGGGTGAGGAGAAGGCTGCAGATGGATGTAATGGGATGCATGGAGGAGTAAGAGGTAACAGGAGGTTGAGGAGGCAAAACACTGGAAGAAGTAGAGAAAGTGTAAAATTAGGGACAGGTGAGATGAAGGGACTTGAAATTTGACAATTACGAATTTCCTCAGCGGAAAATCTTGACAGAGTTCTCACTCCTGTGTCCCCAGGTTTCATTAGCTTCAGGACACTGATAGTTGATGTGGTCATGAGCCTATAACCATCTACCATGTGCTATGGTTGGTGAGAAGAGGTGCTGAGCAGAGATGCAGCCTTTTCAAGGGAAGTCAGTTCTTTTTTTACTTCGTGGTATGTAGGAGTTACAGCGTATTAATAGCCAGTGTAACTTTCGGCAGGATTCATGGCAAAGGACAGTTTTAAGGAGGAGTTTGAAGGTAGCTGGTAAAGCTTCCACAGAGGACACCAGAGGAGGAAGAACAGGGGCATGCATTTTAAAATCTTGCAGATGGATGGTGGAGGTAGACCTCAGGAGGGCTGAGCAATAGTGGGAGCTGAACTCCCCATAATAGTGAGGTGGGGGTAGTCTCTGAGGTCTTGGGAAGTGAAGAGGAGCAGTTTCAGGCTGCCATTGCAGAAAAGGAGGAGCCGGCAGATGGAAGCACCACGGGTGTCATGTCAGTGTAATGAGCTGGAAAACTGCCCTTTGCAGTGGTATTCTGGTGGAGGTTAGCGTGGTGAGACTGTGCTCCTTGAGGCCAGAGGAAAGCATGTTGCAGCAGTCAAAGTGCAAGCTGACAGGGGCATGGGTTGGGAGTTTTAGCTGCTTTGGAAGCTTGTAAAAACCGTATGGAGCCATTAAAGCCTGAAGACCTAGAGGGTGATCTATGTTAAAGATGATACACAGGTTACAGATAAAGATTAAGGAAGCAGGTACAAAGTATGTGTTCTCCTGACAGGTGCAGTAGGATCCTGGACAGATTAACCCCATCAACTCCTTTTCAGAATTGCATTTGCTGAAAGTGGTGTAGGTTTGCTGTTCTGTTGTTTCCTAGGCATAATGCTGGATTTTGCTCATTCTTTAGTAGTATTTGTTTCAGTTGGTAACTCTTAAAAATCAGATGAAATTGCATGGAGGACTCATGTGGCTGTTGACAAAGCAAGATAATAGCCTTATATGTATTATTTCAGCTAATATGGAAAATCAGATTTTGGACTAATACGTTTTTTCATCCAACAATCTCTTATCTTATTATTTTAAAAACTCTGTGCTGAAAGGTTTTAAGAGATCCACAATTATTATGGTTCTTCTTTTGGAGATATTTGTGGATGCATCTTCTTTATAAATGGGGAAAGGAGTAAGTTTTCTCAAGTAGTGAATTAACTGGGTGATAGAAGTCCTGATGTCTTGTTTGTTTGCCTATTAATGTGAACCTTTAAAGATGAGTATTCTAGTGGACGCAGTAAGAAAAGGTTGTGAAGATGTAATTATAGGGGGGGGGAACATCATGATCATAACAGGAATAATTTTAAGTAAGAAAGCCCAGGCAGATGTATTAATACACAATAATTTACAGATTAATTCCTGTGATCAGAATCTGAACCGATGCTGTGAAATAATAGAATTGAACTCTGAGATTCAAGGGCAGCTCTTCACAATCCTCAATGAAACATCTCGAGAAGGTAAATCAGTGCCTTGCCTTATTACTAACACATTTCACATGTGTCATCTTTTCAAGCTCTGGCTCTTTCTGTAACTGTTCTCAATTTCTTAATGTATGTATTTTCTTAGGTGGGCATTATGCAGGTGTGGAAACAATAAAAACTCGTCTCCTGCCATGGCTAGGGACTTGTTTTTCGTGTGCTACTTCAGGAAGGCTCTTCGAAACCAACCTCTCTCTCACTCAGGTATGTAGGAAACTTATTTTAAGGGAATAAAATAGTGTGAATTTATAGCTGCAGGAGAGCTTTAATGACTTTCTGTTAATAATAGATTATTAACTCCCTGATTTTGGTTAATGAAATATGTCCGTAGTTGCTCATGGAGACAACTATGCTATTTCTCTGTCTCATCTCATGTTTCCTTTGAAAGGGAAATCGAAGAGGTTGTTAAAGTTACTTTTGGCGTTCTAGGGCTTATGCTGTTTCACAACAATGAATGACAATATGGAGGAATTTGCTTTGTTAGAGAAGCTATGTTCTTGTACAGCTTTCCTTTTCTAGGTAAAGAATTATGCTGCATTTGCATTTGCAGAGACATCATAGAAGTATTTATGCCATATCTCTATTAGTAAAACCTAACGCTATGTGAAAATACATGTGTAAGCTGAAGGTGTGTATAAACTCCATGTGTTTGTCTGGGAGCTCCTTTTATTTTTTTGAAGAAAAAGATCTTTGTTTAGTATCTCAGCATTGTAATATCCCCAGAAGGGGTGGAAACAAAGTGCTCATGTCCATCATGATACCACCACGCACCTGACGTGATGTTTGGAGTTAGTATGTATTTGATATTTACTGAAGGGGTTGTAGTACTAACAGTTTGGCAGAAAAGACAGATCTGCTGTGGCTTTGTGCTTTGAAACAAAATAAGAGTGTTGGTTGATGCAAATTAGGGGAAAATATTGAAGATCTTGAGATTTGACAGTGACGCCTCCATGTTCTCTGACTTCTTATTTTTACACCTCTTCTGTCAAAATCTTTGACAATTAAAATAAGGACAAATGAAAACTGATATCCCTTAAAAGTCAGATTCTAGTGTATTGCAGGAGTAGGGTTCTGCCAGAAAAACCCAAAATGTAAAATAATGATGTTATTAAATGACACTACACCTGGTGCACCAGTTATGGATTTGTCATTGCATGTGACATTCAAAATTTAATGTAACTGCTGCACAATTACTTATTTAATTCCGGTAGTATCTGGCAAATCTATAGGTTGTTAAAAACAGAGCTGCATGTGTATTAGCGTGCTTTCTGGAATGACAATAGTTGCCTCCTCTGTTCTAATAACTTTTTCTGTTATTTTGTGTACGTGAATTCCCCAAAACTTCACTTGAGTTGGTGATATAGTCAGTCAGAAGATGACTGACTGGAAAAAAACCCATGCAACACATCTTCAGGAACACTTTGTTCAGATGTTGTGTATACAGGTGGTAAATCTGCATATGCAGACCTTCCATATTCTCTATCATGAGGTATAAATGAAGTGTGTATTTTTCTTAATATAATTGAGTCTTTGTTTTGTGTGCCTGGAAGGTATTGCCTATGTCTCTAGAAGGTATGCAATTGCTTTTGTTTTCCGTTACTTTAGAAATTAGCTTTACTGAAATGTTTAGAAATACATCTGCTAATAATGCTATACTACATTGCTGAAGGATTCTGTAAGGTAGAACATTCAAGCAGTGTGATTTTGTGTTTCACTATAGGATTCAATTGAGAAAGAGAGGCAGCTGAGAGAGCTGGCCAGCAATCAGACTTTTCAACTGCAAGAGCTGCAGGAAGAACTGACTTCAACTCGTCTACAGCTCAGCCATGTGCAACAAGAGTAGGGGAATTAACTGTGATTCTTTCTGTTTGTTTTTTGTTTTTCAACAAGCCATATTTTTCTCTCGCCATCTAAATACTGATGGAGATTTGTAAAATGTTTCATTTCGGGCTTAAAATCAGAGCTTCAAAATACATTTAGGCTCTGGATTGTCCATGTGTGCCCAAAGTGGGGTACAAATGATACAGTCATACCCACATTCATAAATTGTCTTGGTAGGTTTTACTTCTGACAGAGGAGTTGGAAAACATGCCAGTATTCTAGATAAAAGGGGTTTGTATAATGCATGACCATCCCTGTGGAATTATAGTCAATGAACTGTTGCATGCTGAGCAAACCTTGATAAAAACAAATTGAGTAGCTATAGTGCAACACTTATTGAAGGACCTACAACATGTCATAATTAGTTACGGTATGTAATCAGTATTTGAACATCTAAGAAGATCAAAACCCCCTGTGGTAAGATGGAGGAAGAAAGAGAGACAGATTTTCAAATAAGTGACTAGGACTGAACAATTTTTGTCCAGTTGCATAAAACATATTTTGTGGAGCACTGTAGTCTCAAAATGATTTAATTGCTTCAGAAACAAATTTGTGCAGTTAGTGCCAGTTCAAGGGCCATTTCAGAGGTAGCTCCAAGCGACAGAGGCTTTCTCATTCATCCTATTAGCATGAGAACAATGAATGCTCACAGTCCTTTGGTCAGTACAAGAAGTGATATAATTTAATGCTCTTACTAAGTGATTCCAAGAATATCAAGTGCTCAGAAGTGCAAACTGTATTAGCTAGATTAGAGGAAAGAGGTTCAATAGAATATTTCATCCTGTATCCTAATTTTGCAGATATCTCCTGCTTTCATAGAATTGTAGAATCACAGAATGGTTTGGGTTGGAATGGATAGTCAAAGATCATCTAGTCCAATGCTTCTGCTGTTGGAAGGGACATCTTCCACTAGATTAGGTTGCTCAAAAACCCATTCAACCTGACCTTGAACACTTCCAGGGATGGTACACCCACAACTTCTCAGGGCAACCTGTTCCAGCATCCCACCACCCTCATCATAAATAATTTCTTCCTTATATCCAATGTAAATCATCTCTTTTTTAGTTTAAAACCATTACCCCTTGTCCTGTCAGTAGGGAAAAAAAAAATTAAAGTCTTTCCTGTCATGGTTTAACCCCAGCTGGTAACTAAACACCATGCGGCTGCTCACTCACTCCCCCCCACCCAGTGTGATGGGGGAGAGAATTGGGGAGGAAAAAAAAAAAAAAGTAAAACTCATGGGTTGAGATGAGTTTAATAGAACAGAAAGGAAGAAACTAATAATGATAACAACAATAATAAAATGACAATAATAATAAAAGGACTGGAATATACAAAACAATGATGCACAATGCAATTGCTCACCACTTGCCGACCGATGCCCAGTTAGTTCCCAAGCAGTGATCCCCCCAGGCCAACTCCCCCCAGTTTATGTACTAGGCATGACGTTGCATGGTATGGAATATTCCTTTGGCCAGTTTGGCTCAGCTGTCCTGGCTGTGTCCCCTCCCAACTTCTTGTGCCCCTCCAGCCTTCTTGCTGGCTGGGCATCAGAAGCTGAAAAATCCTTGACTTAGTCTAAACACTACTTAGCAACAACTGAAAACATCAGTGTGTTATCAACATTCTTCTCATACTGAATCCAAAGCATAGCACTGTACCAGCTACTAGAAAGAAAATTAACTCTATCCCAGCTGAAGCCAGGACATCTCCCCATCTTTCTTATAAGCCCCCTTTAAGTATTGAAAGGCTGGAATAAGGTCTCCCTGAAGCCTCTTCTCCAAGCTAAACAATCCCAACTCTCTCAACCTTTCTTCATAGGAGAGGTGTTCCAACCCTCTGATCATTTTTGTGGCCCTCCTCTGGACCTGTTCTAACAGGTCCATGTCTTTCTTGTGCTGGAGACCCCAGAGCTGGATGCAGTACTCCAGGTGGGGTCTCATGAAAGGGGAGTAGAGGGGGAGAATCACCTCCCTTGACTTGCTGGCCATGCTTCTTTTGATGTAGCCCAGGATACGGTTGGCTTTTTGGCCTGTAAATGCACATTGCCAGCTCATTTCTAGTTTTTCATCTACCACTATCTCCAAGTCCTTCTCCACAGGGCTGCTCTTAATCCATTTTTTCCCCCAGGCTGTACTGATGCTGGTGATTGCCCCAACCCAGGTGTATCACCTTGCACTCGGCCTTGTTGAACTTCAAGAGATTCACATGGGCCCACTCCTCAAGCCTGTCAAGGTCGCTCTGGATGGCATCTGTTCCCTCAAGAATATCAACTGCACCACTCAGCTTGGAGTCATCCACAAACTTGCCAAGGGTGCATTCAATCCCGCTGTCAATGTCGTTAATAAAGATATTGAACAGTACTAGCCGCAATACAGACCCCTGAGGGACACTGCTTGTCACTGATCTCCATTTAGATGTTGAGCTGTTGACTGCAACCCTGGGCACAGCCATCCAGCCAATTCCTTATCCATCAAATCCACATCTCTCCAATTTAGAATCAAGGATGTTGTGTGGGACCGTGTCAAAGGCCTTACAGAAGGCAAGGGAAATGACATCGGTTGCTCTTCCCTTATTCACCAATGCATATTAGTATCTCTCATGTCTCATTTTGGATGAGTGCAAGCATTCTAATTGTTCATTATCAAAAAAGTCTCTCAGCCAACTCTGAGTGAGTTAAAGATCAGTGCATCCCCCTGAAAAGAAGATAAGAGGACAAAAAAATCTTGTGATCTCGCAGTATACATTAAATATCAAAAGTGACAAGGTGGGACAGAGAAGGACCCCACAAAGTTTGGAAGAAGAGAGAGGTTTTTTGTTCTTGGTATTTCAAATGGTTTGCCAGAATTAGGTAATCTTGCAAAATAATTCCAGCCTGAAAGGTTTAATAAGCAAAGAAGTTGTTCTCTGTTGTTATTTCTAACTATAGAGAACGGTTGTGGGAGATTGGTGGATCTTATTAACGTATATACCTGAAGGGAGGGTGTAAAGAAGACAGAGCCAGGATTTTTCCAGTGGTGCCCAGCGACAGCACCAGAGTCAGTGGGCACAGACTGAAACACAGGAGGTTCCTTTTGAACATCAGGAAACCCTTTTTTACTGTGAGGGTGACTGAGCAGTGGCACAGGTTGCCCAGGGAGGTTGTGAAGTTTCCATCCTTGGAAATATTAAAAAGCTGTTTGGACACGGTCCTGGGCAAACAGCTCTAAATGGCTCTGCTTGAGCAGGGGGAGTTGGAGCAGAAGACCTCCAGAGGTCCCTCCCAAACTCAACCATTCAGGTATATATAAAGATTGGTTTAGGGGTGAGGCATTTCATCCTGTGCTCCTGTGTGGATAGAAAGAGATTATTTGATGAGCTGGAGAAAAGTGTTGGATGGTCAAGGTGAGGACAAGGAAAGTTATGCGCCGATACAGATTGGAGTGAGTGTGTGGCAGTTTGCAGTACAAGAAAAAGTCATTTTGGGCTAGCTCCTGTGAGAAGTGGGAAATCAGTGGTAAAGCTTTTGTACAGTTTTGCGAGTTGCATTTCTCTGTGCAGTCAGGTCAGAGAGGTGTTTGCTGTGGTTTGCAAAGGTAGAAGTCTGGAAGAAGAAGGGTTGGGAGGAGGTAATTCAAGCAGTGATGAAGTCATGCGTGAAAGTTTCAGAACTGATCCTTTCGAGGTGGTGCAGTATGGAGTCATGATTGTGTAGTTATTGGCAGATGGGACAGGTGCAGGAGAAAGAGAATTCATGTGCCAAGATAGCCCTTCTATGGACAGTGAAGTCACTCTGAATGCTGTAAGTTGTTGAAATAGATGGAGAAACTGGAACTGAGTCTTAATGAAAAATAATGGATCATAGCAAAATAATTCTGTTATTGCATAGTCAGATATGACTTTTTATAAGCTATTTGTGTGCTGATAGTCTGCACAAAAGCCCACTGTGATTGTTTTCATATGTTAAATTGGTATGGACTTGGTCTGCTTAAACAGTCAGTTTGTCATATTAAATTCTCTGGTAGAATCTCTGCCTTTACCATGAAGGTTATTTTATTAATTTTTCTTGCAGTCTGGCAAAAACCCAGTTGGCTCTTGAAGACACAAAGACCAAATCAGCCACTACTCTTTTGGCAGCAGCAGATGAAATTGTTCAGCTAAAAGCAGCGTAAGAAAAATTGAATCTTGGGGTATTTGTGGCAGAAGTCAGCATGCAGAGAAACAGTCTGTCATTTACCTGAGTGGGTTCTGTTTATTCTGTACTGTCCTATGCTATAGGAAAAAATAGGTCTAGCTCCTTAACATCCCGTAGCTTTGTTTCTTGGTGTTACATAGAGAGAATTAACATAAGTAGATCCATGTGAGAGCTCTTATGGCTGAACTTCTATCCTTTTTTCTTTAGGATAGAAGAAGGATTACTTTGAAACTAGCAGCTTGATAGTATTTGAATCTTGTAGATGAAGTTAAATAGGAGAGAACCATATTCTGAATATAGCTGAAAACCATTGTTTGCAATTTGCTATGATGCTCTTGGAAGTAGCGTGTGTGTTAAATAAGAGATACTTCAGTCTCTCTATCTTAAGATAAAGTTCTTTATATGGCTTTTTCTTTTAGACCATTTTTGCCAAATCCTTTTGCCTATCTGCACAGAAGTAATGGCTATTGGTAATGCTGACGTCTCTGTTTTAAAAATGTTTTTTGAGTTTCTAAGTGTGTTGGTCACATCTGGGAAGTTAATCTGTATCAGTAAGGGTGCAGCTGGGGGACCTACCCTTCCATTTCAATATAGGGGTCCTTAAAACTAATTTCCTTTTATGGCTTGACCTACGAGCAGTTCTAGAAGCAGTAATAATTCTTCACTCTTATGAAATGTAGCCCATGTCTTTTTTGGGTGGTGGGTTTTTGGTGGGGTTTTTGTTGCTGTTTTTGTTGAGTTTTGGGGTTTTTTTTTTTGTGTGTGTGTGTTATATTATTGGAGAAGAACACAAAGGTAGTTGAAATTAATTCCAACAGCGTTTGAATTCTTGTGATAACTGACATTTCAACAACAGAAATATAGTCATACTTGTTAAATAAATGCTTGCAGCCTTTCAGTTAAATAACATTGCTGCTCTTTAAAATGGAGGAAACTTGACTTTGCTGCTTACACTGTAGGAAAGGATATAACTGTCCATGAGTTTATCTTTCCTTTTAGGGCAATTGAGAGGATGAGCTACTCCTGATGAAGATAAGCAAACAAAAAAACCTTAGGCCACTAGAGTTTCTACTTCCAATATCAAGTTGAATATTACTTGTTCATATCTGGATATTTATCATTGCTTCTAAAATGATGTTGATTGTCAGATTTTGTCCATGGACTTTCCTAGCAAGTGTTGATCACTTTGGATTTTAATTTTTTGGATGGCTACGTGGAGTATAAAATCATATTCCCATAAGATGGGCTCTTTTGATTTGTTGGGTGAAAAGTAGCTCATATAACTCCTTGATTCTTAGATATAACCTGACTGCTGTCTTCCTGATTAAAACTATTAGTAGGGAATAAAGGATCTCACAATTCCCATGTGTAGGTCTTAATGCAGACTGGACAGAAATTCATGTTGTATCGGTGTAAGCGATAACTCTGTAACAGTTACTTGGGAAGACACACACTATCACTCCAAATGTCCCCCCCTTCCTTCTTCTTCCTCCAGCTTTATATGCTGAGCATGACATCAAATGGTCTGGGATATCCCTTTGGTCAGTTGGGGTCAGCTGTCCCGGCTGTGTCCCCTCCCGACTTCTTGTGCCCCCCCAGCCTGCTCGCTGGTGGGGTGGGGTGAGAAGCAGAAGAGGCCTTGGCTCTGTGTAAGCACTGCTCAGCAGTAACGAAAACATCTTGACATTATCAACACTGTTTCCAGCACAAATCCAAAACATAGCTCCATACAAACTACTATGAAGAGAATTAACCCTATTCCAGCTGAAACCAGCACATTCTCCACCTTTTATTCCATACCATTTACGTCATGCTCAGGTCCCACACTATCCAATACAACCTCATTAACCACCACCACCACCACCCCCCTTCCCATCCTTTGATATAATACACAGATATCATTCCCTTAATCTGTGGACCACCCCTATAAAATGTCTTCAAAATGTCCACAAACATCCACAAAATGTCCATTGAGTTCATTTAGTCCATGACTTTGGGCTCCATCTGTTATGGTGGTCACTCAGGACAGGAGAGGTGGTGTGTTGTGTGGAGTTACTGGGCACCAAAGCCAGCTCAAGTCAGGTCACTGCTGCACTTGCACTGCTTCTTGTAAGGCTTGTCCTCCATTGGTTCAGGTCGTTCCTACTATAGTAATTCCTATAACATGCAACTCAAATCCCAGGTTACAACAATTCAAAGGTATTGCCATTACAATCTCCACCCCTGGTCCCTTGGACCAGATCATAGGGTTTAACGTTGCAATGAACTCCTCTCATTGCCCCTGCTCTGGCTTGGACTTATCCACAGACTGCAGTCCCTTAGGAGTGTACATGCTCCAAGTGGAGCCTTCTCTATGAGCCACAGTCTCTTCAGGGGTATATCTGCTGCAGCATAGACTTATCCACAGCCACAGTCACTTTGAGGTGCACCTGTTCCAGCCTTATCCATGGGCCACAATGCCTTCAGAGATAGACCTGCTCCAGCATGGCCTTACCCACAGCCACAGTCACTTCAGAAGTAAACCTGCTCCAGCATGGCCTTGCCCATGGCTGCAGGCCCTCCAGGGGTGTACCTCCTCTGTTGTGGGCTTATCCATGGCCATGCGCTTTCAGCTGCTCCAGCATGACCTCATGCACAGCCACTGGTGCTTCAGGGTGTACCTGCTGCAGCATGGACTTATCCACAGCCACAGATGCTTCGAGGTGTACCTTCTCCGGAGTGGACTTATCCTTGGGCCACAGTCCCTTCAGAGGTATACCTGCGGTGGCACAGACATAACCATGGCCACAGACACTTCAAGAGGTACCTGCTCTGGCGTGGACTTATTCATGGCCACAGATGCTTCGGAGTGTCTTGCTCCCACGTGGACTCATCCACAGGTCACAGTCCCTTTGACTCGAGTTCACACTGAAGTTCAAGCCTGTCCAGTACAGCAGCACAGAAACAGCAGCGATGCCCCGGCCATCTTCCAGCCCAGGTGCATCGCCATTGCTGTTATCAAAATGTTCCCAGGCAGAGCAGAGTAAGATGATCAGCAGTATGGCACTACAGCAAGCAGCAAGAGCAAAAAGCAGCCACTAATGAGCACTAGACTCTAATTTACAGTAAGGCAAGCATGCCCTGTGGCAAGCACAGGAGCCTGTCGATTAAAAGCTAAACAGCAATAACAGCTATAAATTCAATCTAGCACATTCCAATCAAATCTGTCATCATCTAGAACCCTTTGAGCCACACGTTGGGCGCCAAAGAGGACTGTCATGGTTTAACCTCAGCTGGCAGCTAAGCACCAACCAGCCACTCGCTCACTCCTCCCCGCAGTGGGATGGGGGAGAGAATCAGAAGGGTAAAAGTGAGAAAACTCGTGGGCTGAGATAAAGACAGTTTAATAGGTAAAGCAAAAGCCACACACGCAAGCAAAGCAAACCAAAGAATTCATTCACCACTTCCCATCGGCAGGCAGGTGTTCAGCCATCTCCAGGAAAGCAGGGCTCCAGCACGTGTAACGGTTACTTGGGAAGACAAACACCATCACTCTGAACATCCCCCTTCCTTCTTCTTCCTCCAGCTTTATATGCTGGGCATGACGTCACATGGTCTGGGATATCCCTTTGGTCAGTTGGGGTCAGCTGTCCCGGCTGTGTCCCCTCCCGACTTCTTGTGCCCCCCCAGCCTGCTCGCTGGTGGGGTGGGGTGAGACGCAGAAGAGGCCTTGGCTCTGTGTAAGCCCTGCTCAGCAGTAACAAAAACATCTTGGCATTATCAACACTGTTTCCAGCACAAATCCAAAACATAGCTCCGTACGAACTACCATGAAGAGAATTAACTCTATCCCAGCTGAAACCAGCACATGTTGCCATTTGTACTACTGACAGAAGAATAAACCATTCCTGTCTTCCTATGAATTCAAGAATTCCGTAATCTCAACATACTTGTGGTTCATGTTAGCTCTCAGTTTAGTTGGCACTCTACATTTGCATCTTCTGCCTGGGCGTTCAATTTTTTATTGAAGCAAAGGTGATATTTTTAATGTTCTGTGAGTCATCTTTTCAAAATTTGAACCCTTTTAGTTGGGTGAAATCAGAATTGCCTAGTCTTCACCTGCCTGTCAAAACCAGAATCCTTCTAAAAGCAGAGAAAGTGAGGTCAGGACCAATCTGTGACACTTAGGGCAGGATTTTTTTTTACACAAGGAACAGTTAGTCAGGAGTGTTCTTTGCACCTTTGTCTGTAAACTTGTTTTTTTGAGACTTTTGGAACAGCTGATCTCCTTCCTTTTGTCTATAGTCTGTCTGTCTCACATACTTAAATCAAAGCATGTTTTGCAAGACATCTTGGTCTCCTGGGCTGTTAAAACAAATGTGGTCTAGACTCAATATAATTAAATTCTATAGCCAGTATAAGCTTTTGTTATATCAAGATATTAATTATACCAGGATTTAGCTATTTGCTGCAGAATTCTGAAGGAAAATAAAAATTTTTTTAATTAATAACAATCAACATTTAAAAGCAATTGAAAGTTCTTCAGGGGAAGACAAAAAATAAAGTGTACTAAAACCTATTTTTATATACAGACTGAACAAAATCCTGTTAGTACTGTTATAAATGGAAGCTTACTACTACCATGCTTAGACTTGTGCCAAGGTCTAATCAAACTTAACATAGCCAGACGACTCACTTGGAAGTAAATGAGGTCAAGAGGACTTTTCTTTCTTGATCTGCTGTACGGAGGACCTGTTATATAGATTGGCAGGAAGAAATTTTGACAAACATGGTTGTAATTAATAACAGCCAATATGGTAGCTTGAATCAGTTACCTCAAGACCTTGTAGTGTCACTGTTGCAGAGGGCTCTTAAAAACAGGTTAAACAGGCATCTGGCCAAAAATTACATAGGCGCAGTTGTTCTTGCCTTGAATTTCAAGGCAATCTGACTGAATGAGTCGGGCTTAGCCCAAGGACTGGGGGAACTGTGAGGGAGTTTATCGTTAATGAATTGTTTGAAACTGGAGAGTAGCAGTGGGCTTATTTATCCAAACAGCATTAAGTAGATACTTGACACAAATTCTCAAGGCTATTGTATTTTCTCCTGAGAAACTGGTTGAAGATGCCTATTTTATCTTTAAATGGTTAGATGGTGGAGTGTAAAACACTAGTTATAGCCTTAAAATAAAAATGGGTTATAAAAACTGTTCTGATTTTTCTAAGAACTATATTTTGCCTTGTTGGTTCCCATTATATTTTTTGCAGCATCTACATCTCTTTAACCTTAACAGAAACATGATAATACTCTCTTCATTTCAGATTAATATTTAGCAGTATGAGTGAATGAACTGCTAAATGAGTGAATTCACTCATTAGAGTGAATGAACAATAAAACAGGGGAAACTGAATACTGCATAGATTTAATTAGCATGGAAAGGATTAGTGTTAAGGCTTACAAAAGTCAGCTTTGGTAATTCATAAATATGTCTGTCTTAAAATTTTTTTTTTTCCTTTTTTGTATTTAGTTTTTCTTACAAAGAAAGAAACATTCATTTTCAGTGGTGGCTTCTCTTATGTTTGTGACTTGCTATATGACTTGTGATGAACAATGAAAGGTGCAGGTATTTCTGCTGGTTTCAGTCTGTCATGTGCTCTCCTGTTTTGGTTTTTTGGGGTTTTTTTTTGTGGTTATTTTTTTTTCCCCTCTCCTGATAAAGGCAGGCCTATAATTAAGCATCTGTTTGTATTTGTAATCATTATCTGCTGTCATGATGAAAAGATGGAAGCTTTGTGGATCTCACAGCAGTGAGATAAAGACCATCAAAAATTGCTTTAAAACCTTCTGAAAAATGCCCATGTGAATAGGGGTAAATAACAAAAAGAAAATAATACAGAAGTGAAATGATTACTTTTTATTTATCCTTTCTGTTGGATAGTTATTAACACTGCATTGTCTGTCTGCATTGTCTATCGTGGCAATTTAAGGAAAGCCTGACTAGTATCTTGTATATTATATAGGGTTTTTTTTCACCTTTTATTTTCTTGGTACATAGTGATTTTCCCTCATTTCTATCTCTAGAACTTGTCTTTCCAAATCTACTTTCCTTTCCCAGTTGTTCTTTATGTTAGAACTCTTTAACCCTCTTTTACTGCTACTCTGCTAGAAGTCCTTGCTGGAGGAGCTGACTAAAGACTTCCATGGGATTGTAGTAGTATCTGCAGCTTTTCCTACCTAGGTTAGAAGGACAGGCTTTCCTCTTAGCAGATGTGCTGGCCTTATTACCTGTGGTCCTCTCAGTCAGCCTGCTCCTTAAAAAGTCAGAACGGGAAGCTTGGCAATTGATAGGTGTTACAGCTTTCATTGATTCAGATCCTCAAAAATCTCACCAGGGTCCTTCAGTAAAGAAAAGGAAGAACAGACTGAATGCCTCCAAAATAAATAGAAAGCATCCTTTTTTTTCATTTTTTCTTTCTTTTTTTTTTTTTCTTTTGGAAAGAGGAATACAGTAATACCTGTGTTAGGTAGGAAAGCAGAGATGTTGGGATACTTGCTAGCGTTAAGTAAGAGTAAAGGACAGAAGATAAACTTGCTTAACTGGTTGTCTGCCAATGTTTAAGAAACACTGCTTCTCTTGGGGAGAGCAGGAGAGGAATCATTAGCTTTTGATATGACTTGAATAACGTAATTGGTGATATCCTTTGACTGACTAATATATTCCAGCAAAGAAGAAAACCCAAGGACCTGGTATAAGAAAATACCTAGAGTCTTGAACTGTAGGAAAGAAAACTGAGCTGGTTTAGTTAACGTCTTAAATATGAGAAGGTAACCAGTTTCTTTCTTACACCTTATCATCTGAGCTAGTGCAAGGACACTAAATGTTAACCAGTGATCTCTCCTGTAACATAAAGTATAGTGTATCCAGTCTCCTGCCACAGTACACTTTTACATTTTAAAGCGTAGTTAAGAGTATGCTTTGGAGTATGCTTTTTTTAAACTCTTGATTTCCCTGTATTTCAGCATAAGGATCTTGCTCAATACTTCTCTTCTTTTTCTGTTCTTTTTGTTTGATGATGAGGATTAATTGATAGATGGTTTGCATTAGTAGAAGGACATCTCGTGACTGACTTTATTCTGTGTGGTTAAGTCTGAAGACTTCCTGTGCCCAAGAGAAGGACGCCCTGAGGAAGTTAGATCGTCTGAATGACTATGAGCAGCAGATTCAAATACTGCGGGATGAGATTTCTATCCTGGATGCCCAGAAGTCTGTTCTCCAGAGCAGGTAGAGGCATTATTCAGAGAGGTCACTGAATCAGAGAAATTGTTCATGTTTGGTAGCATGAATTCCCTCCTCATTTGAAATTGAAGTATAAAGAAAAACTAAGTTTTTGTACTTTGTTATGAAGGAATATAAACTCTTTAACTGATTTCTCCTACTGCCCAAATGTTTTAATTTCAGGCAGCTGTGTTAAGTTTCTGGCAAAACAGCAAAGGCAGCAGCTTTACAAAATACATTGAGAGCAACTGTACAGGGTAAAAAGAGATGGTTAGGTTTTTTGTTTATAAGTCCTCTTTGAATACTGCATCATTACAGGGCAGAACTTGTTGTTATATTCTCACTTGTTTGACTTTACAACTCTTCAGTGGCACTGAAAGAGGAACAAATCTCCAAAGTATTACTAGTTAAAAGTGTGTTTCCCCAGAACAAAGTGCTTGGCTGTACACATTTTAGGAATTACTTTAATTTTATTGTTCAGGCTGTAGCCCATAAAATGTATTGACACAAATGCCTTCATATTAGACTAACCAGCTGCAGGTTTACTTGTTTAATTATGTTGGCTCAAAATCTCACCTTACCCTGGTAATAATTAAATTGACACAAAACTGTGCACTAGGCAAAAGCATCTGAGGATGGTGAAGCGACCTCATGCTTCTTCACGTGTCTGTCATAGGTTTGTACGGAGCCGGTCTCCTTCCCCAAGGCACAGTGAGAGCAAGTCATCTAGTCCACTTCCCCTGAGGAGCTGCTCACCTGGCCGAGCCAGGCGTACAAATGCTTCACGTCGTGCCTGCCTGGTAGCTCGCTTTGGTGACATTTATGCTCAAGAACGCTTGGATGCAGAGACCCTTTTGAGGACATACATAAGTGACATGGAGATGGTGCAGAGGATAATATACATTGCAGCTGTGGTAAGAAAAAAATGGTATTTCTTGTTTTACAGAAAGGCCAGAAGTGTTTTATAAAATATTATGGCTGGATTGAATTAAATTGTGTGTAAGTCAGCATTTCTGTGAAGTATGGAGAAGAAAACTTCTCTACTTTTTTCCCTTTTGATTTTCCTTTCTTTCCCTCACATTTTTACATTGACCTCTCAGTTTAGTGTCCTTTTCTGACTGTCCTGTCCCAACATTAGAACAGAGTCAATGATCTACAGTACAGATGCTAAAAGGGGTGCATAAGAAGACTGAATAGCTATGAAAGGTAGATGATTCCTGCACTAAACAACACCGCCTCATTTAGATTAATTCTTTTGGGAATACTATATTTTAGAAAGCTAAAAATATCTCCAAATCATGCTTCCCTCTTGCCTGTAGCTATGTGCTTCTCTAGTTTTAAGGTTTGAAATTACCTAGATACCTCATATTTACTATAAGCTCAGTCAGAAGAAATTTTTTTTCGTTTTTCTGTCCTTAATCTTCTTTTCTAGAAATTTGATGTAGTACATACCTGCATCAGAGAGGCAGTGTGCCTCTTAATGTGTGTGATCCCAAGCACACTTAAGTTACTGAAGCTTTTTTCCCACAACTGTCATTCAGTTTACACTCTCCAAGTCAGCCTTTCTTCCCAACAGACAAGAGGTGTTCCTGCCTGACATGTTAGACTGTGGCATATAAAATCTATTATTGAATTCTGCTCTTGATATCTTTGAATGTGATTCCATTGATCGTGGATGTGTGATAGAATCCTACATAAAAATAGAAAGTTAGGTGGGAAGCTTTTCATTCCCATCTTCTGCAAATAAATCACACTTGATTTAATCAGAGAAGTCTTCCCAGTTGAGTACTATTTTTAACTTTCACTTTTACAGCAGTGTTTTATATTCCTCCTTACAATGATGATACTGGGTTAAGTTCATCCTCTCAGATAATTGATAAAAAATGAATCTCATTCTCCTGGATTTAACTAGATGTTCTTTGTGTTTGCAGGAGTCTTTTCATGCAGCAAAGACGGCCTACAGGCAGTTCAAAATACGTGTAAGAGACACTCTGTCTCTAGGTCACTCGGGGCCCGAGTCACTTGAAGACACTGTCCTGGATTATATAGTTCGCCATGAGGATCTGTATGACGTTCAAGCCAGTGTCAATGTAAGCCAAGGGCAGTGAGGAAGTGATGTGTTGATCTATTTCAGTAGCTAATAAATTTGGAATGTGTAAACTAGAAATGCACTGTTACCTGAAGAAGGAAAAAAGTTTATTGCATGGATGTTATGTCTTGCAGCAATTTATTTTCCAAAATAATATTTTGGTATGGCCCAGTAATCCCTTGTTTTATTTGTCTGTGACTAGAATGTCTCTGTCTGCGACTAGAATGTCTCTGTCTGCCTGAATAATATTTTTGGCAAGATACAGTGTAACTCTCTTAATCAAATAAATGTAAGCTAAATTTCATATTTTTCTTAAATTCTGTGCTCTACTGAAAAACTACACCTCCTTCCTAAGATTGATGTCAACGATGTAGGTCATACTTTATTTCTAAAATAACAGTGCATTCTTTCTGAAGTTAATATTTTCTGGAATAGCCTAAGACAATATTGCTGGGAGCTTCTTATAATGATTTTTAAATGTAGAATGCTGAGAGGCATATTTAGGAGGGATTTCCATACTTGCCCCTAAATAAAAGTGTTAATGAGCTCAAATTACTCAATTGCTTTTTTTTCAGGAAGTAATTCGCTCCATGAACATCAACCCAAAGATTTCATTTCCACCAGAAATTGATTTCATTGTGATCAGCACTTTGATTCGAGAGTTGTGCCGTGTGGCTTTTTCAATGCAGACACTCGTTCCTCCTCTTGATGTTGCCTTTGGTACTGATGGAGAACTTTTCAGTGAGACCAAGTAAGAACTCTTACAGATTCTTACCACTAAAAAAATCCATCAGGTTGTATAGTCTACTTCTTTCCTAATTAATATAAAGGCTTAAGATTGATGCTAAATGTTAATATGGGGCAAATATTCCTGGTCTGTAGTGAATTGGGTATGTCTTTAAGGTTTATAATGGTGTATAAATGCCAGGATGTAGGCCAGGGTTAACAGCTTTTTTTAATGAACAGAACAATTTTCTGGATAAACCTCAGTCTCTAGAGCATATTTAATTTATCCATTAAGAGGAAAATTATCATCAGCTTTCCTTTCCCTGTTTAGTCTCTGTCTGCCTCCAGTGTTTATAAAATGTGTGCACCTTTGTTCCTCCTTTCCGGCCCATTTTGTAAAAGTCATGTTTACCGAGATCTGGCAGTTGGTGTCTGATACCAGGATCATCAGTACGTGTGCTGTGACCTCCAGGCTGTGGCTGCTGTATGACTTATGGATCTTGATACACTCCATCTCTTCTGGTTTAGAGCTGAGCAAAAAGAAAAATGCCTTTTAAAAATGGGAATTTTGTTTAAAAATGCACACCATAACATAGTTTTTCTTTTTTCCATAGGGTCAGGGCTGGCTGCTTTGTTAGCTGGCAGAGAACTGTAGGGTACTTCCATGCCTTCGAGAAAACTAATGGGATTGATAGCTCCAAAAAAATTGCTCTCAAAAGCAAGAAAAGCCACACCAATAAGAAGGTTTCTAATAATAATTTAAAATAGAATGGAACCCAGATGGGGAAGAGCTTGAGAAGCCAAGGAGATAAATAGAGAAGATAAAAGTAGCTCTTCAACAGGAGAGTGCAAAGTCATACATGAGTACTTAATGATCCTGGCCAAATACTGGGCAGTTAGCTATTTGACACCCAAAGCTATTGGCTGTATTAAGAAGGCAGCAATGCTATGGTATAGTCTTGGACGCTTTCTCCACCTACTTCATGTGTGTGGCCTTCAAAAACCAGGTGTAATGTGTTTATACATGCTGCTGGAGAAGACATATATATACACATTTATCCATCTATCTAGATAAATATGTGGCATATATATGTTTACATGTATAGCATATATATGTGGTACACAGAGATGGAGCAAAATTTGGAGAAAGGGTTGGCCAAACCTCATTGTACCCTATACCTTCCTCCATGCAGAGCTTCATGCCTCTGTTTACAGCATTGTTTTATATAAATTGCTATTGTATATGCATTACTAATGTATAGATGAATTATTGTTTTTTATTTCAGTTATTTTGTATTTGTTTTGAGTTTGAATTCGCAAAACCAGACATGTATTATTCAGCTAATATTGCAGACTTAGGGAGGTAATATATATTTGGTATGTTAATACAGGCCTTCAAAATATGTTTTCTTAGCTAAAAAGTCACTGTTTCATTATCAGTATCTGAGGATCTTGCTAATAAAATTGCTTCTTATGTCTCATAAGGTACTAGGATGTAACTTTATAGTTGAGATAGAGTATTTCTGTAATATCCTTTACAGGGGTCTTGTTTTTTTAGCAAGATATTTCAGGAAGATGGGATAGCTATGCCTGCCAAAATGCTGCTCAGGAGATTTAATCTGTCAGTGGACTCAAGGACCCTGGCTTGTGTGGGGCTTATGCAAGAATATGGTCTTAGCGGCTTCTGAAGTGTGAGATGGCTTTACTGGGGTGTCTCTCAGTATAAGTAGACAGTATATTCTGCTAAGTCTGTCTTACAGATGTATTTCTTTTACAGGTTCACTTAAAGTATACTTACTTTTGTGATACAGAAATGTTGTCAAGAAAGATGTTTATGAGCTATAGCTAGTATTCTGCTTTTTATCAGTATTGATGACTTGAAGGATCATATTTATCTTTTGGCACTTATAGGCAGACATTTCTTGTATTCTGTATTTCAACAGATACCATCGTAGTTTCGACTCTGATTTCACAGCTGCCTTGGTGGCCTATCATGTATGGCCTGCTCTGATGGAAAATGATGTTGTTATTGTGAAGGGAGAGGCAGTCACAAAAAGAGGAGCTCTGGTATGTACTTTTGTTAAGGAATATGTTAAGGGAAGTAATTAGATTTGAATGCTGTTTTAAAATTTGAAAAAGATAAATTCTTGATTGTTCCCTATATGGCTGGAGTTGTGTATATCAAATATCAGTTAGGTTTTAGTGCCTCATCCTGTTTTTAGGATTAATAGTTCCATTTGCCTTAATGTATTCATTATGCAGATGTATGATTGTTGGCAGTCTGTTCTAAGGAGAAAGTTTACTGTGTTTACTCTCTGTCCTCAAGTCATGTCTCCGGCATGGCAAGTCTGCTTGCTGAGTCTGTCTTTATTAAATGCTCTCTCCCAAAAGAGGTTTGTCAAACTCTTCTCTTGTAGTGGTCTCGCAGAAGTAGAAGTAGAAGCAGAAGCCGCAGCCGTAGCACCAGTCCTCTTCTAGCTCATCATGTAAGCCCCAGCTGAATGCTTGTAGTATAAACAGCATTGAGTATTTTAAACTCAGAATGTCAGCAACCTTTTAAAATGCTGATGTGGGAAAAAATGCCTTTGCTGGGTCTGGAATGAGGTGAAGCTGAACTGACAGATAGTTATTGCCTGGTATAATTATCAATGGAGATACTCTATGAGAAGTGGATCATAGTTAAATTCTCAGAAGTGTCAACTGTGGATCTCAGAATGCTTTCCCCCTACTCCCCCTTGCTTCAGTACCCTTCAGAATAACTAATTGCATCATCTGGAAGTGTTATAGTTATCTTGCAGTACATACACAGCACATGGTCCCTGCCTCCTGGAATTAGTAATCTAAATTTACCCTCTAATGCCTCAAAGGAGCAGAAATTCAGTGTAGGGTAGGCAGGAGGTGGTACTAATAAGATATGTGAAACCTTAGCAGAGTTCTGCATATGGTATAGTTACACATTTTAAATTATTTCTGTAAAATCATGTATATTTTTCTAATTGTTAGCCCATCTTATTAAGTTGACATAGGTGCCCTCAACTTAAAATATGAATATTGAAAATGTGAGAGGCTTTGGGTAAGACTCACTTTGTGTGTGCAGGGTGTGAAGGAAAAATTAGAAAGTTGTTGAATTTGACTTTGTAGCAGTGGAGCTGCACTGATAGACATGTGCAAATTTTCTGGATGTTGTTAGGTCCCCAGGTGCCTTTCTTGGGTACAGTTCTTTAGCACACCTGAGTTTCCTTTTCTGTTTGTCTTGCAGTTGTCTCGAAGCCGCAGTCCTTCACCACTGAGGAGTGGAAGCCCAAGTAAGTGGGCATATTAGGTCATAATGACTCATGGTTTTCATATTAAGCCCTTGAACAACTGAGCAAAGAGACAAACTAACATGCTGAAGGTCTTTGACTCTAAAATACTCGTCCAAGTCTTATTTTTAAAATGGGTAGCCCCTTTCTTTTCTGTGTGTGGAAAAAGGCTGAAATTTCTGACTTGGAGGAGAGCTTGTTTTTCACTCTACTCAGAACACTGTCATGAGTTCTGCCTGCTAGTTGCCTTTGTTGTGGCCAGTTCTATAGTAAGTAAAACTTCTTCTCTTCCCTATTCAAGAAACAGTTGGCTGCATGCCTGCTGGCTCCATGCCTTTCAAAATCCAAAGAGATAGCTAAGTGGAGATGGTGAAGTGAGGGATTTCAAACAGTGTGAGTGTGTGCCCATCTTGAAGACAAGCGAATTTAGAGGCTTAGAAGAAAATAGTTATACTGAAATGTGTCTTTTTCAACAGGGCGTTAACTGGACATGTTCCTGTGACTCAGTACATCCGGATCCAACAACTTAGCTGGTGCCTTTTCTCTTAAGAATACCTCAAATCTTGCAATAATGTGAATGGCAATTGTCACTCCAAATGGAGTTCGTGTTCAGTGGGGTTTTTAGAATTATAGAAGGCTAATTTATAATTTTAGAAACTACTTCAACCCTTCTGATTTAAAAAAAAAAAAAGTGCATGCAATACAGAATGATACTCATTTGGCAAAATTTGCAGAGCACTGAGGAGCCCATGCTGTAATCCTGCAGAGGGAGATAGAATTATTGCATCTAGAATGTTTTCGAGAGATACTAAACGATGCAGTTTATCTTGATAGGATATTTAATATAACCTAAATGGTGAATGTTGCAGAATGTTGAGGTTAGCTGTTACTTGAAAACAATTTCATTAATTGGTGCTTATTTACAATTTTAAAAAATAGCGATAATCTTAGGATGTGCCAGTCTCACACAGCATCCTTTTAAATACGTCCTTGCGGTAAACTGAATTTTCTAACTACAATGCAAAAGTTGCAAGATCATAAACTACTAGTACTCCAGCAATCCCCAGGACTTTATTGACAGCTACTTATGAAAGCATGGGTGTGTGCTTTAGCAAGGCAGTAATAGTCCTTGTTAAAGTCATTGTTACTTAGAAAATATCATAAAAAATTGTAGTTTGGAACTTAAGGTATTTTGAAAGTGTGCCACTGACTATTTGTAGGCTTGAAATATTTGCTTGAGGTGGCCTATGCGGTATCACTTTTAATGGGCTTTCATACCAGACTGAGATTAGTAATTCTTGTGAACACTGAAAAAAACCTGTCCACCTGTCCAGTTATCTCTTACTGTGGGTGTTCATTACATTTTACATGTAAAAATCAGAGACCTGAAGAGATTTTATTCTGGCACTTTAAATAGTTTGTTCCCCTTGTAAATGTTTATTTTAATATCAGCATTTTTGGTTTTGAAAGAACTGATACTGTCATTCTCTGAGAACCTCATCTGCAGGGCCGGCCTTGAATACAAGCCACACAAGTGACTGCTTGGGGCCTTTTGCTTTTACATAGAAACATAGGATTTGTCATAATGGAGCTGATGTGTAATTCACCATCTCCACTGTCTCATTCTGGTCAATACTTGATGCTTCAAAGGTATGTGGACCTTTCCCCAAATTCATCTCCACAATTTTGGAATATAAATAATCAGGAGGAAAAATTCTTTTCTGCTTCCTCTTTTAATCAGCCTATGCCCTGGGACATGACATTTCATTAATACTACTCTAATAACATGAGCTAACTAATACTAATAAAAGTATTTTTATTAGTTCTGAAACTATTTAGTCCTCTAAAATTAAGTTACAGGAGCAGATTTTGTGATCCCTTTCCAGGGATGTTATGCAGATTTACACATCCATGCTCTTTCTCTCTACTTCTTGTGTGGCTTAAGACTTCGGCACAAGGCTCTTTGGCACAGGATCAGATTTCAGCAGACTTTAGTGCTGGTCCGCATGAGCCATGGATCAGCTGTGACTTTAGTTCTACAGATGTATTTTCATTGGAATTTGGCCAATTAGTAACCGATGAGAACAAAATGAGGTCCTGTACACAGAGAGACATTCACAGAGCCATTCTGAATGAACTGAGGGGACACAAAGGCGCATGCACGTATGTGGTGTACTTTCTTGTATCTAGGAAAGTCACAAGAGAAAATACAAAGCAATATATTTCCTCTTCTAAGAGCCTGATTGTTGGTCACAGCTATGGATCTGAGCTTGAAGTAAACCTGCGTATTTCTGCACTGATCTCATGACTAAAACCACCCCAGTTCTGGAAAAAACTGAGCACCTGCAACTTGTGTGGCAACAGAAGACAATTAGATATCCTGAGTATGGTTTTGAGCAGAAAAATGAAGGATTTCTCAAAATCTTGTAATTACCTAAGGGCTAAGGACATGTAGGTTTTTTAGAAACTAGGTGTTGCATTTTTGTCTTCTGCATGTAATTACCAAGCCATGTCTGTGTTATGATTTTGAGTTGAAGTAAGTTTCCATACTGACTGTGAGAAAACTAAGACTACATCAAAGAAGTATGTTTTTCTTGACAAGCATGAGAGGCAGGGTAGTTCCAGACTTGCAGACACCTGTGATGCCACTAGGAACTAGTATTCCCAAAGAGCTAAAATTGCCATAAAAGACAAATTCACAGTGCTTAGTGGACCATCTATCTCATCTTACTCCCCCAGCAGGTACCTAGAGAACTAGTTAGTCTCGAAGTGAAAGAGAAAACTAATGAAATGACAGCCAATGACTTGTTTTGGTGGTGAGAAAGCAGCTCTAGGATATTTTTTTTTGCATAATGTTTCAGAGCAGAGCAAACCATTTTCAGCAAAATAGGAAGTCAGTCCACAGCATGGTAACGCTTAATTAGTTAAACAAGCCTTACTCTACTCAGTTGTACTCTGCAGCCCATAGTCTTTTTATAGGAATATATACTGTTTTGTACTGGTTGCCCGTGCAGTTTATTTATAGCCAATTAAATCTATAGATCGGTTAGAAGATTGCTTTTGGTGTCAAGGTAGACACTAACAGCTCCTGTGCTTCTTTTGATCTACATGACAACAGTGCAGAGAATGCATACCAATAAAGATTATATGGAATTAACCAGCAAATGCAAAATAACTTATAAAAAGGAACTTCTGTAATTGCTTGTAAGACTCTATGAAAGAACGGATCATGAATGTGAAATTGATGATATTTTAATAAGAGTTTTTAAAATCTTAAGTAAGATTTTTTAAATTTTCTTTTTTTTTTTCACTAAATCACAAGCCTGGATAATGCCACGCTTGTAAATACAGCAAAGTAGAAACAGTAAGGGTGAATTCTAATAGGTGACAAATAAAAAAAAGCCAGTAAGGCTTCTATTGCAAGGTAGTTTTAAAACAGTATGATCATGATCAAAGTGTTAATACCAGGAAAAGAAGGCTAGATTTTGAGCAAATTTAAGCTCTTTGCCGATGGACTGATGGAAGTGAGGCTGCACGGAATGTAAAAAAGCACCACCTTTAGGCCAAGGTGTTCATGTAGAACAGCACACGTTTGTGAGGGATTTAGAGATTGCTGGAGAATTTCTCCTGCATATCAGCTCTTTGAAAGCTGATTATGTCTGTCTCAATTCAAAGGCTGTCCCACAGTCAGTCTGAACATGTGGATGTTTTATCATCTATTTCTGGGAAAATACAATGTCATCAAAGTATCTTCAGTCTTCCTTCTTCAATGTTTGCAGCTCAGTAACAGAGACCCATGCAGAGCTAGCAGATACTAAGGGTAAATGGCTCAGCTAAATTTGCTACTGCACAATGAAGATTTAAATTCAGAACTTATCTTAGATAGATTCTCCCAGTATCCTGATAGGAGAAAGAAAGTTGGTAGCAGGAGGTTGGTGGAGTCCTCCCATCTAATATCGCTGGCAGTGAGCTGTGGTGCTGATTCAGCCTTGTAGGAGGCTCAAGATGAGTGGTAAGTTAAAGCAAAAATACTCTACAGCCTGAAGAAAGTAAACGTGAAGGCCAAAAATTATCAAAATGCTCCCTGGAAAACATACAGCTGTACATCCTCCAGGATTTGAGTCTTTTAACTTTACTTTTATATTGCATGTATGTACTGCAAAAGTTTGTCATCCTGTAAAAGTGCCATGAGAATTAAATACTGTCTTTCAGCTCTATGTAACCTTTGTCAGCCGTTTTTGATTGGTGTTAATTACACAGTGATTTTCTTACTGTAGCATTAAATAGTCTAGCTGTGTATTAAATAAATGAAAATCTGTTCATTATGGCTTGCAGCTACGTTAGCATGTGTTCAGACTGAATGTTTTAAGTTTCAAGACTACTGTATTTCTTTTAGTCATGCAGCATACTAAGCAAGTATACTAAAGAAATGTACTTTCACTTTATGCCAGTTTTGGATAGTTTAAAACAACACATGTAAGCAAATCTGTCACAGGCTCTTGCTGATATACAGGTGTGTTGTTTATGCGGAAGCTGTACCTTTCACCCTGTAGACAGAGCACAAACTGAGCACTTGGTGTCATTTTACTGTTAGCAGACAAAGGCATGAACGCAAATGAAGTGGGTGGTGTATTTATACTTTCTTATGGCTTTGAGAAGGGAACACTTCTGCCTTGCAAAAACACAATTCTCAAAGTAATGTTACCTGCTTGAAAATAAAATGTCAGCATGAAGATGCTGTCTGCCACTGTTAGTACTGCTTCCTGTGAAACTGTTTTTTCCTAAAGGGCTTTGGCCTGCAATCAGAGGTGTTTGTTTTAAAAGAAAATTTATAAAGAGAGATCATTTTAGGCTAATTCCTTCTCCTCACAGTAGCTGGCATTTAGCCTTTTACATTAGAGGAATATAATCTATCACAAGCAGATATGACACTTACCTTTGTAAACTGCATACAGAACCTTCAGTGAAAACCTGTCTCTGTGTTGATGATACATGTACCCCTAAACAACATGGACAAGACAAACATTAATTATTTGGAAGCATCATCCTCTATTCACAGAAACCATTTTGCCCTATGAACTTTATACAGTTTGCACTTTTTATGGCTCATTTTAGTTAATAAAATGTAGATTTTTTTTTTAAAGAAGTGACAAGTATTTTTCAAGTTTTGTCTATTTTCTGGTAAAGTGATTCTCGGGCACTTCATTAATGGAAAAAATAAAGCAAAATGTTGCAGTTTAGAAAAATCACACAAAGTTTATTGTATAAAATAACTACACTATTTTTTTTTTTAATACTAGAATATGCAGTTATCATGTTAAATAGCTTACAACAAAGATTTATCAGAATCTCTTGTGGCCCATGTAAAATTCAGAAAATCTGAAGGGCTATTTTATCAATTTTTTTCTCTGTTTCTTAGGGCTAAGCTTTATGACTGCTTTCAGGGTAACTTGTTCACATTGTAATACTGAATTTAGTGCATGTTGTATAGACAGACTTCCTTTTCCCAAACCTTTATGCATGCTTTATGGTTTTATGTGTCAATCAGAAATTCATTGTTTCATTCTTTAAAGCACTTTACATGCTGCAAGTAAGTGAATGATTTCTATTCAGGCTGAGGTGAGTTACTTACATGACGGCATGTGAAGTATTAGCTGGTTCAGTGCAAAGTCCTCCCCAAGGCACAGTGTTGCTGCCTTCAACCTTATTGTGAACATCACACCTTTGCTCAGAAAAGGAAACTTGATTATTTCTACATGCTTCTGTAATTTGGGCAGGAATCTACCCAAGTAAAACCAGACACAGGTAGAGCTGTGCCGGTCCTTTAATATAGAAATACAATTAGTATTTTCATTTCCAGTCAGTGTATGGTGTATTGCTCAACCTGAAGAGCTTGTGGCTTAACTGCAGTACTGTCTTCAAACTCTTCAGCTATTAAATCAATGAAATGCATATGAAATTTTGAATTTAACCATTTTCAGTTGATTAATACCTGTTAGTACCATATGTTTTTCTAACCCAGACTGGAATTTCAGGAATGACTAACTGCAATCTAAATAACATGTCCATTTCAATTAGTTTGAATAAACAGCGTGTTTTAAACTTGTACCTCAAAACTGTATTGTAAATTCGTTATTTAGTTAGAGAATTAATAAAATACCAAGCCTAAGCTCTTTGTATCTTACACCAACAGTACCTGACCTGCTCTGAATTTAGCTTAAACCAAATTAAACCAGATCTCAATTGCTGCTATTGCAAATGGACATCGGATGCCAAATGTCAAGGTGACATCTGTTCTCTGTAAGCTTGTGGTCTTTTTTGTTGATACTGCTGTAACTATACTGGCATAATTTATCGAGAGTTGCGATAGATTGTCCATCACAGGAATTTTAAACTTGTGAGTGTGTGTTTGTTGTACACTACATGTATAACAGTCCAGGGAAAGAGTCTAGAGCCTCATACAGGAAGACAAAATAGATAGGTGTGACAGTTTCTTCTCATTTTATAATACTGGTATTATAAAAATAAATAGTAATTTTATAATACTGGCAAGAGCGTACATATGATAAACGAAGGTAATATTTTACAGTTTTTCCTGATGCTTGCCTTCATTGGTGATGCTGAACCAACAGCATCAGGGAAGATCAGCCTGAGATTCATTCTTGAGCATGTCTTGAACCACTGAGTGCAGGCTGCAGAAGGAAACTTGCTGTGAATACAGGATCCTATTTAATTCCTGTTTCTGGCAAATATCTATCTGATGGCTCCAGAACTCACCACCTTTATCAGGGATCTAGAAAAAAAAAACCTGTGCTGGGATTTACTTTCATTTGCTTACAGAGAAGTAGGTTGACCGGGGAGCCCGGATGGGTTTACAGCCTGCTGTAATTTTGGTGGGAGAGCCCTTAAAGCCTCTGAGGAGTCACAGCAGGCCAGCATGGCAGTGGGAGGAGAAGCCTTGCAGAAAAGGCTGGAGTCTGAAGCAAGTAGTCAGTTTCTGTTTAACACCTGCTTTGTGTAAAAGGAAGCGGATCTTCACCAAGGAGCCCTGCACATGGAGCTCACTGGAAGAAAGGGCCTTGCTCTCGCACACTTCTTCAGAAACAGATGAAACCTTGTTGGTTTTCCTCTGTAAGATGGATGATATTTTAAGTGTAAAAAGGTTTCCAGTGCTCTATGGTGTATGAAGTGCTGTTTGTGTTTTGGCTCTGCAGGGACCGAAGGAAAAAGCCATTAAAAAGGTAAAGAGGCACAAAATCAGATAAATGGACCGAAAATGTCGATAGGAGAAGCAGGGTTGAGATGTGACTGACAACTGTGTGTGTGTAGCGCATGTGCAGCAGTCCCAAGGACTCATGGCATGTGCTTGCCCAGCCAGGCTGGTCTTGCTGGGTGAGGCAGAGTAGCACGGCTCTGCCTGCAGGCAGTCGGAGCTGGGCTGGCCCTTCTCCCTCCTGCCCACCGGACCCTCCTGGCAGGACGCAGGATGGGACCTGGGATCTCCTGGGCCAAACCCAAACAGGGCCCTGGAGCCATGGTTTGTAGGAAGAGCACCTCGGAGCAGGGCAAAAAACCTTACCACAGCGCCCAGAAGAGGCTAGTGGGCATTTTAGATCAAAGTTTACGTGTTAACCCGAGGGAGCCAACTGAAGAAAAAGAAAAATCTACATCTATTTTTCTTGAGGAGATGTTTGTGTGAAGAAAGGCTCCAAGCTCCTTTGCCTGCCATAAGGTATGAAGCAGAGTATTTCCCACGAGATGGCACTATTGCCTTATGCACAGAAAAAAGCAGTTTTGGTTGGTTTGTTTTTTTTTTTTTTTTAGCTTCAACTGCAGTTTTAAAAGCTGATTGCCAAAGTGAGGTTTGCAAATAAAAGTATAAATGTTACAGATCCAGCAGTATCA
This sequence comes from Harpia harpyja, assembly GCF_026419915.1. Classification (NCBI taxonomy): domain Eukaryota; kingdom Metazoa; phylum Chordata; class Aves; order Accipitriformes; family Accipitridae; genus Harpia; species Harpia harpyja. The sequence continues at coordinate 60,374,662 of NC_068941.1, read as the reverse complement.
ACAGCTGTCAATTGGAGAATTAGCTTGCCGATTGATCTGTTAAAGGTTGCTACCTGATAAGGATGTGAAAAATCCTGACATACGGGTGATGAGATGGATCACTATCAATCCATTATTGGAGAAACTGGTTTGGATTTAGGTTTTTTTGGGGTGAATTTTTCAAAATTAATGTGGCTCTCTAAAGCGAATGGTATTTACCTGGTTGTATTCTGACTGATCTCCTCAAAGAAATTTTACTTTAAAAAAACCCCCAAACTGAAAATCACATTGAAAATTAACTACTTTTAACATTTGTCCATTTTTTATTATTTCTAGTTCTTACCTAGTTCAAGAAAATGTCAGCTTGCAAAATTGTTATACTTTGAGTGATTGTTCAGTTGTGATGGCTGGCTGGCAAGTTGCTCCGCTATTCCCTTTGTCTATGACTGAAAGAGGTGTTTTCCTAATAAATTCTGCAAAGTCTCTGAATCAGAAACATACTCCCTGCCTTTAGCTGCACCTTCTGTTGATTTTCTAATCAAAGACAGGGTCAGTCGCATCTCCTGAACCATCAGGGTAGAGCTGGAAGGAGCCCTGCCGTCACAGCAACTGCTTTGGATAATCATGTTCTTAATCTTATCAATTGCTGTTTTAAAAACAAGTTTGTTTTTCACCATGCTCTATCTCTTATTATAAAGTTGCTCCAGATTTCACTTCTCCAATGCTCGGAAATTTTCTTCTGATTCCCAGCCCTATTTATTCACTTCTAGGCTATATCTCTTTGTTCTTCTGCCAGTATCATTCTTTATCTTCAGAAGTCCTTGTTCCCTCCTTTGGTATTTGCCCTGCTCATGAAAGCAATCATCTTTTTTCCTAGTTTTTGTTTCTCTAGGCTAAAAAAGCCAAATCTTTCCATCTCCTCTGAAGAGAGAGGCTCTTAATTCCCTTGATTAACCTGTTTGGGTGGCCCTGGGTATATTTCTGTTTCAATCCATCTTTCTTGAGCACAGATGGCTAGAAATGGTGTGCAGTGTTCAGGATAGGGCCTTACAAGAGCTTAATATCATACATTTATCAATTTCATTGTACCATTGTAGCATCTCTGTGGGAAGTGGCTCAATATCTGTCATCAATTAATAAGCTTTATTATCCTCAGTTGTTTTAAACTGATGATTCTTTTTCCCCTAGAACATCAATTCATCCACACACTTTTTTATGGGCTCTTGATTTTTCATCTGTAAATGCCTTTCATATGGGTGGCATGGTTATTTTAGAAATTCTGAACTTTAGACATCCATTTGCATGCATACCATGACAGTAGTGTCTGTGGATGCCATAATGCATCACGGTGTGTTCCTGTCTTACTAAAAACTACTGCAGGGTGATGCCTTGCATTAAGTTGCCTCAGCAGAGTTTAACAACCAACCTTACAGAGTTTTAGTAGCAATAAAAGAAATTGCCTGGAGCTTGATGTTACAAAGGAAAATATCTTATTTAGCTCTATTTATACCCACTTTGCCAAGGGAAGGAATAAATGCTAAGAGTGTCACTATAAACTTGTTGAAATATAGGGTACAATTCAATGAACAGAAGTTCTCTGTCAGTATTAACAGAATGAAATACTAGGAATTCCTCATGAAAAGAATGTAATTTGTGTACCTGACGGTTTGCAGCAAGAGCTTAAAATAAAATTGAAATATTTTATAAGTCATCTAGCTCCTTACCTTTTGATTGATCAATGACATGGCTCTTATTTCTTGAGAAATGCTTTTTTTTCTCAGTCATATTTGTCCATCTCTCAAATTTGCCGAGGGCCATGATAGCCATCTCCACAATCCGTGTATGTCACTTGTCACAGACAAAAGACCCCTGTGAATGTATTTTCTGTGATGCTTCTGGATTTGTGCTGTTTCTCTGTAAGTCCTGGGCCATCCAGAGCTTTGAAGTCTGTTCCCTTGGCTGGACAGGACTTTCCCCAGGCTAGGGATGATTTGGTGTCATCACTTCATGTCTGAACTATGCAACCAGTAATAGCCAAGCAGGCAACATGTATGGGGTTCTGTCACTGAAATATCCTGTTAATGTATCTAAGTCTCTGTGCACCCACAGGATGTGATCATTGTCCCCATGGTTCTTCCTCCACATTTCATCTACTGTACAGCTCCTTGCCTCTTGTGGACTAAAATCTTTGGGGCAGGGACAGTTTTTTACCTCTGCTTGTGCAGCAGGGCCGGGTTTTGCAGGCGATGTGTCTGCACAGCAGATGCAGCCTTACTGTTATCGCTGCTCGGTGCAATATGCTCCCCTGGTCCTGTGAGACGGCTGTGGACCCATCTACCTTCCTGTTGCATGGCATCAATCGCTATCCGTGCCTGAGTATTGTGCAGTTCGAACAGCTCCGTCATCTAGTATAAATAAAAACAACCCAGGCAGCTGGATGAGTGCTTACATGCACAAATTCCTATGAGCAATAAAGGCAGGGAGGGAGGATTAGAGGCAATATGATCAAAAGGCAGATTGCCTCTACAAAGAGAGCCTCCCTAAGTCACCCCTGAAACTTACGTGGGCCTTGAAGTGTTCCTGCAGGTAATCTTACACTTTCCTTGTATTTTTGAACAGGCTTAACGGTAGCCTTCGCATATCTCCCTGAAGCACAGAGTGCACGCAGGGAACAAAGCTGCTTGGGAGATTCAGCTGAGCCAAGGACAGGAGGTTTTTCACAAGGCAAGCTCTTCCCTCCAGCTGCTACCTAGGAGACTTCTCAGAACCTGAATAGATGAGGTGTTCTTATAATTATTTTTTCTTTTTGACCCGGCCTTGTAATAATATCAGATAAATGAAGACTTCAACGAATGGTGAAAGTTGCCTAAGAGAAATTGCTTTTGGCAACTGTTCCTTCTAATTAAAACGAAAGTCTGAAAAGCCTCAGTCTTTGGGAACAATTAATAAAATGCCAGCACTAGATAAGACACAGATAATTCTTTGTGCCTATTAACTGTTTCCCACAATTAGCACATGTGTGTTCAGCCAAATGCAGCCTGACCCTGGTGTGGTAGGAAGGAGAGGTTCTGATTAAAATGGGGGCAGCACCTGTTGCTTGCCCTACTGAACAGGTCAGTGCTTTCCCACCTTCCTGCTAGCAATGATAAGAATAATTAATAGAAAGTTTCAGTACTGAAAGACTCCCAAACTGTCCCCAGGACCCTGCAATGGGCATCAAGGGACTTTGTTCTGGTTGCTTAGATGCAGCAGCTACAACATCTCTGTAAGCATTTGGGTGGATGGCCAGACAGAAATAAAGAGAAAGGAAAGAGAAATTCTCTCCCCCTGGTGTCCAAGGTACCAATTTCCCCACTGGGGGCTTAAATGCTGATCCGGAGTGGTCAAAGACATAGGTGTGCAGGGCCTCTAGATCTACTTATTTCTCAGCCTGTCAAATAATTAGCAATCATGATGCCAAAGTCCTGAGGAAGTCTGTCCTTTCTGTCCCCTGAAGTGGCAGGCTCAAGCCCAGGATGCTCCTGTGCCAGCGGTGTGGGGACAGGGCACGCTTAACCCCCGGAGAGCTGGCAGCTGGCGGAGGTCCTGGGGGTGGCTCTGCACCCTGGAGTTTGGCCCAGGTGCCTCAGAGGCTGTGCCTGTCCTCTGTCCCAGCTTGGGAGGCCAAAACCATGTTGAGAAAGTGCTGAGCAGGAGCAGCAGACGAGACTCATGTGTGCACATGCATGCAGGCAGCAGGTGAAACTCCCAGGAAAAAACACGCAGCCAGAGGCTTCGGGAGGCACTGCTGGATTTACGGCAGCCCAGCAGTACGGGATGTGCCCCCAAAACCTGAGAGACACGGCTGCGGGGGGCAGGCACGCAGGCAGGCGCCTTGAGGAAGGCTCTGGAGGATAGCCGTGGATCCGCACGTGGGGAGGGGACGCGCCGGACCCTGCGGGACCCAGATGAGGCAGAGGCAGGCAAAGAAGGGAAGTTTTGAGCCTATTATCTTCATATGGAGAATGCGTGAGCCAGGGGAGTGGGAGAGCTGAGGATGCACATGTGCATGCATGAAAGGGAGAGAGGCACGGAGCAGCCAGCCTGCTCGTCTCAGAAAGAGCAGAGGCAGGGGGTTCAGGCAATGCCTTCTAAGTAAAACCAACTGTAAGTAACATTTCAGACAGCACGGAGTGAGAGTTGAAGATGACAGATCGATGTCATCATCTAGGCTGGGGGTGCAGACCTCACCCCCTACCGCTAAAGCATGGATATATAAGCCAGTGAGTACTTAAGAAAATAAAAGCACAGTACAAGCTAAAGGGGATGGTTGGCATATCCATTCCAAACGGAGCAAAACGCTACTGCACATAGGGGCATCTCTGTGTAGGACAGGGACCATGCTCTGGGGATTGCAGCCCCATGAGGAGACCTGAGCTAGCCGTGAAGGAGCTCAGGTGCCACGAGACATCTTGCCTTGCCATCCGGGTTACAGCCCAGGCAGATTTCCTCAACAGAGGCTCAGAGATATGTAGAAAAACTGCAATCAAGCAAGCCATGTATAGCAAAGTATTCCCAGAACTTGCTTTAGCCACTGCCACAACCTAATGGTTTCAGAAATGACTGCAGAGTAGCTATGCTGCTCGTCCACTGCTGGGTTTTGGTTCAAGGGAGGGATTTATTCCGGCTCTACTATAGCTCAGGGTGCCTGCAGAAACCTGTTTTTCCTCTGCTTTTTGTGCAGGAATGAGGGTCTGGGCCCAAGGCTGCTCTCTGACTAGGCTCATTCCCAGAATAACTCCTCTCCCAGCCTCCTCTGCCCCCCAAGAAAAAAAATTCTTAATCAAATATATAAACACTGGCAGCTTTCAGGTTTGTGTTTCTTTCTAAGCCTAATTTAAATGAAGGGCAGACATTTTATGGGCTTTTCCAAGTGAACCTACAGGGGCTTATTTGCTCGAGTCTGCCTTTCTGACAGCTTTCTACAAGCCTAATCAAAACCAGACTTACTCTCATACACAGCAGAATAATATATATTCACGCAGCTACAAAGAACCAGGCTAAATGTAGTAAGTAATAAACCACTACTATGGCAGCAATCATTCAATCATGCGCATTTACCACACTTGGATTTTGGAACAAGGGATGCATTTGTTTTGTTCCTGTTGTATGAGAAAAGTTGTGGTGGTGAGGAGCAGAGTAAACATCTAGAAAATGGCCCACATGTGTGACTTGGAGTTTGTAGCTACAACACAGAGGATGCCTCTTTGCTCCTTTACCCACAGGTGGGAATGCTGAGTTGATGTCTCTTGAGGTGAGGTACACCCAGGTCCCTTAGGGGAAGCTGCCCATGGGGAGGGCACTCCCTTTGAGCTGGACAGTACAAACTCTAGGACCAAGCTGGATTTAAGGGAGATTTGTCTTTATCATCTTTGCAGTTTGCCGTTCTTCAATACATAGACCATATTTCTGAAATGTTCCCAAGACTTCCTTTATTTAGACGAATTCTGGATGGCATAGTTAGGGTAGGGAATACTGTGGAGACATGAAGTACTTAAAATGTCTTGATGGAGAGTTAAACACTGACCTCTAAAAGAAGACTTTTTTCTATTTCTAATTATCCCACAGTGTTCCCATCACATAAAATTACCTCTCTCTGTACAAGGATGTGCTCATGTTCAGTTCCTGACATCTGGAAGAAATTTCTCCTTATCTGGCATGTGCATTTTCAAGTGAAATGTGGAAAGAGGTGCTGAACTGATAAAGCAGGGATGTACCTTTGGGCTGGACCAGGTGGTGAGGTGCTGTGAAGGAGAAGGCATTCTGCCCAAAACAAGGAGGAAGGGCAAGGAAATCTGTAGGACTGGGCCAGTCTGGAGGAATGGTAAAATCCTGTGCCCATCTGGGAGTCATCGGGCTGTTGAACCTTCCTTTGCCTTCTAACAAAGATGCTAAGTTTGTCTGAAGCTGGAGAGACTTCAAGCAGCTTTGAATTGTGAGTTTTGCTGCCTAATTGAGATTCCAGTGTTTCCAGTTTCTCTGTTAAACTGTTGCGTGGCTGAAAATCTTACCTGTTAGAAGACAGCCAGCACTGGCCACAGCATGTATAGTATGGTCCACCTGGTTTCCTTAAACCATTTGCCTTTCAGTAAAGATCAGCTATGCCATGCTGAAGCCACAATTTAGCACTTGCTGTATTGCCTTAGTGATTCTAGGGTTGATGTTGATTGCTTTTGCCTAAAACCCCCACATTATTTGCAACTACCTGTTGCAATTTGTCTAGAGGAGAGATTTCAGCTCATGGGCTGAGATTCCTTCAACCATTGTGCTTGTCTAAAGGGTCACTTTCGACACAGGGCTTTGAGATTCCCTCTCTGCTTTCTCCTAGTGATTTGGAAGGACATGTCTGATCCTAGAGAAAAGTTGTCTTGTCTGATTCTTTCAAAACCAGCCTGGGCTCCAGCAGACCAATCTGTTCTTATTTCTTGTCCAATAAACATGCGCCTGTTCATTACTGTTGTGCAGAACACATCAAATTGGGCTGTTGGGATTTGGTGGTATTTGAGGTCCATCTGGCACAGGATGCAGCAGAACGTCTCCCATGGAGACCAGTAACAGGACCAAGACGTGGAGTGGCACCATCTCCTACATGGTCATGTTTGATCACCATAGAGTGTTTTGGGTGGGTGTAGAACTCATAACAAATTCATTTTGGTTTGTTGGTTTTCTAGTGACTTGCACTGAGTGGAGGGTGAAGATGAACTTCATCTGTATAGATTAGACTGGGATTTTTTTTCCTGGACACTCTTTCAGACACTTTTTTCAGATCTGCAATTTTGATTCAGGGTCTGTTTAATTGAGATTTTTTGGGGGGTGGGGGTGGTTTTATTCTTTTTGTTTGTGCTTTTTACTTTGTACAAAGCCAGCACACAGACAAATGCCATTAACTGCATGGGCCAGATACTTTGTTTGAAGTCATTATTTTTCACTGCTCTCTGCAGAGCATTATCACTGAATTTTTTTTAATGTGTTGTAGTGATTTGATATGTTTTCCAGGTTTGGTGTCTCTCAGCACAATGTATTACAGTATAACTTGCTTTTAGAAGGATGGAGGACTATAGATAAAACATTATCTTGCTTTAAAAGTATGGAAGTGTCTTTTATTTTTGTTTTTATGAGTGATATCCAGTTTTGGCATAAGAACACCCACGCAGTATAAATCAAATTCTTTTAGATACTTAGACTTTTCATCATTTTTTAAAAATGTGGATGTGTTGACATTTTATGAAACCACCTTTAAAGTCTTTTTGGATGGACCACTTATACTGTATCTTTTTTTACATTTTCATTTTAATCTTTCAGCCTGTCCAGTTTTATAGGTGTCATGGTGACTCTCGGAAACAGGAATTTCTGTTTCTTTTTGTTGCTGTTATAAACAGACGAAGTGATAGTAGTAGCTGACTGAAAAACATCAGAACTTGGTAGTTTTTTTTTTTTACCTCTCTGTAGAAGATGAAATAATTGGAACCCTCTGGATGGCTTTTTAGCAAGACTACTTTTCACTCTGGAAAGTAAAAAAGACTCAGACAAAAGCAATAATATTACTCTGTTATTGCATAAACTTTTAGGGGGTTTAATGGCGGCTGTGGCACTGGATTGGAATAAAATGCAAACTCCTTTCTAAGAAATAATTATTAAAATTGTAGTGTTCAGTTATGCATGAATTCGATCAACATTTGAAGGGTGTCACCAGGGTCTGATTTGCAGACTGGCTTCTGGTGCCTTCCCATCACTTGAGAGGCCGGGGCAGTACAGACAGCAGAAGACATTTTTATAGCTGTACACTGAATTTTGTATCATGCAGGTTCACGGAGTGCAAAAAGCCTTGTTTAACAAAAGAAAAGCCATTTTCCAGGAATGTTGAAAGAGTGGCATTCAATATATCAAAGGTTTCAGTTGCAAAAAGTTAGCTGGGTAGGATATCCATAAAAATGGGTGCACAGGAGAATGTTCTGCTTGTATGTGCACCTGGCTACACAGAGGACCCCACTGACTCGTGCCCTTCCTTTCTATGAGAGGAAAGAAAAAGGTGCATAGTAGGTATTTTCGTACAGAAAATCAACAAGTCAATTTTTAAATAGCTGTTTTTCAATGAAAAACAAATAATTTTGCTTGTGCACTTGTATTAATGATGAGTATTCAGGCTCTGTGTACGCTTGAGGAAGTGGCTTTTTTGGAAATTGAATGCCTTGTCTAATGGCGGCATAGCAGAACATACAGTGGTAAAATTAAATTAGATCACATTAAAAAAGCAGATCTGCGTCATTTGGAGAGAGCAGGTTCATTAGTGAAGGAGGGAGGCATAATAATTCACAAGATCAAGTTGATAAAACCAGCAACCTCCTGGACTGGATTTAGCCATTCCCTTATCCAGTTACTTCTCACGGGAAACCCTGATGCTGCAGAAGAGAGTGCAGCCACATGAATGAAGTGTGAGTGAGTTTGCCCCTTGCCAGCAATAGCAATCATTTCTTTGTCTCATTTGAAAGCGATTTTGAGATCCTGTCTGGGTAGTTTTTTCCTTCTTGTGTAAATAGTCTTCTCCTTTCCCATGGTACCAAACCTGAGTCAGAATATCAAAATCCAAGCTCAGTTTTCTTGCAGATGATGCTGGCAGCCTTTACCAGCGCCTCTGATTATTTGTGGTGAGGTAAATACCACTTGGGTGCTATGCGTCACCCACAAATCACAGCCTGGTGATGACCTAATAGGTGAACTGTCTAACTGCGCCTTTCATAAAGGGTTGGTTAGTGAACAGTAACAGTAAGAAGGTTTTCTTCCGGACACAGAGCATCAAGGTATGTGGTTTTTTGACTTTTTATTTAGACATACCCCAGACATGCTCCTTGCTGCTTGGCAGTCACTGCATTCCTCAGATAACTCTGTGATAATGATAATATTAGCAAAATTGTAGTTACTGGTGGGGCACAGCAGCTTCCAAGTATATGACAATTTCCTGCTTGAAAAGAGAGAGATTCAGGCTTGTTTTTTCTTTATTGTCTTACTAGGAGGATTGTCTTACATGTCTTTAAAAGAAGGAAAACAGAAGGTGATACACACACAGACTGTATTTTTGCTACCTCTCTCTGATTGCCAGCAGATAACAGCAAGATGTAGGTTTCACTACTGCTGTGCTATTTTTTATTAAACCTGGATACTATGCCAAAGTTTTCTTTTTCTTTCTTTCTTTTTTGTAAAGTAAGGTATACGTAGGGGAAAAGTGAAGTTTTCTGCCGAGTTATTTCTTGCCAAGCTTTTTCAGCTGCAGGATATAATGAAGGCCAAACTCCTTGGAACTTATTAGGACTGTCAGTATAATCAAGGGGAATTGCATGGTGATAAAGTTACAAATCTGTGCCATAGCACCCATATGTAATGGGTGCCTGTAGACATATATATGTTTATTATGCCAGGGCGCTATGGCATAGCTCCATATTTTTCTTCAAATGCAATTTTTCTTGATTGCCGTATACTTGTGTACGTACATATACACACAGGAGAGAGACGACAAGAAATATCTCCTTCCCTACGTTGTCTAATTCTTTGAAGACAGCATCTGCTCATAACGACATGGTCATTGACAAACAGATGTTCCAAAGCTGGGTTTAACTAACTGTAGCATAAATCGAGATTTCAACAATTCCTTTATATTTCGATATGGCACTTTCAAAACACCATGTATTTTGAACTTAGGAAAGACAGAAATATAAATGCTTTCATTTTATCTCATACTTCAGCCCCAATAGCGGTTTTTTTTTTAGTGAGCTCTCTCTGCCTTGGCTGGTATGTGCAATGCACCAGTGTCCTTACAGTAGTTCCCATCAGGATTTGTAAGGAGGTTTTTGTTTACCAGAAGTTCTTAGGAGGAAGACATGGCTTTCACTCAAATAAAAAATGTAACAACACTCACAGCCAAACCAGCTTGTATGAAAATAGTTTTAAAGGTCCTGCTTACAGCAAAACGTGTCAGGAAATGTGTGTTTGAGTCGGAAAGTCCAGCCTATGTTGTTTTGTCTGACACCACGGGAGGGGAGAGGGGGGACAAGGCTAAACGTAAATGGGTTGCAGGAGGATGTTGCCTGCATTACATTATCTTCCCTTTCCCACTGGGAATCTTTTTGTGGGGATGGTGCAAGCAGCAGGTTTCAGGCTGTGAAAGGGGACAGGCCCCTGACTGTGGCTTTTTGCCATCGAGCTGGGCTCTGAGCCTTGCCCGGCATCAGCCAGCTAAGGCCTGGCTCCCTGTCTTCCTTGGCTTGCCTGCTGTGTGCTTGGAGGGAAAACTCCTGCCCACCGCTCGCCCGGTGCTGGGATGACACGCGGGACGGGCACATGGACAGGCAGAGGACAGCTAAGGGACAAGCATGTCCAGTGCTCCCACGAACCTGTGTTTCAGCCCAGGAGCTCTCTGGGCTGCTCCACAGAGCTGAGATTAGCTCGGAAGTGCATTATCCTGTATAATTCCCAACGGGCTTCAACAGGATCCAGATGGGGAGCAGCTCCTACTGCAGCACAGTCTGCCAGCCAAGGATCTGCTCTGGCCCAAGGAGACCATGCATTGTACGAGGTCTTGGACTCCACTGTAGAAATTAATTAGGGCCAAAAGACTCCCCTTTTTTTAACGTGAGGTGTGGAGTGCTCTTGTGTTTCGAGGTTTGACTCAGAAAGTAACCCCTGGTAAGACAGGCAGTTTAATTATAAAGCTGTTAGAGTTTTCAAGAGTTACAAAGCTATATAGGACACTGCAGTTCTGTATTGTTGTTTTGGGTTTGTGTGGCGGGGTTTCGGTATCGGGGGAGGGGCTGCAGGGGTGGCTCCTGTGAGAAGCTGCTAGAAGCTTCCCCGGCTCCAGGTCGGACCCACCTCTGGCCAAGGCTGAGCCCGTCAGCGACAGTGGTAGTGCTTCTGGGAGAACAGATTTGAGAAGGGGAACCTGCAGTGGGGAGGAGATTGGAATGTGAGGGGATCCCCTCTGCAGACACCGAGGTCAGTGAGGAAGGCGGGGGAGGAGGTGCGCCGGAGGAGGGGATGCCCCTGCAGCCCGTGGTGAGACGGCAGGCTGTCCCCCCCCAGCCCATGGAGGGGAGCGGGGAAACAGATGCCCACCTGCAGCCCGGGGAGGAGCCCACGCTGGAGCAGGGGGATGCCCCTGAAGATGGCCGTGACCCCATGGGAAAGCCCACGCTGGAGCAGTCTGTGACTGAAGGACTGCAGCCCATGGGAAGGGACCCATGCTGGAGCAGTTCATGAAGGACTGTCTCTTGTGGGAGGGACCCCACGGTGGAGCAGGGGAATAGTGAGGAGTCCTCTTCCCCCTGAGGAGGAAAGAGCAGCAGAGACAAGGTGGGATGAACTGACCCCAACCCCCATCCCCTGTTCCCCTGTTCCCCTGCACTGCCGGGGGGAGGAGGTAGAGAGAACCAGGAGTGGAGTTGAGCTGGGAAGAAGGGAGGGGTGGGGGGAAGGTGTTCTAAGGTTTGGTTTTACTTCTTATTATCCTTGTTTTAATTTGATTTGTAGTAAATTGAATTGATTTTGTTTTTTCCCCAAGCTGAGCCCTTCTTTTGCCCGTGACCATAACTGGTGAGTGATCCCTCCCAGTCCTTGTCTTGACCCACGAACTTTTCTTTGTATTTTCTCCTCCTCATCCCACCGGGGCCAGCAGGGGAGGAGTGAGTGAGCGGCTGCGTGGTGCTTTGTTACCGGCTGGGCTTAAACAGGACAACTGTATAGATACACAGTACACATGGTAGGATTCAGCTGGGTGAGCTCCAAAGCAACATTTTGTCTCTTATTGATAATTATTTGTCATAGACAGATGAAGGAACACCCCCCCCCCCAACAAACCCTGGTTAGCTTTTCAAGCTGGGAGATAATTTGTCCATAGTTAAACAGAAGATATTTATAGAGGCATTAGCTGGTTGTACAAAATACTTCAGAAGTTTGTTTAGAAGTGATTGAAATCAGCTGTTACTGAACTGAAAAACCAGTCACACAAGCTAATTCTACAACCCTTGGTCTGTCTGTTGTCTGTTAATGTAGCGCTTTCTTCTTCCAGCAGCATTACCAATTCAGGGCAGTAACATCAATCTCCTGCCTTTCATTGGTGGGTATTAATAATTCAAGGATTAAAGTCATCATTGAAGAGGGGCAATTTCAGTGGGTTTTAATGAGAAACTGCTCCAGCTCTTATATTAAAATATATTTAAAATATTGCCATGTTTGAGAAGCCAAGCACGCAACCATCAGGAAAACCAGTGTAGCCCCCAGCCAAAGCCCCCTTTTCCAGCAGTTGTAAACCTAGCCAAAAGTGAATGATATGGGAGTTAACGGAGGGCCCTTCCCTGGCAGAGTCCCGCAGGTCAAAATCTGCTACTGCAATTAAGAAAATGATTGGGTCAGCTTGAACCAGGCTGTTCTGCCCCCATCCAGCCCTGCTGGCTGCTCCATACAAGCTCTGATTGCTTTTGTTCTGACAGCCCTTCTTCTACCCCTTAGCAAGTTGTGGGTCCAAGTACAATGGGGTGTTTTGTACAAGCTGAATGAGTAGAGCAAAAAAATGTCATTAGGGTAATGAACTGAACCTGTCTCATGTGAAAAGGAGCTTTCCAGATGATGCACTTCCCACTGAAGGCAGCTATGCTCCACTGGTGCCCTTCCTCTAGGCTATTTCTGGAGTATATTGCTAAACAGAAGCATTGCTTTGACTCCTATAAAATACAAAAACAGATCAGTGATTTCAGGGAATTAATCACTAGGTTGATAAGCATCAACTTGGTGATATTTTGGGTTTGTTTGTTTGTTTGTTTGTTTTTCTTCTTACATATAAGTAATTACCATTAGTTAAATAGCATGCTTAACTTGCCAATATTTAAATACCCTAGGATAACCCCTCTTACAACATCCTCATTTATACAATACCAGTGACACCTCCACAGCTCAACCAGGCCTCTGCAGCCCTGTTTAATACCTGAGCAGCTCAGAGCTGTGGTCTTCCTTGGCATATTCCCTGGTGGGAATATCACAGCCTTGACCTCTAATGGGGGTGTCCTATGCTTTGATGTCTCCCGGTGGTGGCTGTACTCCTGGGCACTTACTTCCTTGATGAATAGTGTGCAAAATGCTTTCATAACAAAAAAGCCAAAGATGCCTTTAAAATATTTTGATGCAAGGCGCCTGAACATGGGGTAAAAGGAAAACCTCTCCATATTTAATCTCAAAGTCAGAAGTTTATTGCTGATGTTTACACAGATGCCATAGAGCTGGAGCCACTGCACATCTGGGGAGTAGGCGGCTAAATCTCCCTTTCAGTTTTTTACTGGAAACACAGTCAGAGGAGGTTGCCTGACAGCATGAATAAATCAACATGTTGTCCACAGGAAACAAGGAGATAGCTGGAATGAAGCATAAATAATGTAATACTAACATGGGGAGATTATTTCATACCTTTTTTCAGAGGGCTGTAGTGAATGGTTTGCTGGAAAATTTCTTAGAGAGCTGCTCTAAGTGCACAGTTATGAATGATCTTTTCACCTCCATGCAAAAGGCTGGATTACCAGGATTCCACATGGCCGCAGACAGAGAGGCAGGGGAAGATGCGGGAGACAGAAGACAACATGGAAAGATCTTTTGACATGTTTTGTCCTATCTTTGGTTAGGGGAGTGAAGGAACAAAGACTTTTTGGTTTCAGCAACATGAAAAAATTATTTTGTCTTTTCCATAAAACTTTCCAGATTATAAGAATGAAGAGGTATGCCATTTTTCAGTCATCTGCTTTTCCCCATAAAAAAAGTTCCCATGTTTCATCTTTGACAAGACCAGAGTTGCTAAAACTTGCTTAGTCAGAACACTTCAAAACCTATTCCTTCTCAGCATTTTTCTTTTCTGAGCAAAAGCTCTCTCCCCCCTCTACTTGCTTGCACTTGGACATTGAAGGAGAGGTACCAGCCCAAGGGCAGTGTTATCAGGAAGGCTGTGCTGACAATGGAAAACTCAGCTATTGTTAACAGAACAGGCGGTCTGATGTAGCCAGAAGTGCTACTGAGCGGGTGTCTCAGCAGTCACAGTCATGGCTGGGTGCAGTTTTGCCTTGTGCTCACACTGGTACCTACTTCACGGTGGAGTTACACTGCTCACAACCTTGAAGTCTACAGAACATCTTCTGGAAGCACTGACTTGCCAGGTACATCAGGAAGACTCATAGAAGCCCAGGAAGATGGCGACCGGAGAGCACAAGCTCCTGTTGTTTCCTAAGAAGCTCCAGCAGGTCCTGGGAAATCAAACCATTCAAGTGATCATATCTTGGTCCTTGCTGAGCCAGAAGAGATCCTAGTGTTACCACTTCGCAAATCCATTGCAAGCCAGCAGCACAGAGATGCTAGTCGGAGAGTTAAACCACTGAGAAATGCTAATGCAGGAAGTTACAACTCAGATTTGGATTCCAATGACTTCCCTTTGGATTATGGGCATATTGTTAGGCTTCTGATGCAAAATAATTAGGGCAAAAAGAAATTGTGAATTTTATGAATCACTAAGTTGTAAAAGCCTATTAAAATGCAAAATGTAAGCACAGACCAAGAGAGAATGCATGAAAGACCCTGGGACAGGTACAGCACCAATTCATGAGAACTTCATCAGCTGTCAGAGTCTCTATTTCCCAATTTCCCAAGCAATTTCTGTGTTTCAGGCTTTTTTTCTGAAGTAACCCATGCTTGCAAGAAAACACCCGAGGAGCAATTGCCAGGAGCAATTTCTAGTTCTACAAATAGTGTCAAGGGAAGGAGGCACCATTTCTTCTCAAGCCCACCTACTCCTTTGAGAAACCTACTGGTTCCTTTCCTCCTACAAAAGCATCTTCAGCTCTTACCCATGCTGTCTGGCTGCTACTGCTCATGCCAAAGCCTTTATGTGACTCTAAAATCAGAGTGCTCCAGCTTTTCCAAACAGGTTGCAATTTGTCCCTTAGTACTCCTGAAGACAAAGAACCCTAGCAGGGGAAGAGACTCTGCACTGAATGTAAGACTGCCCCAGAAATGCTGTGCCAAGGGTAATTTATGCTCAGATGCTTCTCGTGGGTGGCACAATTATTTATCTGGGGAGTCTTAGGTTTTATTGTACCAGTCCACCATTCCTTCATGGGTTTTTTTTGTGTTCTTGTGTCATAATACTGCCCCCAAACCATATGCAGTAGCATCTGTGTCCAATATTAGAAGTTTTGAGATACAAGAAAACCAAGACAGGAGGGGTCATGAGGGATTTTTAAAATTCCAGAAAAGTTTCATTTCATTCAGGTGACCAGAGAAATGCTCTCCCATTTTCACTAAGTATGTGCAGTTTTTCCAGGATCCTGTAAAAGCCCCAAATGAACTTTTTGTCATGGCAGAGCAATACAAAGCTCTGCACATCTGTAAAGCTGGAAATTTGGCCAGTTCTGCACAGTCTTATTTTGCTTTTGTTGGTAGAAATACCCTCCTTGGTGATTATGCTGCTTTGAACGGTTTTTTTTCAAGCAAGCAACAAGTTAGAATTTAGATGCAACAAAGATGGTTAGAGAGGTCTGTCAGCTATTCCAAGGTGATCTCTGTTTCCTACAAGCTGTTGTAACCACAGCCTTTTCTACTGACTCAGACCCTGTGCTATACGCTTTCCCCTATATTCCGGGTCTGTTTGTCATTACTTGCTTTTCAAATCCAGCATGGAAAGACAAGTGGGTCCACTACAGCACCTAGGGTAGCATCTGTATGTGGTACACGACACAATTCCTTCACAGTGATTTTGCTTACTTCTCTGTGGCCAGCCCTAGATGATCTCTGACATCTTTGTTCTTTGCCAACTGATGGCCAAAGGCTCTTGGAACAATTTTTAATGGCTTGTAAGATGACTTTGTCCTTTGCAATTACCAAATGATGAGGCAGTTGTTTACTCATCCTCTACCCTCTGCATCAGTCTTTGCTGGACTGGTGCTCTATGGTTGATAATATCTGAGATAAGGACAATTCCTAAACAAAAAGTATCTTCAAGTTATGTTGAAGGCATACATGTAAGGTCCACCCCATGCTATACTGAGCCAAACTGAATCTAAACTCAGGGATCTTCTACCCTGGAATACTCTTTCTTCTTTTTTCTTTAGTGTTTTTTAGAGTTGACATCTTCAAGATGGAAACATCTTTCTGTTCATCTTCCCAGCAATTCATGTGGGCTGGATAATAAACTGAGAGAAATAAGCCTCTTAGCAAATGGTCTCCTTAAACTAGCAGATGTTTTCCTTATTTGAGCTGACAAAATCTGATCTCTACTTCCTGGATCTCTGTAGGTTACAAAAAGGTTGTGAAATTCGTGCCATAGCAAAGTTCTCTGGTGGATCCATTTCATTACCGAAGTGGTGACATTTGACAGGGGTCATTAACTTTATTTTTTTAGTGGATCTAATGCCTCTTAGCTCCATAATCTCATCAGCAGCTCACCTCTGGCATATGTGCAGAGAAGCCCAGCAGACAGGCAGGCTGGGGTAGAATTTGTAATGAAGACAGAGGCAGGGAGGCCAGGAGAGAGACATGAGCTCGGGGTAGAGCAAGGAGGTGGTGAGCATTGAGCCTGAAGGCCAGGGTGTTAGACTAAGGCTAAACAAAGCCTCAGTCAGTGGGGTCAGGAAAGTCTGATGCACAAAGGCATTTGGGCTGAAGCACAAAGAGGGAATATCAGAGCAAAGAGACAGAGTTTGGGCAGACAGAAAGCTCTCAAGAAGGTTCATTTGGCCATTGCTGACTGTGAGATGTTGTTTTGCAGAGGATTTCTCCTTGTATTGAAGGTAGAGGAATGGCTGCTTGAGGAATCAGTCACTCCGGCAAGACTTATGTTAGCAACTTCCATATTGACATAAAAGCTCCTGGCCTCTTCTGTTTCTTGGAAGGTCTGTTCCTCAATAGTTAGGTTTTTGGTCATGCCAGTGATTTGCCTTGCTCCTTGAGTATGGAAAGCTACAATGCCTACCTGCCTTATTGGTTTCTCTGGTGAAATCCCCTTATTTTTAAAGAGCTTACAAAGCTCATTGGCTTGAACATGAGAGCATTCCAACAACAGATGACTATTTCTTTTCTTACAGTCCCAATCACGTTTTCTAGCACCTATCCCAGAAAACTCTCTGGTGGCTTTACCCCAGGGTCACACACCAGTGACTCTGTGACTGTGCCTGCATTATGGCTGCTCCCTTTCTCTCTCTTTGTGCTTCTTTTGCTGATGTGACATCCCAGTAATGCCAAGCCCCTACACCCACGTTTCAAATTTTGGAGTAGCCTCTCCTGTGTCCTTACATGGGCAGAAGGACACTTGCTGAGGCTTCAGGTGACCTCTATTAACTACTTGGTTCCAGAAAATGAAACAGTGCTTTCTGTCTTAATGACAAGAGGCTATAACTGCCTTCAACTTCATGATAGGACGCTGTCATGCTATGAAGATACATGAACATGGAGCTGCTCAGCAGCATCTATCCATCTGCATCATTGAGGTTTTTTATGATTATGTGAGCATCCTCAGTTACGTGTTTGGGGAAGAGCTGAAGAACACAACAGCCACACCTGATGAAACCAAGGCCAGTCTGGTCTCCCTCTGTAACCGTGCTCCAAAGCAGTTGCCTAAGGAAAGAGAGCATGGAACAGGAATGAATCTTCTCCTGTACACTCTCACAGCTTCTGGGATCTGCTGTCCCAGGTAAGACAAGGCTTTGGGGAATCAGACCCTTCAGGCCCAAGGAAGGCAAAATTCAGGGAATCTCCTGCCAGCCCTGGTATTTCGATATTACTGATTTCTCAACCATGGTATAAGCTGGCATCCTACAGGCTGTTCAGTGACCCTGAATTCATGTCATTACTGAGTTAAAGTCAGACTCTGAATTGCTTTCTGGGTTAACAACAGTATTTGTGGTTTGGTATGGTTTATATGAGTTAGTGACCATAATCCTGATGATGAATTGTTTTTTGGTGGTTTCTACACTTGTGTTGACAGTACCGCTCTTACCCAAGACATGAACAATAACTATACTTTATATTAATTTGTTTTGAGGTATTAGGCCACAGCTAATAATTCTGCCCTCCCTAGGCTTTTGTTTTCTTTAGAAAAGAGTTTAAAGATTTCTTGGTACTCTTGTTCTGGTTTTGGCCAGACTCCAGCAAAACAAAGTCTAGAAGTCACACTCTAATTAAAACAGTCCTTACTGAGAGCTATCAAGCTATGAAGCATATCTGTGTTTTCAACTCTGAACTTCCTTCCTGAGGACATTATATGTTTTAATGAAAAAGAACAAGATTTCTTCAGCAGTTTTTTTTCTCTTCACGAACCACAAAGATAAGGTCTGTCGCATATGTTGTGTATCAGAGAAGCACTCAAACGGTTAAAAGAAAACCAGAACATTTCAGTCAGCGTGCTTCATTTTGGCGATTTCTTTATTTCTTTAGCAAAGGGGGGAAAATAACTGACATTAGCTGCAGGCCCTGCCAAAACAGACATTTGTTTTCCATTAGCTGCACATATCCCTTCTTAAGGGCTTACTACGAATTGAGGCACAGCTCTGGGCATAGATCTGGTTTATGTAAGGCATTTTTGACAAGGATAAGTAAACTTCACACTCAGAAGTTCACTGTCTCTTCCTCTATTTCTATATGGATTATCTCGCTGCTTAACACCCAAGGGCTCTGAGTCTGTCCCACCTGGGAAGAGGTGTCCCAGAATAGGAGGGAGTGATGGAGTTAGGTGGCACTGGGTCTTCAGAGGTCCTACAACAATCAAATTTAAGAATAATACGCTATTTTAAAATTTGGTGTCATTCTCTAGGCTTAAAAGATGCTCTGTCTGGGCTCAGGTGGGTGCTGTAGAGAAAGGCATAATTCCTCAGCTGATCTGCTTAGCAACCTACAGCAAGTGGAAGAAAAAAAATGTTCCAGACGTTTTTTATTTTTAGCTGAAGTGTGAACTGGAAGCAATCCTTTGGTCAGTCTCTTACCAGCAACCTAATGCGTGCGTAAGTAGTAACTTCTTTTTAAATCAGGTTTTCACATGTTCCAGGTGCAAGAAGCTGCTCATGGCCACAGGGATGCCAGAGGGCTTCAGAAGTAGTTATTGTTTATACTTTTAGATTGAAAAAACCTTTGTAAGTAAAACTCACCACAGACTTCGGTGGCTACATTTTCTATGGTGCTGAGCAACACAAGTGCCGTGAGAGGTCACTGCCTCTGAAAAATCAGGTCTTTGATTCTTTGGACAGCACAAAACCCAATATAGACAGCAAGAAGAGAAAGTGAAATGCAGTGTTCATCACTACCACAACACCTGAATGAAAGTGAATTGCTGGGAAGTTGAAGCTCAGAAATACCTCATCAGCTCCCAGGCTGTATCCTGTTCCCCATCATGAAGAGCTGGAGGAAACAGATAGGGTTTCCAGCCTCTTCTGAGGTCAGTGGGCTTGGATGCCCTTCGACCAAAGAAGGAGGGAGACTTGCATAGCTGAGAAATCCATGCAAGCTGTGCCCTGCCAGCAGATGCCTCCTGAGAAAGCCCATGGGAGGCTCCTGCTGCTGGCTGGAAGGAGGGCAGAGGAAAGCCGACAGGCAGCGAGGTAGAGCAGTTCAAGGTAGACAACGTGCTTGGCAGGGCATCTGGCTTTAATCACATCCCCCAGCTGGTGGTTAGTAGCTGAGGTCGGCTCTACCAGCCATGCCTGGCAGGTGAGTGGAGGAACACGTGCTGTTTCTGTCTGTGGGGTCTCTACAGAGGTTTTGGTCTTGGGTTGGAAGGGTGAACATCTGAAAAAAAGGTGCGAGTCTGTGGCTGAAGGGAGACAGGGCATCGTTACAGAAGTATACTATGCAGAAAAAGTTGGAGGAGATGAGCATAGCCAGAAATGTCCTGCTCACTTCAGGAGAGGCTCCGCTGTGAGAAGACACATTGGCTTGTGGGCAGCCCTCGAGAATCCCTGTTCACAGAGTATGAAGAAAATGCATTGATTGAAACAGGTGTTAATTATTTTCCAGTCTTGCAGAAGAGACACCAGGAAGACATAAATGACCTCTGTGATGAAACAAGAGATGAAATGGGAAAAGCTTTACCCAGAAAAGATAAAACTTCAGCAAGCTGTAGCTGAGGTTTCATTTTGGCTGGTATAGTATGATATGGGCAATGCTGCCCAGATGGGGTTCTTTGCTGTTTAAAATTTTGATGAGGCTGATATTTGACATGCTCATGCTGCATGTGGTATAGAGAATGGGGTAAGGTAATGAAATCACTGGGACATAACAATGACTCCCAAAGCAAGGGAGATTCCACCTCAGATGGTATTTTGATGACTCCTCATTGTTTGTTGGACTGTTTTTAATTGATTATTTTAAATGATCATCACTGTGCAAACAAATAAGAAAATCCTTCCCTCACCAATCTTAGAACCTGGAATTAAATGGGACTACAGTATTTTCCTAACTGGAATTCTAGCCTTTTTTTTTTCTTTCTCTATCATAATGTCCATTATACTCATCAGAAAAGATTCAGGCTGTGAGATCAGTCATGAGTCATATCTGAAGCATGTAACTAAAATATAACAACTAAAATACGACAGTTGTTTTTCTTCTGTAGGATGGGTGAGATTGAGAGGAGGAGATACTCCTGTTTATATTTGGTTTTGGTTAAATGACTGGAAAAAAATAGGATATTGATTCCATCTCATGAGTGGCCTTAACCATCTACATGGGCCCCACTTACTCTGACACGCATCAAGGGCCTGTCTGCTGTGACCTGCACTGTTTCTCTGATTTGGCTGCCCTGGCAAGGGACTTCTCAATCTCCTGTTCCCAGAACTAGAGTTCACAACTAGAGTTGTCCTGGATGTGCTGGAGTGATCGCTAGTGTCTCAGTACAGGGAATAGATTCTGGAAGCACACAACCAAGCTAACCTTTGCAGGGAATCTAATCCCATGAAAAATTGTGGAGGACATGTAAACAAATTGCAGTTCTCATGACTATGGAGAAGGAAGATATTTCAGAGGCAAACTTGGACAAGTATAATTTGACATAAATGCCTTGGATATACCTAGCTGTTCAAAGGCAGTTGAAAAGATGTTTGCTAAACAATGGCAAATGCTTCTTTGGGGATCCAAATAGGAACAAATCCCCTTTCTTTTAAGGAAAGGGAGTATTTAAAGGAATATTCTGTTTTCTGTAGTGTTTGGTT
This sequence comes from Harpia harpyja, assembly GCF_026419915.1. Lineage (NCBI taxonomy): Eukaryota > Metazoa > Chordata > Aves > Accipitriformes > Accipitridae > Harpia > Harpia harpyja. Next base: position 60,353,432 of record NC_068941.1, on the reverse strand, counting down.
AAGCTGTAGTCAGCTATATAATTATTGCCAAAATAGGCAATAGATACAAATTCTCTAGCATCTGAGTACTTTTAGCTTAAGGAATTTTATTTCATCTTTCAATGGGATTTTTTGGCAAATTACATTTTCCTCCTATATTCAGTAGCAAAGACTTTCTGCTTTCCAGGGCAGTAACTCACATAAGATGGTCCAAATGAGATCATGAAGTTTTTAATCTGTGCCTTTTATTTTTTATTTTTCTAGGCACATATGTTCCCTTTCCTAAAACATGTTCCTTCTGAATAACTTATGCCAGCTCATCTTCTGGCCAAAATGAAGGGAGCGAAGCTTATTTCAAGACTTTCACTGGGGTTTTTTTAAGCTTAAACCTTGCATTGAGGCTGCAGAAGAATGTGTATTGTATCATTTAAATGTATGTGGAGACTTCATTTGTACAAACTTGGGCTTAAATCAAGTGTTATTTTAGCTCAGCCGGTGCTCAGTTGCATCTGTTTGCTCATGAGATGCAGTTTCACCAGTGCCCTAGCACTTCATCCTGAGAGCACCAGAGCAGGTATCTTAGAGGCCATGTCTGGTGTTTGCTCTTTAAGCCACCTTCATGGGCATGTCCCAGGCTGTCACTGCTGTGTGGGGGGATGGTGCCATAGCCAGCTCATCAGCCCTGTCCTGACCCCTGCCACCATGGCTTGCATGACACATGGCAAGGATTTTGTGGGTGATGTGCTCCTGGAGACTGATGCTGCCAGAGGGAGACATGGCACAATGATTGGTTTGTCCGAGTCTATGCTGGGGTCTCCTAAGCCTGAAGAAGAGGTGCAAGATTTTTAGTGGGTCCCACTGGAGCACAGTCCTGCCCTTTGGCCACCCAAGCAGGATGGAGGCAAACCCAGGGCACACTGCTAGGATCAGGTCTTGTTCCCAAGCTCATACTGACCTCTTTTCCCAACATGAACCCTTTTGCTTAAAGACACAGCACTTGTAATCTGTGCATGGGGCTCAGGCTGCATACAGAAACTACCTGTGCCTGCCTGTAAGCCCACCTTGATGCTATCAAGTCAGAGTGGTTGGTGTCTGTTAGACAACAAAGCTAGCTCTCTTCTCTGCTTTCCCCATGGAGGAGGGCAGTAAGCTGCCTGTTCCCTCCTGCACGTGCCTGGGGAATGGGGCAGAGGAGCAGATACCCAGGACCTTCCTCCTGCAGCAGAACAGAGTCAAGATGGCTGCTGCCCAGAAGGAAAATGGCAATGGGGACCCTCGGGGTGTCTGCGGAGCAATGTGCCTGGCACGGGGTCAGCGTACCCAGCAGCTTGTGGGTGCAGTGGAGTTGCTAGCTACTGAGCACTATGCAGCCTCCTGGTGGTCCCTCTTTATCCCCACAGCTCTGCCAAGCAGCCATCTGGGCACGATGAGCATCTTGCTGCCTGATTTCACCGGCTCCTAGGGGTCACTGACAGATGGATTTACCTTTAGCAGATGAGTGAGGGAATATCTATGATGTTATCAGCCTCTGTTGAGGGCTATCTCCACCCCAAGGAAATCCCTTGGCAATAGTGGATCTGGGTAGTGAGGAAGCTGCTGGGTGTGGAGGCTGAGAGGGCATCCTGACAGTGATTTATTTTTCCTTTGCTTTTGCTTTTGTGGGGTAGGCTGTCGCAGGCACAATTATACACGTTGTGGTGACAGAGACTTTAAAGGAGGTGTGTGGTGAGCCCCGGGGGACTGGTGCTCATTTCTGTGAGCTGTAAATTCTGCAGAGCACCTTTGGGCTGAGGCTGACTGTGGCTGTCACTTTTTGGTCCTCATTGCCTTTAAAGGCCAGATCACCACATAGCCTGCCCTCTGGGTTATCTGCCTCAGACTCATCTCATATGGACATCCTCAAAGCCTGACAGACTCAGAGGGATTCCAGGTGGCCCCACCAGTGTGGGAGAGGTCTGTCTAAATGAGTGTACCCCTGGGATGGGATGGGGCTGTATCCCATTTCTCTTCTCCAGCAGAGAAAGTGCAGCTTGCTGTGAGCTTATCTGCCCAGCTGTATAGACATCACTGCAGTGTTTACATTTGCGTCTAATCTGAGCTAGCTCCAGCATTGCTCTAACTAAGGACTCTGCGCCTTGCATCCCGGCTCCAGCACATGGTCCCGGCTCCAGCACGCGGGCCCAACTGTTCACCACGAGCCCTGGCCCCAGCGAGGGCTGGCCCATGTCCTATGCTTGTTTGCTTCCCAGTCTCTGAGGCAGGCAGTCTCCGCAGCGCCGGGAAGAGTGGGCTGACTGTCTGGGCTTGTGTCTTGTCTTGCCTGCAGCCTTTATGCCAGCAGCCCCCATGGCTGCTTTAATTTGGAAACATAAAAAGGGGTTTGCAGCTGTCACCAGTTAGGTATTTCTGTATTTTAAAACATGTATCTGTTCTCTAGGGCGAGTGCCCTATGCTTAGATGTGTTATACCCTTACCACCTCCAGACCACAGGTGTTCGACTCATCCGCATTCAGCTGCTGCGTGGGCAGCAGATCCACACATCCAACGGCCACCAGGTAGCTTGTGTAGGAAGCAGGCAGCCTCTGAGAGGCTGGGGAATGACCTGGGAGGAGACAATGGGGTACGGTTTGGGATTCAGAAGAGCTGGGATCTGGCCCCTAACCCTTCAGCTGCAGAGCCTCTTCTCTCTTCTCTCACTTGGTTGGACCTGCAAGGATGTTGGGCAGGCTGTGCAGGCATGTGCATGTCCTTCCTGGCACAGCACTCTTGATGGGAAGCCTGACTCCAAGAGCTGTCTTTGTCTCCCTGGAAAGGGTACATGAGCACACACTTTCCGAGCAGGGTGTTGAAAGGATGGACAGGTCCCAGCGCAGTGGGACTTCTCCTGTCTTTGTCACCAAGAAGTGGGAAGCACAGGAGGGAGTGATTGCTGTGTCTGAAGATGGTTTTGGTAAGCAGCAGCACAGAACACCTGCCCAATGGGACAATGACAAAGGGAATAGGGAGAAAGAGGCAGCTAAGGGAAATTGATGGAGAAAGAGGAGACATTTGGCAAGAAATGAAAAGAGAATTCAAGAATCTTAAGGCCAGAGGCAGATGGACTGGTGCAAAAAGTCCTGGAGGCCAGAGAACTCTGCTAATCTATATGCAGATGGTGTTGTGCATGGTCCATTCCTCAGAGAAGCAGCATCTCTTGGGACTGTGAAGCAGCATCTCTTGGGACTGTGGCTGTGGGCAGTATGAGTTGTGGTGGAGGCCAACCAAACTGTCTTTTTGTAGCTGTTTGGGTGGGCAGAGCTCCCTGCTTGCCTCGCACAGTGAAGCGTGGAGTGATTCTTTTGTCATCCTCCACGTAAGCCTTGAGCCAACCTCTGTGGCAGTGCCACCTGGCACTAAGGGGCTGAAGGTGCACGTGATGGACACCCTGCAGAAACCTAGGCTGCTGCCTTCTCAAAGGCTGGGACTGTTGGAAAGGAATGACTGAGAAACCATCATCAGAAAGTGAGCACTGTTCCCAGTTGCGTGGGTGGAGTCCCTTCTCCCATGGATATCTCTGTCACTGAACAGAGAGAAGGAGACGCCTGCATGTCCGCGTCACCTGTCACCCATGCATATGGTCTGTGTGTGTGAAATGCTGTGTGTTAATCATCTGCAGGGTCAGATGAAGGTACAGAGTACAGGGAATTGTTATTCTTGAAACAAGTATGGGTCTGCACCGGGAACTGTGCTAGGAATTTGTGTTACAGCCAAACAAGGTGCCGTCTGCAAGGAAATAAACCGGAAAATTCCTGGGATATTCCTGCTGAGATGAGGTGGGACAAAAAATGGGCATGCTTGCAGGAATCAAGGAAGATCCAAAGGAATGAAATGGCATGTGAAACATTTGAAGCTTTGCAAAAGTAGTTAAGGCTAGTACTGAAGTTGAGGCCCTCACAGGATTGAAGAAGCTTTGGGTTTTGGAGGTTCCCCAGAAAGAATAGATAAAATACTTCCAGGCAAAATAAAAACTTTTTTTTTGTGAAGAAACAGTTGGATAGATGGGAAGTGCAGTTGCCACACATCTGGCCTAGAATAGCAAGATGAACTGATGAGGCGATCAGCAGCCTGACTGCCACGGACAGGAAGCTTTTTTGCAAAATATGATCAAGTTGGCTCTGGCCAACTTGGAGCTTGTCAGCCAATGTGAGCAAAGACTGAAAGAGCTAAAATGTCAGCTCCACACCTGAAGAGTCAAAGACCAAAGTAGAAATCCTCTGTGTGGACATGGAATTCAGCCAGTTAAAGGACTTGTGTAAGACATGAAACTTTTATAAGTTTCCTACTCTATTTATAGCCTTCCATGCTGCAGAGGAAAGAATTCAGATGGTTGCAGCTCATAACTCCTTAACAGGTTTATTTAACTTCAGTGCTAGAGCTGAAATAAACGTGTAGGAGGATGGAGATTTTCTGAGCAATGAATGTGACTCGTAGAAGGAGCCTACAGGAGATCATGGCTCTGCAGAGGTGACCTCAACTCTCCAGAGACAGAAATTTCCAGAACCAAAACAGGCTTTTGAGCTCACCGCTCCAGGAGAGGCTGCCTGGGGGGATCTCCCAGGGTTGAAAGGCACAGAAAAGTCTCGGGGACTCAAGGTGACTCCTTGTTCAGTTTGATTTCAGAAAAGCCAGCATGAACTTTTTTGTGCTTTCTGAAACAACATCTCCTTTATGCAGGAAATTACCGAATTCTGAGTCTTCATTCCAGTTAGGAAGGAAAACTTAAAAGATTTTTTGAATTTCTGACAAACTGGAAATCTCATTCCTCATGCTACAAGACTGCCCTTAAAGTACAAACCAAACTCTTGTTTTGTCCTTTAAAATTAATGGCTGCAACAGAACTGGGATTTTTCCTGTTCGGTATTCCAGACATGGATGATTTTGCTTGGTGTGCCATAGTTACTATAGCAGTCCTTTACTTACAGCAATGAGCATCACAGTTGTCCGTTATTCACCTGTCACTGCTGAGATAATCTTGTGAACTGCCATTCCTCCACAGGTGTATTAATACTTGCATCTTATGGCATTGTTTTATCATTGATGATTTTTAAAAACATTTTTTCTGAAATGATGGAAAAGGAATATAATAACAAGTGACAGTGTATTGGCTTTGTGTGGCAAGGTTTTGGTAGCAGGGGGGGTTACAGGGGTGGCTTCTGTAAGAAGCTGCTGGAAGCTTCCCCTGTGTTCGAGAGAGCCCATACCAGCCGGCTCTAAGACGGACCCGCCGCCAGCCAAGGCCGAGCCAATCAGCGATAGTGGTAACGCCTCTGTGATAACATTTTTAAGAAGGAAAAAAAAGTTGCGGGACACAGAGAAATCAGCAGCCAGAGAGAGGAGTGAGAACATGTAAGAGAAACAACCCTGCGGACACCAAGGTCAGTGAAGAAGGAGGGGGAGGAGATGCTCCGGGCGCCGGAGCAGAGATTCCCCTGCAGCCTGTGGTGAAGACCATGGTGAGGCAGGCTGTCCCCCTGCACTCCATGGAGGTCCCACACTGGAGCAGATATCCACCTGCAGCCCATGGAGGACCCCACGCTGGAGCAGGTGGGTTCCCAAAGGAGGCTGTGACCCCGTGGGAACACCACGCTGGAGCAGGCTCCTGGCAGGACCTGCGGATCTGTGGAGAGAGGAGCCCACGGAACAGGTTTTCTGGCAGGACTTGTGACCCCATGGGGGACCCACGCTGGAGCAGTGTGCTCCTGAAGGACTGCACACCGTGGAAAGGACCCATGCTGGAGCAGTTCGTGAAGAACTGCAGCCCGTGGGAAGGACCCACGTTGGAGAAGTTCGTGGAGGACTGTCTCCCGTGGGAGGGACCCCATGCTGGAGCAGGGGAAGAGTATGATGAGTCCTCCCCCTGAGGAGGATGAAGCGGCAGAAGATAACGTGTGATGAACTGACCGTAAACCCCATCCCTGTCCCCCTGGGGGGGCTTGGTAGAGAATCCGGGAGTGAAGTTGTGCCCAGGAAGAAGGGAGGGGTGGAGGGAAGGTGTTCTGAGATTTGGTTTTGTTTCTCATTACCCTACTCTGGTTGATTTGTAATAAATTGAGTTAATTTTCCCCAAGCTGAGTCTGTTTTGCCCGTGACGGTAATTGGTGAGTGATCTCTCCTGTCCTTATCTCGACCCACAAGCTCTTTGTTATATTTTCTCTCCCCTGTCCAGCTGAGAAGGAGGGGGAGTGATAGAATGGCTCTGGTGGGCACCTGGCGTCCAGCCAGGGTTAACCCATCACAGACAGCTGCTGTAGTTCTGGGACGAAGTCCCTACACCCAGTTTTCAACACCTGAGAGAACTGATGACTGAAGGTGACACCTCACCTCCAAATGCTGCCTGTTATCAACTAGCCCCTTTCACTTGAATTTTTTCTAGCAGTGAGCAACATTGCAAGGATGGGGATTTTGATCCAGCAAGCAGCTGAGCACCTTGGGAACTCACTCAGCCCACAGCCATGCACCACAAAGATCTAATTAACATAGCGATGAGGCTATAAAAGGCAGTTGCCAGCCAGGGTACAAAGGAAGAGGGTAGTTTGGGGGAGGTTATGTGTGGTGCTTACATCTTCTGGAGGAAAAGGGTGTTCTGGATTGAGAAGCTATGAGATAAGGTATGCAAGGGAGCATTGATACCATGAGGATTGCCTTATTAGGAGTAAGTATGTTGCTTAAACCCATTTCTAAGAGAGAGAAGGAGTGATTAGTCTGAGGTAGAGAGTAGCTGAGTGCCCTGGGAGGTGAGGACTTGATAGCACCCTGTTGTGGGACAGGAGGCTAATCCCAGATCTGGTCATGGATGTAAGTATCTCTGGAGTTCTGAGAGCTCCAGATATTATTGTCCTGTGTTGTGGGAAGCACTTGGAGAAAAACTAAAGAGAGGAATTACTAAGGGTGTTGCTGGTGAGTAGAGCGTGAAGAAGTGTTAGGGACATCGTGCTGTGAAGCTCTGGCCTGTTCATCTCTCCAGTGCTTACGGTGGTGGCAGCAATCAGGAGGCAAAGAGGTATTGTTACCCTGTCCTGTTCAGCCTAGTGATAATAAAGAATTGATAGTGGCTTTCTCTATCGTGCTGCAACTGAAATAGCACTTCGGAGGAAAAAAACAAGTGAACAATCTATTAGTCTTTAGGAATCACTGCAATTGTTAATTAAGGTGGGGGAAAGTGGAAGAGAGTTGGTTTTGCCTCATAGACTCAGCATAGGGCTAAAACAAAGTACCAAGACAATCCATGTGTTGTACTTGCCTTGGCACCCAGTAGGTCCTTACACTGGCAGCTGAGCTTGCTGTTAAAATTTGAGACCAAAAGGCAAACAGCTACACTTGGGGGTGAGTATGAAGAGAAACTCGGAAGCATTATGTAATGCAGAGGATCGCCTACATCCAGGAACTGTAATTGATCGCAAAGTCAAGAACAGCAATACAAAATAAGAACATCTGCTGAATGATATGAATACAGCAGGCTTATGATCTTCTGATAACACCTGTTCAGCTACTGGTCAGGAGTTGCTGATTTACAGCTGGAGGACTGTGTATATTTTTACCATGTCTAACTAACAATGGCAGTGAGACCTTGTCCTGGTTTCAGCTGGGATAGAGTTAACTGTCTTCCTAGTAGCTGGTACAGTGCTGTGTTTTGAGTTCAGTATGTGAAGAATGTTGATAACACTGATGTTTTCAGTTGTTGCTCAGTAGTGTTTAGACTAATGTCAAGGATTTTTCAGCTTCTCATGCCCAGCCAGTGAGAAAGCTGGAGGGGCACAAGAAGTTGGCACAGGACACAGCCAGGGCACCTGACCCAAACTGGCCAACGGGGTATTCCATACCATGTGATGTCCCATCTAGTATAGGAACGGGGAAGTGGGGGCAGGGATTCGCCGCTCGGGGACTGGCGGGGTGTCGGTCGGCGGGTGGTGAGCAATTGCACTGCGCATCATTTGTACATTCCAATCCTTTCATTATTTCTGTTGTCATTTTATTAGTGTTATCATTATCATTATTAGTTTCTTCTTTTTCTGTTCTATTAAACCATTCTTATCTCAACCCACGGGTTTTGCTTCTTTTCCTGATTTTCTCCCCCATCCCACTGGGTGGGGGGGGGAGTGAGTGAGCGGCTGCGTGGTGTTTAGTTGCTGGCTGGGGTTAAACCACAACAGACCTCTTGCTAAGCTGTGGTACCATTCCCAGGGCAATAGTCTAGATGGGGACTTGTGGTTTTTTTTGTTTTGTTTTGTGTTTGTTTCTTCAAACCTCCTGAGCTTTTTGCTGTCTAGTCAGGTTCTGGGACTTCTTCCTTGCTTCCTGTTGCATCCTTGGACTACTACCATCTCCGTTTCCTGCATCCTTCCATTATTTCTTTCTTCATTCTGTGCTCCTACTGAAATCCTGCTAATATTTGCATAAGTGACCTTAAAATTAAAAGAATACAATAATTTCTCTTATTTTCAGTCTTGGATGACAGAACTGAGTACTGAGAAATAGCTTTTGAATTGCATTCAAGTTCTTGTTATATGGTGCTAGTGGTTGCAGATGCAGGGTTGCAACAGGGTTTTGCAATAGTCTTTAGCTGCCTGGTAAAGGTTACCCACACCTGGAGAATCACTGCCCTGGATGTTCTTGTTAGGCTTTTCTTGTTTGATACTTTCCTATTTTGGGGGTTCTGTGCAGCTGGTATCCATTTTACACAGAATAGAAGAGACAGAGGGAAGAAGGTATGCTCCCTGCTCTACCAAACTTCCTAAAACGTTGGGTAAAAACAGGCTGAAAGGGTATGTGTGCAAGTTAAGAAGTGTTGGAAACTGCAGGAAGTGTTGTCACTGCCTACACAGATCCTTGGTTGGAGGAACCGTCTGACACCAGACAGAGATCTGTTGGTAGAGAGCAACACCTCCCCTTTGCTGGCAGTAGCTTCTGCGGTTGGAGGATGAGGAAATGAGGGAGATAATGAACTAACAGTGCTGGGGTACAGGATCCCATGCAAGTGAGCTCTTCTGAAGCAACCCAAGCATCTCCTTCCCAATTAACCAGAAGTGAACTGGAGCATGCAAGTTTGGATTGGATTTAGGTGGCATCCAAATTATACTTAATATGAATTAAGTGTGCTTGTATGCTAAAAGCCATTTGGAATTGCTTAAGGACAGTTGACAAAATACCTGTCTTGGTGAGATGTCTTTCTCAGCACATTTCAGTCTAAATGCCATTAAGCTCCTATGCCTCATCAATGAGAAACTTTCTTCAGGATGGCAGTGCATTATATCTCTATGGCTGTTTGTACTGTGAATTTCTGCAGGCAGGGGGAATACATAATCACTTAATGACCAGCAGTTTCTCTTGGCCCTGAGAGCAGGTAGCCCAACCAGGTGTTTTGTCTGTACAGACTGTACTATTTCCTCTGTTAGCCTGTGTGAGAACTCTGTGTAGCTTTTGGCCCAGAAACAGACAAAAATCATACCAAGGGCATCTTCACTATGTGCTATAATATTCTGCTTTCCTAAAGTACACATTTTGGGCAGCATACTTCAATGTTATGAACCAAATGAACATGCTCACATATATAAAAATCCTCTGGAGTAATTTAATAATAAAAGTGGAAGATAAGGACTCTATCTCAGTCATGAATTTTTTCCAAATTACTTTTCCACTCCATACAGCTACATACTATATAATAGAATTGCAAGCTGTTTAGCTTGTCCTTACTGTTTTGTTGGGTGTGTGGTTGGTTTGTTGTTGTTTTTTTGTTTTTTTGTTTTTTTTTTTTTTTTTGCAATAAACTGTATCGAGGGCAGGAAAGGAACTGTTTTAGGACCAACCTCATCAGGACCTTATAGGCCTCTAAGTGATGTAATAAATGATGTATGTAGACATGCTGGGACAGATTTGGCCTCTTGCTATGGCAGAATCAGTACTGGAGTATTGTGTAGTTCTCTTCCTACGGTGGGATGAGACTTCTCTGACTCTTCATGCTCTCAAACAAGGCAAAGCGTGCTGATAGTGCCCTGTTCGCTTAGGGTCTGTGAGCCCTGAAATCATGAACAGGATGGTCTGACTTGCTTATGGGACTTGGGGGTACTTCTGCTCTATATGCAGTGTCTGTTACAAGTCAAAATGGAAATATGGAGCCAGCTGACAAAATCTGACACAGGACCTTTGATCCTCAGGAGGCTGTCCTGGAAGCCTGTGCGTAGCTGTCTGGCTCTGTGCTTGGTTGTATGAAAAGGGACACAGAGGCCCTTGGCAAAACCTTAGCCCTTAAAGAAAATTTAAAATCAGTGAAAAGTAACTAGTTATTTTTATGATACTGAGTGTGCATACCTAATTTTTTTTGAAATCACAAAAAAGCAGAAAACTCCAGGATCTCATTGAAGCTTCTGTTGTAATAATAATTATTCTTCTGTTTTCCTTTCCTATTTTTGGCACAGATCATATGGATTTCCATAGCATCTGGCATGCAGTTTTCAGTGCAATAAGAACTATAAAGGGCCTTATTTCCCCTAGGAACTCACATGCTAATTAAACCTGTACTACTACAGCTGATCTGAGCCAGATGAAATCAAAGCTTTGAGTCCATACACCTTAACTTTGAATGGCTTCAATTCTCAGGGACTGGATCAATTTGAAGGCTTCAGAAACCAGCTGTGTCTCCTTGGAAGCTATAAAAGGTGAAGAAAAAAATATGATTTACACCTGCTGAACAAGCCATAAACTGAATTGTTGTTTGCCAGCTGTCAACCATTTTTGAAGCTGGCTTCAAAGCACTGTATTGTACATTCACTCCCCTCCTTTCTCCTTTTTAAGAGCTGTGCATTACAAGTTTATCCTCCTTACTATTGTCAATAGCAATACTATGTTCTGATCATCATGCTCTTTAGGATGTATTGTGCCTTTAAGTTCTCATTCTTAGTTACATACAACTGGCAGCAGAAATATTTCTGTATGCTGCTAGGCAAGGCATTATGTTTTATCTAGTAGCATTTAGCATCCTTCTTTATGTGGGTTCATAATTTCTCACAAGCCTGAGGCTTTGAGTTTTGAACTGTAACTCTAGCAGGTAGTCTGTATAACTCTTTGGAGAAATAAAGCCTCTATAAGTGAAGTTTGATTAGCAACTGTTCCATAGTCACTTCTAGCCACACCTGGACAGAATTTGATCCTGAATAGCAGATGTGCTCATTGCATTGTGCCATAGCTGTAATCCAGTACTGGTGCAGAATGACCAGCTGAATTGCGATCCGGATTCTTCTCATCAGGATGACAAGAATCAAATACTTTGGATGAATTGCTTAGGGCAGCATTGCCCAAGCAAACTGTGGTGTTTTGTCGAGCTGAAAAAGCCTAAACACTTCTCTGTTGGGATACCATAAGTCTTGCTGCTGCTCTTCCAGCGTGTAGGTAGGAAAGGTTCATGTGATGTTCTCTGCACTTGCAGGTGACTTTGGAAAGCCTTAAGAGGAATGATGTTTGGAACACATGCACGGTGTATTTTCTGAATATTGTCCCTTTTGGAAGGACAAGATAGGCAGAAATGTTAAGCTGTCATAGCGTGGAATAATGGAGCTGTATTTTAATTTGATATTAAAAGGTAACAGGAAGAAAAAGTAAACAGAGGTCTTATTCCTTAAGAAGGATAGTTTACACTGTGTGTAACCAAATGCACTGAAATGTGGTCCTGTTTAGGGACATCTGCAGAAGTCTGACTTCAGCACAAGCTGCACATAAACCAGGCTGGAAATAGACCCTCAGTCATCTCAATCATTTTCTGTATGGAAGAGCACCACAGCTCTGTGCTTTGAATTGCTTTTAAGAAATGGTTAGAGTAGAGGTTTGAAAATTAACTCCTCCATCCTCTGTCCTGCTCCTTATTTGCATGAAGCTGAAAAGTTCTTTCACTTCCGTGCATTTATTCTCCTATCTGTAAAATTGTAATCATGAATACCTGTACCTTCTACATTGTACATACGTTCTGATGTGTAGAAAATCATTGTATTCCTGAGGCCTGAGCTAATGATACTGAAAGTCCATATTGGTCAATGTCTCATCCCTGGATCTAGCCAGTACAAATGATCTACAGGAAAGTGTATGAAATGCTGATGTGCATTATTAAATCCCATTTTGGTCTTTAGATTTAGCTTAAATCTTGAAATGGAGAATGTAATAGTTACAGCCATTAAATATTTTACACTAAACATGTAACTAAAGGAAGTTCTGGCTATTCATATAAATACCCAGCTTCTTGAATCTTGCTGATTGCTTGGCCACAAGTTCGGCAGCTGACTTATGCAATGTATGCACAAAGCTCTTTTTTTTTTTTTTTTTTTAAAAAAAAAAACAAAACCCACCTTCCATCCTTTAACTTGACTGAAATGCCATCTTCTGCTTTTATTCACATATGTTCTTTTGCAACCCTCAGTTAAGTGATCTAAAAGTGTACAAGAACACTTTTGATGCTATATCCAAGGCAATATGCTAGACTCCATGTTGCAAACCTGCAAAGATATTGTGCTTGGGCTTGTTCTTTTCTGGGAATATGGGGGAAAGAGGATAGGAGGGTTTGAGACATACCTAGTGCCAAAACTTGTCTTGGAGGTATACAGCTGGACTATATACTGGACCTGCTTTAATACTGATCTGTAACTACTTTGCTGCTTCTGCTTCCTAAGGGTCAATCACACTTAGAAATGACAGGAAATATTTCATGGGGCTTTGCTGGCAAGCAAAGCTTAATCTTGTGTTTTGACTCTTTAATCTTAGCAGACGCTGGCAGAAAGAAGGGGTGGCCATAATCTGTCAAAGTCTTGACAAGGCTGTCTCCCTGTCTGTACAGCCAATGACATTCAGATGGGATGTCAAACTGCATGCAGGTCCCATGGAGATTTTGTGACTAATGATGTTAATACGCATGCCATGCAAATTTAATCCGAAACAGCTTTCTCAACTACTCATTACCGCTTAATAGTGCTGAAGTCATCATATTCTATGAAATAATTGATCTTCTGACAGTATGGCTTTTGTTGCATCTTCCCATGTTAGATTCTGGGATTATTCCTGGCTTTGCAAAAGACAAGGTAATATTTCTTAAGCTGCAAGCATCTGTAAGTGAGCTCTGGTTCCCTGGGCACTGGTTCTCTTCAAGCTGTCTGCCTGGGTTTCCCCCTCTTGGAAATGGGAGATGTCTGCTTAGTCCCTTTCCATTCCCACCTTCCCTGCGGCTTCTGGCTAGGGCATGGCTCTGATATCTGTGAAGAGCTGCTGGATCTCATCATAGGACATGGCCTTTGTAAGCAAATGAGGAACACTTTCATTTTGAGTATTTGGAAAGGTAAATTGTAATGTGACTAACTTAATGGAAAAGTTAATTCTGACACAGAGTTCTCTTAGACCCCTGCAAACATCTTGTACAAATCTCATCAAAAGCTGGAATTATGGATCTCAGTTCACTTTCCTGGGTCAAAGCAGAATCATAGTATTCTTTTGCTTAGTCACAAGAGTCAAAACAAAGCACTCCAAACAGGGTATGGTAAGAAGAAAACAAAGTTATTAACTTGTCAATGTCTTGGTTGATCAATTGCTGCAAAGAGGAGAAACTAAACTGAGGAACCACACAGATAAATTATGCAATGTTATGAAACAGATGTTGAGGGACTGATTAAATGCACATATCCTTTGTACTTAGAAATTACTTCTGGAAGTTCCCAACCCTAGTCATGGCATATGGCAGCTTAAGCATCATGTGTCTGAGATCTAAATATAGTGAGCCAGAATCTCTGCTGCTGGATCAGTATCCAGAGATGAAAAATGACAAAGGACCTGCTGTGCATTAGGATACTCCCTTCTGCCTGCTCCTTCTACCCAGTGCCTTGTGGATTACTTATTTAATGACATTTAATCATTAATTACTTGGTTGTTTGAAAGCCTGTTTATATTGATGATTACAGCTGCCTGTTTATTTAGCCAACCCATAAACTTATCTGGGTTTCAGATGTAGCTTGTTAAGTTTTAACATGTGGTTACCCTGCATGAGAAGTCACTAACACTCTTGTCTGTGAAATTGCACCATCGGTCAAGGACTGTGCAATTTTGCTCTGCAGGAGGAAAAGTTCCCTGGAGTGAGCTGACCGTTTTCCAACAGACTCCCCACTCCCAGTAAGAAGCAGAGGCACAGCTCCTGCTGGGAACCCCACAGGTTCAGGTGTACTTTCATGATAGACCCCAGCATCCCTAATATGAGGCACTCCAGGTGCAGCAGATTAAGTCAGACTAAAACTGATTTTGGCTGTCTAGGGTCTTCTAAGACATAATTTTTGCCCCTAAGTAAGGACAGGGCGGGGAGAAGCCATTCAGCTGTGAGTTCAATGGCCTTGCAATAACAACACTGAGGGTTCATTCCTGAATCAGGTCATAGGCTTCTTCCCACTAGAAAGGTGACAAATAGGGGACCTTAGTACCCCCATTTAATACAAACTATAGAGAAGGAATTTTAGTTAACATTTTCTCTGGAGTAACATATTTGTGACTAAACAAAAAGTGGTTTTGCATGGTATCTCTGGGTAAGGGATGGATCATCTAGGGTCCACCATGGCTTAGAGGGTTATGGACAAACTCCCCACACACCTGAAGCGCTACAGGCCAGCTGGTAGCTCTCTAAGACAAGACGCTGAGAGGTACTTGTGACTGTATACAATATTCTATGGTTAATATGGAATGAAGGAAAAAAAAAAAAATCCTTTGCCACTCTGAATGTGTAGTCTCTTGTGGTATAAAACTAAAGAGATAATGCACTCTTGCTTCTCACTTCTGAAGGCAATGAATATTTGAACAGCTTTGGTTTCCACTTTGGCCGATGGGATGGAATCACTTCCTACTAAAGTAGCTCTAGGTGCAGCTGGATGTCTGCCTGAAGCAGGAGAATTTCCACTAAAGTGCATCCTCTGTTTTGAATCTACAGTCACTGGAATTCTTGCATAAATGGTTATTTTTCAGGAGAAAGGCTACATAAAAAACCTTATTCTTATACAAGCAATACTACTGAGTACTCTAACTGGATAATTAACAGGTGGTTTTCTTGTTTTTTTGGTTGGTTTGTTGGGGTTTTTTTTAGATCTTCTAGTCAGGCAAAGGCTGAGCCATAATAAATTCAAGGACAAAAGCAAGAAATAACCTTGGGAAGGAATAAACCCTTGCAATGATACAAGCTAGGTATTGACTGGCTGCGGAGCAAGTTGAGCATGAGCAGTAGTGTGCCCTGGCAGCAGAGAAGGGCAACAGCATCCTGGGCTGCATTAACAGGAGCGTAGCCTGATCCAGGGAAGTGATTATCCCCCCTGTTCAGCACTTGTTTGATCAAATCTGGATACTGCATCTAGGTTTGTTTTTTCCCCTCCCCCAGCCAACACAGAAAAGATGTTAATGAGCTGGAACAAGTCCAGGGGAGAGCCACCAAGCTGGTCATGCAGGAGCACCTGCCCTGTGAGAAGTGGCTGATGGACTAGGGCTTGTTTAGCCAGGAGGAGAGAGAGTTTCAGAGGGAGCCAACTGCAGCCCCACAGTACCTGTGAGGAGGTTATCTGAATGGATATAAGGAACTCCATGAGGAGTTAAAGGACTGGAGCAGGCAGGCTCCATCCTTGGCGGTTTTGAAGACCTGACTGGATCAAGCCCTGAGCAGTGTGGTCTGATCTCACAGCTGGCTCTGTTTGAGGAGGAGACTGGACTAGAGACCTCCCGTGGTCCCTTCCAACTAGGGCTATGCCATGATCGTATGGTCAACCTGTCTTTTATGCTGACATCAGTAACACCTCAATTGCATCTGGCTACTTTGCCAGATCTTTGAATGATGGACCTAAGTCCTTAAGATGTGGTATATGCCCATGCCTGGGTTGATGGCAGTACTGTATCAGGTGACAAATATGAAGCCCAGCTAGCCAGCCCCTAAGAAGAAATCAATACTCTTGCAGTTAAAGAGTTCTGAGAATTTTCTTACAGACTATAGATATATTAAAAAAAAAAAACCAAAACCAAAACAAACTCCCTAAATTGGAGGCAAGTAAACTGCAGTGAATGGGGAGCAGCTAGGGTATACGCCTGGCAGAAAGGATAACATTTTTTCCCTTTGATGTGAAAAGCTCTATGTGATCAAAGTCATACCACTTAAATGGTTTAAATGTGCAAGAAAAATCAAATAAAACCTTAACTTAGAGAAGAAAAAGCTTCAGTTTTCTGAAAGGCAAAAGCTGCTGTTAAATTAGCTGCAATGACAGCAATGTTGTTTGTCATGAGTTATGTTGTAATACAGTCAAGAAAGAAGATAACCTCAGTGTAGTGTCGAGTTTATTAATATGGCTTAGCATGGCTTTCATATCTGACATATGACTAGTTTATTCAACTACCCTGTGGCAAGGTTTTCTGGAAAGAGAAAGGGCCAAGAGTTAAGATTGGTTGTTTAGGCTGTTATGTTTACAGTCCCAGCAGATGCTGATGCCTTCATGGAACTAGTATTTAATATTGTGGACTCCATAGGTGCATCATACACAGTTACCCTTACTTCAAAAAACATGAATAAGAAACTATCATAAAGCAGTGATTATTCTGGCTCTGGGCGTTTTATGAATTTGATGAAGGTACTTAGAGATTGCATGCAATCTCTGTTCCCAAATGGTCATGTAGCAAAATGTTTGGAAACAAGATATATAAATACAGCTGATGTCCTGGTGGCAACTCACCTTCTGAATTTACCTGGCTTTTTTCTCTTAGAAAGTAACATAGCATAGTAAACCTTCAGCAGCTTTTGAGTGTGCCTATTTTTTTCACATCTCTGGTGGGGCTTGTTTTGACCTCAGTTCAATGTAATTAACTTGAATTCCTGTGCTTCACCTGAAAGTATTAGTTTCTGTGCTGTCTATGCTGACTTGAATTTTAGTCTTTATAGTTTTCTTGTTCCTGCTTGTAATTTAAACCAAAGGCGTCTTTGTAACCTAGTACATCTGCGAGGGCTCTGTTGCTTGCTTGACATTCATATGGGCTTTTAGGCTGTCATCAAATATACTGTGGATGCTTTCCCAAGTTTTATAAATGCTTTTTTTTTTTGCTTGATTGTACTAACATCAATACTATGGACATATAAAATCTCGTTCTCAT
Source organism: Harpia harpyja (assembly GCF_026419915.1). NCBI lineage: Eukaryota > Metazoa > Chordata > Aves > Accipitriformes > Accipitridae > Harpia > Harpia harpyja. The sequence continues at coordinate 60,336,290 of NC_068941.1, read as the reverse complement.
TCACCTTATGTCCTTGCCAGAGGCAAGAAAAAGTTGTTTGCAGAACAATTGCCTGTCTCATGTATGAAGTATCCTTCTCTGGTTTTCTTCTGTGTATCCCAAGTTTGTCTTTGCAAGTTGTTTTTCCTTCACTTGAAGGGTTTGTTTTAAAACAAAATACACACATGATCCCAACCTCCAGCCAATTCATGTACGTATTTCACGTGCTTTCCTTAAGTTACCTGACACCTTGTCTGTGTTTGGGATATGGCTGTGAACAAGTTGCTGGCTTTTACCAATCTAATGCTCTTGTTCCAGGCAGGGTAGGTTGCCCTAAATTTCATTCAATCTCCTGCATATTTTCTATCAAATACTGCTCTACCACTAACTAGTTTGTCTTCAGGAATAGCAATTGCACCTGTAGTGACCTTGCATGTTTTGGACAAGTAACAGGATCTGTCAACATGTCCTTGTTTACAGTTCCTGGTGCTGTCAGTGGGCTGAGATCACTTTTGGAACATTCCTGAGTGTTTCCAGCCCAGTGCTTACAGACTGGCTGCTGTGGTGGTCATTGTCCGTGGCAGTTGATACTGTGTTCTTTTCACCTGATGCTGTTGCAACTTAGTAATTTTCACATCACCATCAGAAACACAGCTACCTGTTGAATATATCTTTTTCCCTCTCCATCTGTCTAGGGTCAGGAATCTGATTTTACTACTCTTTCTTCATCTTTGATTTATTTCTTCTCCACTACTCTGACTTTCGAACTTCACTTACCTGCAGGAAGCTGTTCTCCTCTGCCATCATGCTCAAGATTCAAGGGTTAAAAGTATAGAGGCAACACGAGGCATTCAGATTGTATTTCTTCCTCTCCATGTACTTTCTTAAGGCCTTCCTTCACATGCTCATATGTAGTCCAGATCACTAGCTAGTCAGACACTTAGAAAAGTGGTAGGGGAGTCCAAGAGATTCCAAGGCTTTGGCAGGCACAGGTGAGTCTGCCCTGGGATTGCTCATTCAAATTTCAGGCATTGCCTGCTTCTGCTTAACAGTGCTGCTAGCAGGCGTGTGAAGTTGTCTAAGGGGCTGAGTGAAGGCCATACAGTACCTGACAGAGGGAAATACCTGCGTACAGCTGTCTTGCTGTTCCTCCCTCAAAAGCCCTTAAACACACAGGGAGCTGCTGCCCTGCAGAGCAGCTAGTGCAGGGATTGAAGAGGGTCAGTCCCCCCTCCTGTCTCTTGTGTGGGTAGAAGAGCAGATCCTTAGGTATCCTTCAGGTCAAGGACAGGAGACAATAGCTTTTTCGTTTGAATATATTCCGTCCCCAAGGAATAACAAATGGCCCTTGGCCTTAATGAATTTGCAGTTCCTACTGTAAAGGAGTTATTCAAAACAGTGCTGGAAAACTCTGGGAGCCTGGGGCAAACTACAGGCCAATGAACAGGACTGAGTAATATGGTAACACTGAAAGGAAAGGACCAGTGCGTTACAACTACGGACTTTGTTTCACCCTTCTCTGTGCTCTTCCCTCCTGCCTGCAGACTACTCGGTGCCAGTGAGGTTGCAATAACAATAAAAAGGATACTGTTTATTTCAAACCTAGCTTAGAGCAATAAACAAGGAAATGGGTGGAATCTGATCTGCCTGGCTTTGGTCCTTAGCATTTGCACTACTTCATCAGCTTTAGTTGTTAGGACTGAAGGGGGGGACAGGAACCAGACAGCCCCCTCCTCTTAGCTGGTGGGGAAGCCCTTGCACAGACACATCGTGTCTCCCAGCATGGATCTACAGAGGTACCTGTCTCCTGCTCCCCGGCAGCATGCGGGCTTGAGATGCCTCCTGAGGGTGCCTTGGCTCTTCTGATGAAGAGATCTGGCTCTCGGTTCACAATGTGGGGAACTGTAAAATATTGCACATATATTGCCTGACAGGAGCCAGTCCACGTGATGGTGAAGCTATTGCTTGTCTCTGGTGTACTGGTCCACTGATCAGAGCACAGGTTTCCTGCTTTGGCTGACCCTGAAGTGAATCAGGTCTACCTGTCTCCCATCCTAGCTGGGTGCCCTGATCACCAAGACACGGTGAAGTGCAGCTCAGGTGTCTGTCTGCAAGGAGTTTTAGGGAGAAGAGAAATGTCTCTTTCTTCAAGTCAAACAGCTAATGGATTTAGTCGCCTCCACAATTGTGCAGTGATTTTTAGATAGACCAGACTGTCATTTAGGATGTCAACAGAGGTAACTAAAATCTATCCTGTCATAATTGTTATTCAGGTATCCTGAATCCTTCACCATAAGCTTAAAATGGTAGGTACTACTGTTACTTCTGGCAGCAATTCATCTAGCATTTAATTTTGTCAGCTATATTTTGAGTTTGATGTAGTTGTTAAGTTGCTACTGCTTCCTCTGGATTTGTGAATTTAATTTATAGGCAGCCTCAAAGCTTCACTGCAAAGACAAGGAATGAATCCTGTGCTTAAACAAAGAGCAAATAGTAACTAGTAACAGACTGCATTCAGTGTTGAAGTCCTGACCAAATGTCATGCATAAGAACTGAGATGTATCCTGTATAATTAACCTTAATTTGAAACTTTACCAGCTTCATCATTAGCAAAGAAAGTTAAATACATATTCTTAAGCTCTAAAGCTATTCTCACCAGTGAAAAATGTGGTTATCCTACCAGAGAGAAGTATCATAAAGAAGTAGTATGATGAACTACATAACTCCCCCGCCTCCCATGTCCCTGCTGTGACCAGACCATTAACGATAACTACCTAATTCTACAAAAGGGGATTTACTCGTCAGCAAACAATCCTGTGTATATGGTCAAGGCCAGAAATTTAACATACAAATGTAGGGCTAATTTATCTAGTTCTCTTTCTGTCTGTCCCACAAGCCTCTAATTCCAGGCAGCAAAAGTTTGCATGAATAGAAACCAAATAAGAACCTTGGCATTTGTCCTACTGCAATAAAAATGTAGAGACTACCCCTTTGACACTTGTTCTAGTCCACCACGATTGTTTTTCCTATGAGTTCTTTTGTGGCAAGAGAGAACTACACATGCTTAGAACTGAAGCCTGTTTTAATAAATCTTCAGGTAATAGTGTATCATTCCTTTAAGTCCTCAAGTACAGAATTGGCTGGCTTGGAGCTACCTGGTCCTCTTCCATCTCCCTGCTCAGCACAGCTGAGTGTCTGGCCCTGTTTATTCCGCTTCTCCTTGTTTCCGTGCTATTCTGAGCATGCGGAGGAGCTCTTCACTATGTGGGTTTTTTTCCATTTACAGTTGAATCTACCTGCATTTGTATTGTATCAGAGCTGCAAGCACGATTTACTCTTGTAATGTATTCAGAGCACTTGCATCACCCTGGATCCTTCAGTGACAGCCGCTAACTCTTGCCCTATTACTTATCACTTGCTGAGTTCCTTCAGTAAACATAATAAATGGCATCAGTCAGTCCCGCAGCTTGCTACGGTCCTACACACTGGAGCTTTAGCAGTGGCCCAAAGGGCAGTAAGCTACTCATTTCCAAAATGGCCTGCTGTCTGGTCCCCAAGTAGTGTGCACCAGGGACAGTGACAGCCTGAGAGAGAGATTTAAGAGAGGCTGAGCCTCTTTCTGGGTCTGAACTCAGACAGGACCAGGAGCTTCTGGTAGCAAGCTGTCGCTGATGAGACCATACATGTAAGACTCCATAGACATTTCTGTCCAAGTTAGGGACGTAAAACTGTCTTTGTCAGGCTCGCACATTGTTCTTTTGGGCTGTGGCATGGGTCATTGTACAGCCTTAGGGTTTCTCTCAACAACAGGTATTCAGATACATATTTGATCATAAACTTCTCTGCTGAGATCTTTAACTGAGACTTACTGATTTCCTTCTGACAAATAATTCTCTGAAATTAGAAGCCAGAAATATTTCCAACAATAGTGTCTCCCCACCATTAGAAAACCTAAATGGCTGAGCTGTTTTTTCATGGTTAAAAACATTTATATGAGTTCTTCCAGCCACGCTGACTAAATTGCTAAGACAGATGCCTGCTCAGCAGTTTGCCAAGTAAGATACAACCTGCAGGTAGCATGCAAATTTTTCATTTTGTTACATTTCTAATCACTTCCACATCTTCCTCTGAACTTTCCGCATAGATTCACTCTGTGCCCAGTAGAAACTCTTGGCTGGGTTGCTGCAGGAGCCTGTGACAGTCTGCAGAACCGAAATATTAAGGCATAGCTTCCAATATAAGTTGTAATTTGTGGTAACTTATTTCTGGCTTAACTAGCAGGATCTGTGGTGCCAAGCTTCCTTTTTAATGATGTGAACAATACAGACTTCTAGATAATTTGAAGCAAATTAATTGATTATTAAAATAAACCTCTTCAAATGGAAGAAGCCTGTGGGACAAAAACCAGCTTAGAGTCTGTTTGTACTCTCTTCAAATTGCCACCAGATGACAGTGTTCCATCAGATTTTAAAATTGTGACTTCAGTTTTTGTTGCCATGGAGAGACTGTGCTGCTGCATTTTATTCCTTGCTATGTTGTCAATCATTTGGTAGCAGGCATCTCAGTTAAGATTTTTTTCAAATTTCCACTACAACCCCCTTCTATCACACCTCAGTTTATTTTAAAAGAATGATCAACCTAAGAATGTTTTAAAAGCAAACTTGAACAAAACTGATTGCCTTGAAGCTCCACAGACGTGAAAAAGGAATACTCTTTCTGCTCAGCCAAAAGCTAACTCAGGCTAGGACTCCAGGATAATCTGAATGCGTTCCTGTATAAAATGTTTCTCAAGTCTAGAGTCTTAATGCTGCATTTCTAAGCCTGAGATCTATAATCTAGATTAGTTCATTGAAAATGCATGATTTTATGGTGCTGTTTCAGCCAGAAATTCAACATGATAACTGTCCAAATAATTACAGCATTATAGATACTATTGGTATCAATCTTGAGAGCAGGCTGTCTTGAAGATGACTGTCATAGGAAGAAAGAATGATGCCTCTAGATGCTTCTTGAAGTTATTGAGAAATCCAGCAGGAGATGCCCAAATGACTTGCAGATGCAAGTGCTGGTCCTGCCATATAGAAGGAGAGATCTCAGCCTTCTGAATGGTATTAACACAAATATTTATACACACACTAGTGTTACTTGAAATTATCAGTCAACAAACAGAATACTTATACCAAGTTGGGAAGCAGCGTAGGTGCTGCTGGTTTTGTCTTGGGGCAGGAGCATGGATCAGACCAGAATTATTGTCTGTCACCTGTGGGCTTGTGGTCAATGAAGTATCAGAGGTGGTCCATGTAAACACTGCCATGAATTGAATGCTTCAGTCATAGTCAGCCATTACAGAGATGCAGATTTAAGAGCTGTGTTAAAATATTTGTATTAACTGCATTTGTAATCTTATTTATAGGAATGCAAACATGACTCTCAAATAGCTCTTTAGTGTTAATTACACAATTATCTCTCCTGATAGATATTAAGCAATAACACATTCCAATCAGTTTATCAATTGATTAAATCAATTAATCAATTTATGTTTCCCCAATCCAAAAGGTCAGTCAATTCCCTTAAAAAATTGAGCAATGTCTTAGATGACCTCTAGAATTTTCTTCCATTTTTATTTTTATTTGTCATTATGACAATTGACTGAGCAACAAACAAGTATGAAGTAAAACATTAACAGCAAGAATTAGTGGAAAGCCAAGATGCTAGGAAGTCAAGTTAACCATACACATGAGTATTTCTACTAACCTGAAGACGAAACATCATTGCTATGATTTTTACTCTCTATAGAGCACACATGCTCTTATTTTTCTGACCATCAGTCTAAAATAACATACTGAAAACCTACACTAAACCCATTATGAAATGGCTAAAAATTGAGTCATAAATTGTAGCGTAAACCCTTGGCACTGTAAGTGTTGCTTACCTTTCCAAAGGGGTGGATTACTGGCTTTAATTTTTTATGTCCCTTCCATACTGACCTATCAGCTGATGTCTACTGAAATTTACAGAGACAGGCTTGATATATCTGGGTAACTATGGAATGAAATACTCAATTGCCTTGGCATCTTCCTTTCTTTTGAGAGACCTAATTTATAGAAGGTTCCTGTTTCAGCTGAAAAGGCAATGAATATTATTGAATGTTTTTCAGAGAATCAAATAGCTTAAAGTCAATCATAAATGAGCCAAAAAAGGCTAACATGAAGGCTGTGTATAAAGCATATTTTTATTAACAGAGCTCTCTACCCCTTAGAGTACAAACCATCTAATGATGCCTGCAATATCAATTCACAGTGTCAAGGAAAAGGGGTTGGAATAGCATTCGGGCATACATTTACTTCTTATAATCCCATCTTTAACAACCACCTAAACTAAAAATAATTCAGTCCAGTAAATGAGTCATGAACACTAGAGGAAATGGATGACTTTTCCACAGTGAAAATAAGCTCTCCAGTGAGGGCATTTCTACTTTTCTTCAAGCATCTTTTCCCCTTTATTTTACCTACAGCAAATTCTCCAATGACAAACTTACTTACAGATGGTTGAAGCTCTCCAGGGGCAAACCAGCCTGAAGCACTAAAGACAAACTCTCTGAGAATAGATGGCTAAAATATATCAGGAGGTCTGGGAGGAACACTTTGTCTCAGATGGCTGGAGCTGTCTACCTAGAGTTCAGCTCTCAGGGGTGTGCACATGGTAGCAGTGGACATGGTCTCTTGTTACCTTTTGCATTGGTTTTAATGCAAGGTAAACTGTTTTAAACCACTGCAAAAAAAGACTTAGGAGCCATCTCAGCAGCCCTCTGCACCCTTATCTTCCAGCCTTTCTCCCTCATAGGCTTTCATATTCTGTTGTAAGAAGCTATCACTATGCAATGGTAAAAATTCATTGTTTGGCTGTTTTAGTTCCCTATACCTGTCGTGGCTGCTGCTTGTGGGTCCTACATTTTTATCTAACCTAATCCTGCTGTCCTTTTTACCCTCTTTAAGCCCTTTTTGCTCTCCAAAAATGTGACATCGAGTTGGTCCTCGCTGTTACAAACAGCTTTAGTTTGGTACAAGAAAAGACTGATCAGACAGCATCAGTATCCACTTCCAGAAACTTCAGTAACAAAATTTGGGGAGCAGTTTTAGACCTAAACCAACTAATTCTGAACCATAAAAGTGAAAAAATCCTTATCCTTGGGTGAAGAAAGCAAACAAAACACAGATTTCTGTTGTTATAGCAAATCAGTTGTTCCTACCTGCCTTCCTGCCTCTCTCTGCTTTGAGCTGCCACCACCATTTGCTGAGTTGGAAAGGATGGGCAGCTTTCTCTGGCTCTCCCAGAGAGACTTACTAGCTTGATGAGACCTGACCTCAGGCAGCAGGAGATCTTACAGTTAAAGGGCTACAATAATTTATATTGGGATTTCCAAAATGAACTCTCCAGGCAGACAAAAGACCATCGAAGGCACTAATTCATGTGTGATTTGGTATAATTAAAACATCTTCCTTGCTTTCCAGTCTGTCTTTCTTCATGGCCAGTGTTTATGCCATACCTCAGCTGAAGGATCTTAAATATCCTTTGCCATGCTTGAATTAATTTTGGTAGGTGTGTGTCCTTCTAGGCACAAAAACCTCTTCAGTTTCCTGTTTATCTATAGTTCTCACCATTTAGAAATCAGGATTGAAATTAAAACCTTTATAGGATGACTGGTGACTGTTATCCTGCTGCTGCATGAAGTCAGTTCCCTGGAATATAGCCAGCCAACATTTTTGGCAGTTTTCCTGGAGCAGCAAGAGGACTTGCTGACCCTGACATCTGGTGCACCTTATGAAATCCAAGCAATTAATCGTGATCCAAGGTAGAATCTCTCTAGACTGGCTAAGAACGTCTGTTTAGCAGAAACCTTGTGGTATTCATTAAGACCCTTCCAGATAATTTCCAGCAGGTAATTCTCCTAGCCTTGAACAGCATTAGGTAATATGTTATCCAGAGCCCATTCTAACATTCATCTGTGTTTTTTGGAAGGTAAACCAGGGATTATTTACCAGGGGATATGACTGACTGAAAACAAGACTCAGGATAGAAAACAATCTTTGTGCTATTGTCCGAGATGCCCTTAAGGTTAAAAGTCTCAAGGAACGGGGTGGATCTTAGTAGGGTTGCCCTGCTGAAAAATGGCTCTTGCCCCTCATTGTTAGCCAGTCACACTGGGTATATGGTCACCAGTCTGCTGGGAATGGGCCACAGACATCTTTTTAGCAAAGTTATTTCTTAAACTCTGGTGGTAGCAGGTTTTGTTCTTGCTACAGATGAGCAAAGAAAAGCAAGTGCAAATTTTATGTCCCTGAGTGTGAATCTGCTTCTCTACTCTAATGGAGGAAGGGGAACAAGCTGTTCAGGTAGATGTACCATGCTCCAACAAACCACTTATTTTGAATGGACATGGAATGTTTTGGGTCACTCTCTGCTTTTTGTTTGCACTGACAGAGTTGCACAGAAGGGGCAGAGACAAATGTTTGAAATGCCTAGAGTCCTGTTTCCATACAGTGAGAATCGTGACCTGGTTTCACTGGCAGGAACTTGCTAATACCCACTATGATGCTTCCTTCGATATGCCGCAAGGCAGGTATCTTTCCCTCCCACACATCATGGTATTTAGTAAGGTATGATTCTCTGTATCCTGATAAATATGTTGTTAGTTCTAATGTAACTGCAACATTGAGATATGTGTCTTTGTCATCCTGGTCTACCACATTGCCTATAAATAAACAAGAACCCACAGGGGAAATTCAGCCCCAGTGTAAGCAGACACAACCCAGGTGAAGTCAAAGTTTATCTTATTTACACCACAACTGAATTATAGTACACCAGGGGCAGACCCACTGCAAATGGTATCATGTTGCAAGATGAGGTTGAAATTTAAAAATGTGTAATATCATTTTAATTACCTTACACTGGGATTGGGGTTAATTTTTTGTTGTTTGGCCAGTGTTTACAGGAATTTACTAAAAGGCATAACTTGTTGACTTTATATCTGACCATATAAGACATTTGAGTCCTAACTCCCAGACGGCAGCTCCCTAATGCCCAGATGATGTAAATACAAACTTTTAAATAATACCTGGGTACTTAAAAAGTGGAATCAGGACTAAGTGGAATTGATTATTCCACAGTTTGTTCTTCAACTAACTGTCAATACCCAACAAATAAGCATAACTTCCTCTGGTCAGGTTTGGAGATCTTGCAGTGCAGGTGCTTGCTTAACGCAATTGCTACTCTGGGAATCATGACATCTGAGTTAATGTGTGCAAAAGCAACTCATCATGCAAAGAAAATTCCCAGTTTGTAATAAAGCATGGATTTTCCAGCATCTGAGGTTAAATTGTTCTCAGTAGGATACTAAAGGAAAAAAAAGTGCTTGGAAAAAGTGTTTAAATTTCCTGTCCATTTCAAATAGGTGTCATTTCACAGTCCCAAAGTTAATGGAAGGCATATTTCTTGGCACTGTGGTTTTAGCAGGCAGGTGGGCTTTTAACCTTCATTCTCTTGCAGAGAGTGAGCTGATGCTTTAGGGAAGGGCCATGCATAAAAGCCTGAACACATTCACATCCCATTCAGCCGAACAAGAGCTAAGGGTACCCAAAACTCGGAAGAACCTTGCCCTATACGCTTGGTTACATAGTTTAGAACAAAACAGTGTCCTTTTTCATCCATGTCCTCTTTGTATGGATGAAAATGCTTAACATTTCTCTCCTATTATCAATTCCAGGCTGTAGTGTTCATTTGTTAATTTGTTTACAAGTGACTTGGTTGGATGTAATACTAGTACAGTCATAGAAGACCACAGAAGTAGTCAATACTGTTTTGAAAATGGGAAGAAGACAGTTCTCACTTTCCTGTTTGTACGTAAGGTACTTTGGTCACAACTTGGTGTGTAAATGAATTGCTTGCTGTCAAGAATTAGGATAGCCACACTGACTGGAGAAGAGTTTTATAATTGTCCATGAAGATGTTCCAGCCCAAGTTGATAACTGTGATTCTCACTGAAAGGAAGTTGAACTAGAGGGGCTGCAGGTTTGGCAGCTAATGCTTTTTTTCTTTTGAAGAAAAGATCTGATTTTGAAAATGTTTCTTTAACACCAGGGACTTCAGAGGAGTGACTCCTGCTTTGCACTGGTACAAAGCAGAGCAGAATCAGGCCCTGTATGAAAAACAAAACAGGATGTTCACTCCAGTATAACTGCAGGACTCGTTATGTGTTCTGTAGTTAAGTGGTGTTGCAGACATTCATGGGATACAGATAATACATCTTTGTCAGGGTGACAGGTCTCTTTTGGAAGGAAGATTTCTTCTCCTGCACACTATAAAGTACTGTATGTTCTGCATTTAATGTGCACAACACTGCTTGAATTCTTAAGTTTTCTAATTCCCTCTGCACCATCTGTACGTCTTGTTGGAGGATGGGATGCTAATGAGAACTCTCCTGTGCCTTACATGTGCCAAATTGGTGCCTTTAAATCATCACCTCTTTACAAAGAAGGTGATTCTTGGTGCTCTGTCCTATTACAAGCCTCACATCAGCATTGCTCCTCTGAAAAACCTTTCTAAATACTGTTGGGAGTCTGTCAGGCACTCCAGAGTTGCGTATGGGTGGAAAGTTTTCTCAGATTATAAAAGAATTATAATGCAGACAGAATATTGTTTTAGGGAAAAAAACCCTAATATGCATTTGTCATGTATTTGTGTGTTAAGACAAAGAAAAATAAAACCAATGTTAGTTATGTGCAAAACTATGTGCCAGCACCAGAAATGGGAGAAACTCAGGAGATTGTTTAAAGGATAACCTTTATTTATACCTCTATGTCTTGTAAATATTTTGCCTTAACAATTCTGTTGACTGTGGGGGACTGCTTATGAGGAAGAAAACCAGAATCTATCTTTAATTCTGTCTAAAAATACTTAGTTGTGAGTAGTAACTGCTAAGTAATAGAAGAGCGAATTACTTCTCTGTTTTGTTTTGTGAAGGAAGCTCAACAGTGTGAAGCTGAAGTAGAAAAGGGCAGGGAGAGAGGAATGGGAGAAAGACAGAGGTCCATCCCTGCCAAGGTCATCAAGGAGTATGGGACAGAGGCACATGGAGACATGAGTGTATGTAAAGCTGGGCTGTAGTTTCTTATGGTTAGCTCAGGGAATTCAAAGTCACCATTCATCTTACTACTTGGCAGTTGTGTACATAATGAAGGCCATCTTTCTGGGAGTGTTCAGTCTCACAGTCATTTTTGTCTTTCAATCTTTCTTTATCCATAGTGCTTTTTTTCTGACAGAAGGGATAACTTTTGGCTATATCTGTTTCTGTAGGAGAACTACAGCTTCAGCCTGACTTTTTTAAAATCCATAGAATATAAAGCATTTTACAGAGCAGGTCAATACTGAGGCAGAAGCACAAGCATGTGAATGAGATGGCTGTGCAGCTGCTAGTACCTTGTGTGACCAGAGGCAGGCAGGCAATGCGCAGGAACACAGCTGGCTGAGCCTCCTGGCATGTTACAAGCAGATGAGTGATATTCAGGGAAGAAAAGGGCTCATGCCTGAAGAAGCTAGACTAAAATACATCTACATTACCATTTTAGCCTCAGAGTATGCAAACTTCATCTCTTTAGGGAGTAGGAACGGGAAGGCGTGCACTGGGGGAGCACTTCTTGTGCTGCAGCCACTGGCGGCTGTCCTGCCCATGCAGGTGGACTGCTAGAGCTTCTCTGAGGTGGTCCCCCGCCTTGAACTGGGGGTTGTATGGGTGTTGTATCCTCAACATCAGCTATTTTGCTTTACAGACCTACTCCTGTAGTGCAACGTTACTTACTCATGTATGCGTAGTCCCAGTGAAGTCACTGGGTCCAAACCATGAGAGACGTGTGGAATACAGGATGTTAAGTCTTAAAGATGAAGAATTTCTTTGTGGTCATTTCCACATTCCCTGTGCAACTTTTGTTGATAGAGTAAATTAATCCAAGAACTTCAAGTGGGCTGCATTTCAGTAGTTCATTTTTTAAAATGTCTGGGCATTTACTGAGCTTTAAGAACCCAAGGAATAATTAACTATACTATTTTAAAGTGACCAGATGCTGCCTTAAGATGTGCTTCCAGCAGAAAGGAAAACCTCCTCAACTTCTTTGCAACACTTGCACTTTATTTGGAAGGCCTAGAACTCACATGGAGGCAGTTCTGGGAAGGATTTGTGTCTTCCTCTTAACCATCCAGCAGCAGCTGAGGAAAAGTTCTCCACAGCAATAGCACAGCTTTTTAAGTGAGATGCTTGCAGTGACTTGCTGCAGCTGCTCTTAAAGGTGAGGGGGGAAGCCTGCAAGCCATCTTAGAGCTTGCATTTGGAAAGAAAGCATTCATAAAGCCTGTAGAATGACCCCTTGCATCTTCTGGATTTGGTACTGTGCCCCGTGGGTCTTCAGTACCTGTTGCAGCAGATGCATTCTTCAGGGGGGAACCTGAGGGCTGGCAAGGGTTGTCCTATACAATTTGCTTTTTTGAAGGCCTCATCCTGCCAAAAATTCCTAAGAGGAAGTAACTTGATTCTAAACATGCTGTTAGTTATGAAGTAAAAAACCCCACAGTTGCATGCCACTAGATGTCAGACAAACTACATGGTTCAGCTGGAGAGGAAGATCTAGCTGAAGGGTTTTGTTCACTGTTTATGCACTTGCATAACACTTTGGACAGGGCCCAAGGAAAACAATTAGACATTTGAGTTTATTTTTGTTTGCATGAAATAGTAAATATGCTGTTGGGTCAGACTGTCCTCTCATTCCCCCCAGGGGAAAACAGAAATAAACTTTTAGTCAAGAGTTATGCCACCCTGGAAAACAGCAATTGCTTTTAGTCTCATCAGCAGATCCTTCTCATCTAGAGTGCTGTGGTTTTGTATTCTTTGGATAAAGCTGGTCTCTGAGTTTTAGGCAACTAGTGGAATTCTTGTGGAAGGTGAGTGGTTGGTTCTGCTTCAGCAGAAATGAAAGCTGTGCAGTAAACATCAGATACGAAGTTTTTCTGTATAGGAACATCCTCAGTTCTTAGTTCACTAGGATAAAATTGGTGCAGATTGGAAGTCTTTATTATGAAGAATAATGCCTAAAACCTCCTATAGAATAACAATTAAATATATGCAGATTCACCTAAAATTGTTTCCCAATCTCCACAACACAGTTCAGCCTTAAGAGGAGAATTTGTCCATTGTGGCTACTGTTCTGCTGCTTCACTGGTGCAGCTGCAGAGTTTGGTTTGTATAGCTGGCTGCAATTCAACACATAAATGAGTTGTCAAAATTATGTTTACGTGTTGTATATAACATGAATAGGCAGGTCACTGTTTTGCACATAAATGCATTGTATCTGAATACTTTACAGGCTAAAATCCCCTCTGGAAACAGCACAAAAGTTCACGCTCAATGTATTGATTTTATATGCTAATGCGTGCACCTCCCTCTGGGACAAAAGCACATTCCAAAGGAAAAAAGTGTATGGCTTGTCAAACATGAATATTTCTGAAGCAGTTCCATATTTCTAAACTCTTGATTCTTACTAGGGACACGTGCAGTATTCAGTATTTAAGGATCAGACTGTGACCTTTGACAGGAACATTGCCAGGAAAACTAGAGGGATATTAGGCCAGAAAGAAAGAGTCTGAGGCATAAGAGTATAGAGACACCCAATTTACTCAATGTCTTGAATTTCTATCTAAATGATTGTGCTTCCTTGTTATTTATGAATTGCTGCATATATGTCCCAGTAGCAATATTAAAAGGTGGAACAGGAGTGGAATACAGGCTGTTTTTAAAAAGCAAGTATATATTTCCACTCTGAATTGATAATTGCTAATAAAAATAACATTAACACATGAAAGTCAAATGTAAATATTCTTAAAATGATTTTAAGATCCTAAGTAGTTTCAGATATTATATCATGGGCATCAGATATTCAGAGATCAATTGATGAAAATTATTTTTGAAAGGTTTTCATAATTTGCTTTCTATTTCTGAACTTTTGAAAAGAGTACTCTTCACCATGAGGTTTAGAGATTTAAATTTTGTTACAAAACCTGAGATTCTTAGATGCTGCATAACTCCAGAGTTAGGAAAATCTTTAAATCTGGTAGACTTGTGACATAATTATGAGGCAGCAACAATACGTATTAGGGGCCCTTATCCTTCAGTTGGAGGGTGCAATTTTGAGGTAGCCCTATAAAACAGCCGATGTAGCATCATAAATTGCCTTCCCATTCAGAAATAGAATAGCTGGTGCTGGGGAGAAGTGTGAAGGCAGAGGAGGCTGTCTCGCACCTTCCCCGCCATGGCCCCTGATGTGCATCTCTGACACCTCTGCAGGGACCATTCTCTCCCCCAGGAGCCTGGAGACAGCTATTGACTGGCTGTAATTTAGCACAGGAGAATAAATAGCACCTCAAAAGCATGGCCTGGGACCGGTGATTCTCACTAAGTCTGAATTTCGGGTAATCACAGACTAAATCTGAACTGCATTGAAACCTTCTTGGAGTTAATTCCCCAGTGACTCCTCCTTGGGATTTCTTTTCATCAGTGAAGAGCTGAGGTCAGGGCACAGCCAACCTCAGGGTAGTCTCACGTTTAATCCCTCCCTGAAAACTCTGTGTGTGCGGCACTGTGTGGTATTTACACTGAAATACTGACTCATACAGTGACATTTGTAGTTGCTTTTCAGGGCAGAAGAGTTGTCTTTAAGCTTCTGTCCCTCATTTTGAAGTTTTTTTCTCATGTACTCTGCTACCCTGTGACTCATGCACAAAAAGAGCTGGGATACCCAATCTTTTCCTATTCCACAATGCGCAGCTTTTGAATAGCTAGAAGTGGCTGCCAAATAGTTACCTCTTCTACTGCATAGAGGTGAAAGACATTATTAACCTGTGCATCACACCCAATGAAACTGGAGTCACCTGATGTAAGTGTCACTCTAAGTTACATCTTAAAAATAAAACCCAGTTCTGGTCAGTTGAATAAAAGGAATTTATTCAGCTGTAGATGGATACATTGCTAAGCCTAGGGACTCTTAGAGAAAGCCCTCAAGTTGTGAGCAAGTTTTGGGTGGAATGAGATTTTCAGTACAGAATGCTGTCTGATTAGCAATTGTAAGTGATAATAATACAATACAGAAACTGCAGTCTTCTGACTCCTGTGATCTCCAGATAGGCTCAGTCTTTTCTGCCTGAAGTTGCTGTATGAAAAGAAACCTCGCTGATGATTTACAGTGACTGCGTGATTCATTCATTGCTTCTTTTTTATGTCTTGCCTACATTATTACTTTCTTAATATCATTTTAATAAAAATGTCATTGTAGCCCCTCTGTTACAACATTTTCCTGGAAGATTTCTTCCCACTGTTGTTTAGATTTTTTAATGAGAAACCTGCACTAGCCTTGCAGCAATATATTTAGAAATCCAGTTTTACACAGGGGCATTTGGGGAGGGAATTTGCAATCAAATTTTACGCATCTAATTGGGGTGCTCAGAAATGCACACTGGAGATGCATCTCACTTTCCATTTGCCCATTCACACCTTATGCATTTTGAGTTTTGCCCAGTTTAGATACCTAAAACCTGCAATGTGAATGCCTCCTTTTCAGAACCACAAATGTAGTATGTGGCAAAGATACAGGGAGATGTTCTATGTGGTTAAATAAGAAAGCTTCAGAACCTGGAGGTTTTTTGCTTTATACATGAAAAAAAAAAATCAATTCAAGCTTAACCTGTGTAACTGTAGCTTCTGTGACAGGGTGGAATTGCTTCTATTCCTACGAGCCCTGATTTGCCTCTGAAGATTTTTGCTATTTAATGATGGTGTGGGAAACAAAGAAGATTTTCTTCTTTTGTGCCACAATACCCATTAAATACTAACCAGCAGCAGTGTTCTGGGTAGGGTATAAACTGTTGCATTTGGACTTCCTTTGCAGTAAAACAGATGTTTCTTCTTGGGAGTTTTTAAATCTGTGAGGACAGTGCTCTGAACCTTTTATTAAGATCTAGATCCAGTTGGCAGATGATTATGTGAGGTCTCATTGTGAAAACCATCTTGTAGAAGTTAAACGGCACATTTCTAGTGTGCGGGTGTGTGCATACTTGTATAAAGACACACATATATGTGCGTTTTTTTTTTATTTGTACATAAAATCTCTTGTTTCTCTTAGTTAGCTCTTAATTGTGCAAAACTGACCTGACTAAACCAGAAATGAATTGTTTCATGTATTACTATCCATAAGAAAATTTTGGAAGCTAGAGGAAGCTTTTGGGTGACATTTTTACTTGTTAAGAAGGTCTATTGAGGATATCTAGGAAGAACATATTCCAGCTCTTGAGTTGCAAATTGGATTCTTGCCGTGATTTGTTGTCTTAAGGACAGCATGGATGAAGAACAGTAGAAATGTATTTTGAGTCCTTAAGTCGCCTGAATGGAATTTGAATGTATTGAGTAAGCACAACTAGTTAAAAGATGTCAGTAAGAGGGTGATCTCTTTCAAGATGAGGACACATTTTACATATTGTGCATCTTTTTCCAAACCAACTCTAAGACCTCAAAGTCCCATAGACAGAAGGTAACCACAACAATTTGTAATTTTCAGGAAAGTGTTGCTGGAATAACAAGCACGCCTAAATCTAAAACTGGAAATGGTTGTCAATCTCCTCCATCATGTTTAGTAAGAGTCTAAGACTCAGTAGTTGCAAGACTACCCCTGAATCCTATGAAGCTACTTTTATGAGAGCCAGCTTCTTGAGGACTGTCCCCTAAATCTTTCTGCACCATAATATGTGCTCATGGTAGAGGTGCTTCTGTGGGAACAAATAAATTCTTAACTATACTCATAATATATATCATACTACATGACGTGCTGCCCAGAGACCATGTACATGTCTCGTTTAGCACTAAACTTACTCTTCTGTATCCTCAGATGTAGTAGATGTACAATAGCCAGCGACTGAATACAGACTCCTTATTGCTGTTAGTCTTGCTAAGTGTAAATATGAAAAATGGAGAAATAGTGCAAAGCCCTGAGACCCATGCCCCAGCTTCCTGTGAAGATGCTAATTAAAGGGATGTCAGATTTAAAAAAAGCATGCAAAATCAGTCCAGGAAAATAACGCTGCCAGTAGCTGTTCCTGTGTTGAAATTCTAGACAGTCCCTGGAGATAGTGGTGAAAAAAAATTCTGCTGTGATTGCAAAAAGAACAGTAACTGACTAAAACCAAAAGTCTGCCTTGAATGTGAATGTCACTTTCTTTCTCCAGCTTATTTTGTACCTGAGCCAAAATTCTAAATTTCACCTTTATGTCTCTGCCTATAGAAGAGCACCTCTCATTAATCTATTTTGGCAGATATATAAAATTTATCCACATGATATTGTTCAACATATAAAATTTAATTATATCTTGTAATATTTGTACTTGTTGTAAATTCCATTATGCAGAACATGCACTGAACAATGTACCTACAGGATTTAATTATGTCAGCTATTATTAAATTGTGGAATGGGAAAGGCATACATAAAGATTTCCTGCACGCCATCAAGGAGACCAGTGACGATAAAGCTGCAAACTTTGCCCCTGCAATGTCTTTGCATTATGTTAGGATCTAATGGTGTTAATAATTCCTGACAATGTTCAAAATATTCCTTCCTCAGACCTTACAATGCTACAGCTGCAGGGAGGAGCAGGAAAATCTTTTATGAATGAAGGAAACCTAAGAGAAGTGAAGGCATTACATACACTCATGCATTCTGCATGTGCTGAGGGGACTTTGTGTAAATATCCTAGTTGTGACCTGAATCCCTATCTAGACAGTAAATCAGCCACTACTTTTAAGAAGAGGAAAAAAATAAATATATCTCCTTGTGGCTGAAGATGAAACAGAGAAGACAAAGATGTAGGCTGGGGAATAGGAAGACATCAAAGAACTGACCGTGTCTATCGCATTCCCTGAAGGGGCTGCACTACATGTTTTCTTGGATACCCCTATGTGAATGTGACTTCATGGGTGCTCTCAGACACCATGGCTGGAACTAGCTCTCTTAGGCAACTCTTCTAGCCTGCCAGGAGAATGAATGAAAAGTTTCCTGCCACCATAGATATACAAGGTTTGCTGCCTTCCTGCCATACTTTTACAGATGCCATGCATGTTTATTTGTAAACCTTGATGTATGTTTCTTCTTGGCAGCTGCTTCTGTTGATTGTCAGATGCATTCGGGTTTAGTTTATGTGGCTATTGCAATGCACTGAGATTAGGAATGAAACTGCCTGTCTAAACAGAAAGGTAAATGCAACTCCTCCAGCTGGTTTGGAAGACACCTCTTGCTAACAGGCTGGAACACCTCTTCAGCACTTGCTAGAGATGAGTGTCCAACAGCATTCATTCCCTATGCTCAGCATGAAATGAACTGCATGCTGAAGTTAATTCCAGGTTGAAATTTACTTTATGCTAAAAAACTGCAAAAAAAACCAGTGGGGGAGATCTACCTAAAAAAAAAAAAAAAAAGAAAGAAAGAAAAACTTGGGAAAAAAAGAGAGATTTATAAAGTATGTACATGAACCCAAAAAAGAAACACAGATGAAAATGAAGGTACAAAGCAAGGTAGATGCAAGTAGGAATTCAGCAGATTGCTAACTTGTAAAAAGCACGGTAATCATCTGGGATGCAAAGCAAAACACCATAATAAAGAACAAATGATTATAAATACTGTGTTTCTTCCCCTCTTTGCCAGGATAAGTAAACATGAACAAATGTGCCAACTTGTTCCCTCCATATGTTTTCACAAGTGCATTTTTGTTTGATATGGAAGAGATGCTTTTCCATGATGTGATCTGATTTTTATATTACTGTATGTTACTTTAATCTAAAATCTGATTATTTCTGGGAAAAGGAAAATGAATCTACCCAGCTGTGTCCTTTGTGGAAACAGGGAGGACAGTGTTGTTAGGTTCTTCTATTACTCCTGTAAAGGGTTTTACTAATTCTTTGAGGTCCACACCTTCCCTCTGCCACCCCTTGGAACTGTTCTGATCTTTGTTCATCCTTTTAAACGGTGGAAGCAGTCTTTTGGCTCACATGAAAGCTTGTTCTATGTAGATCACATGTTTCTGCCAGGCCTGTTTAGCTCATTGTAATAATAAACCACAAACGTGTTCCAAAAAAAAGTGCCTCTGCATTTCAATTTGTTTTCTTTTAGCATAACTTCAGAGATCAGAATGTAAGATGAAACACAAATCTGCTTTTGTTGGCCTGTATCCTTGGTGTATTATGACAAGTGAATTATTGCAGGCTTTGCGGGAATACATTATGGGGTATATTATGGCCCTGAGAGTCTGTAGAGTTCTGGAGGAAGAAAGAGATTTAGCTATTTAGTCTATGAGTCGTGTCGGGACGCACCGCTTGTGGCAGAGAGTGTCTTCTATGGGGAAGTGCAGGGACCTCAGTGACATACGAGCTCCTTCCTGGCCTCATGCTGCTGACTTGAAATATGAGGATCATGGTAATGAAACCTGTCAGCCAAGTCCTGGTGTCACTGGCGTCTGCTGCTCTGCTGTGGGTGACAGTCGCCTCCCAAACCAGCGTCTGCTGAACGCACAGATCCTGGTTGATGTGGCTGATGGTGGCCTGGGAGAGGGAACCTGCCTGCACGAGTCCCTGCTCGCACGTGCAGGTATAGCAGGAGAGGTACAGTTACCCACCACTGTAACACCAATTATTTTGTTGCAATTTTAGGTAGGCTGGCAGCCCTGTTACCCAGGCTGCTCATTATTTCCCACAGTAAAACTCTGGTTTTCGTTTTCCACAACTTTTCCAAAACTTCATTTAGGCGAATTTTCCATGCCTTGGGCAGGTTTTTATTTCTGAAAGTATCAGTCAAAGTAGTTCTGCTGTTTATGAGAACAAGGCGAAGGGTAAACAATGCATTGGTTTCCAAGGCTAAAAAAGGTTAGGTGACCTTTTCTTTGGGAAGTTCAAGTGCCTTGAAGCTTTGGAGTAGGGGCTTTTGGTTTGGCACAAGAGCTGCCTTTATGTCAGGGATGTGCTTTTTGGTCCTTTAGGGAAAATCCACTCATGCTTTGCCAAGTTATAAACAGTTGAAAAATTGCAATTTATTCATACTCAGAAGAAACTTGTTAGAATTTAGCAATGAAAAATCTCTGTGGCGTGTTGGAGCCTCCACAGCTTCCTGTGCTGGACAGACTTGGTATCGCATGCTCCAGGCTCAGGCTACAGGGATAGTGCCAGAAGGACTTTGTGATGGCCATTTCCCACTTCTTGGTCTGTAGCATGGTCAGAGCTGATGCACACCTATCTTTCTTGTGACTCCTTTGCACCCAGACAGGCTGGAAGAGGAACAACAGTGTAGACAGAGAGACTGTGAAATCAGGTGAGGAGGCTGACCCGCCAGGGTGTAGGGTGAGAAAGGGACTAGCTGGACATGGAGATTAGGATGAAATGCTGGGGAATTGAGGATACTGAGGAGGTACTGGGTTTGAAGTCAAGTGCTAGGATGTGTATCTGTGGGAAATGTCTATTTTTACTATCATGTAGATATATTACTTCAGCAGAGCAAATTGTACTTATTTCTACTCCTTCCAGAAGTATCTTCATGTTGCTGTTTGATGTCAGGTTGAAAAGCAATATCTAGGTATTATTATTATTGTTGTTGTTGTTCATTAGTTTTATTCAAATACTACTGGTGTTCTGTAAGTATTCACAAAGGTACTGTAGCTAAGTTATTTTTATTGCTGCTTCTGTCATTGACATACATATGACTTATATGACAGACATAACAGTCTCCTTGTTTTGGCCCCTTTCGCACAGTAGGAGATTACATTCATACATGGCTTACTTGGCTTATAATTAAGCACTGATAGTTATCATATTCACTGTTGCAAGAGCATCACCAAAGAGCAAGGTTAATAAGCAGAGTGTGCAGGATCTGTATGTATATGGTTTTCACAGGCACACACTGCAGGCGTGGGAGAATGGACAAGACATTGCACATACTTTTGCAAATTCTTTTGTGAATTTATAGCAACACGGGCTCTCCTCCTGCCCCCACATTTACTCAGGACACCTGCACACTGGTGTGTTTATTTTGCGTAGGTGTTGCAAACTCAGACCCTCTGCTCAGTGCCGTGTTTCACAGGGCTGTGCTAGCAACCTGCCGGACCTTGGTCTTTGGAAGGACTTCTCCCCTCCAGTCTCTTCTCTTCTCCTTTCCCATCGTGCACATTTTCTAGCTCTTAATGCCTGTTTCTCAGCCTCTTCTTGGCTACCAGCAGCCCACAGTCGCAGATCCGGGCAATGCTCTGCTGGTTTGGCAGGGCTCCCCCCAAGGCTAATGGGGGCCCTGTGGGGAGAAGCATTGACTGACTGCTGGGGAGCAGGACCAGATCCGAGCGTGAAGTGCTGACGTCGGCAGCACTGAGGGAAGCTGTCTGTGGGCAAACAGAGCCGGCATGTTGCTTAAAAGTCTATGGGGTCTTGTTCGGTCAAAACAGAGCCACTGCCAAACTGCTAATTGTAGCTCTAATTTTTCCCTCCTGCCTTCACAGGTTAAGAATGGAAACTCATCGCTTTGCAGAGCGCCCTGCTTCCCCGTAGCTCTGGGGGGACTCTAATTCGCTACCACCTCCTGCGGTGTATGGCTAGCTGTCTGACAGTTTTCAGCATCACTTTTTAAGACATTTTTCTTTTTTTCAAATGCTTCCCTTACCTTGGCCTGACATATGGTTTTGCTTTAAGAGCAAAATGGTTTTCCACAGGCAGCTGGTGAGGTCCCTGAACACATGTTCCTCCAAAACACAGAACCCTAGAAGACATCAATTCCCGGTAGAAAGGTTACTTACGTACAGCTGCAGAGCACTGCTTTAAAGTTTTGGAAAATAATATTGTAGTCATCTGACATCATTTAGTCACTTTGATTAGTTTCTTGTGCATGATTGCCGAATGTCCTGAATAATGACAAATGAGGCTCCTTCAAAGATCACGTCTATATGCTTAAGTAACAACCAGAAAATAAATCATTTGTTTCAGAGCTAAAACCAGGGAAAATGGCCCCAGGATATAACCAGATTAGCTGGACAGCATTTAAAACAAAGGTAGTTACAAAATACATGTATTGTGGCCAAAAGTATTGTTTGAGAAGAGGGTTCTCCTTGCTTTCCAGTCTTAAATAAGGTGGGGAAAATGTTCTTTCTGAAAAGGAAACAAGGGAATTAAAGAGACAAAGGCCAGCTTAAGAAACAAAACCACATCCATTCACCCACAAATTTTCTCATCTTTGAATGCCTGTGGAAGAATGGGCAGGTTGTAAAGTCAGAAGAAAAGAATGTATTTCTTCCTGAGAATAGGCACTGCATTTGGGCAAGTTGATCCAATTTCTGTGGCTACAGACAGAAACTTGCTCTTTCCTCCAGGAGCTCTGTCGCTGCCACTTGCACCCTACCCTGCTGTAGAGTCCATCAGCCCCAGCAGCACGTGCTGCTCTTTGCCAGACACTGAGCTGAGCTTGAGCAGTAAAGGCAAGAGAGGCATCGTCAGCTCCACACTGGTGTTTGGCACGGGGCATATCAGGAGCATGCTGTGGGATCTTTTCTGTAAGGGAATGTCTGACCTGGCTATTTTAGAAATATCTATTTTTGGTTCTTCCCCCGCATTAAATAGAGTCATTAATGACAGTCTTGCTCACATGCTGTGTCTTTCCTGTCCCAATTGTATTTCTAAGTGGCTGCTTGGGCCAGCCAGCACTGTTGCCTTTCAAGTGTAGGACTCTTGGTTTTCCTGTACAGTTTCTTGTGGTCTTTAATGTTTGCACTCACAGTATATGGCTGAGTCCCTAACTAAAGGCATTAAAAAAAAACAGAAAGAAAAAAAGAGAAGTGGTCCATGGATGGCAGTCCTATCTGACAGAGCACCCCAAAGGGCAAGACGTCATTCTAGGGGTGCCCACTCTTCCTGCCTGCAAGTTGGATGTACCTTGTAATAACTTAAATTTCCACACTAGTGAAGCAGCTCAGGCGAATGGATGACAGCCACAGTGCCTGTGAGAAGGCTTCTTGACAGCATGATTTGCTCCTTTCCTTTCTCCTGCACTCTCGGGTGCAGGAGAGCACCGGAGGTACGTGGCTGTGCTTTTGTGGTGGGTCACGGTTGGTACTGCTGCAGCTGCGCTGGGCCATCAGGGAATCTCAGAATAGCCATGCATGGTTTCCTCACTTCTTTTCCTCTTTTCTGGGCTACCCTGGATGGAGAGCAGAAGTTATTCATAATTTAATGTGTTGGAATTTCTTTCCCACTCTTTCCAGGGTCTTCTCAGCTTGGCAAGTTACTATCCAAGCAACAACCAAGCTATGCTTACTTTTTTTTGTCATGGGTTTTTCCATCTACTTTCTTCATCAGATTGCTGCTGGTGAGAAGGCTGAGAGCAGCACTAGCTCAGATCAGAACTGTAGTGGGAAGATACTTTCAGTCTGTGACTAAATTGTAACCTGGAAGCCAATGCACCCAACAGTGAGAGCTCATAAATGCTGTCTGGTACCATTGGGATAGTACCTCACGCTTGGAGCTAGAGGCTTTGCTCAAGAGACTGTGCCCATTGATAGAAACAAGTGGTTAGGAGTCTCTATAAAAGTGTCATGTTGATTTGAATTTAAAAACAAGGTATCAGAAAGCAGATTAGTATTTTTCTTAGCCTTTCACTACAGAGCTTCATTTCCTTTAAAGCACTCCTTTGAGATAAACTGAATGTTGTTTGGTTTTAGCTGAAGACAATTTAGAAGTATTAGTAAAGGCCTACTTGGTATTTTGGTATTAGCAATTTGGTATTAAACTGTACAGGGCCATTTCCCTTTTAATGCCAAAAGTTCATGTATTCATCTTTATCCTGTCTACATGTTGGATAATGATTTTTGCCATGATAAAAACTGCAGGATAATTTTTAGACAGGAAGCTGAAACTGCTTAAATCTGAAGTGCTAAAATGTGACAACCATTGCATGTATTTTTAAAATGGGCGTGAAAAATCACAGCTATCTGCTTTCAATAAAGAAAGAGCAGGAAATTCACAATAAAACAATAAAACCATAAACCTTAAAATATGCACATGCAACAGGTGCTGATATGTACAACAATATTAGAATGCAATAAAATGTCTCACTGTTGTCCAAAAAGAACCACAGCCAGGATACAGCATTTGGCTACATTCTGCCCTTGACGTGAATTAGTTCAGATATCCAAAGCTAACATGTGTTAGATAAAGAGATGGAATTTCTTCGGGAAATAGAATGGAAAGCATGTTCTGGTTCAAATCACTTTCTTTACTCTATTGAGAGGTCTCTATTGTTTTGGAGGTTTTTAGCTCTTTTTTCCTGACCGATGATTCACCTGGAACGTGGATTTATCACCCTTTCATTCCCCAAATTTCTGTGACTATGATTAGCTCCCAGAGATGCTAGTGAGGTGAGGACTGTATGAATTTTGCCCACTGTACAAAGTAATGGAAGCAAACAGGCTTTGATTTCCTTGTCTGTGCAAGCTCTGTCCTGCCCTGCTCCTGCTAGAGCTGGTCTGCCTTCCTAGCATCAGCTGAAACTGAGCGCAAAGCTCAGCACATTTTGTGGCCTCCTTTTTTTGGGACAGAGCATGAGTGGTGTGAGAGTGGAAAGGAGGTCTGCTCAGTGAGTATCCAGGTCAGTGAGCGTACAGCTGCCGAGACCTGGGCTTGGAGGGGTGAAGTTCCGAATCCCTGCTTGGCACACTCTCTGAATTTAGTTTAGTATGTAGCTGGAAGGGATATATTAGATACAGACACTGAGTAACAGCCAAAGGTAGACTGGAAAAGGAAAACAGTACTGCAGTCTCTTCCTATCCAGGCTGATTAAATACCACAGAAGCACTGTTAAAAGTGTGATTGCAATCTTCAAACTGTCCTTGACACTTTATCTTCATGGCATCACTCACTGAAAGAACAAGTTCTCTGCCCAAACCCTCATTTTCTAGGCTGACTCTGAAAATCTATGGCGATATCTTTGGTTTTAGAAATAACACTGGTGTCACCAGATATTCTCTTGCAGATCTCCGATCTAGACTGCTCCATTTTTCAGATTTATCAGCTGGTTTCAAGGTTATGGTTTAGGTGAATAGCAACCTAGGATCAGATACATTTTTGGTGCAATGTGCAGCTCCACATAAAGGGTGGTGGGAGCAGTTGGAAAGCTTTTGTTTGTAGATTTATGTGTATTTACTGCATATTTACTTTTAGAAAACCTCAAGTTATATTTTAGGCTGTGGGATCACCTAGATCCCCTAGACATAGAGTGGAAGCTATGGGTCCAATCCCTTTCTCTAGAACTTACTCTGCTTTTGTAGGCTTGACTTCTGGGCTATACCAGCAGGAGATACCCTCACCTTAAGTATAACAAAATACCATATAATAGTCAGCCTTTTATAGCCCCTTGGTCTTGGGTGAAGCAACAACCACTTTTGTGAACATTGTGTTTTCTCTTGACCGTGGCCAAGATGTTAAAAATTCCCTTTCTAATGAAGGGAAATTAATGGAACATACTTAAATAGATCCAATATTGTAGTAAATGGAAACCAAGAAAAGGAAACTGCTTCTAAAATCATATATATAAATCTTTACATTTACAATGTATACCCATTTCCATAATTTTTAAAAAGACATTTTAGTGAAGTGATTAGAATCAAATGCAGTAGGAATTGAGTAGCTGGGTCCAATTCCTTGAGGGATGTCCACAGTTTCAGGTATGCCCATGAGAACTAGGCTTTGTGTTAGAGACATTTTTTATCATAGCTGAAATGGTCATAATTATGACCTAGATATTTTTTCAGTTTTAAATTGAAGTCTGTTGGGTTTGAAAGTATTTATAAAATTTAGTGTGCATGTTCACCTGAAATGAGGAGTAGGGGTATGCAAAGAGGTTAATGATGACAATGGTGCTAATAGGCTGTTTCCTGCACACAACATCATATTCACATAGTGGCCAAGCCACTGTTCACTCAGGTCTATTGAAGAGCTCCCATGTCAGTGGACCCTAACTCCTTAGTTATGAGGTCTGAAGGGATTACAGAGAAAAAAAAGACTTTGTCTTAATACAGAACATTTGCAAGGAAAAAAAGTGAGTTCAGAAGATGAGGGATGAGAGATTTTGCCTTTTCAAGATCCTTTTTTAACTGAAGGAGACTTCAGTCTTTGAATCACTGTCAGAAACTACTGAAAAAAAGGCTGGTTAAAAATATCAGGTTTAAAATTTAAGTGTTTTTCCCTTCTTTTTCTGAATTACCTACTCATGATCACCTGTATAATTTCAATATGGAGGTAGTGCAAAAGTGTGCACATGAGTACTTCATTACGCGTCCCACATGCACATGAAACTCCTCCACCAAATTTGTCTCCCTGTACCTGCATCCTTGGTTTCTGTTGACCCTGAGTGAAACAAGGCTTTCAGACCACTTTACACTGTATTGTTTCAGTGGCATGTGGCTAAAGCAGCTTATACAGATGCAGCTATAAAAGCTTTTATGCCTTCTCAGAGGTTTTGATGGGATGCCATGCTCGTCTGAGCACCAGTACTGTGATAAAACAGCATCTACAATGGAAACTTTTGCCAGCGTAATTATGCAAGGCAACAAGACCTCTCTGGTGCACACTGTAAATAAGACATAGCAAGTATTCTATATTATAAACAGATTGAGGACCACCGCAGACTTTCCCTCCCCAAGGATTTGTTCATTGTTTCTCTGTTACAATTGCCAAACCACTGGCTGTAAAACTTCCTTCAGTCCCTGCTTTATTTTCATGGTGGGTGCCACAGCCTTATCAACATGCGTCATGCACAATGGCAGTCACTACTGCTTTTTTGCCTTTCTCTGCTCTTCTGCTACTGAAATCCAGCAGTGTTACCCTCTGTACAGGAGCAGATCAGTGGTTTTTTTCTGATCAGAAAAACCCAAGGATTTTTCATGAGAAAATCTGTGTGAGAAGAAAGGAAAGGGATGTGACACCTTATTAAGGAAAGAGCTGAGGAAAAGAGTCTCAAATTTCTATTATTCCTTAAATACATCCAAAACTGTCTGTGTCAGCCTTTGTTGGCAGTGAAACATAACATCACTCATTGCATTGGACTCTACTCCGAAGGCTGCAACAAATTTGTTTGCCTTTTCCTTTAAAATGTTAACATAACTGATACTTTATTTTACAAGAGTTAGAATGGCATTGCAGAGGTTCTCTCTTTTAGAGCAACAAGCTGGGAAGTGCACCAGTGTGAAACAGCAGTCAATGCCTCCACTGTGGGGTGGGTTTTGGCGAGAGGGTGTGATGCACATCTGGTCTGCAGCTCCTTTCTCTGGGAACGGCTCTAGTCACACTTTTTATACTTGGCCTGTGTTGACTTAGAAGCTCATTTGACATGCACATTTGAAGGGCAACACTGACGAAAAGGGCAGAGCATACTTTAAATTTGAAAGAAAATGAAGGAAGGTTTTTCTCCTGTTTTTTTCAATATGTTGAGAAAGAATATGTACGTTGGCTGACCAATTTGAAATTTGTGCATCAGGAAAGATGGTGCAGTACAAATCAATGAAGGTAATGACAGAGGATCATACTCCTAGCTTTCCAAAATCGGCAAGGAGTGGTGATACATTATCAGAAAACAGATATATGATGTTCACATCTCATATTCCATATTTTCTTCCTTTGTCTTCCTATCATTCCTGGGATGCTAGTTTTGACACCTGTTTGATTTCTTCCCACAAACAACTCCTGCTTTCTTTGCTATTTTTGTTGCAAATTTCCTGCACGTATAGCTTTCACAAAATGAAGGTTGACTCCTTGGCACAGGGGGGCAGCTTTCCCTCGGTTACAAACAAGAATGTCCTCACTTCAGTGGGTACTGCCAAAATGTTTAAAGCTCCTGGTCTGTAATGTTAGAGCTTGGGAAAAGTATGTTCAGCTAAATAACACCAGTGAGGCTGCAAAACTCTAATTTTATATATAAGCTTTATTTTATTCTCTATAAATTTTTTTGGCTGGGGAAGGGGGATTTTTTTTTTTTTTAATTAAATTGCAGATTGGGTGAGTCAGTTTGGGAAACCAGAAATCCAAAACCTGGATTGCACCAATCGCTGCTCTATTCCTCTCTGAAAGAAGAATCTTATCCAGAAACATCACAATATTTTTTGATCTGGAGACTCAAACAGACAAAAATGTAAATGTTCCCATATACATAGTTCTTGAGAAGCTGAATTTAAAAGAAAATACTGGATTTTCACAATCAGCTTGTCAGCCTTCATTCACCACAGCAAGTCCTAAGTCCTATTCACCAAGTAATCTTCCTGACCTTGCTGAATGCTCGCTCTGAGCAGAAGGTATTTGCTATAGAGCCACTGAATTACTAGCATTTGTTTTACAAAGTATATAAGAACTGCTGAGTCACATGTGGTATTAGTTTAGATGACACCATCGTTTCATCCAGTTAATTTTGCCCGTCAGTGTGGTGTGGCATTGCAAGAATGACTGCATAGCGGAAATACAAGGACAGTTTCTGACTTCTGACATTTAGAGAATCTGACACTTTAAAGCTTCTTGGTTTCTCCTGAGAAATAATTTCCCATGGTGGCCTGTCTTAGATAAAAAGGAGGAAGGAATCTGCTAGACAAGTGCAGCTTTTTTTGCTCCCTGTGCTATTCTTGGGTCTTGCATTTCCAGTGGTCTCTATGACACGTTTCCTCATGAACACTTATGCTGAATACTGGCAGGATGAAAACTAACCCTGAGTTTTGTCTGCTGGTTGCATTTCTGGCAAAATTCCTCCCTCCACCCCATTTGCCTTGTTCAGCTTCCCATGTCACGTCCAGTCTTTTCTCCTCTCCTACGCATGGAGCCTATTGTTGAAGCTTGCTTATTCTTCATCTGGGGGGTGTGTGTGGGTGAGTGTGTGTGTGTGTGGTGTGTTTCCTTCTAAGTCCATCTCCACGATGGGATCTGTCTCACCTAAGTCTTTAAAAGTTAGATATTCAGTCTCCTCCCTCTAATCAGCAGTCATCCTTCCAAAACTTCATTCTTCCCATCCTAGTACAGGAATGATGAACCAGGCTTTGCAGATAGCCACATGAATCCCATTTCACAGGCCTCTGCTCTACCTTTGGCTTTGAATATCATGTGGTGGCAACCAAAGCCCTTTGCCTGGTGTGGTACTCCCCTTGCCACCACTTTCTCCCTTGTGTGTCTGCTCCTCTTAGGTCCAGCTCTGGCTCCTGCTCATGTTGTCCATCAGGTTCAGTCTTGTTCTCCCATGGACTCTGGGACACCTCTTCCCCCACCTCCATTTTGGACCCTGTCTCTTCCTCCTGACCCAGTACTACCTTTGCTCTCACCCACATGTGATCCTAGTCTCTGCCCAAACTCAGGTTCATCCCATCTTCCGCATAGTCCCAAATCCTCACAAAGTGGCTTCTGTGCTGGGATGCCCATCCCTCTTTTGCTGCATGTTATTCCCAACACGTACTTCTTCCTGGCAGGTGTGGTATCATTAATTACCATAAATGAGTAGTTTGGGCATATGCTGAATCTAAGTGAGTCTGATTTCTAATGGATTTGAGCTTCCTCATTGATCATGATTTCAGTGGGATTATGCTAAGACTGTAGCAGGGATATGCATCAGTGCGCTCCTATGGATCAAGACTTGATGAATACCGCAACACATTGGAAAAGCTTCACTCTGGCTTTTTGGACACCAGAAAATCCATGAGGGTGAGAAACTTGAAGAACTGGTTTCTCTGGTAATTTGTAAGAGTGGTTCTCTAGCAATTTATAAAATGTAAATCCTGACTGAAGATGTTACTGAAGTTAGGCTGGTCGTAACCATCTTTTTGTTGACATGCTCTGGGTTATGCTGAGGGTCATCCTCACAGCATTTTTCTGTCTGCAAGAGGTCAGAGAGGGACTCCATCCCCTGGGTGGCTTCCACCTCTCATCAGCTACCAACAGCTTCATTCTTGTATTGGCTAATGGGGTCAAATCTATTGGGATGAGATGAGGTGAAAGGGTCACCTATTATAAACAAACACACAAGCAAACAGAAGAGGATTCCTTAGGAAACCAGGCTGAAAAAATAAGAATGACCTAGAATGGCAATGAAGTGACCCAGCTCCAGTACTTTGGTCTGTGTACACTATTTTCTGTGCAGCTTTCTTACTGTAAACTTCTTGAACAGAAATGTCCACTTATAATTCCACAGAGCATAGCAGAGTCTTTGCATTCATGAAACAAACAGAAATATAGAAAAGTTAATTACTGGTCATTTTCAAGTATGAGGATTTATAGCTTAAATGAGAGGGACACAAAACATTTTAAGGTCAAAGCCAATATGAAATCCTTTTTCCTGTAACACTTAAAACTGACTTCTTAAAGTCATTATTGATAGTTTAGAATTACATTTTAGTTGGATGCCAGCTTCTAATTTGGTGGAAGTTTTCTGTGCTCCAGATCTTGGACTTTTGGGCAACTCACTTTGGTTAATCACCAATGTTATTTTGAAACTTACTTTGTCCACTTTTGTCTTCTGCCAGTTTTATCAAATCTTTACAGCTGATAAATGCTGGGCTTGGTATCTTCAAATTGAAAATATTTAAAATGCCTGGTATAGTAGCAAAAATGTACAGTCACTCACCAGATATGGTGCAATACTGAAACTCAGAAAGTGTAACCTTCAAAGTCTTTAATAATCTAAAAATATCTGCTTGATTGAAATGATTGATGGTGCTTGTCTTAGAAAGTGTATCATGTCTCACTCCCACTGAGTTCAAAACTTTACAGCCAGCTACCTCCCAGCTGGAGAAGGCCTTGAACAATAGTGGAATAAATCATGGGAAAAGCACAGCTTTTCTGGAGGATTTTTGTGTTTTCTTTGGTTTAGGTACTTTTTCCTTGTGGTTCAGAACTAAGAAACTTTGAATATCATGTGGTGGCAACCAAAGCCAAGGGACCAGGACATACTCAACTGGGTGGCAGGATGGCACCCTGCAGACCAATTGGATTTCTCATTGAAAAGGTTGATTCTCCTTGTTTGAACTTGGTTCTTTGTGGGTGTCAAATGCATGATACAGCTGGTGGCAGGGTTTCCCCCTGTAAAATATTTCTTACTGAGGTACATTGGGAAAGAGGGGAAACAGTTTCCTAATGACTGGTTTAAGCCAAATGAAACTTGTCAACAGCATGGCTCCTGCTGGAATGAAATTGCAAATTAATCATCAAATGGACTTTTTAGAAATCTACTGAAAAGAAAAGTCTTAAAAATTTTAAGTCATAATAGCCATAATGTATACAAACATTCCAGAGGTTATTTCATATGATGGATGGAAAACCACACAAATCCTGCTTGCTTTGCAAACCGTTTATATCACTGGGATAGAATCTAATAGCAGCACAGGGAGAAAATGCCATGTACCATAATTCATGTCTTAAAATTATATGTGGGAGATTTTGCCTTTGAAGAAAAAGGACAAAATTTTTTTCTTTCACTTACGAAGAGTTCTTTACTTCCAGTAAATCAGAAGGATAATTTGTACAGAATTGTGGTATGTTTCTGTCTCCTAATTCTGATATAAACAGGGAGTAGCTGCACTTATCTCAGGCTTGCACCAAGGTGAAAGAGAACAGCATAATATCACTCTTCTGTTTGGTCATTATTGGACATACAACCATCTTTTTGTATTGAATTTGTAATACATCTTCATACGCAACTCTAGTGCTGGCCTAAATCTAAGGGTTTGAATCCTTCTTTCAGGCTTAAAGTATTGTCATGCTAATCTTAATTTGCTACATCTGTTCACCTGGGATTTAAGCCTTAGGTTACTTCAACTTTGTTACGATCATTTTAATTTTGAGAAAATCCATTGATAAAACAATCATTGTTGATTACACAATTGCAAATGAAAATGATGTCATGAAAAGTAATAATTTCAGATTGAATCCTGTAGCATTTAGACATGCAAATGGTCCCCTTTTTTGCATGCTTTAACTTACCAAAACTACTGATGTAAAGGTATGAATCTTGAATTAGGAAACTGCAAACCTTCTACAACTGAATCTATTTGGTATTACCACAATGCATGAAACTACCTAACTAAAACTACCAATAAAAAACTGTACCACATATAAACTATAACTCTATAAACTACCACTACAGAGATGTGCAAGTCTCCTGTTCATAACAATCCAAGGGAAAAGGTATATGGCAGGTCAGAGAGGTACGTGAATGAAATTGTTGCTGAATTAGGTGATTAGTACTTTTATCACTCCCTTTGCCTGCCCATTGTATCTCTGCCTGTCAAATCTTGTCTTTGAATTCTGATCTGCAGGCATGAAATGGATACTTCCTCTCCCAGTAAATCCTTTTGTATTCAAACAAAACAAAGCCTGAATGGGGAGACACAATCAGGGCTCTTTCAAGAATAAAACCGTTTGCCCTGCCATATTTCTGCTGGCTCAACAAACAGCTGAGTGGGATTTATTTGCTGGCAGATGGAGGTGACTAATGACGTAAGCAGAACTTTTTTGCATGGGTGACCTCCAAATGTTTAGCTAAATGATGCCTAGCAGGAAAGGCAACAATCATCAGATCCATTTTTAAAAAGGAGTGTTCTTTCATATTTAGTACTTTGCTCAGTATTTTTTTGTTTTGCTTTATTTTAGTCTTTCTTTTTTTTGGTGATTTTTTTTTTTATTATTATTTTTTAGACTGGGACCTAGACATCTCCCTTTAGGCAAAGTGTCTGCTTAATACAAATTCAGTGGCACATATCCATCTCCCGTTATAGCTGCATGCCATTACTCCATTTGAGAACAAAAGGGAGAGTGTTCTGGTGAAATAGCTCTGGCTCGGTTTGGCTGAAAGATCCAGAATACATTACAGAGACCACCAGGTTTTACTGATTGTACTAATCCTCCTTAATTAACCCCCTTGCGTAAGTCTGGTGTCTCCAAATTTGTGAATGTGTCAATCAGAACAAAATTAGGTTTCCTGTGGTGATCAGACATCTCCACCCAGGACTTGAACCTACTAAAATGAGCTGAGCTCCATGACTCGTGCTGTTTGAACCCGTTTTGAAGCCCCTGCAGCCCTCTTATCCTGTGTCTGATTCTGAGGCTTGAGCTGGCTCTGCTTTATAATTATTTTTGGAGTCTCTGGAAGCTTTTAGTCTCTTATCCAGAAACTTTATCCTTTCTGTCAGCAGAAGCTGAGCACTTTCCTCAGGGGTGTCTTATTTTCTCTCATGATGAAACCACCTTTTGGAGGTTCTCCTGGAGAACCCCATTCTCCTGAGACTCTGCCCAGGTCCTCTGGAAGAGCACCTGCTGTTCTTCAAAGGTGCTGTTGACTCATTGCTGTTCAAAGACCACTGCACTGAAATCAGTTCCGGGGCGTGCAGGACACCCTTCAGGGCTGGGGAGGCCACCCCCGCCCCCGCTGCGGTGAATCTGCAGCACTGGGATAGCAGGAATGAGAGCACCCAAACTCCAGCCCCATGGCAGGGTTGTGGCTCATCATTTTCCGGTTGTGAGCAGCCACCCTGCTCTGTACCTTGACCAGTGTAATAACCCAGAAATGGTTAAGGATTTTTGGAATCAGAAAAATGAAGTGTTTCCAACCTGAGATGTGACTGTGTATTGTGGACTTGCTTTCCATGGTGATTATCAGAACTGCAGTTAATTTCAGCAGGACTGAGGTCAATGGTGCACATGTACTTTATTTCTGCCCTGACTTCTTGAATGTGAGCACAGTGTCTTTTATTGAGGCTCCATAGACAGTTCAAAACCATTGCTTTCCTCGGTTCTGACTTTCTCTTTCATTAGTTTCCCGATTTTTGATCTTTCCTTTTATGTGGCTTAAGACGACCCTAATCAGTTTGATGAACATGCTGAAAGCATTTATGCTGCAGTGAATTTTGCTTTGTAGCTCAACTCTTGTGTCTCCTGAACTCACTTTTGTGCATTGCTAATGAGTAACTCAGTAACAGCTGCTCTGTGTGACTATCGCAGTATTTGCAGCACCTATGCTTGCAGTTGAAGTCAGCTATATATATGCTTTGATATTCTTGAATATTGCACACTCAGTATTTTCTTGATTAGGAGACTAGGGAACATAAATCTACAGGTATATTTGTATTTTTATCCCATCTTTATGGGGAAATAAATCCTCCCTGCACAGACTGGTGATAGATTTTAAAATATCCCTCTGTTCTTCATCCTCACACCATTTATCAGGATGCCTGTCATCTCAAAGTCTCTGTCATCATTAGATATTTTATTCTCTGAATGTTAATTTATGATTTGGATGTTATTTGAGGGATAATTTGGCAGATTATTTTTAACTGTTTCTCTTCATATTTCATTTTGAGCTGGCATTCAAATCAGTCTAATTTTCTGTGACCAAATCCAACTGAAGTTTACCCAAGTACTTCCTTCCCTCAAGTGTCCTTGGCAAATCACTTGTGGTGAACCTTAATCGCTGGCTAAATAGGCTTAGTCAAGTTAAAACAGCGTTAGTTTTTCCAATATACTTTTCTTTCATCAAGCTGTCTCTCAAGTTCTGCAGTAAGTTCTGTCCTGAAATTATGGAATAACTTTGTTCAGTTATACAAATTTGCATCTGTATCTAGAAAAAATATACAGACCTGTATAAAAGCCTATTGAATTTGATGAGTATCTTTCCATTTCCATTGCATTTTTGATCTGGCTGTGACACACAGACAGGAATCTTTCAATCCATTTCCCCAAGTATTTGCATTTTCACTTTAGGCTTATAAGTCTATACCCTTCCTTAGGGAAATAAGGTCCTATCTGATGTATTCTTATTTGCAAAAAATAATTGAAAACCTTTGACTTGTTTATAGCTCTCCCTCATGGACTGACCCTGTTGAGTGTCAGTTGAAAGTGAACTTCCCCCAAAACAAATCCCTGCAGTGATGACTTTGGAGAAATAAACATATGGCAACACAATGAGATTTCTGCAAATTTTACTTACCCAAGAATGCAAGTTCCTAATGAGTCAGAAACCTCCTTCCCAATTTATTTCTTTAGATATTTGTGGTATTCCTAGAATGGCACTGGATGATAAACTCTTTAACTTTCTTGCTCAAAGCCAGATGAATGGACTTAAATTAGAGCAAAATCCAGCCTATTTGTAAGTGAACACAGTCCAGTGAGCAGACGTGTCACACACTGGCCTTTTAGTGAAGCCGCAGGCTGCTACCTCATTAGCTCTGGCTGAGATTAGAGGAGAGCCCATCAGTCCCATAATAACGCTGTCTCAGGAAAGACTTCTTATTGACAAAGTGGAGGGCAACACTGGTGCACTTTCTGGGGAATGTTGCAAATGGTGCCGTGCTCAGTGTGACTGATTAAACAGTCAGGGAAACAACATTTCTGAGCTACACCAGGAGATAAAATACCCTGTGCTCTTGGAATCAACATTTTGCTGTGGTACTAAAAGCAGTGGCTGCCTTCTCTACCTGATATGAGTGTGGCATTTTCTTCTTTTGTTTCAAGGAGAGTGGAAAAGCACCATTGGGCAAGTGTGCCTAGTGTGCATGGTACTCTAATAATACTCTAGTTTAATTTCTATATGAAATCTTCAGCTGGCTCCAATGATACTATTGGCCCCAGTCCAAATTTTTGCATAAAATTAAATGCAGAGAGAACAATTCAAGTTGCCGCTCTACCATTGCACAACTTCAAGTATCCTGAAGGTTCTGAGAGCAGCAGGAATAATTCAGTGATGCACAGTAAGGCTGAGAGCACCCTGGCAGCCCTGATGTGGCTGGGGAAGAGCTGCATGGCTGCAGCCGCATAATGAAATGTAAGTGGGCGTTTTGCTCTGGCTAGTGTTTTGGGGTAGAGGCATGGACCTAAATCTCTGCTGCGCCCCATGGTCTGGTTAATCCATGTTGGCTCATGCTTGTGTGAAATAAGTAAGTCTGAAGGTACAGAAATATGTTAAGGTGTTTGTAATCTGTGTCTGCTCCTTGTTTGCAAATGCACATAAGGCGAGTGCAACAGGGTTGACCATTAGTGATGGCCTCTCGTCTGGTGGGAGCTCCCCCACCAGAGCAGGAGGGGCAGGGGTCTTTTGCAGCCCCGAAACCCCAAATTGTAAATCAAACCACTTGCTTCTTCCTTAGAGGGAAGAGTGACTCAGAGCCAAGTCCTCAGCTGGAGAAAGATGGTGAGATCCATGTACTTGCAGGGAAGTAGAGGGATCATTGATGCCAACAAGGCTTCCTGACCCCAACGGCACGTGTCCAGGTCTGCTGGTGCCTCCAGCCACAGGGAGCAGCTTTGGTGAGTGCCATGGGCCCCAAAATAACTGGCTTTGGTCCCATATTGCCATGAGTCAGAGATATCTCACACGCACTCGATCTTACAGAAAGGAGATGGCAAAGAGCAGCTCCCGTCATCTGCTATCGGTACAAAAGAGGATTTAAATGCATGAAGGTGAGAGATGCTGCTTTGGCGTTTCCTTCACTCCTCTCAGTACATATCACAATAAACAACATGAGTGAGAGGTTTATTCTTAAAATACTCTTTCTTGTGAAAAATGGAATTCGTACACAATCAATGATGTCTGGCAGCTGACAAACAAAAAAGCCCAGTCATTTCCAGAGCTGAGGCCAGCTGAGCTCTGGACACAAGAGGAAAAAATAGTGAGCCAGAATATACGGCTGAATGAAATAAGGATAAAATTTGTCTGGTTTTGGGCCTCAAGTAAAACATTTTAGGACCCGAGGGCCCAAATAACAAACAGACTTTCAGATATAAGTATGCATGAGGATTTAGATCTTCAGAGTTAAACTAGAAGACATCCCTGACAACAAAAAAGAAAATCAATGCTTATTCAGTGGATACTGGCAAAACACAAGGAATGGTTCCTCAGCTTGTACTGTTTTTACCTCTTTCCGATTACAGATTGTGGCTACAGGTCTACATGCCTTTGCTCTATCACATATGCTCAATGTTCAGATGTGCTTGGTTCTTGTGGTTGCTACCCCAGTCACTGTATTGCCAGGAATTTCTAAATTTCTTTTGCATGTTTCGCAGCTTGAGGAGCTTATACACATGTGGGTTTTAAGAGGGCTTTGTTTAAAATTTTAGGTGTAATTTAAACTAATATCTTGTACACTAAAAAGTCAGTGTATTTTTTGAGCTCCAGGTGTTTCCTGGGGGAGGTAGCGAAGAGAAGAACCTCACAATGTGAGATTGCACACAACTACTGTGAAGTCTTGTATCTGGACACAATCTCTATGTGATGGTAAGTGTATTCTAATTCTATTTTAGAATTAATCTTTCATAGCTGCTCCTTACTCTGAACACATGCCTGGCCTTACAAATGAAATGTAATGCTGGGGTGATGCATAATAAACACGCTAATTGCCAAAGTGAGGAATCAATAACAGGGTTACAGAAATAGGGATAGAGCTGATGTAGATATCCTGAGAAAAAAACAGCAAAAATCTTCTCATCACAGAATATCTTAGAAGTCCTGAACCATCTTCATTTGGAGCATTCACAGTATAATTGGAAATTAATAAAAATCCCATCAAAAATTAAATTACTAAATTCAGTGATTAAGCCATATAAACCATAATAATACAGTAGGTCTGCCTTATAAAATGGTTACAGCTTCCTGCAGGAGGAGCTGAATATTTGAGATCTTTGAACTGAGAGAAGGGGCTCTCATTGTTTTCCTGCTGACTCTAGGCTTCTGCTCCATGTTTGTGACAAACTAAAGCTTTAGGGCAGGAATCTCAAAATGTCTTACTGAACGGTCAGTATTTCCCCTTCACAGCTGCAGGAAGTATGGCTGTGGATGAGTTGAGTCACTTGGCCAGGATCTCAGAGGTCAACAGCATTGCTAGGAATAGAAATGAGATCTTCTGGTTCTACTCATTTTTATGGATTTCTATGTTGCCATTTTAGAAGGGGTTTAATGATGTTTTCACTGCTCTTATAGCAGTGGAACGTGCTGAAAAAGCAGCCAAGACAATTTTATTCCATAGCACCTCTTAGCTGTGGTGCACCGGTGTTTAAGCCAATATAAAACCAAAAGTAATAAAACCTAAATTTTGGGTGCTTGATCTAAGACATTTCAATACTTTTTAATCTTTGTAAGCCTTGAAGTGTCTCAGCTTGTGCACCCAAAGGGATAACTGAAAAGAGGTGGGGAAACGATGCAGAATGAAGTTCTATTACCTGCAGTAAGAGATTTCACTAGCCAAATTTCATGACTGCATTTTCACATTCAACGAATTGTGGCACTGGTGAGTAGTATAACAGGAGCTAATTGCATGATACCGAGCTAACAAAGCTCTGCTGAGGCAGGGAGTTGAAAACAATGGTATATATCAGCCTTAAAGATTAAGGTTTACTAACATCAGGTTTTTGTGCTAATCACAGTTAAGTAGTGGAATCTGCCATGTTTACTTACGTGCAACAAGCTGTAGCTGAGCTGAAGACCCTAGAGCACTGTACAAAAGAATAGTTGATATTTTTGCTTCAAAAAAAAATAGTCCAAACCTGAACCCTTTGGGAATCCAACATCTGTTTTGAAAAGGGGTTGAAGAGGTTACCCCCCATCCCTGTCCCCTACAAGTTGGGATAGGAGAGGAAAACAAGAAGTTTTATTCATCTTACATTCTTGATTTTTCAAGTTATGGTCTCCATCTGTTTCCATCAACTTTGTTTTCTAAAAAAAAAAAACCAAACCCTCTATAGAGCTCTTTAGCTTTCTTTAAAGCGGCTCTTTGTTGAAACCTGCATTGCATTTTTTTAACAATTCCAGAGTAGTCTTCTTTCTTCTTTTCTCAAATCAAACATCTCTTAGATAGCTTCTCCTGAGCATGAAAGAAAAGAAACAAAAGCAAAATGAAAACAGCGGGTTGGGGGCAAGGGGAGAGGAATGGTGTCTGCAGCAAGAAATGTGGCCGTGCAATGTCAGACCTTGCGTGTCTATCGCAGGTGACAAATGAAAGCCTACCAGCAGGCAAACAGCAAGGGTGCCTTCCACTTTGCCTAAAATCAACAACATTTTACAGAACGTCACTAGATAAAGACTGACCGTAGCACTCAGCATTTAGGGACTGCCGAGCTGGTATTTTAAGTGGCATTCATCACATACTCTGTATCCCTCTTGCAGGGCAAGTTCTCCCAAGTATCTCCCTTCTCAGAAGTGCATTAACCCACAGGGACTGTAACATGTAGAAACTGGCTGCTTTCCTTCCTTGCCTCCTTTTGTATAGGAGCAGGGCCAGAAACCCCTGCAAATGCTGGGGATCGATTAGCCGTCTTTGATGAGGCAGTCGAAATAGCTGTCACTGCTGTTCCTTCCTCTCTTTCTTTGCAGCTCAGGGAAGTGAGATTATTGGGTGTTTTTCCATAAGGTGTCTGGAAGCAACTGTCTGAAGTAGAGAGGGATACTCTGTAGAGGTGTCTTTTTGTTTTGCAAGTCCAGCTCATGTTTCAGGGCTGTGTGGCAGGAGGTAAAGCAGCAAGTGATATTTGTAGGCAACTAATACCCCAGTGTTAAGGCCAAATTATTAATACCCTTGGGTGAGAATTTTAATACAGTCTTTAATGCTTTATCTTGTGGTTTGGGGTTTTTTTTTTTAATGCCTCATGTTAACATAACTATTATTAGTGCAGGGCGTTTAAACAGTTGGAGATAAAATGCAAGGTTTTATACAACCAACTTTTATTTGCATTTGAGATAGACCTATTCTTGTCTCCTGAAACATTTCCTGGTTTTCAGTGACTTATAATTTTGTGAAACATTTACCATTCCAATGTTAAGGGTCTGCTTTGGACTGATTTCTCCTGGAAATTTTCTGGAACATTTAGATGTTGCTAAGAATGAAGCAATGGGACAAAAGAGTCTTTTGTTGTCTAAGGATTTTCTAAAGGAAAAGTGAGGAGTTTCAAACCAAACCCCACAAGGAACTTGAGGGGAGAAACTATGACTGGCTGAGTGGCTGTAGATCTCCCAAGGGTACTATATCAATACAAGGAGAAATGGGAGTGGCTGAGGGAAAAGATGAGGATAAGGACCCAACAATGCTGAGAGAATTAAGAACAGGCTGGTGGAGGAATGAGCCAGGCAGTCAAGGTGCATGTCCCAGCTTCCTGGTAGTGGTCTCTGACACCTATCACCATTTTCTGTCATGCCATTAGCCAAACAACAGAGATCTGTGCAGCGCATTTAAAGGCCCCATTTACCTCCTGGTTGCCCTTGTGAATGGCAACACAATGTCACACAAAGGAATTTGTTCCTCTTTTTGAAAAACAAGCAAAATACATGCCAACTGAAGAAAATATTATCAAGGCTGAAAACTTTGGTACTTCTTGTATTTACGCAGGTTGTCTTTCATGACAAGGTACAGTATGGAAAGTTCCCGGAACTGATCATGGTTATACAGTTAAAGACACTATAATACACCTTCCCACTTCACTGGCTCCAGGAATAGGAAGCAGTGTAGAGAACAAGACAGAATTTGGGAAGAGAGCATATGGCAAGGGAGTGATGTTCTACCCTGGAGAATTGGATACTGTCCCTTTTTCTGTCACAGAGCTCCCATGTGATGATAGCTGAGTCACTCGAGCCAATCTTTTCAGAAGCTGTCAATAATTTCACATTGCTTTTATTCTTGGTGCAGGACTTTTAGGCGTGCTGAACTTTCACAGCTGCAGCTGAAGTCAGTGGGAGCTATGCTCCAAACACAAAGTAGTATTCCAAAAATCTGATTTGGGAAATTTAAAATTGTGTCCACCATGGTTATGTTTGGCCTTAATCTTCCTGGGACCCACCAGCTTTCAGCGTGAAGGGATACTGCCAAGCCTCCTCACTTCGAAGTGATACTGTGCAGGAAGTTTGCTGTGAAGCTCTCTGTTACGAGGGAGTTGTGTGCTCAAAGGAAACCCCATATGGAAATGAGGGATACTGTCTTCAGAGCAGATTTTGAACACCATGCAGGAAATAAGGCAAGCGTAGGTAGTGCTGAACTGCAAGAGGAAAACAAAAGGTGTAATAACCCGCTTATCTTGTTAGCATGCCATCCTTTCTGTGCAGTGTGGGTACACTAACGACATGTACGTATATGTATATGTCTTGCCATCTACAAATTCCTCCAAATTCTCATCTCATTAGCTGTATTCCACGGACGTTTAGTAGAGTAGAAGGTGTATAAATGAGGAAATAGACAATTTCCCCAGTTTAGTCAACTTCCAAATAGGAAGAGAGCACCATTTTCACTTTCATTGCAAAAAGTCAGACTGTCAGTATTATGGCAAGTGGGCTCAGCCCTTTTTCAGGTCTGACAGTGCCAGCATTTCCTCAGGACACACTGACAAAAACAGGACAAGCACAAGATGAGAAAGCAGCCACTCAAAAATGTACCCACCAGCACTCTGCCCTGCATTGTTGATTCCTGCCCCATTACCTGACCATTTCATTAGCTTGTCTGAAACCTTCCTGAACAGGCTCTTCCAGTTTTACAGCAATAGGCACGTTAGAAACATAACTGACTGACTGCTGGGCTGGGTGCACTGTTTTAGGGGTAAATAGAGCAATACTATCACTTTCCTAGGTGACTGGGTATAAACTTATGTGAGCTGGGTAAATATCTAAATATCTAAAAACCCTGCATCATAAGAATTGTTCCAGCTAGGAAGAGAAATTCATGTTTTCTGAAATGAGGTTTCTCTGATGCAATCCCATTTAATTGCAAAGAAAGTACAAAGCCCTCTTTTTCTTCACACAGCAAGAATTGCAGAAGAGGCATGGCCTCTGTTTACAGCTCAAGTCTATTTTCCATTAAACACTCAGTATAAAAGCTCTTTTTTCCTTTTCCCTTAGCTTTTCTTGGAGGCACATTCCTGGCCCTTGTTATGTCTGTGGTGTTGGCTTTTTCCTTGCCACCATCTGTCCCTTCCTTTGATCTTTTTGTCTCTCTCTCATAGACACCCAACTGATCACAAAACAATAGCCAGTAAAGCCCTTCCACCCATGTGTCTTGCAGGTGCCCTTGTTTTGGACAGTGACGTGTGCTGGTGGTTGGAAGGAAAGCTATGATAGTTTCAGCTATCTGGTCCCATTATGAATTTAACTGTTTCTTACAGCTGAGGGTTATAAGGGCAGTGTTCACCCTGATTCAGAGAGATTTCACCCCAAGTGCTAATGAAACTGTTGATGAGAAATCAGAGTGTTTCTTAGCAGCATTGAGAAACATTAAAAGCATAGCACTTGAGGCTGTACCAGAGAACAAAGGTCCTTTCATCTTCTTCTGGTTACAGTCTCTGTGCTTCATCTAGTTATAAACTTGATGCTCTTCCTCAAAGCTGTTGAGACTTAGAAGTTTGAAGAAATGTACTTCGTGCATTTAAGCATTACCATACTTCTTTTTCATTCATTGCAAAGTTGTATAAATTGCCTGAGTATGAGTTGTTTGAGGAAATAATATCTAGGTCTAATATATCGCTTCTCATGAGCACTGCTTCTCATAGGTGGATCCTGAAGTTTATCCAATGAATTATGGAATCATGGAAGTGCTGGTTAGAACTTCTTCTGGAGGTCTCCAGTCCAACCTCCTACTTGCAGCAGGACAATTGCTGAAGTTAAAGCAGGTCAGCCACATGTTTTTCTACCGAGCCTTGAAAACTGTCAAGGGTAGAGAATCCTCAGCCTCCCTGGGCAGCCTTTTCCAGTGCTGCACTGCCGTCCTCCTGGTGAACCTTCTCCTAAGTTCCTGCCTGGCGCAGCAGGCATGTCTCCTCTGTGATTACCCACCTTCCCAGCTGCCCTTGCGTAATAGGTATGAGGCTCTGCAAGTGGAACCAAACAATGACAAGGATGATGGTTCATCTAGCTTGGAGGTGTTACTGAGGTTAAGTAGGTCTACACCCTGCGTCAAAAATGATTCCATAAAGAAAAAAAGATGGGTCATTGTCATAGGAGACTCTCTCTTGAGGGGAA
Organism: Harpia harpyja; assembly: GCF_026419915.1. Taxonomy (NCBI): domain Eukaryota; kingdom Metazoa; phylum Chordata; class Aves; order Accipitriformes; family Accipitridae; genus Harpia; species Harpia harpyja. Next base: position 60,293,214 of record NC_068941.1, on the reverse strand, counting down.
CAGAAGGCCCAACACGCAGACCAGACCCACTTCTTAGGGAAGTCTGCTGCCTCCCTGGGGCCCATGTTAAAGATGTGAAGAGAAACCTTCCTACCCTGGTACGGCCCTCAGATTACTATCCATTATTGATTTTTCAGGTAGGCAGCGATGAAGTTGCAACAAGAAGTGTGAGGGCAATCAAGAGAGACTTCGGGATCTTGGGACAACTAGTTAAGGGATCAAGTGCACAAGTAGTGTTCTCCTCTATCCTTCCAGTTGCAGGGAATGATGAGGGAAGAAACAGGAAGAGCTAGCAGTTCAATACCTGGCTCTGAGCCTGGTGTCACTGGCAGAGTTTTGGATTTTTTGATCATGGGTAGGTTTACATGACACCAGGCCTGCTGGCGACGGATGGGGTACACCTGTCTCAAAGGGGGAAAAGGATCTTTGCACAGGAGTTAGCAGGGCTCACTGAAAGAGCTTTAAACTAGATTTGAAGGGGGAAAGGGGTAAAACCAGGCTCGCTAGAGATAAGCCTGGGGGTGGAATGCCAATGTTTGAGAGAAGGTGTGTTAGCAAGGTCCTTTGGTCTGCTATCTCAGTAGAGGTAGGGGATGGAGACCCATGCGACAGCAAAGACACAAGGGTTATTGATGTGTTAGAAACCATAGAAGTGTCTGAGAATGGTCACGTAGGAATTAGAGCTTCTCCCCCCCAAAAGGTAGCGGGATCAATAGCCCAACTGAAGTGCATCTACACCAAAGCATGCAGCATGGGCAACAAGCAGGAGGATCCCGAAGCCATTGTGCAGCAGGAAAACTATGATATAGTTGCAGTCATGGAAACATGGTGGGATGACTGGCACAACTGGAGTGCTGCAATGGATGCCTATAAACTCTTCAGAAGGGATAGGCAAGGAAGGAGAGGTGGTGGCGTAGCCCTGTGTGTCAGGGAGTGTTTTGACTGTCTAGAGCTTGATGATGGTGATGATAGGGTTGAGTGTTTATGTGTAAGAATCAGGGGGAAGGCCAAGAAGGCAAATATTATGGTGGGAGTCTGTTATAGACCACCCAACCAGGATGGAGAGGCAGATGAAATATTCTATAAGCAGCTGGGAGAAGTCTCACAATTGCTAGATCTTGTTCTCATGGGGGACTTCAACTTATGAGACATCTGCTGGAAATAAAATACAGTGGAGAGGAAACAGTCCAGGAGGTTCCTAGAGTGTGTGGAAGATAACTTCTTGACACAGCTGGTGAGGGAGCCAACCAGCGAAGGCACACCTGTTGTTTGTGAACAGAGAGGGACTTATGGGTGATGTGATGGTTGGAGGCCATCTTGGGCATAACGATCACAAAATGATAAGAGGTTTCAATTCTCAGAGAAGTAAGGAGGAGGGTCAGCAGAACGGCTACCTTAGACTTCTGGAGGGAAGACTTTGGCCTGTTTAGGAGCCTGGTTGACAGAGTCCCTTGGGAGGCAGTTCTGAAAGGCGAAGGAGTCCAGGAAGGTTGGAGATTCTTCAAGAAAGAAATCTTAAAGGTGCAGGAGCAGGCCATCCCCATGTGCCAAAAGACAAGCCAGCAGGGAAGAAGACCAGCCTGGCTGAACAGAGAGCTTTAGCTGGAATGCAGGAAAAAAAAAGGAGAATTTATGACCTTTGGAATAAGGGGCAGAAAACTCAGGAGGGCTACAAGAATGTCGTGAGGCTGTGCAGGGAGAAAATTAGAAGGGCCAAAGTCCAGCTAGCACTTAATCTGGCTACTGCCATAAAAGACAATAAAAAATGTTTCTATAAATACATTAGCAACGAAAGGAGGGCTAAGGAGAATCTCCATCCTTTATTGAATGTGGGGGGAAACATAGTGACAAAGGATAAGGAAAAGGCTGAGGTACTTAATGCCTTCTTTGCTTCAGTCTTTAATAGTAAGACCAGTTGTTCTCTGGGTACCAAGCCCCTTCAGCTGGAAAAGAGGGAAGGGCAGCAGAATGAAGCCCCCATAATCCAAGGGGAAATGTTTAGCAACCTGCTACACCCCTTAGACACAGACAAGTCTATGGGGGCAGATGGGGTCCACCCAAGGGTACTGAGGGAGCTGGTGGAAGTGCTAACTAAGCCACTTCCCATCATTTATCAGCAGTCCTGGCTAACCAGGTAGGTCCCAGTTGACTGCAGGTTAGCAAATATGACACCCATCTACAAGAAGGGCTGAAAGGAGGATCCAGGAAACTACAGGCCTGTCAGACTGACCTTGGTGCCAGGGAAGGTTATGGAGCAGATCATCTTGAATGCCATCACACGGCATGTACAGGACAACAAGGTGATCAGGCCCAGTCAGCATGGGTTTATGAACAGTAGGTCCTGCTTAACTAACCTGATCTCCTTCAATGACAAGGTGACCTGCTTAGTGAATAAGGGAAAAGCTGTGGATGTTGTCTACCTAGACTTTAGTAAAGCCTTTGACACCTTTTTCCACAGCATTCTCCTGGAGAAACTGGCTGCTTGTGGCTTGGATGCGTGTACACTTTACAGGGTAAAAAACTGGCTGGATGGCTGAGCCCCATGCAACAACCTCATGCAATGCTATAGGCTTGGGGAAGAGTGGCTGGAAAACTGCCTGGTGGAAAAGGACCTGGGGGTGCTGGTTGACAGTCGGCTGAATATGAGCTGGCAGTGTGCGCAGGTGGCCGAGAAGGCGAATAGCACCCTGGCTTGTATCAGAAATAGTGTGGCCAGCAGGAGCAGGGAAGTGATCGTTCCCCTGTACTCGGCACTGGTGAGGCTGCGCCTCGAGTACTGTGTTCAGTTTTGGGCCCCTCACTACAAGAAAGACATTGAGGTGCTGGAGTGTGTCCAAAGAAGGGCAACAAAGCTGGTGAAGGATCTAGAGCACAAGTCTTATGAGGAGCGGCTGAGGGAACTGGGGTTGTTTAGTCTGGAGAAAAGGATGCTGAGGGGAGACCTTATTGCTCTCTACAACTACCTGAAAGGAGGTTGTAGCGAGGTGGGTGTCAGTCTCTTCTCCCAAGTAACAAGCAATAGGACAAGAGGAAACAGCCTCAAGTTGCACCAGGAGAGGTTTAGATTGGATATTAGGAAAAATTTCTTCTCTGAAAGGGTTATCAAGCATTGGAACAGGGTGCCCAGGGAAGTAGTTGAGTCACCATCCCTGGAGGTATTTAAAAGATGCGTAGATGTGGTGCTTAGGGACATGGTTTAGTGGTGGACTTGGTAGTGTTAGGTTTACGGCTGGACTCAATGATCTTAAGGGTCTTTTCCAACCTAAATGATTCTGTGATTCTAAAAAAACCTCTAAGGTCCAGCCTGAACCTCCCAAGGTGCAGTATGTCCCTCCTCTTACACCATCTGCCACTATGAAGAAGAATTTGACTCTTTCATCTTTATAACTCCCCTTCAAGTAGTAGTATGGTACTGTTAGATTCCCTTCTAGTCTTCCAGGCTCAACAAGCCACCTTCCCTGACCTGTCCTTGTATAACCTGCAGTCTTGGCCCCTGACCATCTTGGTTAGCCTTCTGCTGGTTTCTCCCTCAGTTTTGCAGTATCCCTTTTGAACCAGGAGTCCCCAGACTGGCCACAGTATACCAAGTGCAGCCTGACCAGTGCCAAGTAGGGAGAGGAATAATAATTTACCTCCATCTGTTTGCCATAGTCTTCCTCATTTAGCCCAGTATGAGGTTTGCTTTGCACTGTTGGTGCATATTCAACATGGCATTCACTGCAGTGTCCAGGTTGTTTTCAGCTGGGCTGCTCCACAGCCGCTTTGTTCACAGCCTGTGTTGATGTGAAGGACTATCCTGATCCAGGTGCAGAACTTTTTGTTGAACTTGGTAGCGTTTCCTAATACCCACATTTCTCAATGTCCTTCTGGATTGAAACGCTATTGTTCATAATGTTAAATTTAATATTGTCTGGAAATTTGCTGGGGGTGGATTCAGTCTCATTAACAAAGTTGTTGAAGAAGCCACTGAACAATATCAACTCCAGTGTTGACCTCAGGGGGACTCTGCTTATTCCCAGCTGCCAACCAGCCACCATGCCATTGATCACTACCTCTTAAGCCTGGCAGTTCAGCCAATTTCCAGCCCAACTGACAGTCTATTTGCCCACATGAAAAGCATATTCAATAGTTGATAACTCTTTTCCTTGTTTATTTGGATAACACTTTAGTCACTGCACTATCTGTATTCATTCCAGTTGTGAATTAAATAATGTGACTGTTGTGTATAGGTAATTTTTGCAAAGTTCATTGCTGGGGTAAGCAAGGAGTAACCTGCACATGGCACTGTCTTGTTAACTTTTAAAATATGGATACGAAATGGTCAGCTCACTCTAGCAATGGTCATGACTGAAGACAAGTAAGGAATGAAGGGAAGTCTTGTCTAAAGCTCACTGCAGTCTTTTGTTGAAACATTCTCAAGTTTTAAAAGTTTTCTATAGTAAAAAATTAGCAAAATGTGAGATCCTTTCAAAGAAAAGATATACAAAAAGCATTCTGTTGCAGCACTAAGACAAATTAGTAATCTGAAAAGAAAGTCTGTATTCTATGTACAAAGAGCATAGAGCAATCACTAAAATTAAGACTTCTTCACTTCCTCAAAATAGAAAAGTCAGTCTGTTAATAATCAGATTTTTCTTTGGACTAGCCTAGCATCCAAGACTTTCATCCGAGTAGATTTAGTTGATTCTTTCTTTGTTTCAGTTTGAAAGTTTCAGCAGGCTTAGGTTTCTTATTTGAGACCAAAGCAATCCTGGCATTCATTTGCTTATATAAGAATCGCATCTTTGATTGGAAAGAGCAAAACAAAGAGATGATGAAAGATTCAAAACATCTCTTTCAAATGAGACCTTTAATCCCACCAAAAGCTGATTCCTTATGTACAAATAGAGTGACAGTCAGAGATAAGTCTGTACTCCAGTACCCTTCTACAAGCTCAGTACTTAGGCATGTGCTGGGTATTGGGCTTTTAGGCCAAACTCAGGATATTTTAGGGCACAATTCATTCTAGTATTTTTCTGTTTTAGCAAATTTGAGTTCTTCTGGAGTCCACACTTTTCAAAAAGAACATTGTCAAATTGGAAGTTTTTTGGAAGAAAATTGCAGGAATTATTCAATCTGGAAAATTTTGCATATAGTGAGAAACTGAAGAAAAAGTTAACAGACCTCTATCTGGGTCTCAAAATACTTATGTAAGGAAATTATTTTTTCTGAGAATAGATGACTCAAGATTTACAACAGCAGAAGGAGGTTTCAGCTCTGGAATCCAAACCCAGACAAAATTATGCTGGAAATACAGTGCACATTTTTAATAGCAACATTCATATGATGAATCCTTATTACTGGGTGTCTAGAAGTCAGGAATGAATGTCTTTCCAACCGTTGCACATTAGCAGCAGTGCGTAGGGCCAGGTGCAGGGATGACTGGCAGAGATGTTGGCCTGAACCATGCAGAAAATCAAACTAATAACATAGTTGCCGACAGCTTTTGCAGCCCGACTTTTCCTGCTGCTGCCTTCTCATGTCCTTCCCCTTGCTTCCCACTGCGTATGTTCTCTCCTGCCGGCTCCAGCTGCTGCCTGTTGTCCTCCTTGCATTGCTTCCTTGCCAACACCATCCTTCCCTTCTGCTCTGGATTTGCCTCCTCAACTCCCACACTCCCAGTAACCCCACAACTGACTTGGGCAATGCTATTGGCTTTTATTAGTTGGGGTGCTACTCAGTAATGCTCCTCAAGCTACGGTGCAAGATGTCCCACCAGACAGGCACACACCTTGCTGGCAGGAACAGGCAGCCCAGAGGATCACAAACAAGATCTTCCCTGTCCTCCTGAAGGCACAGAACAGTCCAAACGGCAGGATTTGAACTACATCAGCACTTCCTGTAATTCCTTTCTACCATCAGTTTCAGACCACGTCTGAACTCCATGCAGAAAATATTCTTCTTTGGTTCCGAGTTAGATACAAACAGAAAGATTATGAGCATGTGTGGATTTGACAGATAGATAGCAACGGTATCTGTGGCTGAAGATCAAGAGAGGTGGTTTAGGGTTATTGCTATTTTTTCCAGCTGTCCATGGCTGTTTAGAAAACTCCACAAAATTACCTTTCATAAATCTGTGGAAAAGAGGAGGAGTATCCAGGCACAGAAATACAACATGTTCTGACATATCTAGTGCAAAGTAAGGATTTTTCCTCTTTTATTTTAAACAATGACATTGAAAACAAATGGATACATGAAAAGAAACAGTACCCTCTGTGAGGTTTCAGCTTTGATAAACCACGATACAGAATCCAGGTCTTTCACCATATGGTGAGACCTGACACATCTTCAACGTTTCCACTGTCTTTTTGGACACAATTCAAGAGTTAAGGACCTGGCAAAACAAATACATGACTGAAAATGTGTGTGTTATTAGCGCAAGAGTGCTTTTGGCAGGCATGATTTCAGTATGCCTGCTCTAGCATTTTACCGGCTCTCTGCTGCTGTAAACAAATCTGAAAGGAGAGGAAGATTTAGAAGCTAACTAATGAGCGTGAATGCTACAGAAAGGAAATGAAGACGAATAGCTATTGACCTTGCTCTCGCTTATTAGGCAGCAATTAATTTTTCAACTGATAAAATAGCTTCATGCTATCAGATCCCCATGGTGGAATTAGACAGTCAATCCTTGGGGGCCTGCATTTCCCAATAACACCCAAAGGGCAAGGCTTTTCCAACCGTCCATGAGTCTCATCTGGCTTTCTCCATCCTGGATTCCTCCACGGTGGCCTTAGGATCAGCCTTCCCCTTAATTGCCCATCTGGGTGACATCGAAGGATGTTGGCACTTTTGTTGGCTCTGCTTGATTTTGAAATAGAGAAAGTGGAAGGCTGGGTCTCAGAGCCAAGACTCTATGAAAAGTGGGTTTTCACCTCCAGAACAGCATTACAACTGATTTCCACTATATAATGGAGGGCAATTATAACATCATGTATGCTTTGTCTGGAGTTGATTCTCCAGCTGTTGAAACAGTATCTTTTTACGTTAAATTAAACCAAACTGCAGCCAGCATTAACATCAAGCTCCAAAAATGTAACAGCTTAAATCTTTTAGGCCAGATGCTGATCTCTGAGTCACTGGTGTGAATCTAGAGAAATTCCAGTTTTACACTTATGTATGTGAGGTTGAGGAGCTGATTTGGGACCAGTGACCTGCTTTCACAGGTGTGCCTTATTTTAAGGTGCCATCAAACTAGCATCTTCCCATCACTCTAAAGCTGTTGAAGATTAAAGGTAAACATTATCGGTAAACAAAGGAACAAAAGGAAGGTGGGGGGAAAAAAGGTACACACTTCATTTCTTTCTCAGTTAAATTCTAGTTAAGGAAAAAACATTTCTGGGACATTTCCTTTTTATCAGTCACAGCAAAACTCAAACTAAGCCAGCAGAGAACAATTAAAAAATGGTGTTTCTTAAACAGAAAAAGATTCACACAGACTTTATAGTGGAAACTTAAAGAACTGTGTTTTGTTTGCTTTCTTTTTTTGCTATCATGTGTAAATCTTCAGTTTTTATTAAAGACAACCGATACAAAGATTGTTCCATTGCGCTCCCTGTTATCTTAGCCTGGCTTTGCTATGAGAAATCCTTGGGGCACTTCGTGAGAGACTAATGTTTTGGTGTTTTTTTTTCAATGGCAGACACCCACCAATTGAGGGGAGGGGAATGGAATTAAAATAAAATTCCTTAAACTGAAAAAAGTGTATATGTGGATGGGAAGAGCAGGGGGGCTCTGTTTCATGCTGCTATACCTCAAAAATAGCTGAAGGGAATTTTCCAACAATTTCCACATACCGTGCACAGTTCATCCCTGGACTGGGACCAAACATGGAAAGGATCATTCCCCAAAGGAGAATTTGGGAGGCTTTTAAATAATATGTGAAAACAGAGAGCAATAATGGAAATCTGCCTATAAACAGAACCCTTGCAGCTGATGTTGAATGAAATACTGCCTTAAGGAAGTATTTTTTCCAGTATGCGATAGCATTTAAAGTGAAGTACCCAGGTAATGTTGTACCTCCCTCACGTCCTCTGTGTTTGTACTCAGCCTGGAGCCCCCGCAGCCGTGGGCTTGGCACGTTTGCAGGCAGAGCTATGCCAACCCAGTTGTGAATCCCAGGTGTGTGCTGGCTGCTGGAGCTTTCCTGAAGCATGTTACAGCACCATGAAAAAATAGTGTGTTACAGCCCTGGCTTGCGTTCACCACCCAAACTGGTGTTCACTGGCCAAGAGTCTCGCTCCTTTCTTGCTGTCCAATACCACGCTTGGGCATTGCATGTGGGGACGGCGATGCTCCTAGCGTTCATCACCTTTTGCAAGAGACAACTGGAGCTTTGCTGCCAGTTTACCCAGGCATGGTGAAAGGAGTATAAATCCCATACACAAAACAGTACTGGGGCAAGAAAAGTAAAAGTACATTCATCTGTCCTCCACCTTAAAATAAACTGATCCACCTCAGTTGTGGGGGCGAAAAAGGAAAAATACCTCCCATTTTCCTACTAGGATGAGGTTTTCATCAGTACAGTCTACATGATACGATTATGTATTTATGCATCAGCTTTTCAATTTTCTGTCATTTCAGTAAAAACAAGCAAACAATGGGATCACTTAAGCCTTCAGTATTTGTATTTTAGCAACTCTTCCAAACAAGCTTCAGCATGTTGCAAGACAGCTTCATATTTTGCCTCGATGATTTGCTTTACTTTTTAAATGGTGAGATTCTTATCTGTTTCATAACATGAAAAAAGAGGAACTCATCCTCCCTCCTTATTCCTTTCCACCCTAAAATCTTTTCTTATCTTCAGTTTAGCAACATGATATGAAATACATGAGACTTGAATCCACAAGCATGGTCTCACTGGTTTCGCATGAATTATGCTTTGCCGGTTTGTATGTATAAATAGCAACACTAAAACCAAAATGACTTCTGGGCCAAAACCCCTTAAGCAACAAAATGAATATGGTGGTCATAAAACAGTCCAGGACAACATGGTATTAGAAATTCAAACTGAAGTGCTCTTCCGTATGCATTAAAATATTTACATGTTAAAATAAATGACCCGCTAACTCATCTATATTCTGTTTTATTACCCTTCTAGTAATGCCATACATAGATACCTTGGCTAACCTCATTCTTACTTTGTAGAGGTGCACATGCCAAGACGAGCTGGCCAAGAGTAAATTCTGCAGAGCAGCTTACCCTCATTCACAGGGAATACCCAGCCAGCTAGTGAGCCAAATGATTCATGTGCGAATGTGAATGACTCTGTCCAGGACTAGTGCTCTGTTTGCAATATTCTTTTGCAAATGCTCAGCTGTTGCATATTTTCATATAGGGTCCCTCTTGCCTGGGATAAACAAACACAACAGCAAGCTCCAGAAGAAAGAGAAGACCCAGACAGAAGAATTAGACCACACATAAAATAAACTCTAACAGTAAGTAGCACATCAAGGTAGTATTTATTCTTCAAATGTTTATTATTTATTTGTATTGTAGCAGTGCTTAAAGGCCAGGGCTACTTTGTGCTAACTGTTATGCAGGCATAATAAAAAGCCTAAGCTCCAAGGGCAGGTCTGTCCGCCTCTACATTTATATTTGCTGGTTTTATATCAGTCATTTGACTTTGGAATATCAAAGCTTTAGAGGAAATCCCATCTACCTCCCTTCCTTTCAGACCTGAAATCCCAAGAGCTCCAATTCAAATCTTCTCCTGTATATTTATTGCTTACTGAATGAGATACAGGAAAGGATTATAATTCAGGCTGCAAAATTCTACCTTCAAAAGCTAGGAAATGCCAGATTAAATATGTAATAGCAATTCAGTCCTCTCAGGTATTATATACATTATGATACAAGACATAGTTTTTCCTTTCCCCGGTAACCTTGCCTCATTCAGTGCTGGCAAATAAATCAATGAGCCATGGCTCAATATTGTCTTTTTTTCAGGTGGCTGAATGTATGTTATATGCCTCCTTCGCTGCATGCCAGTCAAAGTCCTGGATGAAAACTGAACATTTATTTTCTTGGTTTTCTGTGGTGCTCTTTGTTGGTGTATTTGACGGCTTAATGAACATTTCTAAGTTTTTCTTCAGAAAATCCCTGGGGGCGATTCTGTTTTTACATTACAGGCAAAAAAAGGTGTGGGGGCTGGAACACTTCTCTTGCCAGATGGTGTCATGGGTGGTTGCTTACTTCAGAGGAATAGAGGGACTGGGGAAACTGAGGTAGCTTTCCAAGGTCTGAAGGCAAGTGTGCTTTCAGAGCACAGTCTTCTTGCTGTTCCCTGAAGCTCCTTCACCAATATTCTTGAATCCCAGCTCTTGACTATCCCATGTTCCTCTCTTTTCTTCCCCAGTCTTCCCTCAGGCATTTCATCACAGTACAAGCACCTTTAGTTTTTAAATTTTCCTTTCTGAGCTCACAGCACAAGTGACAAATCATCCTCCTCATCAGGCAATCTCTCCCTCTCCCATTGTCATGGATGCACTTGACGTCTGCAGGAAAAAAGTATGACTAGGATTTTGACAGGAAGGCTCCAGCATCTCAAGGGTGCACCAGATTTCCTGTTGTGCTTTTAAAACCAAGGTCTGGCACTGAAAGTGTATTTCATTGGCATCCAGCTAACACTCCAGGAGAGGAATGGCCGCCTTGCAGATTTTCTTTCCTCCTTGTCAAATTCCCACCATTTCTGAGGGATGTCTGAGAACAAACGGCCAAGGGATCTTTTTTACACTTCATTGTTGTGTAAAAAAAAAAAAAAAAAAAATTCCTTGCCCTAAACCGCTTTACACAATTTGCAGTGCCTATTCCAAGTTCTGGGAAAAAAACCCAACAGCTTCCTAGATTATTGCATAAGAATTGGAGATTCGTCATCTGTGCTTGAGAGTGGTTTAGGTATTTGGTAATCTGTGAGTGCTGCTCAAGATTCACTTATTTCCCAATGCCATTTCCACAGTAAGAAGTACAGACTGGAGGTAGGATATGTGATAGAGGAACAACAGTGGGAAGTCTGTCAGGGAGAGTCTTCAATGCCTCCTGGGCATGGTGTAGCTCTAGTTACAGTCCAGCTCTAACTGGTTTTTTATCTAAAAACACCTTGATGCAATCAAGTTGCAGACTAAAATAATGTTGCGTTAGAGCTGCATTTGCACCAAGACTTCCCGTGCTATCTGCATCTTCTGCAGGACTGGCTGGCTCAACGGTACTCTGTAATACATGTAACAGAGCATGCATCAAAATGAGCATTTAAAGAAACCCAAATCTTGTTGTGGAGTACCCCAGCTCTTCGTGCAAGTCCTTCTTATAGGAGAATGAAGAACAAGTGGTGCCTGAAGCAAAAGTGAGGGGATGAACCAACAGCAGGCTCTGGCTGTGGTTGCCCCGAGGTGGCCTCCTCTGCATCTCAGTGCCTGCTGGGTGCTGCTGAGCACCTTGGTGACATGACTCCAGGCAGCATCATGGGCTGGCCAGAGCAGTGAGAGGTCACACTGAGTCCATAGGTGTTCAACAGATAGTCTCTGAGTCCACTTATGCATTTGGGAAACATTTGAGAAATATGCCTGAGGTCTCAGCTCTGCTCTGTTTTGTTGCTGTAGAAAGAGTGCATTTTTAAAAAGAGGGGGCTGACCCAAGAAATTCAGCACTCTGAGTTAATGCAATTGTCAGATTGACTTTGATTACAATTGCTAAAGGTGAAAGTAATATGACTCAAGTCATAAACTTGTTGGATTCAGTTATATTTGCTGTGCTAAAAATCTTTGAAGCCACGACAGTTGTGACTTAGGATTTCACGTGAACAGCCAAGAGCCTATAGGTCCCTTGGCTCCTGTGTGCTCTTCCTGCCCAGATCACCGCACAAGACCAGGCCAACACATTGTGCTGCTTGCACGTCACATCCAGCGTCCAATGTCCCACACAACCAAAGCATGAGTGAATTTCCATGCAGGAGAAACCAGAGTTGTTCCAGAGCGATCGGGTTTGCAAACCCTATGGCTGGCTTCTCCTGTCTGCGTGGTTGGACTTCAGCCGTTGGGTTTTTTCTCCAGGGGCAGATTTTTATGCCTCGGAGTGGCCAGCCTTGCTGTGGCTCCTGGCCTCATGCGGCTCCTCCAGCTCGGCAGCTCCGCCGCTCACAGCCCTCTCCGAGCCTCCCCGGCTTGTGACAGCAGAGGGCAGCAAGAGACAAAGCAGATCGTTTTATAAATTGGGTCAAGTTCCATTTTCTGATATTTGCTCTTTGGATACAGTGGCTGCAAAAACCGCCCGCGGTTCCTCTGCCTGCTCCCAACGTCGTGCTGCAGCTCGTATCGTCCCCAGCAGGACGATGCTCTTCACAGGGCCATAGCGAGCGAGGATACAGCCTTGCACGGTGATGCCTCACCAAGTGGGTTAGAAAGGGAATCATGCTGATTTCGGAGACTTTGCCCGGTTACAAGAGCGCCATATGGCATTTTATCATGCTCATGTTGAAAAGCTATAAAAATCTGAAATTAGCTATGGTTAGCTTTCACCACACAGCAAAATGTATCACTTACTTTAACTATGAATAAATAATTTCTTATATAATGATGAGAGCTGCTGGGTTGCATTCCTTTTCTCTACTCTGCAAATCTCTGAAGAGAGGTGTATGTTTGGAAAATGTTTTGTAGTGAAGGACAAAGCAAAAGGGTCACTGCTACTATGTGATTTTTAACAAATGATGTTTTTTCTTCTGCAGACTTATAGAAATGGACCTTTTTTCTTGCTTAGCTAGTGGTTAGATGAACAAAATCCGAGGTAATGCAACTTTCCCTTTACTCTCCTGCCAGTATGTACCCTAAACGAGTCGTGTCGGTGCAGGTGGGAAACCCAATGGCTGGTATCCTCTCAGGTGACAGCACTAACAAAACTGGCATCCACCTTTCCTGGAGGTAAGAGTAGCTGCCCCCAAATGTAGGGACTGAAACTGCCGTCACAGTCTTCATGCCTACCCGTAGAACCCCATGTTGGTAACAGGTAAACAATAACGTATATGACTTTAGGCATAAAGGTACATACTCAGCTCTGTGTTCTGGCATGAGCACGTGCAGGGGGGGTGGTTCCTCTGCTTGCTTGCCCTTACAGCGACAGCAGCCATGTCCAGCTTGTACATTGTCTTCAGAAATGGTCTCATTATCTGAAAGGTGAGTGGCCTTAAGCTCTTCACATCATTAAGCTTGTCTGGTCAGATGAATTATTTCCATGCTGAACAAACATTTGCAAAATTCAGCATAATCTTCATGTTAGAGAGACCTCTTACTCCAACAGAATAATTGTGGAGGTTTTCTCCTATATAAAAGAAAGAGCAGCTGGGCTTGTGGCCTTCTAAAAGTCTCTGTTTCTCCAGTGTAGGGACAGAGATGCTTAAAGAAACACAGCAAGTGGTTGAGATGGATTTGAGAGCTGTGCATGGAGAGTGATAGAGGAGGAAATAGAATATGAAAAACAACCTGAAGGGACCTTCACTTTTAACAAAAGTATGTTTCAGAAGAAGAGAGCACTTTTGACCTGTTTGTGGTTTTAATTCCTTTTTAATATTATAAACTAAGAGCACTGTCGTGTAAGCATGTAGCAGAGTGAAACTGGCTGGTCTAGTTTCACTGAAACTTGAGAAGTTCATCCTAGCTCAGATTCTCATTAATCAGTTACTACTAAACTTCTAAGTAATCACAAGTGTGCTATAGTACATGTTTTATTTTTTATAGTTGCCGTCAAGCAGCGTGCGCCTCCACTGAGCATGGGGTCAAACCCTGGCATTTCTTCCTGCTATCACCAGCTGGCAAACTGATAAGATAGTGCTCAGCATGACAGAGCCCATTTTGATGGCATGTGGCAGACGAGACAGACCTCCAGTTTCATCCGGTGAAACTATTCTTATGTTCTTATGTAATGTATTCCTAATGCTTATTTATTTTTTGTTTAAACATCTTCAGTTCGGACCATCTTCCACTTTAATTCCATATTTCAATGTTAAATGAAATTCTTTGATAAAATTAATTATATTCAGTGCTGCTATAACCCAAGAGCTGTCAAATGTAGAAGAGGACCACTTTCTGTCTAAAAGGTCTTCTAATTTTTTTTTCCATTCAGTAGGAGCAGGATTTGGGCCTAAAATGCAGGGCAGGCTCTATGTTGAAGTCAAAGCAACCACAATCTTTTCATAAACAGGCTGCTATTGGAGACTGTGGTCACTTATAATCCACAGTAATGAGCACTGTACAAAAATCTCGGACATATCTTAACTTCAAGAGACAAAGGTAATGAAATGCTGGGTGACAAACACCACTATTTATTTTAGATCTACAGTCAGTACTGTTGAGGTTGTGGACCAGACAACTGCCTTCCCAACCTAACGGAGCTGCCACTAGCACTGGGGAGACAGCCACGCGGAGCAGCCCATTCTCCCTCTCTCGGAGCTTTTCTTAGAAATTTTTACATAATGGTCTGCTAACAAATGCCATGTATGCCGATGTTTTTTTGAGTTCAATACTGCTCTCAACTGAGAACTTTTCAAGCAGATTTTAGAAGCACTCTGTCTTCCAAGGGGGGAAAGAAACCCCAACTGTAGTGTTGACCAAAACCTCACATCATGGAACCATGCTCCACTTTACATTATCCATTGTAGTTGTGATTTTCCAAAGACTTTTGGAAATGAAATGTAATTATTAGAAGAGAATTTCTAACATTAAAAGGTTCTAACATAAAACAGGTAATAGACTGAAAGTTTTATTCCTTCGTTGTAGACAGTAGAATGCTTCTCATAAATTTGGAAATAAATTTGTGGATTAAATTATGTATCTGGTGAACAAAACACATGTCTAGATTCCAAGGATGAAAATTTCACTCCTTGTACCAGTCCTGTTACTGAACAGAAGTCTGGCCCCAGATCAACTTTCATAGAATTTAACCCATTCTAATATTTTGTAGAAATCCATGAAAAATACTGCAGGATGTATTTTGCCAAACTGCTTTATTTCTCTGTTGATCTTTTCCTTAATTATTTCCACCCCTGTTTCCTCCCTGAAGTACTGCTGCATAGTGAAAGCCCCTACATGCTTGTTAGTGAGCTGGAAGAAGTGCAGTGTACGCTTGCCTTTAGGCATAACACTGTAACATCATCCCATACAATTAACTGCTTACGAAATGTTTCTTTCTTTCACTGTTCATGGCACATATTATGGATTACTTGCTGAAATTTGTCTTCTCACCTAGGGCAGGAATCTGCTGCTTGGTAAATTTCCAGAACATGTCACCCAGGTGTCAAGATAGACCTACACTCCTTAGCACGAAAAATCCTTTTCCCCACCTGGAATTTCACAGTGATTGATTTCCTACAAAGCACCTCACTCCAAAGTAAATTAAGGATGGGACTCACCTCCTTCCCACTTCAGGAACCAGAGGTGTTTTAATAGCCAAATCCTTGTGCTAAGCTAAGTTTCTCCCAAAAGGTTTGGGCTGAGACCACTGGGCACGGCACTGTGGAGGTGTGGCCATGAGTTCTAGCTTTAATCCTTTGCTCACCCCTGCACTATGTGGGTTTGATCAAATAATCTGGGGCAACATTTTAAAGGATTCCCTCATTTTGACATTTCCCACAATTGACATTTACTTAGTAACCCCTTTCTTCTTCCCTCCTGCCTACATGTGCAGGGCTGTTTTCAGAAGAAGTGGCCAGTGAATCTTGTAGGTATCGATCAACAGCTCTGAAAACCAGGTCATAATTCACTGTTAATCCCCCTCTTCTAAGCAAGGCTGAAAGCCTCTTTCCTTATGCTAGCCTCACTGGCCCAATCAGTGTTTTTTTTCCAAAGCTATAATCTGTCTCCTAGCAAGTTAAGTTGATTTCTACAATAAAACTGCCCCAGTGGTTTGGGTTTTTTTCCTGCAATCTGTTAATATCACGAGAACCGAAATTTCCAAACATTTGCGAGAGAAGCACATTCTCCTTATAACTATTTACCTAAGAAAAATGAAATAACTCTCCTAGATTTATTTTGTTAATGGTGCCTAGATACAGTGCTGTTGGGTACATTGGAGATTAACCTAAATAGAACTGTCTTGGAGAATTCATTTGGAAAATAACTGAATCCTACTAAAAAGCTTTAGAGATGAAGATGCAACTTTGTCATCACAAACACTTCTTAATAGGTTCTATTTCAAGTATAAAGCATTTTGCATTTGGGCTAACACCTTTATGCTACATTTCAGTCTGATTTTGTTTAAAAGCAAGCAGAAAATGCTTGAATAAAACTTTACAGTGGGAATTGTTCAATTATTAATGCATTTATTTATATTAGCAGGTAAAGGGAATTTGAAGCCTAAGAATACACATGCAGATGACAAGGGAGGGGCACTTAGTATGGCAGTCTGGCATATAGGATAGGCATATAATGCTTGAAAAGCATACCCAGAACTTCGGTATTGTAAAATTTGGCATTGGTTTTTGACCCAGGTGCCTAACCAATAATGAGAGTCCTGTAAGATGTTCCTCTTGGGATGAGAAGATGATGTGGGATCTAGACACCTTCTTTGATGCAGAACCTACAAACTGAGCACGGGATGGATCAAATAGGAGAATATTTCTTTACCCAGAGAAGTTCCTGGTCTGTTCAACCAGTGATGGAAACTCACCTGGGCTGCTGTGTTTGAGGCCTGAACTGTGGACCTTCCCTTTGCTATGCTACCTTTCTTTGTCCCAGCAGACACCAATATGGACTTTTTCTTGGATCTTTCCAGCATTCTCCCTGGTCATTCCTGTGTGCCCACTTTCATGTACACGCTTGTTTATGGTTTATAGCTTTTGCGACACAAGTGTTTCTAAAGCAGGTTTTTATTTCAACAGCCTGAGATCAGTAAGGATCTAGACAAAATAGTAGGTTATCTGCATGTCCAGCTGTGGTGGGTTGACCCTGGCTGGACGCCAAGTGCCCACCAAAGCTGTTCTATCACTCCCCCTCCTTCTCAGCTGGACAGGGGACAGAAAATATAATAAAGAGCTTGTGGGTCGAGATAAGGACAGGAAAGATCACTCACCAATTACCGTCACGGGCAAAACAGACTCAGCTTGGGGAAAATTAACTCAATTTATTACAAATCAACCAGAGTAGGGTAATGAGAAATAAAACCAAATCTCAGAACACCTTCCCTCCACCCCTCCCTTCTTCCCGGGCACAACTTCACTCCTGGATTCTCTACCAACCCCCCAGTGGCACAGGGGGACAGGGATGGGGTTTACAGTCAGTTCATCACACGTTATCTTCTGCCGCTTCATCCTCCTCAGGGGGAGGACTCATCATACTCTTCCCCTGTTCCAGCGTGGGGTCCCTCCCACGGGAGACAGTCCTCCACGAACTTCTCCAACGTGGGTCCTTCCCACGGGCTGCAGTTCTTCACGAACTGCTCCAGCATGGGTCCTTTCCACGGTGTGCAGTCCTTCAGGAGCACACTGCTCCAGTGTGGCTCCCCCATGGGGCCACAAGTCCTGCCAGAAAACCTGTTCCGTGGGCTCCTCTCTCCACAGATCTGCAGGTCCTGCCAGGAGCCTGCTCCAGCACAGGGTTCCCACGGGGTCACAGCCTCCTTTGGGAACCCACCTGCTCCAGCGTGGGGTCCTCCACAGGCTGCAGGTGGATATCTGCTCCAGTGTGGGACCTCCATGGAGTGCAGGGGGACAGCCTGCCTCACCATGGTCTTCACCACGGGCTGCAGGGGAATCTCTGCTCCGGTGCCTGGAGCATCTCCTCCCCCTCCTGCTTCACTGACCTTGGTGTCTGCAGGGCTGTTTCTCTTACATGTTGTCACTCCTCTCTCCAGCTGCCATTTTTGTCCGTCCCAACTTTTTTTCCTTCTTAAAAATGTTGTCACAGAGGCGTTACCACTATCGCTGATTGGCTCGGCCTTGGCCGGCAGCGGGTCTGTCTTGGAGCCGGCTGGTATAGGCTTTTCTCGAACACAGGGGAAGCTTCCAGCAGCTTCTTACAGAAGCCACCCCTGTAACCCCCCCCCCCCCGCTACCAAAACCTTGCCACGCAAAACCAATACACCAGCCCCATTTTTCTCAAAACATGAGATGGCTCTTTGGATTAAAGCTGTCTCCCTTAGCAATGGAAATCAGCTTCAGTAAAGGCCCTGCCTGGGTAATCTGGCAGCTAGTTACCATCTTACCATGGCACAATTTTTTTCCTTTCTATCCTCCCTCTTTTTCTCTTCCATGGGAACAGGAAATTATCAGAGTTTCTCGAGTCTCCGTTACTGACTTAGTACTGGGTTGTGTAATTTTTCTTGGCATTTCTTGGGTGTTATAGAACAGCCTGGAGCTATTTCACAATCAGCATCATCTAAAAAAACTGACTTTAGAAATACGTTGACATTCACAAATCAATCACAGCTAGCCCTTAATCCTAAAGCTCTCTATCAGCGTTTTTACTGGATGACATTTTGCATCTGTTTGTGTCTGGTGTGTCTTTGTTGCCTTGGTCCTCTGGTATTTCTGACACTCTTCATGGACACCTGAAACTCTTCAGAAGAAGAGCTGTGAGTTTTCCTCTGGTGACCCATGCCTGCTTTGTGCTTTTTGGGGAATGCTAAAACATGCCTGGTTTTGGCAAACTCCTATTGTTTCAGCTGCCTGGTTTTGAAGTGAAGTTTCATGGCTCCTAGAAATTCTTGCAGTTATAATTATAGCGGTAGTCCTCCAATAATGAGATCTCTTTCCTTATTTTCAAATCCCATCTATTCTCATATGAGCAGATTTGAATCAAGGGGCTGGGTGCTGAGGGTTACAAGCATTGCTTTGTATATTTTAGTCAACAGTGCACCGTTCAGTGTTGAGGTAGTCATTTTTGGATATCCCCTCAACTGGATTGTTTAATCACTGCAGTGTGCCCTAAATTCCACTGACGCAAAACGGGACTGCAAGGTTTGCCATCTGTTGCTCTGTCAGCATCTCAAAAAGCCAGAAACTAGAAAGAGAAAACTATTAGGAAAATGTACTTTTCCTGCATTGAAATGTATGCAATTCACATTGCATGTTGCGGTAAAAAGAAATTTTTGATTAATGTTTTGAAAAACCTAAAGATTAAGTAGTAAATATTGAAATGTCCCTTTCTTCCCTCCCTCTCAAAATACATATTGCGTTCTACCAAAAAGGACGAAGAGATGGGGATCAGTGCGCTCTTCGGGATGCAAGACCATTGTTTTGGGAAATAAAACAGTGGGGCAATTCACAAGACATTTAAGCGAAGCTCTTTGGCTCCTGCATGACATTCCAGTGCAGGCAGTGAGCTGTGGGGAGCATACCAGGTAATTCATACCTCAAAAAATTCAAAAGCGAGGCAGAAAAAGCTATTTTTCTAAAGAGCAGAAGTTCTAATCCTAAAATAAAAGAAAGAAACTATGCAAACAGGATTTGCCTGTAAGAAAATCACATGCTTTGGGTGTGCTATAGGGTTTGTCCCATGGCCCATCTGCGTTACAAGGCTGTGTAATGCCCAGATTATGGCATGCGTTCATAGGCCTTTTCAAATACTCAAATGTCCTTGATGCTGTAACAATAAGACAAATGCACAGACATACCTCTCACACTGTTCCATGTCATTTAGGTGAAGCTAATCCTTTTACAGTCAAGATTGTAAATAGCTTCCCACCAAAAGCCTAATTTAGGTATCAACATTTCATTCCGTGTTCATACAGAGCCTGGTGCAATGAGATCCTAATCCATGACTGGGCTTTTTTAGCAATACTGCAATATGATTAACAGATCTTTCCTTTTGTGCCGAGAGTGGTATGGGGACAAAGGAAAATGGCAGAATACAAGAAATAAAATGCCTATGGAGAAAGAAGAGGAATCCAGAGTGTGCACTACTCTTTGCATTGTGGTGATTAGATTTCTACTGATGTCAGTGGTTTTTGAATTAAGCAGCTGGTGGTTGATATAAAAATGTACTCAGAGAGATGGAAATAATTATTTTAAAATCCTAGATGGTTATGCTGCAAGATGATTTCTCTTACAAGCCTCTGTGTTTATGCATTTCTGAATCTGTGAAGGAAAGTTCTCCTTTCAGATCTGAACTTTACAAGCTTGGCACTTGTGCTGATGAAGTCTTGACTTCACATCTGTAGGTAGTCCTACTGCACTGAGTGGTTCCCCTTCTGAGTGTGGAGATACATTGCATTGGACCATGTGAAAATACCTATATTCAGTAGACAGTGTTCCAAATATACTAGAACTGTCTTAATCTGTCCTTTCCACATCCAGTGTCCTCTCTGCTGAAAATTCAAAAGTATGTATTTATTTATTTGCTTTGCATCCTGGGTGTGCACATGGCTGACATTATTCTCTTTATAGTTTTAAATTAAGAATCACATTTTGCCTCCCTTATCTTTCTCCGGTTTCAACTCACTTATGCTCCAGGAACTTAAAGATTCCATAGAGATTAAGGTGAAGAAGAAAAAGTAGCTCAAGAGTTTATGACTCTCTTTATATAAGGAACTTGAAAATTTTCACCTATTTGTTTTCATATTAGTCCAAAGACCTTAGACCGAAGCTTTTCAGACCATAAAGATTAAATTGTATGCCCCAGAGTGAAAGCAGATGAGATCTCTGATTCTTGTCAGTATAAGCTGAAAAAAATTCCTTTCTGATCCCAAATCTAACACAACTGCACTCGGAGCAGATAAGTAAGACATACTGCAGGTTTTATGTGCCAGTGCTGCTTTATCACATCCCTTGGAGTGAGGGGAGAAAGTCTGACACACCGAGCCATGTTCATGGCATTTTTCGGTCCATGCTGTACTGAGCCCAATGTGGTGGGATCCTGGTCCAGGTCTGGGCCTCCTTAACAAGCGGCTCAGTCATTGTGCACCACAAAAACGCCTTGCTGAGCCCTGCAGGAGGCCAGCAGACACCCTGAACCCTGAGCTCTGATTTTGACCGCTGGTTCAGTACAGCACTGGGAGTGCCAAGAATGGGGTAAGTGTGTCCAAGCTGGGCACAGGGAGGGGGTCTGTAACAGAGGGAGTCCTGGCCATGCAGAGGAGAGGCTATGGGTCAGCGCAGTGGCCCTCCAGACCTCACCTCTGTCCATGGGTGTTTCTCCTCAGAGCAGATTAGCCGCCTCCTCTGGAGCAGTGTCTGATCTCACGTTGAACCCTGCTAGGGTGAGATCCCACTGGACGTGCCCTTTGGAATCTGGGACAGGCAGAGGGCTGGCAGTTCTCTGATTGCTGGGGCTGCAGGACACCAGAGTCCTCTGCACCAGCATCTGGGGACCTGCCTGAATGCCCTGGGGCATCTCAAAATACCACTTACTACCTGTGTTTGGGGACCTGATTTGCGCACTTGGTAATAAGATCCCTGTTCCCCTTACAGGTTGTTTCAAAGTATAAATAGTCTCATATATCTAAGCTCAACTCTCAAACCTTAAGTCTTTTCCAGCATGAGTAAACCTGTACTCTCTTTCTCCCCAGACTATCATAAATCTTTTATATGGTGTGTCATGTCTCTCTGAGAAGCTGGATAAGTTCAAAACATTTTTGTGACCTTCTTGTACTCCCTCTTGTATTCCCACATCCTTCTCAATGTACAAGCACAGGGAAAGAATGAATTTCTCCATAGCAGCTTCACCGAGGCTTCACACAGGAGCAGGTTCCCTTTGCTACCTCTTTGTTATTTCTCTTCATATTTATTGAAGGGTTATGGCTCCTTTAGTAGTAGTATTGACAGTTACTTTCAACAATACATGAGCCATGGCTGTTATCACGAGTCAGTCTCCCAGTCCGGGGCTATCATCTGTGTCCCCGTGTCCTAGGTGCAGGTTGGATGGTGACCATCTGACCTTGCAATTCAGATTACTCTGCCTCTGCACTCTGCTATTCTACCATTTTAATTTTAATCTACAGTGAATACCACCAGCAAATATTTCATGTTTCTAAATGATTGATAAACTATTAGCGTTGGCTCAGGGACTGGTCCCTATGGACCAGGCTGGAATGGCCTCAGTGACAGATACGTCTCCATTAAGACATGATAAGATCCACCAATGAGGCAGTTTTTAGTTATTTTAATATGTACTCTGCTATTTCTGCATAAAATACTTTTAAACAAAATATCACCTGCTCCTAAATCAAATGCCTTGCAGAAATCCAAATACACTGTATCAATACACATGACCTTGTCAACTATGCCTGAGATTCCCTCGAAAAAAGGTAATATTTAATGCCTTGATTTTCTGGTATACAGGACAGCATGAGTGCCATTTCGTCAAGCATATGATGTGCAGCCTGAGGCACTCATAGTTAATGGTGTGTGAAGCTAATGCACTGCTCTTAAAACTTTTTTTTTAAACCCTGACTAAAGAGCAATATTAGCACTTTGATGAATGACTGGAAGTAACTGGGTTTCTGAGTAGGCTCAAATTATCTTTGCATGCCATGATTTGCATTTTGGTAGGGCAATAGATGAAAACAGGCCACTCATTTACAAATTAATTTGGCTTTTAAATCAAAAAAGGCTAAGCTGAAAACACGACTGTGACATGTTGGGTCTGGCCAACTTTGCTCAGACATTGTCAATCATTTGTCAGAGACTTTGTCAGAGACTCTGACCATAGTCAGAGACTATGTAGAGAATTAATCTTAATTGTACTTGGTTTCTTGTATCTGATTTCTATTTTTATTGCTAGCTGTTCCCTAGCAAAGTGTCAGCTTGGAGGCAACTGGGCTAACGTTGCAGTTCTTCAGGCGTAAATGCCAATACACTTTAATAAAGTGTACAGCAGGCTTCAGTATAGATTAGTGAGCCAAATTCCACTTGTATAACACTGTCTCCTGGAGACCTGCAGTCTGGACCATTACCCAATTGTCGATTAAAATTCCAGCGAGGCAGTGGGCTCTTATTCTTAGGACTGTGGCTGTAATTTATTATTGTGTGTCTTTTTGAAGGGGATCTTTGAAATTTGAATAAGCTTTTTCCTAAGTAGGTCTGAAGATTTTAGCCCAGAAGATACAAAACAGATGATGATATGTCTTAGTTTTTCTTATTCCATTACCATCTACTTTTATCCCAGACAGAATTTGCATAGAGACAATGTAAGTGAACTAAAATGGGATCAAAGAAGAGTCAAATGGAAGGTAATCGAACTGGTGAGACTTCAAGCCTATTTATCAACTGTCTGCATTTTAAGCAGTTCTCTAGCACACTTTTTGTTTCTTTCTTATACCTATTTCTGTTGGGTGGCATTTAATCAGGCACAGAAAAACACTGGGGTGGGCTTGATCCCATTTCTCCTCATCTCAGATTGGAGAAGCTCAGCTAAAAGAGCTACTGCTAGAAGTCGATTCATGTCTCTCTCTGAAAAGAGTGACTCTTTAGAATTTGTAATTCATAGAGTATCCTCCTTTCTGCTCATATTTCAGGGTCATAAAAACATAGAGCTGCTGTGAGGGGGAGGGGGGGAGCGTTCGCTGCTGCTCCCTCGGAGGCAGGATCTAGCTGTGGGGCACGCAGGCTGCCCAGACCAGGGGATGCGGTGGCTGCGGAGCTGCTGGAGGAGGTATTGGGCACAGGTGCCGCATGGTGCCCTCCACAGGGGCCAGGACAGCTCTGTCTGGCCACCTACGCAGCACCATCGTGGTTCTCCGTGTTGGGTAACATAGAAGAGCTCCAAATCCTATTTCATAGAAGCAAGCTAAGAGCAAGAAGTGGAAGTAAAAGCCTGGGGAGAAAATGGTTGAAATGCCCTGGCCTAGCAAAGGACTTAAACATAAGCACTGACCAATATCAGTAGGACTGGACATGGCAGGAGCCGATCCTTTGTGAAAAAATGTGAGCTGTGAAGAAAATAAAACAGTCACCTTAAAAATTACAGTTTCTGACAATAGTATGAATATATGGTTTTGAAATTAATTTTTTTTTTAATTCTTTTTTTGTGATGTAACACTGTTCTGTTGTGATCCAAACCAAGGATGGCTCTGCTGCCTAAGTGAGGTTTCACTGGTCAGTGAGACCCAAGAGCCAGGCTCACAGCTGGCAGTGTAATTTGAGGAACTGTATCATCTGGCAGACAAACAGCCTGCCCATCCCATGTGCAGTGGTATGCTTCTCTAACCATCAAGAGACTGAGAAACTACTGTAGAGTTACAGAAGACTGTGATAGGAAGAAGAAAGCCAGTGAAAGTTAGAGGCTGAAATATAAGACTGAGGGGGGGTTTTGCCTTTGTTTACCCAATGCTATTAAAATAAATTGGCAGGTTAACTCATTCTTTCAAAGACATGTTTGAACGGTTAACAAAGGCTTCAGATTCTGTAGAAAGCATTTATCAACACCTTCACTAAGTGGTTGCTTGCCCAATCTTTTGCTGGATTTTGTTGCTGCATTCCTTGCAATCACTCAGTAGTTTCACAGCAAGAAGCCACCAAATTGCTGCATGTGAAGGCTAAGACAGTACAAGGAATTTAGTAATGCCTCTGTGCCTACAGACTGCGCAGGGAATTTGGTCACCTAGAGCTCCTATGAGGTCAGCTCTGCACTTTTGTGCCCTGACAGCTCTAAAGAGGGTGGTACTGCTTCTTCACCCATGGCGCTTTTCATAATGCCTCTTGGAGAGATTTACTTGCCTAACTGGTAATGGAATCATATGGGAGTTAGAAACCAGAGAGGAGCAACTGAAGGCACTAGCCTGCTTCCCCAGCTGGAAAGAAAGGGATTAACCAGAGAAATGCAGCAGACAGCATATTTAACAGTGTAAGCAAGCTCACAGAGTTTCCCTTGGCATTCTGGCTTGACCAGCTCCGGTCCCGGCTAACGGAAGCAGTGTGTCAGATGACAAATGTGGCAAAACAAAGCATTGTTTGCTCTGGGCTGTGTGTTTCCTGGATGTGATTATCTGTCTGTGGGAAACAGGTTCCTTCAACCTTCCTGGCCAATTATGGGAGAACACGGATGGGATGTTGAATGTTATTTGTACCATGAGGTTGCTGGTTCAAATATCATCCCAGGTGGCTTGTAACTAAATTTTGTTACAATCCGATTAGAGCTCTGTCTTTAATATCAATTAGCCAGTGAAAAAGGAACTTGCAGTTTTACCTTGATTCTTAGTAGACAGATACCCACATCATAACAACTAAGCTCTGCACAGCTCGCCTGGAATAGGCAAGTGAGGCATTTGGGAAAGCAGCTTACCATAATCCTGGGGGAAGTCTTTTGATATCAGGATTATTGAGTGTTGCTGTACTTTCTGTGGTAGAAGACTTGACTTTCCATTTCTTTCTGCTTTCATGTACAATCAATTCTCTTTAACTACGTGCTTCTAATTAAGAAAGGAAAGAAAATACAGTTGTAGTAGAAGACTGATTCATCATACAGTTAAGGCAAATCCTTCACCAGTATAAATTGTCATTGCTCTAATGGCTTAAGGGCAGCTTCAGTCATCTGAAAGTCTCCCCCATCAATTTGGACAAGTTAAGCCCATAAGCCTGTTGCAGTCCACAATAATGATTTGCATGCACAAAAACTGGCTTTGGCCTCTTGGCAATGATGCTTGATTAAATTATTTGAAGCCAAAGTTCAAGGAATAGAGGTCAGTCATTGATGAGAACAAGTGCAATTCTTGTTCTCCGAGTGTTTTTTTACAGATGTACTGGGGTTTCCTACTGAGAAAAAAATATCATACCTTAACTTAGGCGATGAGATAACACTGAGAAGAATAATTCCTGAAAAGATTTTATCTTCTTTGCCTTGCCCTGTATAATCTTCAGCTCCATAGCAGGAATGCTGTGATCAGAGATCTACCGCCTTGAACCAAATACTGTATAAATGGAGTTTAAAAGGAATACAAAGAAAATAGGAGCCTTCCCTCATAACATTAATCCATCATTTTACCTTGTAAGTGGAGGGTGTTTCCTACATTCACCTTGGGTAAGAGACCACCTCCAAGATGCTGAGTTGAAAAGCTGAATACTCTCCTAAATTGCGAACATCAAAGACCACAGTGGAAGTTTTTGAGTATTTACTCATATGTTTTAGATTCATGATGCAGACTAGAAGCTGACAGGAGGAGAAAAAAACCCCACAGAACCCAAACCGCTTAGTAGCTGGTTGCAGCAAAACCCATCAAGGTTTATTTTTGTCCTGTCCCAAATTTTCATTAGTCAGAGTCCCTAAAATCATTTTATATGCTGGAGAGAAATATGATTGTATAAACATGGAAAGAAATCTTTCCCTTCTTAAGTAGAAAAATATGGCCTTTTATAAATGTTGACGTTTCTTTAGGTAGTCTATAATAAATTAGTGTTGATAACTAAAGTAACTGAAATCCAGTACAAAGAGCAAGTGGGTGGTCTGGAAATAAAAGCAATATGGATTGATTTAATTTTTTTGTGGAGTCTCTGATGGAGTGAGACTCTGTGAGACATTTTAGCTGCATGACGGTTTGACTTTTTTACCTCTCCAGTTATTCACTGTATGATAGTAATAATGGTTGAGATATCTTTGAAAGATTTGCTGCAGAGAAAGATCTGAGACATCACAATAAATTCAGTTTCCCAGTGTTTGTCAGAACAGCAAACATATTTCTGGAACTGGGCCAGATAAAATACAGGAAAAGAGTATAACAGGTTTTTGAAGACATACTGAAGATTTTGCAGGTGGAGGAAGATCTGACTATTGATTTCCATTTTACATATTTAGTAGTTGATGCAAATTCATAAGAGCTACAGTACTACTAAAAGAAAAAGTGAAGCATGAATCACACAAAATACTAGTTAAAATTGGTTGCTTTGAAGTGTTGGTCTTGGTTAGACAAAACTGGAGAAAGAAGGAAGGGAAAAATAGCTCCTTATCTGTGCCTAGGTACTTCCAAGGGGTTGGTCTTGCCAGAAAAGGTAGTGCTGTTGCTGCTGCTGGGAGAAGGAGACCGGGCAGTCCCCCAGGGCCATCAGAAGGGACCTGAGCAGCTCCTGCCTGCAGCTGCTCAGACCCCTTTTGATGGCCCTGGATAATGCTGTTTATCAAAGAAAAAAGCAGTAATGTTGTGGGGTTTTTTTCCCCAGAAAAATGGTCAAGGGAAATTCAACTTATTGATAAGAGAAATACAAAGGTAATTCTCCCCTAACCTATGAAAATTAGAATAACAATGATTGCATAATCTATGTATTCTTGCTTATAGCTCACTGAGGAGCTGTCTAAATTCTTGGTTGTTGAACTTTACAGGGCAGGGAGTAGTAAGGAACAAAAAGTGATGGTATCTAGTTACTGTCTGTCCTAAAAAAAGCATGTGCAAATAAATCATCTGGTAAACAATACTGTTATTTGATTATTATCTGTTAGAGTGTTTGATAAAATGTTTGATATATAATTCAGTGAGAGCTGTGGAAAATCAAATGTCTCTTTCCATATTCATTATTTATGCTATTCATAACCCATTATAAGTGTTATTCAAAGAAGATAAAGCGATTTGGTGAGTGATAGGTCTAGTGTAGACATTTCTTTGTGGAGCTGGATCCATAAAGATAAACTGAAGCAAACATTAGTCAGAGTCACATTCATTGCTGACGCTAATGGACAGGGATGATCTATATATGAATAAACTCATGGACACCAGCCTGATTAGTCACATGAGGCAAATTCACAGGATCAGTCTGTATTTTGTAAGGAACCTTGAATTAGATGATATATGTTCTTTTAGATCCACTCTATGTTATGGACATGGACTGAGCAGTACCAGATCTGCTACCAGAAGACTGCTGAAGGAAATGTTTTACTATTTGAACACAAGCCTTTATGTAAATATCACAGCTGACCATGACATCTTGTTTACAGCTAGGACCAAAATCTTAAGCTATTGGACTTCCCCAGAGGTGAAGAGGAAATTGAAATCCAGCTCAGACCTTAAGGGTCAGGTTCATCTCTAAAAATAAACACCATGTATAATTTTCAAATGACAGCGGCTCACAAAATCGCCAAGCAACCAAACAAGGTAGCATGCCTAGTGTTTAAAAGCCATCCTTTATGAACAGGTGTTGAAGGGCCAGTGCAAAGCTGGGGGTATGCCTGCAGGGGGGTACCTTATAACCCCATTAAGCATCTTCCCCCTATACTCAGACATCAAAAGACTAAACACATTCTGCAGACACAGGAATGGCTGGAGATGACTTCATCTCTGATGTTTTTTTCTCTGCACCTGCTACTTGCATATTTCCATACATTTGCAAAGCATATCACCAGGGCACTCGCAATGGTATAGCTGCCCTCGATCAAAACTCCCATGACTAGAAAATGTTTGTGTGGTGGCATGAGGGTAAGTGCCTTCCTCCAGGTGGATGAGGAGGGACAACCAGTGTGGTAAGTGAGGAATGGTGCCAGATACCTACAAGCCATGTGGGCACAGCACATCTCATGGGCAGCTTTTGTTGGCAAGGCAAGATGTGAGGTTGCCACTGCCTCTTGTGGCTCAATCATCCAGGCTGCTGCAGTGAACATCCCTTGCACCACTCTTGTGTTTTGCAAAGGTGACCTAAGTTTTCTATATTTACTGTGATTTAACACTGCCATATAGCGAGAACAAGAGACTCATCTATTCAGTCCAAAGTCATCAGGAGTTAGCTCAGGAAGAAAATGTGGTGGGGATTCTTCCAGCATCTTTAATATTATCCGTGGTATAATAAAAACCTCAAGTAGCATCATGGGCATCAAAATCTAGTGCTTATTTTCACTTAATTGTACAGGGATACTGGGAACTGAATTAGTTGGACAAAAATGTAGACCTTGGAAAAAAGCAGAACAGTTACATAAATCCCTGGAATTTCAGTAATAAAAATCAAGTTAAAGTGTTAGGCAGATACCATCAGCTCCCTTTTAAGGAAGCTTAACAGACCAGATAGGTTTTTTTAATCCCTTTATGTTTTATTTGAATGCTGAGTAAACATCTGAGCTCTATAATGCATGTAGGCTGTGTGAAAGATTAATGTGGAAAAAACCAGCCACGTTTACATACATCTGGAAATAATTATTGCGCATTTACCGCTGGGTATAGATATTGTCATAATTCCAACCTCAGTGACACAGGAGGCATGGGAGTTCATTAGCTTTTCCCCTTCAGAGACAGGTTCAAAACTTGCTTTCCAGCAGGAATGCAAACAGGTTTGTTGATTTCTGCTTGTTTACCATGTGTTTGAGGAGTCCCAGAAACCTCATCAGTCTCTGCTGTTACAATCAGATCTCTGTGACCATGGGACCTGAGAACATCTTATTTTGATATTTTTGGGAGGTACATCCCATCTCCTTTCTTGCAGCTTTTCAGTTCAGCCTTGCAGCCCCTCCATCCACCACACCAGCCTGCTGGGACCCCGCTGTCTGCGAGGGGAGAGTGCGCAGGGCTGACCGAGCGGCTGCCCTCAGCTCAAAGCCACTGCAGGAGGCTTCTCTTAGGACTGGGGCAATTTTCATAGCGACTGAATTAGTGACCTGAGTGCTGTAATTCAGACTTTCCCAGCAAAGCCTGTGTCCGCTGCCCTGCTGCCATTTGCCCTTAGGGAGCTAACAGGGGAACAGGGGGAGCACCTGGGGAGAGTGTGTTGGTGGCTGACACTGACCTCAAGGCTTGGGTGGCAGCAGCCAGAGAGCAGACCTGCACAAGAGGCTTAACTGGGATAGCATGCAAACATCAGGGGGAAAAAAGGGTGGCTGCATTTTGGCCAGGACAGGTTGGCTTGGGACCGCTCAATGGCAGGCTATTTTTGCATCAGACTAGAGACAAAGTAAGTGGCATGGGGTCATCTGTAACTTTTCCAATATTTTAGGACAGTGAAAGATAATGCTGGCAGCAGATTTCAAAAATTGATAAGAAAAGCACTGTTGACATAGCTGGAGCAGCATATGGTCTCCTTGTTACCCAGTCATTCAAGTCTAAGTATACCCTTACGCGCAAACAGCACAATAAATGAATGCTTTGTACTGACTGTGCAGTAGGTGGTTTAGAACAAGTTGGTTCGAAGGGTGTGTTCTGTATTTCATCTGCACTTGACATGACAAATCTTCCTCTTGTTTTCAAATGCAGCACTGGCAAGGACATGCATTGAGCTCATTTATTTCCCTCAAGAAGCAAAAGCAACTCTTGTGGAAATTTCTCAGTCCTGCTGCAATCCATCAAAAACAACAGTTATGCCAATGGTCTTTCAGGAGGAGACATGAATGTTTCCCCCCCGAGGCATCTGAAAACTTGGTTCAAATTTAAACTGAGCAGAATGCTAACTCATGAAATAAAATAACACACCAGGAAAGACACATGAAGGGGTTAACTGGCAGGGTCAGAAGTAGGATGAGAGCCAATGTGTTGATTTCATGATAACAAAATGATAGGTTTCACAGCAAGAATTAATTACTCTGAACTTCACAATCTTGGACAATAAAGGCTTGACTTTAATCTCAGCTGCAAAATTAAGATATAAATTCATACTTTCCTCTCCCTCTACCCCTAAAGTTGTTGACTTTAGTCTGGATTTTGATTTATCCTGTAATAGGAATAGAATCTAGCATTGAAATTTGGATCCTGACCCAAATATGGTGCAGAACTGGACCATATTGGAAAAGATGGGATTGCGATATTCTGGCCTCATAGTCTGTGGTCAGGTTTTCGATTACATGTAAAAAATGGGAACAGATCCTTCTGTATGCTGGTTGCTAATACTCCACAAGGGAAGTGAGTGGTCATTTGATCATGTATGGGCAATCTCAAATGTCTGTGTCACAAAATCCCCACACTGGTCTTGCAACCCGTTGTAGTCCATTACATCAAATTTCACCTGGCCATACTTACAGAAAACTGCATGTACCAATAGATCAAGTCTTTCATTTGGGAATGCTCATAATGCATATCTTCTGTGCTGTCATTTCTTGATTTTGTTCTTTCAGTTGGTCAAAACTGGGGAAAGGAAATGTCCTGGATCAAAGAGACCATATTTTGCATCATGGAGTAATTTGACTCTGATATGAGCCTAAACCGTGTGTCCCACTCCTTCCCTTCCCATGATGTGTACCAAACCTACCCCTCTGCACTGCATGAAGTTCAGCATGTGTTGCTCCAGACTATGGAGCAGTTTGGTGAATGTAAGACCAGGTTCCTTTCAGTGGAAACTGGATTGGAGGCTCTGCTCCAGGTGCACACCTGTGTCCTTCCACCCCTCATGAGAACATGAGAGCCTCAAGCAATTTTTGGTCCAACCGGACGCATACTGGGAATATTTGGCTCAAGAAACCAGTCTGCAATAAAACCCTTGAACTGCCTATGTCATAGCTCCAGCTGCTTCCCTCTACTGATCCATTCTTCCTGGGCAAAACTGCTTGCTAATGTAGAATTACCACTGAAACCTTAAAAATGCAGTCACTCTTGATTTTAGTAAATGCCCAGGCAAGCAATCTGCTGCAAAATCATATCACGGAAGTGGATGGTCTGATTACTTTTGCCAAAATACAGTGCCGAGGAAATATTTTCCTTCATGTGGCTGTGCTTGTCTGGCCAAACTCTTGAGCATAGGGAGGCCACGGTGGAGAGACTAACAAGGGAGAAGACAACAGTTCTGTGCAAAAATGAGCACTGCGAGTGATCTGCAACTGTCTGCAGGGCAAAGAGATCAAATGTTGTGCAGGAGGTGGAGTTGTGCAAAAGCAGATAGGATACAGAAATGAAACCGTAGGACTTTTGGCTATTTCCTGAAACTGGGCTCTGTAGCTTAGGTTACACTCTAAAGAGGCTACAGGTAGGTGGCAAGGAAGGAGTTCTCACATCCAACAGGTTAGCAGAGCTTATGGCCTTCTGCTGCAATTGCCTCAGGACATGGCTGCATGTATTTTCAGTGTGGACAAAGGCGTGACATGAACATGGACCTTTCAGGTATGTGCATAGGCAAAATTTAGGGCATCTTTTCCTTCTGAGGACTGAATACACTTTTCAGTCCCCTCCTGTGGGGCCATACTTCACCGCATACCGTGTTATTCTAAGTGCTGTAATTATGCACATGCAACAGAGAGCAGCAAATCACGTGAAACT
Source organism: Harpia harpyja (assembly GCF_026419915.1). Taxonomy (NCBI): domain Eukaryota; kingdom Metazoa; phylum Chordata; class Aves; order Accipitriformes; family Accipitridae; genus Harpia; species Harpia harpyja. The sequence goes on along the minus strand of NC_068941.1, from coordinate 60,261,117 downwards.
CAGTTTTAAGCTGTACCTGTTCCCAGGGTGCAGGTTTCCCAGTTCCTGGGATAAACATACCTTTGGACAAATTTTTGCAGTGCTTTGTGGATATGACCATAAGTGGTAATTACAAAAGTAATTTGAAGACTTTTTCTCATGAGCAAAGAATAAATTTACTAGGACTACAGTTGGCCAGTATGAGGACATCCCTGCTGGTCATTTTAACAGTAGCAATTCATGTTAACTGTGTGGTTGTCTCCCTAGCAGGGGAAGATTTTGCATTAAATGCTCTTTCATAAAGTAAATGCTTTTTCATAAAGTGTATATGTATATGCGATGGTGTTTATTGATCTCCTTCAACAATTGCATATGGTGAAGAAATGGCCGTTGAAGCTTTCTTTGCTGGTGTCTCAATTTTTCCCTTTCAGTTTTTAGATTGAGAAGAGCTGGTAACTGCGCCCTCTCCAATAAAAATAGCTCCTGGTTACAACATGTGTGAGATGAATTATTTGTTAATCTCCTGAAAGAACAAGAACAAGGAGGACACGATGGAGCTACAGAGAGAAGTGACACAAGGGCCAGAATTTCACCACTAGAGAGTGTAATTCTACTATGTAATTTGACCTTTTCTGCTCCCAGAGAAGCCGATTGAAGGTGGGAAACTTAGAAATATGCAACATCTTGAACAGCATTGCCTGAAGTACTTTCTTTAGGTCTTTTATCAAAATGTACATCAAGGAGTTACTGTATCCTTGGAAGATAAATGCATTACTTCCTCTGTGCATTACTTAGCATGAGTTTCAGGAGGCATTTTGCAAAGTAAGATGTATGTAAATCAGAATAAGAGCTTATATCGAACTTATCCTTGAGACAGATGGTTATGCATTCAAATTTAAATTTCAAGCATTTTACTAAAAGAACCCAGATGAAATGCATTTACACGTATTTTTAAATTTTGTTTTCAACTGTGTATGTTCTATCACTATGCATTTCCCTTGGGCTGATGCTGCAATTTTTACCTTAAAGAAGGTTCTTTGAAAATTCTGCCTTTGCTTCTGCTGGTGTGGCTCCAATACTGCCCTGCCGAATTCACTGCTGTCCCACAGCATAATGATAAGCAAACCAGGCACCTAATGGGTAGAGAAATGGGGGAAATGAAGCTCTCACTTACATGCGATGTCACTTCTGTTTATGTCACTTCTGTATCTTTGTCATGAGGTTCACACGGGGATTCTTCACTTGACCGCTGCAGTCTGCCTGTGGTGGCATCCACACGTAGCTTTAGGTCTTTTTCAGTGGTCACATACTCAGGCCTGTCATATCTCACTTGTTAATGCCTGGGATTTCTCTGCCTTGCTGCAGCCTCACTCCTCCTCGCAGAACAGAGGGGTGAAGCCGCAGCCAGCAGCAAGAAGCAAGAAGTAATTGGCACCTGCAGTGCCTGCTGGAGGGCACGAGCTCTGAGGGGGCTCTGGGAGGCCGTGGCATGGGTCTAGTCACAGCCTGATGTTGGCAGAGCAAATGAGGGTTCTCAGGTCATCTCCTGGAGTCACTGGTAGATGACGTGAGGAGCCTGTGAAGTGCAGAGTCAAGGAAGAAATGCGGCTTGGCATCATGGCTGTGGACAGCCTTTGTAGCCCTTGTTCAAACCAATCTCCAGCTGATCTGGAATCACCAGAAGGAACATTGAACCTGGGTAAGAATAAGGCTATTTAGTATATTCCAGGAATGTACTGTTAAGGGATCGTTGATGGCTCTGCTCTGTGTGTATACAAAAAATACATCACTGGTACCTGGAATTTGGCATGTTTAGGAATAAGCTGACTGAATTGTGTATGCATAGTATCTCTCCCTTACCACTTATCTCCCATAAAGTATATTGGGAAAGAGTTTATATGACAGGTCCAGCAAGCACTTAAATGCTGTCCTTGGGAACCTGGGAAAGGATCATCACATATGCTGAAACCTGTGAATGTCATTATGCCTCTAACAACAGCTTTGGAAATATGTCTTAGTCCTGAAGCTAGTGAAACAATTTAATTTTTAAGGTAACTGCATTCATTTTAGCTGAGTTTACTATAGGGGCAAATCTGATCAAGTCTTTCTCTGTTGGAATTTTAAAATTTTGCAGTGAATTGAGATATATCTAATCCAGAACATCCCTTGATGTTTTAAAAGTTTTGCTCCCTTCTCCTTTCATAACAAAGCTGGTATAAACTTGCATCTCACATACAGTAAATGCAGCAATCAACTCAGTTATAGGATGTTCCAAAGGACATGTTGTTCCATGACTGACCGTTAAAATACCAAACCAATTATGCTCAATTCATGTATCATTTAGGCAACACAGCATTTAAGAAAGAATGGATATTAAAAGTGAGTTTTATATAGTTTCCATGGTGATTGTGCTAAAAGAAATAACAATAGGCTTAAATATGTTTTCATTTAGAATATCTTTAAAAGAACTTGTTTGGTTCAGACATGCTGTGTTTATGCTATAATTTGTCCCAAATCACCGATTATTATAAAATGTAGCTAAATTGGTATGGCAGTATTGTTCAAATACTTCAGCAGAGCACCAAAATAGTTCAAAGCTTGTTGCTCAATATTTTTGTCATAGCTGACATGCACATTAGAAAGGGAAAAGGTTCCAAAAAGGCAGTAACATTATGATTTAAAATTGGTGCCACAGTTTTGCATTAGGCCGTCTTCCAGAGTACATTTTGCTCTTGCTGATTTATTATAAGAAATCAGGAGCTTATCGAGAGACAGCTAAACTTTGTACAAACAAAGGCAATGCGTTGGCAGCTTCTCAGGAACCCAGAGCAGATCAGAATTGTGAGTATTTGCAGAGTGGTAAAGGACAGAGGGAATAATTGATATACAGGATGGTACTGCTAGCTCTTACTTTGGCCTTCCTTTAAAAATAATACAGAAATTGCTTCATCTTTGAGTCCACCTGCAACAAAAACCATTAAGGAACGGTGTGGTAATGCAGTGAGTATAAAGTAAGGCACAAGGATTTTGGGGGGGTCGTGCAATACGAGATTTGTAGGTTCAACATCACAACCTTCAGACTTAATGCAACTATTTCAGTTACTTCTAGCTAACTGCAGGGTGAAAACCCCGTGAAAGGCTTTACTGCCTCTGAGTGAGGTAACTGAGCCAGTACTTCTTATGCCTGCTTGGTATAGCCAGCAAAGATTTATGTTCAAAGCTATGCTTTCATTTAAGTGTAGTAATATTTTGCTCTAGCATTTGTTTTCTGAATTAGGACCAACATATTGGTGAAAGTTGTACTGTGCAGTAAAATTGTCCTCTCACTTTCTGGTAACCAAAGCTAACACTGTATCTCTGAGAGGATCTGCTGTCTCCACTGAGCTGGGAAGCAGAGAGTGTGAGCAATTTAGATAAGAAAGGTAATTCTCTAAAGCCGCAAATTGTCCTTTATTTCTGAATTGGTCTCTGGCAGGCCTAATCCCTTCCATGGTAGGGGGAAGCATGGCCTTAGGAAGTGCAACTTTCTGAGCTCTCTTCAGTAAAGGGATGGAAATAAAGTCACCCAGAAGACAGCTAGGAGCATCTAAGGCTTGGTTTCTGTTTTGAATAGCCCTGCAGAGGTGCCCATCTGACTCCTCTGCCTATGAGAGGTGCTGTGGAGGTCAGCCTTAGCACACTAAAAATAGCATTTGTGACTACAACCCCTCCACCCACACATGCTTCAAACCATATCCAGAGCTAAGTCTCTGGGCTTAGCTGAAGAGGGGAACAAAGTACTTCTGAAAAGCAATTTGGGGTGAGTATTGAACAACCTAGTCTTGGCCTCTCAACTGAGGAATGAGGTGGGTTAAGGCTTTCCGAAGCTTTGGCTGTCACTAACTAGTGTAAGGTCACAGCATGCACATGAAACTCTTGTATACTTTTTATAAGTCAGACAAGACTAAATTATGGTGTTCTTCTGTGAATTATAAATGCTGCAGCCACAGCTAGATTCCAAGACATGGATCAAGCTGAATGACATCTGGAGTCTGAGGTAACCTTAGATGAAAATGCTGCTTCTGTGCTCAACTCGGTCTTCTTGGAAGCTGCTCCTCCATAAATGTTTAATAATGCACAGTAACTGCAGATACCCGCCAGCTGGGATATGGATGCTTTTGTTCATATGCAACTACTCTGAAAGACTGAGACAACCATAGGAAGACAATGGTGCTTGAACTGAGAATATTCATGGATGTTTCTCCTTGACTCCCACTCCTACACTTGACTTTTGGCTGTCTTTCCTCAAGTCTGCATGAAAATCTGCACTTTCCAACAGAGCTGAGTACAACTGTGTACAATCGTGTGCAAATGCACAAGGACAGTGGTTCAGAAGAATGTGTGCGTATGTTCTGAGACAGCACGAAGGTGAAGCAGGAGCAACATTGACTTAGCAGTTGCTATCACAGTCCCGGCTTCTTGCCAGAAGGAAGTTTTGGTTTAGGGGAGCGCTGAGGTAGGAGTTCAATTCTTCTGTTCCAAAGCTGTCTCTTGTTTAAAGCACATTTACTCAGGGTTTTCCAGAGAGGGACATCACTTTGCTTTTATATGGGATGTTGGATTTTGGCTGATGTGCTTCAACTGACTGTGCTGGGGTTTTGTATGCAGAAACTTATTACAGCTCATACAGGAGGGTTGCAACCTACTGAGCTACCGTTACTGGGTGAAGGTCTCCATTCCCATCCTGTAGACATCAAACAATCAAATCAGATGATTTTTGCCAAAAGCTCTTTTCTTGATTTTTTTTTTTTTTTTAGCTTGGAAAAAGGAAATTATGATCACACAGCGATTTCAAGCCCTTTTTAGTTCTCTGTAGCTCTGTGGCCTTGGCCACAAGCTCCGTGTAAAACACTGACATCTTGTCTCAGGTTTTCCAGGCAGTACGTCCTTCCTTTAGACAAAGCCCACCATTCTCTTCACATCTAGGTTTGTCCCACGCCACCTTTGCCATGCAGAAGTCAGCTCCTTGCTCATTTCCCCTAGCTGATGCTCACCCTACCTCTGCCTTGTGCAGGGACAAGGTAAGAATTAGTAAGATTAGCAAAATTACTGGAGGGAGCTGTTTAGGAGAAAAAAGACTGCGTTTTGTCTTTCTTAGAAGCACATGATATTTCCCTATATCAGTCTGCGTAACAGGGCAAATGGCCTCACTTTGGCACAAATTTGACTCATATCAACACTTATCTGCAGCTCCAGCTGCTTCACCCACCAGTAAACCACAAAGATCGTCAAGAAAACTGTCTATTGAATGTCAGAGAGTTGTGGTGACCCAAATGAGAACCCATACTATTAATAGTTGGTTTAGATGAGGGGGGTCTGAGGAGTTACAAACAGCCTTTGTTTCTTTTATAGCAGGAGAAAAAAGGAAACTTGTGATACTTCAAGTGCTGGGGTGTGTGTGGTCTTTTCCTCATGTCAGCTTACCTGAAAACTTGTTCCTATGTTCATAAGGAGTCTGCAGTTATTTCAACTTCTTTTTCTTGGCTGTAATTCTAATACATCTTCTGCCTGGGTATCAAAGTGTGCCACACACGTGTAATTACTCAAATGGCAAACGTGGTTTATCTCAGACCACATAGCCAACAACACGTGCTGTTTTGCACTCCTATCTCTGATATAGACAACCTTTGCCCAACAAGGTTCACAATACACATTTGCTGTAGAAAAAACTGACATACCTTAATAACTGATGGTGATTTACAATTAACTGTGAAGTGCAAAACAACTGTCCTAATTAAAACACAGGGAAAAAAGGGCTTTTAGATTTTTACATAGCAGTGTATGTACTCTGAAAGTCTTTGAATTAGATATTCCTTGGAAATTACTTGCTGTCTAATTACAAGCAGCAGAACTTCTTATAATGATACACCCTTGTTTTCTTACAATCTCCATAACTACATGGTAATAGGGCTGCCTTCTTTGTTTTGCTCTGACAGCTTCAAATAAAGCAAACACAGGTGCCTCCAAGCTTTATTTTTCTCTCTTTTAATTTTATGCATATTTTTATTACTGGATAGCATCATGGTATTGTGCTTTGTGCGTGAATGCTGAAAGTGAACAGCATATAAATTAAAGTAACAAGCCAAAAGCTAAAAGTGCATTTTTGTGGCTTTCAGCATCTTTTAAAAATACTGTAAGTTTTACACATAAAAATATCTGCTGGGGAGAGAGGACAGATCAGACTCTAGATCAGACTTGTGAAATTTCTGAATTTGCCAAGAAGACATTGCTATGATTCTCAAACAATACAGGAAGAACCACTCACCTGATACGTTGCCACCAACATTGGTGAAGCTGCGAGTGCACCCACCACTGCACAGATGTGCTTTGGGCTGTGTAGATACTTGATTTAACTCGCTATATGCAAGGAAAGAGCCTGTGATCAGATACATCCAGAAACTTGTATTAGAGGCACGAACCACTGCAAGTCCAGTTCCTCTTGCAAAGCTCTTGCAAGATAAATAAGCAAAAATATTATGGTACAGATGATATGCTGGTACAGAAGGGAAGGAAATGGACTCATGAAGCCCGAGGCTGTCTGCAGTTTTATTTGGCCACTTTCCTTGATTTTTATTCCAGGCAGGCAGTACAGAAGAGGCAATTCTGTGATACGCAGAAAATAAGTTTACCTTTCATAAGGTAGCCTGGTTCAATAAGACCATATCAGTTTAGGCCAGCAGAGTATTTTACATATTTCTTCTCACTGATGGTGTTATCAGCCCTCCAGAGCACTGCATTATTACTTTTTTTCAATATAGAGCACTGATTGCTTTTGAAATGCTGCTGCAGTTTGTCAAAGCAATGAGGTTAGTTCTCATTTATGAAAAGACTTCTTTCTACAACTAGAGTAGTGCAGAGGAAGCTTTCAGAAAGCAATAACTGAAGCTCAGTGCCTTTAATGTGTCTGTAACTTGTTAAGATGAGTATATGTTACTGTCAGCAACTTTTATAGTCAAGCCATCAGACAAAACGTTGCATGTAAACACACTAAAGACTTTAAGAAGAAGGGAATAAATGGAAACTATGATGGTTATAGGCTTTCTGGTGGTCTATCTTTAAGAAAATTCCCTTTTGTGACAACTGTATCCCTACTGATATTCTCCACCAGGCAGACTGCTTTTGTTTATTAATCAGACATATATGTGCTAAAAATATTGACTCCTTTGCTAACAAAGCAAAAATCAATGAAGCTGAAGTTAGGGACAGTTTGATTTCTATTAGAGTCTCAGCATGATGCAAGATCAGTGTTCTTCTACCGATTAGCACACCTGAGTCTGAAATATTGGTGATTCTTGTGAGGGGAGGATTTATCATTTTAATAATCATACTGGCTATTTAGTCTTTCTATGTCTCCAGGCTAATTTCAGAGAAAACAATGGTGAGATAGGACAGATGTGACTGCCTAATGCTATAGACAGATGTGATTAGTTTTATACTTATTTTTCAAGCGGTACATCGTGGTATTAAACTTGTTAAACACCCTTGAGAAGAGGAGACAGGGCAAAAAGGCTTGTAAAACCATTCACAGAGTTTAAAGAGGCATTGCTAAAATTTCCAGCCATTGAACTTCCTGAAAATGAGAAAATACTATTGGGAAACTACCTTCACAATTCTACAACCTTCAGATAATATAAAGTACCATCTTCTACTGTAGTAGCAGCTTTTATCACTTGAGGATATGTCCCCTGTGTTGTAAACCAAACTACCAGACTTCTCAAGTAGTTCAAGCAACTTGCTGGTTAGAGGTGGGACCTGAAGTAGTGGTCACAACATGAATAGTCCCTGTTAAATTCAAGCTCTGTGTGTGTGCTCACTTATCAGAAAACCTGAAATCACTTAACATTTCTTATCTGGGTTCTTTCTCTTATTTCTGAGCAATAATGCTACCAACTAATTATTCTTGAAGAGAAATCCCTCGAGAGAAGGCTGACATCTGTGTCACATACTGACTGCTCTATTAGGAGTTTACTGTTGTATGCAGTCAGTGTCTGATCAGATTTCATGTGCCTCGAAAGCCAGACAACCTGCAATAGGATACTCTTAGGCAGTTAAATCACATTAAATATTTAAACACAGAATTTGACATCATCCATTAGGTCTATTAAAGAATCTCACTTCTTGCTGCCAGAACTAACCACACAGCTTACAAACTGTATTACTTAAAATGACTAACTCTTTCTGCTTCTTATGCCCTCCATGAATAAGTTTCCATGGTAGTTTCCAATGTTTCCACAATACTGCCAGCAGTTTCTATGAAAGTTTCTAATCCCATTTCCACTGAAGACAATGGCACTTAAATTAGTTTTATACTGTATGGGAGAAGGGAAGTAATAATTTATAGTAGAGAAATTAATGAACAAAACTAGATGAAGGAAATAAAAAATTTTCTTAATTTGTCAGTAAAATCTGAGTTCATCAAGCAAAATGTTTTATTGTAAGACCTCTTTGTTCTAGTACCAAATCACTGAGAACCCCAGAAGGGAGGCAAGCAGTGCATTGCCAGTTCTTGCAATGAACTCCAACACAAAGAAATTAAATAACTTCCCTGAGGCCACACACTGATTACAATGGCAAAGCTGAGGATTACAGCCAGGTTTTGTGACTGCCAATGCTGTCTTTAGATTGGTAAGGATGTCTTCTATCTTTGGAAAATGCCACGGTGTTTTTGCTCACAACACTCAGTGTTGCTGTAGTTCTGCTCCATCTGAAATCAGTTAATATTAAGCCCATACTCCACATATAAAGTAATGATACCGTATTGAAATTGTATTTTACTTCCCTAGAAAGATTGGCACCACTAATAATAACGAAAGCCCTCTTCATTGTGGGTTTCTTTTCCCCTTAAAATATTTAGGGCTTATTTCTAGATAAATGTTTTTGGTTCTTCTTGGACCACCAATTCTTTCTGTGGTTTTCATCACAAAGAAAACTTTGTTCCTGTTTTGTCTGATTTCATAAACTTGTACCCATCTTTATTGTTTCAAGAAAAAAAATTGCTTTATGCTCATCCCATTGTCTGTTTTTGAAAGCTGTTCTCTTCTAAGTTTTTGCGAGGCTCTGGAAAAGAAACTTCTGTAGTGTTTACCTACACATTGTTCTTAAATTTAGTGTCTTCTCTAACTCAATGTCCTGAGAAATTATTCCACTTCAGAAATTATTCAACTTCCTTTATTCTGTTATTATTTAGGTTATTTTCACTGTGTGATTTCAATAAGAGGGTAGGTTAAGTAAGAAAGCAGAGCTAAATACCACTATATTATAATTTTTGCCGGATCTGGAGTAGATGGCTGATGTGACATTGTGATAACTTCGAAGTAACATTGATGCCGAAGTTAAAAAATGCTGCTTTCAGGGGATGTTAACGTAGAACATTTGTATACAAAATGATCCTATATCAGAAAGTGTGGTATTATACAATGATAGCAAAAAAAGATGAAAAATTCTATTTGGGAAAACAGAAAACAATGAGTTGCGGGTTTTTTAAGGTGAGAAAAATTGATATGCTGTGGTTTTTTTAAAAAGCATTTGTCTGAAGAAATGTAGTTTTATGATTTATTTCAAAGAGGTGGGCAGCGTTGCTCATATATTAATCACTTGTGGTTCTAACTTTATGGTAACTTCTAACCTAAAGGTAACTTCAGCTGGCAATGTAGCTTCTAAGAGCAAGTGTAGGAGGAGAGGCGTGACAGAAGGGTATGAAAGTGATGACAGAGGGTATAATCTTTTGCCAGTAAAAATTACATACTGCTTCATCTACATGGTCTGACTGTAGAAACCACTTTGGAACGAACTCTGAGCTGACTTTGCCGGCATATCTGGGAGGAAGTAGAGTGTATCTACTGCTTAGCGTACTTCCCAAGGGACACTTACCTGCTGTGGGGTGGACCTCGCTAACTTCTCTTGAGTTTTTCTTGAAAGGGCTGTAGCATCCGTCCTCGGAAAGCTTTAACACTGGATGTCTGTGGCTGAGTAGCCTTAGAGTAAAAAGAGCTCCAGCTGCCCACAGGACACAACAGGGATGGTGGCTACCAAATCCTGTGGGCAACCTGGAATTCAGGTTGGAATACCTTGGGATTGCTCTAGAAGGTACCATGGGTGATGGTCCACAAGTCTTCTTGGTGAGTGGTTCTCCCTGCTCTATAGAGTAACTTCTGTGAGAGCAGGAGTCCTTCTGTACAAATCAGTTTGGGGGGTTTCCTCCATGACTATGCTTCCAGTTGAAATCAACTCAAGTCTTTGCCTCATCGTTTAGTAAACTGCTTTTTTTTTTTTTTTTTCCTCCAGCTAATACAAAGTTGACTGATTTTTCCTCCCAAAGGGAAGATGTCTGTGGTTTCTCACATACGCAAAGCTGTGGGTGATAAACAGAAAGAAATATAGCACTGACGCATTTATTCAGGGAAAAAAAAAGAAAGATCTTTCAATTAGGCAAAACTTACCACTGGAATCAGATACTTAAAAAATAGGTCAAGCTTGAGACCTTTTGAAGTTGGCATTTTCAAAGGTAAGGAGAACCTTCTGGACACAGATTAGGAATAAGGTGGTAAGGTCAAGGTGGGGACAGAGAAATATCTTTAGTCAATATAGTCACCGCAAGGAAATGAACTGAATCAGGTTCCTTGCTTCTTCACAAGTTCGTCTCTGCCCTCTTTACCTTGACCCTTTGCAGCTTTCTCACACCTCCCCTGTATCTCCAGCTCCACTCTCCTGTCTGCAAACCTCCCACCTTCCCTATCTGGGCTCTCCTTTTCTCTTCAGCCTGCCTCAGTGCTTGCCACACACCTAAGGAATCAGTGCAATGCATAATCTGCTCCTTTCCTCACTCTCTAACACTGCTCCGGAGACGTTATGTCCTCCTCACTCATTATCTTTTACATGTTCTTGACTGGTCCAATGCACCTCTAGGAAACAAATCTCCTTTTCTTGATACTGGAACTGGAATGTCACTTTCTTGGCAAAAGACAAGTCTTATTAAAATCTTCTGACATGATTCAAAGTTATATGAAATACAAGAAATATCAAGATAGCTGATCCCACTTTTACTGCTCCAAGAGTGAACTGTACAGTATATTTTGTATTATCCTGTCTTCCCCCAACTATAAGCCATTATTCACAGAAGTAATTCCACCTTAGTTGCATTGCTGTGCATCATAATAGAGATTTTCTTTTTTTCCTGTTTTTTGGATTTTTTTTCTATTTGGTTTTGGCTAAACTTTTACAGACTTCAAGTTTTGCTCTGCTTTTGCTTCTCTGAGTAATTTGACTTTAGCTTCTCTTTGCTTTTGAAGCTCTTCTGCTAGTGCCCTGTTTCATGATCTGAACAAAAATGACCTTTGAGGCAGCAAACAATTTTGCAGTCTTTGTTTAGTAAAGAACTGATTGAAAAGTGGTATCCCATTTCCTCTGAAAATATCTGGTTTTTTTCCCCTGCTAAGCTTTGCCAATAGAAGTGGAACACTTATATTTCTAGCACTTTCCAGTTTCTCAATGTGTCTGCGCTGTTTGTGGTTGCCGCATCCAATCTCAAGTACCCTCCATTGCTGAGGGATTTTGTATCATACACTAAAGAGAACCAGGAAATACAGTAACAGCTTCAAATACATTGAAACAGTGGAAAAGCACAGAAGGAAATAATTACCACTTTATTCATGTTATTAGGCTAGACTGACACAGCCCCTTTCAGCACGCCATCTGTCTTTTATTAAAATGGAAAGGTTTCTTATGAAATGATGCATTTGCAAGGGGTTCACAGCTGCAGAACCAACCAAATCTTTTAACATCTGTTCAGTCCAAAGAGATCTGGACCTAAGGTACCTTTGAATGAATATTCTTGAAGTGGTGCTTTGCTTCGGGTGTTCCTCTTCAGCACTGTCACTGGTGAGCAGCATACTTTGTCGCTTGGAAAGGTCAGGAAGGAGGCTCATGTGAGCCTGGCCAGCTGCCTGGAAAAATGGCCTTTTAAAGCAAGGCTGGAATGGATTGTGCATTACTTTTTTGTGCTTTTGTTGTTCTAAATTTACTAATGGAGGTTATCAAACGGGACTGTGGGAGGAACACCCAGTGGAGACTGTGTTTGTATGACCTGAGAAGGACTGCTGTCCAAATATCTCTGGGTTTTTACCTTCCCAGGTCCATTCCAGGTTTTCAAATCTATATGATGTGAGAGCTTGAAAATTTTATAGCTGTAAGGGGACTATGACTATGCACAGAGAAGGACATTATGTGATCACTGACATTGCTTAGTCATGGGTCTTGCTTTGCCACCAGGCAATGATAAATGGTAGTAACAATCATAGCATATGTTCAGTCAGTAATGAATGCATTTCAGACTACAACAGTTTTGTTCTTGTCAGGTTTCCACCATGTTTGTTCACTGAAGAGAATGATGAGTTTACTCTTACTTGAGCATTCATCTCAAATGTGTTTTATGTTTAGTAATCTCTTTGTTTGAAGCACAGGAAGGTCATGGCATTGTGCTCAGGGATAAAGATAATCCATCTGTGCTGTCTTATTTAAAAGGCAAACAAAATGGCTACCTCCAGATATGATTAATATCTCTATGCAACTAGATCATGCACACATGGTCGCTCCAGAACTAGGACAAAAACAATGCTGCTGCTGCTGTGCCATGCATTTACACATAGACAATTAATCCAGCCAGTCCAGCACATGTCCAGATTGACAGGAATGCACAGATCAATATTATGGACATACATAATAGCACTGGCACATCTGGATCTGGGTCTTCTGACAGCCAAAAAGGCCTCGTTGCTCTCACTGCAGGTTTTAAACCAGTCAGTGAGACCCGCTCTGATGTGAAGACACTGTAGGTGCAGGCAGCCAGCTGTCTTCAGCATCAGGCTGGTGGGAGCAGCACCAAAACCACCTCAGCTCCATGGGACTGAACCTAGATTGCCATGGAAGATGGGCCAAGCTGTGTGGGGCAGCAGCAGAGTAGGACAGTCATAGTTCTCAGTAGGGGAAAGGGTTCTCCTGTCCAGCCAAAGCCCCGGCAGCAGCAGAAGCAGCCAACCTGTGTCTCCCAAGCTCTTTGTACCCTGGCTGTGTCTCCATTCTTCCCCTTTCTTCTTCTTTCCAGGGCATGTATGAGGGACAGCTTGATGTTGGACCATCGTCCTTGGGGCAGCACAGCTAAATTCATGCTATAATGTTAAGAAGCTGTAAGTTGGCTGGTACATCATGTTCTTCTACTGTAGAGCTCCGTTCTTTGGTCTGATACAGAGAAGTGGGGAAAGGGCTCACTCTTGCAAGGCATGATCAATTTGATATATGTGAGCAGTCCTGTTAAAACCAGCAGACCTACTTGGAGAGCAAAGTTAAGCACATGCAGTAGGGTTTACAGAATTTGAGACTGCCTTTTAAACAGCTATTTAATTTAAGGATTGGATACCCAGTTTCTCTGTCAGAAGGGTTTCCCTCATCTCTAGGCAAAAGAGGTGGAAGATCCTGTTAGCTCGTGTTCTCCAGCTGCGAGCCCTAGGTTAGTTTTGGATCCAAGTCCTCCTGCAAGAATAGTTCCAGATGTGAAGAACTTAGGGCTGCCATGCTCTGGGGTCATCTGGATCTCTCACTCCCACAGCTTCAGGTGCTCTCCCTGACAGCCTGAAAGCTCTGATGTCACTGGCCTTCGAGCAGTCTGTCTGATGGGGTTGCTCTTCAGCCATGGCTATAGATATGGGCCCACAAACAGCTTGCCTGGGCAAGCTGGAATGACAGTTAGTAGATCCCTGACAGTAATACAAAGAAAATTTGGTGTAATGGGTCCATTACCATCAGGTACTTTGGCTCCCACAAGCCACATTGTCCAGTGATGATGTGTTCTGTCAGAATTCCCACATTTCTAGCATACTCTGCCTCCCTCCAGCCCTGAGTTATGACTGAAGACAGCAGATGCCATTTCATGCAAAGGTGTGATCAGCTAAAAAGTAAAAGATCTAAATAAATAACATGAAACCAGTCCAATTCCTCAAAAGTGAAAACGTAGTGATAAATGATACTTTGGCATTGGCTATCACTCATTCTAATGCGAGTCAGTGGACCATGTTACTTGACTTAAATGGGCATTGAGAGGGGCCATTAAAATTTAACTGTCCTTAATCAAATTATTCTATCACATATAAACCAACCTTCCTGCACATTAATTTTCTTAGTGTGTTTTTCTGGTGTATGCTTCTATATTTCTTTTTCCTTGTTCATTGACAAGGAAAGGAGAACAAATGAATTATTCGAACAGTTTCTGCCAGCTCCCCCAATGTAATGCATTCACCATCACCCTGTCAATTAGTAGTCATATAAATGCAGGTAGCTAAAATCCAGTCTTTGCCAGTGTGTCCTGTTGTATTGCCTGAGTTGATCTTGAATTTTGATATGCTGCATAACAGAACTAGAGGGAAAATCATCTTGAATCTTGTGTTTCCATTTCCTGGTAGTACATTTCCTAAAGAAAAACATATAAAAACATATTAGCCACCCTTCTCCATTTAGATAATGACACTTTGTTCTAGAATTCTGAAAACAAGGTCATACAATGCCTTTTTCAATGGAGAAATGATGTCTTTTTCATGTGTATTACCATCCTTTATATAGGAATTGTTATTACTTCCTCCATTACATTTGATGATGCTAACATTGTTTTACATTGCTAGTTAGATTTTTCTTTTTAATTTGAACATTTGTGTTAGCCAGCTGCTGTTTAAAAAATCAAGTCTTACTTCCCTGATCCCGTAAAGGAGAAAGGGTTCAACTTCAAGGATGATTTCAGTAAAAATATATGAATGATGTTAAGGTTCCTGTGGGGAAAAGCAGTGATGAGCACAGGAGAGGTGGTAAGTTCATTAAACTGGCATAGAGCAAAACCCAGAGGAGGTTGCAAAGAATCAAGGATAGCCCTGAAATGGTTATGCTGAGTAGCAAAGGCAAGATGAGGAACAGTTAAAAGTGGATTTTGAAGGGGAAACTACACGATGACACCCCTGTTACAACAACATTTTCATGTTTCAGCCTGTGTTTTATGATTGCTACGTGAGGTATAAGGAACTGGGCAAGACTGAATAAACAGAGGATGCTTCTCACTTCAGCACGTATCAGATATGGCCCAGACAATAGCTCGACAGGGTAGGTGGTTTAGATCAGAATCAAACACATGGTACAGTAAGAACAAGGATGTATATAAAGCTATTTATGAATTTGAGATGTAATATAGAAGATGCAGTAATAAACACTTTTTATATGGAGGCAGATGAGTGTTTAAAAATGGGCCTAATATTTGGCAGCTTTAGCTGGAAGAGAAGAAGAAGGCAGAAAGACATGGTGTGTATGATATACAACGCCTTTGTACAGTGCATCTTGTGACCCTACTATTTGGGTCTCCTGATTACTAAACTCTTCACATAGCCCTGACCAGACATCTGGAAGTCATTCAGGAAGAGCTAAGCCATGAACTGCAGTTCCTCCTGTACAAAGGAGGATGATTTCAAGACTCCGCAAGGGAAACAAAGTTGAAAGGAAGAATGAGTTCTTATTTAAGCTATGTTAGGTGTGGTATGTTTGCTTTTGTTCACCAAAGCCTGGAGGTATGTTTTTATGCATCCAAGCAACAGGACCAGGAACATTGTCCTTGATCTCTCAGGGAACGGGTCATCTCAGCCTGAATCCCCTGCCTGATGGGGAAAAAGCATCTTCCCAACATCTTTGCCATCTTATAACTTCTGACTCTATGCTGTACTCACTAACTATAACTAAGAGGCTACTGTTTCCATAGCAGTAATGTTAAACAGATATTTTAGTCACTCCTGAGATGTTAATATCAGAGCTGGAAACAAAAGAGCCTCAGTGCTTGATGGAAGCACTTTTCACCTATCATAATTCAAAGTACTGGTAAAAACATTTCTGCCAAGCTGCGATACTCCCCATGCTACGGAAACACCACCCCCATGTCTCCATTAAGGCCTGAAAGGATTGGGAAGCTGGCAAGGACTTCACTTCCAGAGTGGCAGGGAAAGTGCAGGAGAGGACAGTGATTATTCCAGCCTGCCATGTCTGTTGTTAGGTGGAGAGAGCTATATGGCACTGTGAATCAAGTGTGTGAGTCTGGAGAGCCCTGGAGAGTGGGAGCCAAACGTATGAGCTGGATAAAGCTTTTTTCTGCCTTTTTTTTTTTTTCTGAACTATGAATGAAGGTTAGGACCCTAACAACAAAGCACCGGAACAAAATGAATAATCATGATGACACTGAAAGCTGTTAAACATCTCTAGCCACTGTCTGAAGGAACCAAAGGTACACTATGTGATGCTGATAAAAAAGGCAGTTCATGATAAGACTAAGAGTGGTGCTTGAGGCCACTTCCAACAGAAGGTGCATTCCTCCAAATAAAAAAGCTTGATACACTCTGTGTGACCTTAGCCTGCCATCAGTCACAGACACTTGCAATATAACACACTGTTGGTGACAGTTTGAAAAATTAAAGAATGATTGAAGATCCAAATATAGGCAGCTGGAAATAAGTATGTCACAGCACACGGAGCAGGGCTTAGCACTGAAATTATGCCAGGTGTCCCATAATATGCAGTATATGGCATGCACTAATCTACACTGTTAATTAACTATTGCTTGCTTGTCCTGTGGCACAGAAGTTTATGTGAAATCCCAGAGCCTGGTTTGGGCTCTTCTCAGTGAACACCTCCCACCCCACCTGCATTGTCATTTCAGATGTTCCCTGGAAAAGGACAGTTTCTTGATCAATGCAGAGGAAACAGCCACTGCCGAACTGTTAACCACCCCCATTGCTCTCTGCCTGCTTCCTGAACTGCATCGTGCACTCAACTAAAGCTAAAATTTGAATTATTCTCAAGCTAAAATTTGCATTATCCATTACATTCTTATTTATTTTTCATATTTGCAGAAATCTAGCAAGAGGTTTTCTTTCCCTGGCTGCCATGTCCCCAGTGTAACCTAGGCTAGGAAGGAAAAGACTCAAGTGAAAAAAAAAAAGGACAGTAGGTAAAGCTGATACCTCAGTGAAGACTGCACAGCCCAGCTATCAGTGATGGCAAAATACAACAGTCTTTGTCTCAGAGAAGTGTTTTCAATGCAGTGCATTGCTTATGGGAGGAGGATGGAAGAGAGTCACATCTCAGCATCGGGGAGTCTTTGCTGTGGTTAGAAAGTGCCACAGTTTGCACAGGTTTCACTAAGCAGGAGAGCAGATATTGTGGTACTTTTTTGTGAACATGGAATAGCTACTTAGGCTTGAGCAAAATTTAAGGCTTAAGTGCATAGCTGTCAAAACTGAAGTTCCTAAGTAAGACTGCCATTGGCTTTAATTACTTAGGTATTTGCAATCTGGTCTGTACTTAAAGGATGACTAATACAGGCTGGTTTATTTAAATTTTCTCATTCCACAGTTTATAATACTTTTAGATGATAACAATCAAGAAAAGCTCTAATGAATATCTTCAGAATAAAATCATAATACTCTTACAGGAAAGTAGGTCTTTTGACCAAACACTTTTTTTTTATCACAGTGCATTACAAAGCCACTTTTAAAACCCGCAAAAATTCTTTAGCATCTAAAATAACCTTCGGGAAACATCATGAGAGTATAGCATTGACTGGGAACAAGAGGCAAAGTTTTATGTCTTTTATTCAAAAAATTTCCAGACACAAACCAGAATTATCAGATTTTGTGACTAGATTAGCCCTCATGCAGCACTAACCATGCCGCATGAATTAAACCTTTTATTTGACAGCGCAGGATATGCAAAGAGCTTTTTTTACAAAAGTTTGGTGACCAATACTACATCTTAGACTTCCCATGGTGGCCACTGCTTGAAAGAAGAAAGGAAGTGGGGGGCCTTGCTCTACTTGATCTACATAGTCTTCTTTCAGAAAAGTCAAATGGAATTGACTGTGAATAAACCCAGGTAAGAGCTGCCTGCCAAACAAGAAAAAAAACTTAGAAAAAGATGAGTCAAGAACTAAAGCAGCAAGCTCAGAATCTTGAAACCCTCCTTAGATCAACATTCTTTCTGTAAAAGCCTTCCTTGTCAATGTCCCTGGCTCCAATTTATGTTTCATGGGTACCTACTCACCAGAGCACATCAGCAGCACTTTTTGAAGTGGAATAGAAAATTTCCACCACTGTGTTTATTGATCAGAAAATGCTGCTTCATAATTAGGCTTTTCTTTTTTTATGCTTGTTTATGTGAAATATCACTCTAAAAGAAGTCAGCGAGGTATTCCAATAATAGTGAAATATTCCCTTTTCCATTTCCCAAATGTAACTCTTGTGTCTACCATTTAGAATTTACTTTCTAATAGTATTAATTTTGTAAACATTTAAAAATTGTAATCTTTTAAAGTCAAAGTAAAAAGCTATCATTCAGGTAAATATTAAACATTTTATGCAGTCCAAAACAAAATCCTTACAATACTTTCAATATATGGCAAATATATTTTGTTTCAAACTTTGATTCACAACAAAAATGAACTTGAAACATCAAAACCTCTTTGTGGTATGGAAGTTCTGAATTTCAGTCAGTTCTATTCATTCCAAAATCCTGGGCTGATGTCTCATTAGGTGTCTTGTTATACCTACTTGAGTGCACATTAGGAGGAATGGAATAGGGGAAGGTCACCAGGAAGGACACCATGGCCAGGGAGCTCCTGAATTGGCCATGACTGCCGTAGCTGCAGACCTGCTGAGTTACTCGGTGTCCTGGTTTCAGCTGGGATAGAGTTAACTGTCTTCCTAGTAGCTGGTACAGTGCTATGTTTTGAGTTCAGTATGCGAAGAATGTTGATAACACTGATGTCTTCAGTTGTTGCTCAGTAGTGTTTAGACTAATGTCAAGGATTTTTCAGCTTCTCATGCCCAGCCAGCGAGAAAGCTGGAGGGGCAGAAGAAGTTGGCACAGGACACAGCCAGGGCAGCTGACCCAAACTGGCCAATGGTGTATTCCATACCATGTGACGTTCCATCTAGTATAGGAACGGGGAAGTGGGGGTGGGGAATTGCCGCTCGGGGGACTGGCTGGGTGTCGGTCAGCGGGTGGTGAGCAATTGCACTGCGCATCATTTGTACATTCCAATCCTTTCATTATTACTGTTGTCATTTTATTAGTGTCATCATTATCATTATTAGTTTCTTCTTTTCTGTTCTATTAAACCGTTCTTATCTCAACCCACGGGTTTTGCTTCTTTTCCTGATTTTCTCCCCCATCCCACTGGGTGGGGGGGGGAGTGAGTGAGCGGCTGCGTGGTGTTTAGTTGCTGGCTGGGGTTAAGCCACGACACTCGGGTAGAGAATCAGTCTGAGAGGCAGGACTTTTGGCACATATGGATTTTAGCACCCACAGTAGTGTTTGAACATGGTGGTACACTGTCATTGTTCTGGTCAGGGCCACCTCTGTGAGGCACAGACATTCCAAAGCAAGGAGAACCAAAATCCATGACGATGTGTGGCATTTGGGAGCCTGTCTGGATTCCCACTCCCGGGTGCTGTCCCAGGCAGCCACCCTTTGCCTGAGACTACACGTTGAGAAGAATGGCCTTGGTGGAGAAATGGGCTCTCGTTGGCCATTAGAGTTGGCAGACCCTTTTTTGGTTGGCAGATGTGGAATTTGCTCAGTGGTCACCTTTTAAAACTGAAAAAGGCAAAGGATTTACAGACCTATAAAGAAGGAAATTGATAATAGGAATAATACCTGGGAAGATGGTTAATCCTTGACTTGCCTGAGAGCTCTTGTTATTTGAAGGACCTATAACCTGGTTTCCATGACTTGTCTTAGTAATTAGAAATACCTTGGTCTCAGCTGTGCTGGCCTGTGAAGCACTCACAGATATCCAGCAGGTTTTGCAGTGGCTTTGAATCACGTTAGTCAGAAGCAGTTGTTTTTGTGCCACGTCTCACAGTAATGCCGAGCTTGATTAAACTCTGAACGTCAACGCGTTCTCTGCTTCCAATTCAAGCTGATCTTTAAGCTCTGGCTTTGAAATGTCACCCTGGAAGAAGGCAAAACAAACACCAGAAAATTTCTTGAGAAGCTTTTAATTGCTTTTCATTCCTCAATTTGCCTTCTCTTCTCTTCCCACTAGAAACAATAATTGCTTGTTTTTTCTTTTTAACAAAAAACAAACTATGAGAAAAGCAGGTATCATCCTACTCCAACAGCTGTATGTGATTTACAGCACATATTGAGTATGCTGTTTTCATTTTCATCACTTGTCTCAGAACAAACTTAGCTGTCTGCAAGTGTGATCCTAAGAAAGTGCACACCACAAAAGCACTGGCAATCTTGCACATTTGAGTCAAGTCAGGCTAGGAACTTGCTCTGTTATTGCTGCTTGTGTCTGCTATCTGAGGAAAAAGTTAGCTCCGTGGCTGGTGGATAATAGTGGAACTCTGTTGATTGCTGGAGGCCAAGATCTCCTGCTTATGGAAACAGCCACTATTTGTCTTATTTTAATCTGATCAGATCCTCAGTGGTTGCTAATCAGTGCATTTCCAGTGGAGAACAAAGTCTGAATGTCTAACATCTCCCTTCAATTTACATTGAGTTATTGCTGGAATTTGCCAGTCGCAGCTCCTCCATCTATGCAGATCTGGACCAGGATTTTGTGACTGTTTAAGTGCACCGTGCCCCTGGATAACACAATTACACAACCCAGGGAACCTTTCCTCATTTCATTCCCAGCTCTACCTTTTCATGTTGTTTACCTAACAGGGTTGACCTGCAGTCGTTCCAGATACAGTTGGAAGGTATCGGTGTGTCAGTGTCTAATCAGGCAGCAACTCTTGGTAATGCATTACCTGTTTGGGACTTAGAAACAGAAGTTTGTCTTTTTCTTACCCTAGTTCTCATAAGGCATTAGTACTGCAATTCTTTATTTTATGAGGCTATAAATTAAAACTTTCTTTCCATGTTCTGTGGAAAGACAAAAAGTTGTTATTATTCTTGCAAAACCACATTAAACAGAAAGCAACAACAACTAGAGTATTGCTGACATAGCTTAATGAAAACCAGAGCACTGCAGTGGAAAACACGCTGGGAAGGACAGCTTCAATTAGGCGAAAGGAGAGATTAAAGACCTCTCTTTTATACAACCTAGGGAAGGAATGTGAAAGAATGGGTTTGAAGAAGGGTCTAATTGAAGGATAAAATGGAAACAGTAAATGGCTTACGATAAGATCAGTAAGCAGAGACAGTGAAGCCAGTATTGCTGGGAATATGTGTAGAAGTTCATAACACCCCCCAAAAGCCAGTTCACTCTGGAACAGACAGATACAGAGGAAATATCCCAGGAATTGTGAGCATGTAGAAATCCTATTGGACAAGGACAAAAGGTTTGAAAGGGAAGAATGTAAATAGTTTAAAAAAAAAACCCAAGTATTTTTTGCATTAAAAAAATATTCACTGAAATGGGACGAAAGTCAGAAAGATCAAGGTCTTTTCCTGAAGGAGGAATGAATGAAATTTGATGACAATTATGCTCTGAAGTTCCCCTGTAATCACAGAAAATTGGTCTTCTCAGTAGGGAAAATCTGCACAGCTTGGAAGGGTAAAAACTCTTAAACTTGAAACTACCATAACCAGGTGTCATATTTCTTCTTAACACGTTGTATAAAAGAGCTTTGACTTAGACAAGTATGTTTTTAATTAATTTAAATTGTTAATTCAACCAGGCTAAGAACAAGGGCAGGGAGGGAGGAAAGTGGGATGAAGGAAATTATTTCAGCTTCAAAGAATTTTCAACTGCATTAACAACAGCAAGAGAAATAGGATACCAAGAAGAGGAGGTTTTCTGCAAAGAAGTCCTTGTTCTCCCTAGATTTTCTGTAACAGCTCAAAAAATTCAGCCTTTTTGTTTGCTGCTTCTCTGATTTTGAGGCAGGGCTAACCAATCTTGTTTTCATTCACCTATCGATGCCTTGGAGAAAGGCTCCACCTGAGCAATCTGCCGCCTGTCTTCCAGTACAATCTTTTTTTCACCGCTCCCTGGTTGGCAGCACAGGTTAAGTGCTATTATCTCTTGTACTTAATATTGCCATCTGATACGACTGACCATTTTAATTATTCCATGAATTGCCTGAATGTATCTGCCCTCTTGAGAGGCCGTACACATCCCATTTCTTTCTGTTCTTAACTGCTGCCTGCCCTGTCTTCGTACCACGCGCTTGTTCTTGTCACTTGGTCCTTTCCACTGTCTATGCTTATTCCACCAAATTTCTTTCTCTCTCAGCTATTAAAAGCCCTGAGGCTAGTCCAGTATGTGTGCATAGGTAGGTATGTATATGCACGCATGTATGTACGTATTTCACCTATTCAGGCCATGCCACCTCCCTGCTCCTTTTTGATGGCAGGTGTTTCAGGGACAGCTGCCTGGCCACATGCAGATGTGTGGTGGTGGAAGGAGGGGAACCTGCCCCTGGAAAAGAAGGGTATTGCAGGCCAGGCCTTAGAGACATAAGGAGAAGTATGTGAGGAAGCTTGGCTGGTGTCTGCCTCTACCATATCTAGCTCTTTCCAATGTCCTGGGTCCATTTATTTCATCGGTACTTAAAATCTCTTTGGAGTATTTATATTTTTTTATTGGGTGTTTCTAAGAGACACACATAATATAATTGGTCCAACAGTAAATCTGCTGTGATGTGTTTATAAATGCAGGCTTTAGCTTCTCTGGAAAGTTTAGAATTTCCTATTGAATGATGTGAGTTTACATAGAGGTAGAAATGTGAACCAGAAGAACTGGGTCATTATAGGAGAGTTTCTATTTTTACCTGAAGCAGATGAACATTGACTGACATCCTTATGAAAGGATGCCCCTGTTTTCTTATTGACTTACTGGCATTGTGTTTTCTCTTTGGTTTAAACTCTGCCCTGGTGGGGTACTAAGGAATGTTCCTGTTGCAGCAGCAGAGTTATGTACAGCCATCCAAATTAATTAGTCCTGTTAATCAACACAGTGTATTCGCCCAGGCTGAACAGTACACTGATGGGATTTTTAACTTAGCTGCTTAGCTTTCTCAGCACAGCTCTGTGTTACATAGACGTGTTTGGATTGACCTAGATGATATGGCTGGTTACTGGTACTGTTTTTCCCCAGAGTGATAAGTGACCGTCAGAGGTTCACAGGTGGAACTCATGATCCATGTAGAAGAGCAGGACCTGGAGCAGCTCCCTATCAATACCTGCCTCTGGTTAACTCTGATAGCCTAACAGGGCATGCCATCCCTAACGCACACTCCAGGCAGGTAATTTCTACCTTGTTCATTCTTCGGCACATACAGCTTGGTTAATGTTCTGAAAGGAGAATTATTGTGGTGGATAAAGATGATCTAAATTTAAAATTGCTGCAGCTACTGCAGTTACTCTCTGTTCAGGGAGGTCGGTCCATCTGCTACCAGGAAAGGGAAATGGGCAAAGGTTGGACTCTTTGCTGACTGCTATGGCTGAGCAAGCACAGGGAGGTGAGTGGTACGTAACTGTTACTACAGGGACTAGCAGTGAGACTGGTTATGAGTCTTCCTATAAACACCTTCTGTGCTTTTTTACTGCCTTATGAAGTCGAAAAGCTTCAGAAGTTATTTGGCAAGGAACAGGAAAATGTCTCCAATCTTAAACTTTCGTGGGCTGGAGAAAGCCATTTCCCAGGCAACTCTGATCAGATGGATGTCACTGCGCACTTTCCATCACCTCCATCCTGGCACACCGTGCTGCAGATCTTAGAGAAGGATGGGTCTGTAACGCAAGATCCTGCGTAGGCAAGTGCTGTTGCTCATGTAACCTGCTTTGCTCAGGACTGGGTCGAGGGTCACAAAATAGTTGCCTTAGTGGTGGGTGATGCCAGCTGTCTAGTATATCTGAACAACTGTGCAGGGAATTTGGAAGGCTACTGCCTTGTGCCCATGCTCCTCTGGGAGCTTTTTCCCCTCGATAGGCTTCAATCGCATCCTGCACATTTCTTGAATATTTTATGCCAAATTTGTCCTCTGGTCAAATAAATCTCAAAAATTAAATTGGCTTGTAAGAGAGTTCATTTATGCTTCTCTGTTCTTCGGTCACTCAGAAGATGCAAATCCTGCAGAAGAGAGGCAGTTACTACTATTTTATACAAAATGTATGTGTATACCTGTGACCACTCTACCTACTGTAAAGAGAGGCTTCATTGTGATGTACATTTTATATATATATATATATATGCCCTTTAGAAACCACAGTTTGAACACCTGACTTTGAAAGTGCAGTGAACCAGATTCTGCCTCTGTTATATAAAATGATCCTTCAGCTTTGACTTTGTTTAGACAAGGCACTGCCGAAAGTACCTTTTAATATAAGCAAAGGTAGTGGAAATGGTCTACCTCTTCAAATGCACCAGCGTGGTTCAGCTTCCCAAAGATATTTTGGTACCTAATTGCCACTGACATGGCCTCTGAGATAGTCATTATATCAGTCATTTCATAGAAATGAGACTCAGCAATTTTTCTAAAGCTCTTAGGGAAAAAAGTTTGAGGAAGGTATTTATCAAAATGAGCGAGACTGAACTGGACAGAGGCCCGTGTTTTTGCTCCTGTGGAAAGCATAGCATTTGAGGCAATTAGAATCATGGTAGTTTTGCTATTTCCTATTTTGAAGCCTTTTGAAGTATATTTGAACATAACTGAAATTTTAAAAACTCAGTGTATTGTGCATGATGTTAGAAAATGTAGTCTGAAATTTTAATGGAGACTAATCTGTGCTTGAGACGGAAACTAAGTAGAAACCAATGAAAACTTCAACAGATGTGTAATAAGGTCCTATGGAAAGGAGGAGAATGATTTGTGACGTGCATTTTGAGCAGAGTAGATGGAACATGGTAAAGATGACAGTGGCATGTCTGGGTAGTTTATTCCGTAGTGGGGGCAGAGTAGCAAGGACCGTAAAATCAGAGACTAGCGCAACTCTGGGCGTCCCACAGAGAACCAAAGTCCTGCTTTTGAGGAATGAGCAGAAATAAAACCCTGTGAAGCACTATGGCAACCATCACCAGGGTTACCATCACAGATCTGAAACATGTTTATCCAGAAGAATTACAAGTCACGGAGTGGGATGATAAACTTGGAAATGGTACTTTAAAAGTGAAAACACAGTCACCTGGTAATTGCAGTGGTATAGAAATGTGACACTTGGACTTCTTCATAAAACAAAACTGTTTTTAAGAGATACTGCAGTGAGTATCTCCTAGAAATAGCAAGTTGTGTTTGCAAAATATCTGTACACAAGAGAACTGAGCGTTGTGCAAGAAGGGAAGCCAGACCAATAATATCACTGCAGTATAACTAGGTAAAGATCTTTAAACAAAACAAATGTTAAAAAAAAAAAATTCGCAAAAATATTTTCTGGTCCTATGTAAGACCAATACATACTGACATCCGCAGTTAATCGTGTTTGTGGGTGAAGCAAATTCCATTGGGTGTAGTGTGGTCCTCACGGATAGGGTTCAGCTGAGCTATACTCATATTTGGCAAAAGTGGAAACCCCAACTGATTCTTGGCTCTGTTTTGTTTTAAAGAGGGAAGTGGGAACTGTCACATTCTGTTCCTGGATGTATCACTGACCTGATCTATCGCACTGGGGAATTCATCTACTTGTTTCAAGTTTCTGTCTTTCAAAGGAAGACAAAAGCTTGCTAGAGTATTATGAAGATGAGCTACTTACCATTTATGCAGAGGTTTAAACGTGTGAAGTGTTGGTTTGCAAAATGCTGTATGACATAATTTGTTGGCCTTCTTCACAATTGACATTTTTTATCATGTGTCTTGAATGCTTTTCTCTTCCACCTATACCATCTACAAGTCATTTTGTTTCTCCATGAGTTCTCCAGTTTCACGTAGTTCTTGTTCACACTGTCTGCTCAGATCTTCTGCAGACTACGGAAAAAGACAGTGTTATCCTTTACTCATGCTGAATTCACGAGTGATCCTGTAAGAACAATAGCTAATAGTAGCAGTCTATGTAAACAAATGTTTCCGAATCTCGCTGCCAGGCCTCGTTCAAATGTGAAGTTGAACCGTCTTTGCTGGTAGTTAGATGGTTCCAGTCTTCTGCCCCACCTCTCTGGGTGTATAAATGTCCACCAACCTTTGCAGATGCTTCAGTTAATAAAGATAAAAAAAAAATCCAATGTGCCACAAGTTCCTCAGTCTCTGCCAGGATCTGTAGCTGGTGCTACTTGGCTCCCCCACGAAGGAGGTTGGTGTCCAGGAGCAAGACTGGGTCACCCTGACAGCACATCTGCATGTCTGCTTGTGCCCTGAGCCACCTGACAGACAAAAATAAGCAAGATTGCAGTCTATATCGCTGATGACCAGGCAAATACAAAGCACCCTAAATCAGAAAATTATTTCTAATGTTTGAGATTTGAGGGAAATTAGTAACGGTTTTGTAGTAGTAGCCTAATCCTGATTTTGAATAACAAAAAAGCTGTTTCTCAGTAGCAGGAAAGATAAAAGAAAAGGACAAAGAAAATTTATCACAGACACATTCCTTCTCAGTCTCAAAAATACTGTCATCTCTGTATTTTCTTATTTTCAGATTCTGATACTGTCAGTGCAATGTTTGCCTCCCAATATGACATCAAATCATTTCTCAATGCTTATGTCTTGGCTTATGACTTAAGAAAGGAGCACTTTGTTCTGCTGTGTTGTTTAAGATTACCCTTCGCTATTATTGGCAGAAATATGTTACTGTCACTTCCACACTGACACAAATTCAATCGTCCTTTCAGTGGATGCCTTACCCAGATTAAATTAACCAATATGCATTGTATAAAAGCATTTCAAGTTAAAATGGTTCATGTCAGTCAAATAACCAAGTAGCCCAATGATTCATTACAGCTGATATCTTTAGCTATACTAGTATTGCATCCTTATTTTTTTTAAAGGCAATTAATTTTTTGCAGCCTGGATTTTCTTACTGCTGAACACATAGGCATTTATGATTGAATTTGTTTGGAGTGGGGAGCTGTATGATTTTTTTTTTTTCCCTCTAGATTTTTGTCCCATGTTTCAAGGGTGACAGAACAGTTGCTTGGTCTGATGCAGGCAGCAGCTGCAGCCACTGTGTGGGTGATGGACGGGGCACAAAAGCACCCCTGCATGGCACCCGCACCCTGCTTCCTGCTGGGGCACTTGTTTCCTTTCTACTTGTCACAGTGTTCTGCCCACACTTTTCAAACCAAAAGATGACATCCTTGTGGAATAGTTTATTCTGTGGTGAACAATTCAGGTGTTTTTTCCCTAGCTTATGAAGATGAAGAAAGATAGCAAAGCCTCTCCTAATAATTCAGTGTAATAGTTAAAAAAGTCAGGGCTTATTTCTAGATGGATGTGGTCATAGTTTTCCCTTTATAAGTGCATATACCAAGTACAACTCAACTATACTGCCATATGAGTCAGAAGTGCCTATATAGAAAGCCTGCTGATGTGGGAGTTTCAAGCATGCGTTATCGAAGAGAAGCTGTGACTACCTTAAGTGCTTTTTGAAAGCCCATCTCACGCTCTATTACAAATACAAGAAACAACTATCTGCATTAGGTACATAGCACAGATACTCTTTGCATCATCTAATCATGAAGATGGGGTAAGATGGAATCTTACTTCACTTTGTACAAATTCCTGTGAGAAAACCACAGAGCTACAGCTTTCTGCTTGGTCGCAAAAGTGTAATTTAGCTACTTGGATCTATCTCTTCTTGGTAATTCTATAATCCATTTTTATAGCAAATTAAATAGGAAGGGGATAGATGAATTTTCCATGCTATTATGTATCAAAACATCCTCGGGCTAACTCACAAAGAGTTTCATATAGTGGCTCCCCCATGCCCCCAAGGCTACACGTCTGAAATCAGAACCACTTGGTTCAGAAAAGACAGCAACAATTGAGGATGGAGGATGGTTTCCATGTGGTGAAAAATCGATAATTTTTCATGGTTCCCAGTAGAGCTACCCAGCCTATTTCAGCAGAGCGCTTGGCTCCTTAGATGCCTACAGGGCTTTTTGTCAAAGTTGTCTCTGTTCTTGCGGATGCACGCCAGAGTTAGCAAGCTCCCGGGCAGCCCCAATGCAAAAAAGACAGGGCTAAAAACTCTGGACTCAACACGTGCTGATGCTGGGGAAAATCTCAGGTTTTCTAGTGCCTTCTTCCTTGCTCTAAGAACTAGGTAACACTGATGAAGCGCCTCAAAGGAAACACTCCATAGCAAATTTCAAATAGAAAAGGTAGGAATTTGTGACTGTATTCAGTGTCAGAGACTTCTGAATTTAGGGGGTTATAATGGAATATAAGGGGCATAAACTGGCTTACCTTTTCTAATAGGTTTCAAACAGTACAATCAGCATACAATCTTTTAGCTGATTATTTCATCTCATTAGCTGATTTATTTCCTTTATGACGAGTCTGTCAGCTAAGATACAATGGGACTGCAAAATAACTCTTTAATTTAATGGCTTTCATTAGATAATGAGGTTCTCACTTGAATGAATAAGGAATTAAGAGCAATTTAGCTCATGAAGGGCAGCAGTGATCACAAACCGAATTTGGACTTATGGAGGGGGCCAGGAGGAGCAAGAAATATTGTTATGAACTTTAAACTGCTGTTAAAATGCACATGGGGTCTGTGGATAGAAAAGAAATACAAAACCTGAATACCCTGATTATTTTTTTTTAACTATAAATGCTTATTAACCAATCATAACATTCTGACATTCAGATAAACAGCTATATTAAAACATAGCATTTGAGTAAAGCAACTTTTGGCTAGTACCTTAAATTTAGTGCTGTTCCCACTGAAATAAACTGAAATCAGGAGTGGCCATACTGTGCAAGTTGAGTAAGACCAAATGAGCATCTTTCCCATCTCCAGCACAGACCGGGTCCAGACCCATAGCTTTATTAATGCAACCTTAACACAAAATCTATTGAATTCAAAGAAAAGATGTCCCTGTTGATTTCAGAAGGAGCAGAACCAAGCCATATAAGTGGCAATTATTTATTCTTTGCCTATTTTGAAGCCAAAAAAAATAGAACAGAATATTTTGAATACCCACAAAATAGTTGAAGTACGTTGCATTAGTCTTAGTTAATACAAAAATACCCCAAAGTTGAAAAAATTATAATAAGGATATTCTCAGTTTTACTTGTAAAAGCATTTATACTTATCACCATGACGTTTGTCTTTCCACTGCTGTGCTCCATGGGAGACACTTTGATGCTGTTGGTGGTGTTATTTAGTTGAGTCCCAGCCCTTCTCAGAGCCAGGTGACTTGCCCTTTACTGTAATAACACCAGAGAGTTTACTGGTGAAACAAGCAACCTGGATAATTACCTCAGGGTCCTATGGGCCAGCGGGCATGGGAAGAGGGACGAATGGTCTGGGATGTGGGTGGGAGCGAGGGGGGCTCTGATGAGCCTGGGGAGACATAGGAATTAGGAGCTCTGGGTTTTATTGCCCACATGTCACTGGGGTGTTGTGTTACTCCAGTCAAGGACTTTACGTGGATGAACGCTTGTAAAGGGCTTTTGGGTCCTTGAAAAGAACATGCTCATGTATTTCCGGAGGTAACCTCAAGGGTCCTAAGGAGATGATGAAAGACTCACATTTCCTCAGACTGCTTTCGAAGAGTGCAGGCTTCCTGCCCTCTACACAATCCTGAAAGGGAGACCAGGACTTGCCCCCTCTCTTGTTCCAAAGAGCCATACCAACCTTTTAAAAAAAAAAAAGCTAATTAAGGAAATAGTGACTATGTAGTACGCCAGAACCTGCAAAATGTGGGTTTATATTTTATGTACACAGTAAACCAAAACCTTTTTCTCCTTTATGTGTTGCTATGGAGATGCAGACAAAAGATCTTATTCGGAGAGATTTTAGGCAGTTTAAATGCAAGTGATTTATGTGAAAGGAGTATAAAATAATTAAAGAAGAGACATAATTTTCAATTTAACTGTTAGCTTCTGTTTGCTGTGGTACTGGAGACTGGAAATCTACTGCTGCAGTGACAAAATACATACTGATGAGAGACTCAGGCAGCAAAGAGTTATTGGGGTGCGGACCCTTTTATCAAAAGAAAGGCAGAGTGAGAATATTTTTGAGTATTTTTTTTTAAGGTTTAGCACATGCTTGTTCTAAATTCCCTTTACTCCAACACCAGAGAGAGCTTTCTGTCAAACAGACCCTTGATCAAACAGCTTAGAAGTCATTTTTATTCAAGCTCCTTGTGTACAAGTTGTTCTTGTACAAGTCCTTAGATTACAGCCAGGTACTAAAAGGCAGGAGAAAAAAATTATTGACCTCCAAACCCCACTGTTTCATGATGAGCCACACTCCTGGAGCTAAAATTTCCTCCAGAAACCTGGCTCTTTTTTGTCTTTTCAGACTCAGGTTGTCTGGAAATTGTCCTGGAAAGCACAGGCAAAACTGTCAGAGTGCTTATAACTTCAGGAAATTCATCATTGACTGCCAAGGTCCAACATCTCTACACTACATTTTCAAGTATAGTAACATGCACCTAGTTACGAGTATTATATGTGTACTTTCAATTAACAGACACCTAGTTACCGGCTGTCCTAGCCAGTT
Source organism: Harpia harpyja (assembly GCF_026419915.1). Lineage (NCBI taxonomy): Eukaryota > Metazoa > Chordata > Aves > Accipitriformes > Accipitridae > Harpia > Harpia harpyja. The sequence goes on along the minus strand of NC_068941.1, from coordinate 60,230,469 downwards.
TTCCAACACAGCAGGATAAAAACTGCTCACATTGACTTCAGTGAATACCCCAAAGCACATTGAATTGTAGCATGCAAAAGGCAGGATTTCTTTCCCATCTGTTCATGAGTATCAAATATTGCATGAGTGTAGATGATGATAATTCATGCCAGTTGGGGGTTATTTGGATGTAGTGTTCTGTTTTGAGCTCATCTTTCATCAGACCATGTTCATCACTGCTTGGGTCCGTTTCATCCACTGGCAGTTAGGATTTTTTGAGGCACGGAGGGGTTGCTTTGCTTGGCTTTTTATTAAATTCCTGTTATGGAAGGATAGCAGGTATGATCTGAGAGGAAAAAAAGCAGTGCTTTTTCACAGAAGTAGGAAAATACAGTTCCAGTGTGAATGAGATCAGTGTCAAAAGGTATCTGCTGCCAAGGAAATACACTGTATTAGAGAAATAAGATCGCAGTTTTCTCCTACTGCAGCTTCTCTATTTTGATTAATATCTGTGTTACAGTCCAGGGGAAACAGCAACAGGAGGAGAAGCTGCTGTTGCAAAACAACTGGGCACACATGGTATTAAGAGTAATCTTTTTTTTAAAAGTGACAGTAGGATCATACTTGATGCTCTCATTACCATTGCAGGACACTCTGGAGCACAAGGATGCCCATGACCTGAGGCTCATGCTTGAGGCAGTCCATCAATTCTACCATTACTTTCTCAGGACCTCAGACCTGAGAGAGTATTCTTCGTGTGTGAAACTGTGTAGTGACTGAGAAGCAAGTAAAAGTGGATGATGATTTAACTGTTTAGGAAAAATCCTTGTCACTTACAAGTTCCTGTGTTATACACTTGTGTTAGTTATCTAACCCACTGTATTACCCATCAGGAGATTAGGCACACGCTATCCAGCCTTCGCCACTTGTAAATGGATTTGAACCACATGGCTTGTAAACCCCATAGCAGTCCTAATGTGAGTTTAGTTGGGTCCCATGTGCTGCTTCTAAAAACAAATATTACTAATGTTTTTACATCAAACTCATAAAACTTGGAACTGGTTTTAGGTCTGGATCTGACCTTTCCCAAAGTCTGGGAATGCTCAGATGATTATTATAAAACTATGAAGCCAAAGAGTAAAAGCAACACTTGGTAAACATCCACAAAGAAAAGCACTAAGAAGCACAAAACATTTTCATGTCACATAGCTGCTATGGCCCAAACCCAAGGGACAGTGACTCTCTGGTGTAATGTCCTTGACTCTTATTTGTTCTGTGAAGTACCTCTCTGTTAAGCAGAAAAGCCACACAGTCATACAGGTTTGCTTAATTTGTTCAAAGGAGTTGAAAAGGTTAGGTAGAGTCCCTTCCTGGCTGTGTGCGTGTTGGGAGGAAACAAAAGCAAATTATTCCGCTGTTAGTTGGACAGCATTATAAAATTAACATTCAGCCAAATGCAAATTTTCCTCTGCAAAAGATATTATCAGCTTTTGGAAGAGAATAGCTGCCTTTTATTTGCTGGGTGCCCAGTAGAAGGGGTCTGATAAGAATGGACGCTGAAAATGAACAGCAGCCCTTTAAACCACCAGTCCATCACAGTAACAGCTGAGGATGGTTCACTTCTGCATATTTGCTAGTGTTTGTTCCAGCCACAAAACGTGGGTTTTTTGGAAACCTGATCCTTATGAGCTCCAAATGCCCATGTGGGCGAGGAATTGCCCTTTATAAAAGGAACACAGCATTTCTTACTCCCCTTCATGGATATTAACCATTTTCTTCTCAGAACATTGCAACAATTTAGCTGACTTCTCTGCTTTGCGGATGTGAAAAATAAGGTTAAAATGAAAAGTACAAAACCCAAGAGAGAAATAATTTAAGGACAGAGTTCTGGAAAAAAATGTTGTTGGTTGCCTTTTTAATATTTAACTTCATAAAACCATTGAGAGGTTGGGGTTTTTTCTTTGTATTCTCTTATCCTTGTTAGGTCAATTTTGCTGATGATTTTGTAGTCATCCTAAAATCCTTCCAAGGGCCCAAGATGTAATGAGTAATACTGTAAATAATGTGATAGCATCTTATTATCTAAGGTATAAATGGAAAACTATTATGGGTGACAAAATATTTTTTAGGGGGGGAATGAGCTAAGCAAATACATAAAGAACCAGGCAGTACGCAGTGCATAACCCATTAGCCTAATACATATCTGTAAAAAAAGCAACAATTAACTAAGTATGGAGAGAGTTTCTTTCCCTCGGAAACTTTCCTTTCTTTTCTTTGCAAGGAAATGATCTTCTTTAATGGATCATTTATTTCATAGCTGTCTGCAATAGGGTTCTTCCCCTTTCCTTTGAAATCTCTGGGTATAGTCATTGTGAGAGACAGTGAGCTGAAAGAAACACACACCAACTCCCTTGTTAGATCACCTATTACTCACTCTGGCCATGATCTTTGCCCACTGACTTTGACTGGGGTTATGATGAGGTATGTTGTTTGGAAATAAAATTCAATAATACTGACCTTTCAGGACAAACTTGGAGTATATTTGTATCACTGAATTAATTCCTGCCACCTCTGGACAGTTGTTTGATCTCTTTGTAAAGATCTTTTCTTGTCAAATAATGGTCAGCTAGTCTTACTGTCTGCAAATCTCCCCCCTCGAAGGGCGTGCTGCAGTTATTAAAAGAAGACTGCCTGAAAAGCAAAAAATATACTGTTAGAACCTAATTATTGTGCATATGAGAGTAATTGAGGTTGCAGCCTCTACTCGTCTGACCTAAGCGCCATAGTTCTCTGAGGTAGATAAACACTGGCATACCCATTTTCTGGGTGGGAAATAGAGGAAGAGAGAGGTTGCATTATTTGTCCATGTAACACAACGACTTCTTGATAGGGATGAGATTGGAAATCACAGACTCTCATGTTCAGTCTATAGACCTTGCTGCTTTCCTGAACACCCTCTCCTGAAGGATGAGTCCTGTGAATGTGCCCTATAATATTGGATATTAAATGGTTGCAAAATTCACTGAAGCTGGTGGACTGGTGTTACAGTCCCTCAGAGAGAGAGAAGCTAAGCACTCTTCCATTCAGTGAGAGGTAGAATGGTAGAAGATACTGTCCAAAATTACAGGAGTAATAGGAATAATAAAGAAGCCCATACATGATGGCTTGGGGGGGGGGGAAACCAAACCAAACCAAACCAATAAAAAGGGCGCAGAATGTCACTTGAAATTATGCCAATGAAACAGCATGATTTTTTTTCATTAAGAAATGGTTGTGTGAATTCAGATTTAACAGAGTTTCAAGATAAAAAGTGTTCTGCCTGGGGGATATGGTTCATTTTCATATTACAGGGATTTTGAGTAAAATACGTTTGGATAAATAAAGTTCAATTGTATATAGAGCATGGCAAATGGAGTGGTTTGTTTTCAGGTCAGTGTCTGGAAGCGGAGATTGACTGCACAAGAGTAAGAGCAAGGGATTCAGTATATTAAGGAAACACATTCTTTAGGTACATTTCTTCTACAAGTGTCATGACAACTAAACGGACCTACTAAACAGCAAAAGTTTATGCACTGCTGTTACCACACTGAAGGCTGGCTGTGCACAGTCTGTATTCTGCAGTACCGCTTACTTTATGATAAACTGATTGTCTTTCCTCATCCTCTGTAACTGCATTTGGGAACAATAAATGAGTACGAATGTGTAACTGCCATAAAGTAAAGCTTTAAGATTTCATGCACCACCTTCTCTAAGCCATGGTAAAAATACATTTCAATATAAATATTGAATAGTACTCTGAAGCATGTTATTGCAAAAGCATGGTTAATTCAATGTTGGTTGAAACTGCGGAGCAGCATAGTGATGCAGTACACCCAGAAATATCCTTGTATATGTCAACAGCAGAATTAGCAACCTGTGCTTGAGCATTTAAAAATATTGTAGTTGTAAAGATTAGGGGGAACAATTCTGCTTACCTTTTGGGTCTTTTTGTCCTCAGGGCCAGCTTCTGAGGGGCAACTGAGTGCCTTTCTGGTATCTTAGCCAACACTTGTCTTTGCCTGAACTACTCATCTTGCAGAATTAAACCAGTCAAAACTTCAATGACCTTACCTCAGAATACTTTTGTTTATCTGAAAATGTAACTAGAAATATCCAGAATGAAGAAAAAGAAATAAACCAAATAAATGACATCATCCTTGCGTTACCTAATATTTCCTGCTAGTGTATAATAATTAACAATTACTAGGGGGCAAAAGAAAGCTAATCCATTCCTTGGAAAGTAAAGCACTGTTATTCCCAAGTAACAAACTTCCCAAGTAACCTCAGCTGCCCCAGTGCATTCCAAGCCAGACAAGCTGTTTCAGAGATAGCAAGGGATCAGGTTATACTCGAGCGATGTGCTACAAGGTCTGCACTTTGAACTGCATCCAGAAGTGAATAGGCCATCAAGGCAGCTGCTGAGGAGCCAGTGAAAATGTTCCTACTAGTTAAACTGGTCTAGCTGAGGGGTGGCCAGATTCAGCTCAAGTGGTAGTTTTCCAAAAATACATAGGGATTTTGGTACATATTACCCAATTTCTACAATTTTCACCAAATTAAGAGTTGGAAAGTTATTAAGTTATCTGGTAAACTATTTTGAGGATGAAAAATGCTTCATAAATGACAGTGAGAATTATATGAATAGTGACTAAATAAAGTGTAAGAGCTTGTGCTCCTGAGCCGTGTTTTCAGAAAGCAGAGATAATCCTATTCGTAGTTTTTCTCCAGTGCTTACAGTTTTCCACACATACCCATGTCTTACAGCTGCACAGAAAACACAGCTCTGCACACCAAAAGCTTTATGACAATGTTGTAAGAAACTTTATTCCAGTTTCTGTTGTTACTAATCTGTAAAACTGCAAACCTGTCTGGAGCTTCTTTACAGCTACACTGAAGTGACTGACGGTAGAATTTGGTCTCTATCAGATAGTCTTGGTTGATACTTAAGCATTTGTGATGTCTAGTTTGCAGTGTTGGGTGAAATCTGTATCATCTTCTGTTTCAACATCTTTGCTGTTCTGGAACATGACTTGAATATTTTTCCTCATATGTGTGTGAAATGAAATCTAAAGGATGATGTTTCAGTCCGGCTTATTCCAAATTTCATTCCAGTATTGACCTCTTTATTTTACCCTTGCAGTGATTTGGCAAAAAAATGTCTATCAGTCTCCACTTCTTGAATTCTGTTTGATCCTGGTAGGTCTCTGTGCATCCTGGGGCAACCTGCAAACTCGAGGTTGTTGCCTCCTCTGCTGTTTTTGTATTTGTGGTGAGATGAAATGCACTGTTAGCACCAGGTGAAGTGTTTGTGGCGGCTGGTTAAACCAATACAGGCAAAGAGTATGTTCACTTTGATATCTCTCTTTACACTTTTTACAGTGGTGAATGCCACCAATGGTTTCCTTCACAGCAAGCCCATCCTTCACATGGGAACTCTAACGTTGTGCTCAGAGCAGCAGACACCTGCTGTGACAAAGGGGACTGAGAGTGCCATCCCCTAGCCATATAAGAACATGGGTAAGAAAGACAACCATAGGGGAAAAAAAGGGAAAACTTGTTATGGTTCAGAAAGGTCTTGGATTGATTCGTTAAAGGAATCTCCTTAGGTTCAGATCACATGAGCAAACCAAAGCAGAAGACTACATAAGGTTGCTTACTTTTTTTCTAGATCTGCTAATGTATTCTCTTATGTAAAGCAAAGTGATTCTTTACTGGAAATAATTCAGAACTTGTGGACCATGTGTTCCTGGAAAGATGAGCTTGGGGAAAATGTGTATTGAAGCTGCTCCGGTGCGGTGTGGAGAGAGCCGTTACTGATCTGGTGTGCCCTGGGAGAAAGGATCCAGGAAGATTCAGGTCTTCAGAGGGTTGCTGGCCCCACAGGCTGTGCCACAGAAGTCTCCCAGAGAGAGCAAGGACATGTGGCTACAATCTCTTTAGACTGAGGAAAGCTTAAAGCTCTTCTAGGTCACAGTAGAGCAGCCAAATGAGTCATGCAGTGAGGTTGAGTGAACTTCAACAAGGCGATGGAATAATCTTCTACTATTTATTTGATATAAAATTAATAAGTGAAGAGGAACATTTTTCAGAACAGGTAACTGCTGTTACCATAAACATATATTTATATGTCTTGAAAACAGTTGTCCTATTGTTCTTCTTTAAAAAAATTACTTGATTTTTAAATTGCACACAGACATTCAAGGAAATTAACGTCTCCAGAAACATGGTCCTCCATGTCATTCATTTAGTCATGTCTAATAAATGCTGTTTCAAGTCTGCTGAGTGTATTTAAATGAGGAAACTTATAATTTTCTCCTACTGTACCTGAATTTTCAGTCAAGATGAAATTATATTTTTTGCATTTCTCTGTTTATCTGGTACACAGAACACAACCCAATCTAAACTAAAATGATTAATCTAACTCATACCAAAAAATAAGGAACAGAGACATAGGTAAACATCATACAGCTTCTGGGAAAATGCATTTCTGAAGTGAGAGCAATTCTAGTGAAGCCCATGTACAGTGATTGTGCACCCTGCTCTTGGAAACCTTTTCTTGGTTTCTTTATATGTACACTATAAATTTTATTTCTTTAAAATGTTTTAAAAGTATGGATTTGCCATTTATTTATTTCAGTCATCTCCTGTGGTTTAAATTTCTTTCTCCATCCTGCAATGAAAAGCTTATGTTCTAATAACCTAGGAATAAATTTGCAGGTGCTTCAAGGTTTTTAATTTGAGAGGAAATCTGTACTGTAAGATGTGTTTTTCAACGTAGTCCTTTGATAGTCTGATGTGCCATAAATCTTATAGCATGTTAGCTATAAATTTAACATGCAGTTTGACAGCTATGTTTGATTTTGGTTCTCTAAATGATTCTGAAGGAATAACAAGAACCCATTTAGACAAGAACAAGAAACTCCAGCCTTTTATTTACCTCAATTTTGAGAAAGTAAATTGTGTTTGTTAATGAATAACATCAGAAAAATTAGCAGACTACAGGAACCTTTCAATTCTCTGACAGAATTTTAGACCTTGTTAGCAAAACCCTTTCGCACTCTGGTAGTTACAGGTAAAATCCCAGGCTAAAGGGCTTGAGATTCTCGTCATTCCCTGATGCAAAAGGTAATTCAATTCTGGCTGCTTTTTATTCTGTTCAGTTTCAGCTGTTCTCAGTAACATTGGCAAGGTCAGTGATGTGCTTTAACTAGGTACAGCTCAGTCACACTATTGTATGTATATTCCACCAAGACGCCTCATCAACTGCATGCAAAATTTGTTCCCTTAAGACACTTCAGAGGCAGTTAGCCCAGGTGGTGAAATATTCTCTGAAGTCACTTAAAATGCAATGACTCCATTAAATGAAATAAAAAGCGAGCATCAGCAGTCTTGGCATCTGTAAGAATACAGATACCTGACATTCAGAAGCATGTTGTGTAACAACCAACATCAGTGTTCAGCCCTAGTCTGGCTCCAGCTGAATTCAAAGCAAGTTGAATGGAAGCAAGATCAGCTAGGGAGTTTATTTTATGTAAAATATAAACACGTTAACAGGAGAAAATACTGTTTTCTTATGTTACAGCCTTAATAACCAACATGAAATTTATCTTACAGTTCTGTAGGTAGTGCAGGGTTTAATTACATGTACATGATTAAAAAGAGCAGGTACTCAACTGTACACATACACCGCGTATTGTACATTTTACTAGAAATTCAGTATTTTCATGTGTCCCCAATTATGTGCCTAATAATTCTACTACCTCTTATTCCATTTAAAAAACTAGCACAAAGTACTTAAGTAGTTTTATTATGATTGCATTGTTTTGACAAGGTAGAGAGGGACTATATATTTACAAACAGATATACGTATTCAAAGCCTCCGAAAAAACCAGCCCTTTCCTTATTTCTTCCTCTTCTCTTTCTTCTTCCCCCTACCCTACACTCACATTTGTACAGCATATGGTGACTTTACTCCTAAAGAGTCATGGGTAAGTTCTGGAGCTTGCGTTAGGTCTTTTTTAACAAAAGCCACTGAAGCTAGAAAATTGTCTCCAGGAAAAGCACTTGAACCTGTAACATGGCTGCCCTGGTGTTGCTCTTGCTGTTAGAATGAGAGTTGAGAGAGGACTAGGAAACAATTTAGTACGTGAACACAATCTGTCTTGGGACACACAATCTGTCTTGGGACATTTGCAAATATGAACACCATTGTAGAAACATTGCTGATGCTTAAACTCAGCCTCTTTAAGGAATGTATACGTATTAATGAGGTTTCGGGGAGCAGGGAGAGAGGGGTTGCAAATACTTATTAATTATCTACCGTGGCAGGCAAGATGTTTTGGTGAACCACAAGGTGTCTTCACAAAGGGTTTTCTCCTGCCACTTTGGAACCCCTAGGAGAAGGGTTGGGATTATCTAGAGGTTGGAGCACCAATTTCACGCTGAGGGTTAGGAAGCTGCATGCTAGTCCAGCTCCTCCTACAGACCTACCATGCTATCACAGAAAAGTGACTTGCTCTTTGATATTCTTGTATATAGTGAAGTTGCCACCTGCAACAGCCTTCATCAGAAGCATTAGGCTGTTAAATTGACTACTGTGAATGGCACACAGAAGTTAATCTATTTTAGACTGTGCAATAGTCCCAGTTGATAACCAAATGAAGCAGAATTATTAAAGAATTATAGCAACTCTGAGACCATGAATAAAGGGACTTATGTGTGGTTTCATATTAAATCATTCAGGCAAAGCCAGCGAGCAAACCTCCTAGGGGGTAAAGAATCATTAGTGTGTAAAAAGGTGTGGGCTTAGCCCAGATGGCCCCATCAGGTGGGCACATACCTCCTGATAGGTGTTATTTGACTTTGTATGCAAAAGGAGTGTGTTAATCTCAATAAGTCTTGTGGACAGGTTCAAGCAATCTCTTTGAAGTAATGCATGTTAACGGCAAAGAAATTAAAAGGGCATCTATTAAGGCTTCCCAAGGGCTATTTAAATACTAAATGCCATGTTAGATTGAGAAGAAGCACCTCAGCAACAGAACTGATGTAACAGGAAAAAGCCCTAGTCTTTCCATTGATCAAAGAGAATACAATGTCTAAAAAACTAAGAATAACCCTTGCATAACAACACAAAAAGTCAGTGACTTTCTCTTATGGATACCACAGATGCTGGCCTCTAAGAAACATCCAGTGTCTTTGATAGATGGTGTGGGTTTTTTACACCAGCACTTACTCTACTTCATTCTCTCTTCCCTTTATATGAGTCCAAGTGGAGAGAAGGAAGATGCAAAAAGATTGCTCTCCTTGCTAGCACTCACACAAGGTCCAAGAATAAATGCAGCTCTCAAGATTATTAATAATTGAGACTGTACAGAGCACAGATAAAATGGCAAAGAGAGCAATACTTGTATCATCAGTTGATTGACAGCTAACTCCGTGTTTGGTAAAAGAGAATTCTCCTGTAGAGCTTTTCTAAATTATAGTCATTGATAACTGTGCCAGAGATTAAAGTATTACAGTCATTCTCAGATGGGTTAGCAGGTAGAGTGCAAAAAAGGTTGTGAAATGTGCACTGTGAGTGCAACACATCAGCTACATACTGCTATGTGTAGCAGACACATAGTAAATACTGCATCCTTGTAATGTATGAACAAATTTGGGCTTCCCAAATTTACAACCCAACTAGGACTACAAGCCTAAAAATTGAAATTGGGTTGTAACTAGAGATGTTGGATCACAAGCAAACATCTGCAAAAGCAAAAAGACAAAGGCAAAATGTTAAGCTGATTGGAATTTCACAAGATTGACTGTTGCTTAAAGTGCTTGGGTTGATTACATTTTAAAAAATCAAAGTACATAAAAATTTAAACAGGAAACTAATAATATTAACTACATAAGTTATTATACAAATACAATAACAGACCAACAAAAGAGAAATAAATTAAAACGAACACTGATAAAAGGTACTGGCAAAGAACAGGTACACAGCCAAAACTTCTTAAAATTTCTAGTACACATTCAGCTGTAAGATACTGCTCACACTTGTCAGCCACAAGCAGCAAAAAAGAGACAAAACAAGAAGGGTCTGCTGCTGAGAGGCATCAAATTGCTGGCAGCTGGAAGCTGCCAGCTCAGGTCCCAAGTACATGATGCTGTAACAGATGGGTGAATGAAATGTAATGTCTGAAGATAAAAGACAGGTTGTGGTAGCACTTTAGGACCCACCATGTAACATGAATTTCAGTTTCAGCTTAGTTAGGTCTTTAATATCTTTATTAAATCTATTGCAAAGGAAACACCTACTGCTTTATTTTCTTTACTCCAACTGCTAAAGGAACAAGGCTTTTAAGATGTAATCTACTGCTCTGAGGTAACTGTAAATTATTAAAATAAAATTGATCGGAGTAATTTTGGGACTGACTTAATTTCAACAAAGTGATCTGCTTCACTGGTATGGTTTCTCCATCACCACCCTCTTCTGCCTCCCTCTGCTATGTCCCCAAAATAGAAATTATTACATAAAATCCTGACAGCCTGTTCTGTGAAACATAAAAGTTGAGGTCTGAGCTCATCCTCTAAGGTAACTGATTCATCAGCACTGCAGTGCTTCATTGGGTTCAGTGGAAAAACAGCACAGGACAGAAATGTTCTTTTTTTTAAAGTAAGAACATAGTACTAAGATTTATAAATGGACAACACATCTCAGCAACAGCGTGTGAAACAAATAGAAAACTTCAGATGTCATAAGGCCTAATATGCTCAGAACCCGACACCATAAAAATAGTAATTTTAGGGAAGCACAGAATACTATTAGACATCTGTGCTACAATTTTGTTTTCTAGCTGCTGGCTGAAAAGCTTTTATTGTCCTAGATATTTTTCCATTCTTTCATAAGGGGCAGGAAATCTATACATAAGCATAAGAGAAAAAGGATTATGTTTTATTTAATCAACTAAAATACTTCATATCATATGATTGTTCCTGTGAGGATCCCAATCCTGCAAAACCCATGTGAATGTCCTTAATTTGACATAGAAGAGAAGTTCTGCTGCCTGGACTGGTGCTATTCATACAGCCGTGATGGACAGCTTTTGCTGGACTGAAGTCAAGACATTCAGCACACTGTAGACTGGATATAATTTATAGAATTGTGACTGCAATTTATTTTTTTTTAATCAAAAGTAGATGTTCCTTAATCTAGCTGGTGTTAGCATAAAGTGAGTATTGCACAATTTTTCAGAGCTAATATCAGACCGCTGATGTTGGACTGGTGTGATACTAGTGCTGTGATCTTTTCATGGGCTAGCATGAATTTAAAATTTTTTTCATACTTTATGAAAAAGCTTATTCTAGTAATTTTACTCTCAATAACATACTGCAATTATCTGTATGTTTTACAACCTAAAGCTGTCTTGCAGTTGGAGAAAACCAAAGATTATTATCCTGTTCTTTAGCATTTAAATATTAATTCATATTAGTAACATTTAAAAAATCAATTTTCAGATAAGTCAATTGACATGGAAAACATTTCCTAAAATTGAACTGATTTAAAAAATATTTTTATGAAAAATTACTTTTCATATAAACACGGGCCCTAAACATTCAAATGATACCTTAAGAATACCTTTTTTGTTGCTTGTTTTGAAATTGAAGAATGACCTAAGAATGTTCAACAGTAAACTGTGAAGTACAGACCTTTGGACCAGCACTGGTTAATGCTGATCTAGAAAATGCCATCATTCACAATAAGGAAACCATACCCATTTTAAAAAGCAAGTGATTATTATATATTTATAGGGAAATTCTGAATGCTTATAAATAAATCCATTAGAGAGGGATTTGCAGGTTTAGCTTTTCAGTGGAAAGGCTCCTGGGCCTCAGTGAGAGTTGAAGTCTCCTGTAAGATGTCCGCCTTCTGTGTTAGAGAGAGAACATTTTGTTCTAACATCAATAGAAGAACTACAGTTGCATCCCAATTATGCTTGTCTTGAGCCTGCATACCAGCCTTCATTCATATGAGTGATCTCTGTAGACCACTACTATTATTCACATAAGCGCGTACTCTAAGGTTACATTCTACGTCTGTTTTCCTGTATAGGTATAATAACATGATAAATCACAAATAATGTTAGATGAGAAGTCCACTTCTGTTTCTCATTCAGTGTAAAGTGCTACATTTCATTAGTGTACAAAATGGCCGTTGATAAATCCAACTGAACTTCAATTGATGTTACAGTAGAAGCTAGTACTTCATTTTCACCATTGTTTAACAAAAGATATTTCACATTCACAGTAGATTACAATGAAAAAAAGTTATTCTCTTTCCTACAGAAGACTAAAATATAAGATTTAGCTACACTTCAAAAGCCATTTCTTGAAATGGAGTGTTGGCCATAAAGTGGCAGGCAGAATTCTTAAAGAAAAGAAGGACCAAAAGCAATATTGTCTAAAAAAGACTTAATGAGAGTGAATTAAATATAACAATTAGAAATAAATTTTGTGCGATGAGAATATTTCCTTCTAAATACTAGAACCAACTGTCAGTCCCCCTGAAGACAAGAGTGGTTTTGCTGTTGACTTCATTGGAATAGGAATTTGGCTACTGAAGTTCAAGAATTGTGTAATGGAGTGAAAGTGTCAAACCAATCAAGGCAGTTACCCAGTGTTACCACTGCCACAACCTGTTATCGATCCCTTCACATACCCTATTGATACTTTCTTCAACATTCATTCTTTGCCAAATTCCAGCATGTGAGTTCAGCAATTTTATTAGCCAGTGCATGACTAGTGCCAGCCAAATTCACCCAGTAAAATCACAAACTAAGCCTTTTGCACTAAGCCTTTTGGTATTTTTAAAATCAGACACTCCAGAGCCGTATCTGTTTCCGTGGTGACCCAAATGCTGTCAAACACGGCCAAAATGTTAGAGATTACATATACATGGCAGTGTGTGTAAACTTATGGTTGTTATTTATTATGTTATGTTGCTAAGAAATGGACTCTGTCTTGAGAAATGAAAGTGGGACCTACAGATATTCAGAAAATTGCAGGATCAAGCCGTGTCTTCTGTATCGTATGAACAACACTTATTTAAATGGACTGTGTAATTTCAGTCTTGACGGATATGCTAGATGTGGGCAGTGTTGCAATCACTGCAACTCAATTAAGTAAACAACCTATGATATTGTTTTAACAGAAAGATAAGCTCAATCTCTATAAATGTAATTTATCTTTGTGTCATACATGTCATCTCACTCTCTTTATTCCAGTGCTCTGTGAGTTCTGAAATCTCACCTCATCTGTACTATCTCATGATAAACAAAATGACTGGACATACAGAATTACTTAGTTCCACTGTAATTTAAATCCCACTATGTGAAGTTTAGGCCTGAGGTTATCCACTGAAAGTTTTTAACAGCCCAAAGCTTAAATGATTTTGGAAGAATATCTTTTTTGCAGCAGAGTAACATGTAAAAAAATCCCCTATACAACCACAATTCCAATCATAATGAAACAGATTTTTTTCCTTACACTTAAAATGGGTAGGTATATGTGAGGATGTATTTAAAGGAATGCTTTGTAAATCCACACACCCCAAAGCCATTTAGAAAGTTTTAAACAATTTTGCCCTAAATGCAATGAACACTTCCATATAAAATACTACTCTAGCTGGATTGGGTTTAACAGTTGACATCCAAATCTTATTATCTGTAAATGTTAGTCCATATAAATTCCACTAAAATCTGACCGCAATTAACTCTTCAATCAGACTTAAAAACTACAAACAACCACCTCTTCCCAAAACAAAGTTCCACATGTCAAAAATGGACAGTTATAGTCAATATCACACAGACCATTTAATAGGAGACAGAGCGTATCGTTGTTCGACCATACAAGATGTGGTCTGTGTAAAAGTCAGTTAAGGGGAGCCATCACCTTCTTTTGCGTGCAGCATCATTGTGCGCAACTGTCACAGTTTGCCAAGTCACTCACTCCCTTGACTGATAGAATAAAATATAGCCAGACTCTGAATTTTTTGATATATCAGAGGTCAGACCATAGAATTCTTCAATAGCTTGAGCATCTATTTTCTGCAAAATAAATAAAAATTTTTAATGTGCTGTTAGTTAAAAGAAATACCAAACATGGATTAAATGGCTGCATACACAAATTCAGTTATTTGTTTCAGGCTAGCAATCAGCAAATTCTGTTTGCAATTTAAGCAGTAAAAGGGTAATGTTCAGGGGCTAAGCCCTATTGGTCTCACTCATGGAAGTCAATAGGAATGTTCGTTTCAGTGAACCTAACTGAATTAGGCTTTTTCCAATAACAGAGAGACTCCTTGGAATGCAGTAGTGAACACTGTTAAAACACATAAATGTGACCATGTCACCCCATCTTTCTGAAATTTCCAGAAACCCTCTTCAAGTCATGCCCCATCCAATGTCCCAGTGCTTACTTTCCTCTGTTGCATTTACTCCCAGGAAATCAGACTCAAGACCTCAGTTTTGCCAAGGTGCCACAATGACATAAAGGGTTTGCTTAGGAATGAATTGCAGAATGCTTGGACAGAATCTGTAATAGCTGTGGGCCAGATCCTGATCTAATTCACATTCAGACAAACCCAGACAGACTACAGAATCCAGACTTTCTTGTAACTTCCCAATTGTCAAAAATTAAAATTCTACAGCAAGGCTAGCTTTACCCAGACCAATTTTGCCAAGTGATTTTGCAAAGGATTGCAACATAATTCCTGGATATTTTAGGTTTTAATGAATTAAATTGATTTTATTAGATATACAAAACATTCCAAATTAAACCCTTGAAGTTGGATATTAAAAACGTTTGATGTTGTTCAGAAATAAAACAACCCCCTCTGACACCGACAGAGTAAGAACTACAGGATTAATAATTCTGTTTGCAATCTTACTTCCTAACAGAATGTCTCATTACAACCAAACTGTGGCTTTGCAGACTAGAAATCTATACTCAGACCTGGATCAGAATTTTAACCCCAAATAGAGAAGAGAACATAAACACAAAAGTTGTGCCCGTGACCTTCAGCATACTGACCTCTACAATGTCATCATCAAACAAGAGCCAAAATCCATGACTTTTCACAATAGTAATATAATGCCCCCGATTCGGTCCACTAGAAAGCAAAACAAAAAAACCAAACCACAAAATATTAGAAGATACTATTCAGTCCATTTTGACAAGTCACATTTCTATATGCAAGCAGACTGAATTATAACTAAATGTTATGAAAAACATAGTAAACCCACCCCGGTGGTGCAGTAGACATTTACTCCTTTCACCTTTTTACTGACTTGTTACAAAGACTTCATCAACTGAAAACTAAATGTGTTGTTTTCATCTGTGCCACGACCATTTACAAATTAACCTATAGAACACTTAACAACTATTAGGCAGGCATCAACTATTGAAAATTTTTTAAAAACATTATGAACTAAATTTAAGGGGGAAAATTGTTTGGTATCAACCGTGAATATTTAGTTACACACAGTCTTTAAGAAGAGGGAGAACAAGTCGTGTTCCTAGACCCCCAAGGATTTTTCTTTTTGTTTCATATTTGACAATACCCCATATGTGAGAAGCTTTGTTAAAGCTCTCATTTTTATTGCCTTGACAGGAGACTGAGGTGATCTGTTGAAGGGCCTACATGCTAGCAGTGTCTGGCCCTCACAGAGTCCTGGCTCCCAAGCTCTCTAAGTGGGCTGATGAGGAAGGAGACATCTCCATTAATTTAAGCCAATCTTGTGACTTTTGGAGGCCTGAGACATTATTTTTTAAACAAGTACAGATTTACTATGAGGGAGGGTGGCTAAGAGGTTCAGGCTAAGACACAGGCAAGTTGGTGCAGCAGCAGGGTTTATGTCCTCCCTCCCACTCTCCTCACATTTTGTCAGGCATGCCTCTGCCCTCGGCAAAATGTCTGGCAATAGCTCGAGATATACATGAAAGTATCTTACCTTCCACAGTGAACAACAACAGCTACCAAGTCATACATCCGATCTAAGTTGACAGCATCGCCAGATGTGTTGAAGAGACGTAACTCCAGAGGAAATACTACACGATAAGACAGCTTAGTATACCTGTGCAATTGCTCCATATACTTGAATCTCTTGAGGTGTAAGGCAAGAATCATTGGCAGTTTTTTTACTCTCATCCTGTGAAACCAGTAGAGTGCATATGATAAAGTTCAAAGCCATTCTGTCTTTCCTTAATGAGTAAACATTTGCATTATAAAAGCACTTTGTAATTAACAATAGTCAACTAGCAGTAGCTTCTAGATACACAAGTAATAGCTTTGAATCTCTGTAGGTTCTCTGGCCCATACAGAGAATGCAGCCAGGGTGTAAGGCTTCTAGATATCTAAACAAAATAAATATCAAGGAGGAGGTTTGTCAAAGCCCAGGAGGAGCATGGTGAAATAGCTTGCTATTCGCTTACCTTTTCTGTGCCTCTTGTTTACTGCAGCAAGTCTCACAGTAGTATTTCTGCTCACTACATAATGTCTCTGTGTTACTGAAGTCTCTGTAAATAAACACAATTATCAGTTCTTAAAGGATCTTAACACTTTTTCCCCACTTGGGCTAATGAACTGGAACCCTAAAAAGACACACAGGATGAAATCCTCTCTCCACTGAGTCCAGTTTTCTAAAACATCTAAAGCAGCTGTACCAGGGTTTGCAAAGGGACTTAAAAGTACCTGGCTGGTATGACAGCCCTGTATTAGGAGCTGAGGCCCTCCACACGATACAGGTAGAGCGTCAGGTATCTCAAAATGGGATTTATATACTGGTCTCTTACATGCCAAGGGGCTGCCTAGACTTGGGTGTAGTCGCTCAATCCATCCAGTCCCTTTTTAAATTATTTGCAGAATGGAACATCTTCAAATGCACTTCTGTCATCCCCAGATAGCTCACATTTTATGGTGTTATTCTGTAAGATAGGTCTGAATCCTCTTACACAGAAGAAATAAGTTGAAATTCCCTCTAACCTCTTGAACTGTCATCCAGAAGTTATTTGATTATACCTTCTTGTTGTCTAAAAAGGAAAGTGTCAGCTAGTATAGAAGATTTTGTAAATCCTGATCAAGTAAATACACTTGGAAATGTTTCTGGATTGAGCTTTTGAAGTGAGAGAGGCAGAGGAAGGATGGTTTGATAGTATCTCTCTCAGTTCACAGAAAAGATTTGTTGGAAGTCACAGTGCTGATATGTTTTGGAGCAGAATTTTAGGTACATAAAAAAAACTTAACTGTATAAAAAATGACAGTAATTTTTTGTCACCTGTAGTGTTACATTGCAGCTGAGCAGGTGTTTCGAGAACTGTAAATGCAGACATAAGCATCTATCTTCCACTTTAAGCACACAGGTTTTCTTGTGACTTTGGGCCTTAAATAGATATATCTGAAGTACAGAACTGTCCTGTTGATTGCACCTACATTGTACCTAATAGACTTCTGAACTCCAGAAAAATTTAGACCCATTCAGACCCAATAAACTCCATTCTACCATCGCAGTTCACATGCACAGAGGCTGAAGCCGCACTGCCTGCAAGTTCAGGCTGTTCTCACAGTAGGCAGCACCAGAATCATCTTACAAAGGCAAAGGGAGGATTCCAGATGATTATTTCTTCCTGGCACCAACACCACAGGCATACATAGATGGGAGAGCTGAAGACTATATAAATTGCCAGGGCATAGGTATTAGAAGTTACTTACCTAACTTCATAAAAGGGGAGGATTTTCCATTTTCAAGTTTTAAGTTCTTTAAGGTTGACAGAGCATGACAGAGAGGCACTTCATATGACTGAATAATATTTATACTAACTGAGAATGCTTTTACTAAGTTTTTTTTCTTTATATGTTTTTAAATAATTTGATCAGAAAGTGCTGAAATTTAGGACAAAATACATCTCTTGAAAGGTAAGTTGCAACAAAACTTTGATCATAAGTGTAATTTTTTTATCTAAAAGAAAAATAAAGCATGATCACTGGAAAGGACTTGCTTCAGTGATAAACACTGATCTCGAATATCTGATTTCACGTTTGAATTTAAAGACAAAATTAACTGAATTCAGCCAATTCCTCTGAAAAACATGGTAGCCTTTCAGGGAATCATAAGTGAAGAGATGAAATTTTAGAAAAGATTAAGAGTTGGGTTATACGTGTGGGGAACAATGCTGCAAGATTCAGTAGAATGTCCTTGTCTAAGTTTTAGATCTTCTGTTAAGGAAAGAGTCTAATCTTTATTTTCAGAGCCTAAAGTCTCAATTTAACAATAAACAAACAAACTTGTGGAATTTATTACTTTCCTTCCCACCTCAAAGTGAAGTAATGGAAATAATATTTTTCTAACATAAAGAAACAAGTATAGAAGATAGAAATTTGATAGATACTGTTTTGTTCTATGCCAAGCCTCCCAGGAAAATGAATTAAACTCAAATAGTTTCTGAATTCCTTTTAAAATGTATTAATTATTCTGGAACCAATAATATCTAACATTTTAAATTATAAGTTGACTGCTATGGGAATTACAGCTGTGAAAGCTGGAGAAATATGCAAATACCTGATAAGCTGATGGACATTCCTTTACATGTCCCTTAGCATTTGTTCTTTTATTCCTTTGTCTTCTACTTCCACCCAACAGGCTGTTACCCTATTCTACCAAAGCAGGTGAGGCAGAGTCATGGAATTTAGAGGCACTACTAATTCACTTATTCAGCACATATTCATTCCTTTTTCTGTACCAGGAACAAAACTGGTGGCATATTTATAAGCAATAACTCTTTCCTTGGGGGGAAGGAGGTATGCAGGTGAGAATTAGATGCTTTTGCTGCTCTTTACAGCTGCAACTTCAGTAGCTGTTTCGTCAATTGAGAATTTTCAGCATGGCACTTCTAATGTATGTTGAACAGTTAAAAACAACAGATCATTGACTGGAGTTCATGCAAAGTCTGCATGTACAAGAGCTATAGGCTTGAGGAACTTTCCTCTATACCTGCAGAGCTAGTTTCAAGGCTTTTCTAACTCTTTCCTATTCCATTAACAGGCCAATCTGCATTCTGTTTATATGGTATTTTAACAGGAGAAAGGAATTTTTAAATACATCCACTCAAGATATAATAATTTATCATTGACCTCATGTGCTTCCACAGTCCATCTCTCTACAGCCTCTATGCTACAGCGTGGAAGATGCTTTCTATTGTTTATATGTATAAATAATACAAATTTTCTGTTTTAAGAGATGAGACAATTCTTAGTGGAATAAAAAAGCACAGGCAGACTAGTTAAAAGGCAGGATCGAATGGACTGGTAAACTTTGCAACTCCTAGTGGAAATAAAAATAATGGAGATGTACTATATTTGTTATTAGACTTCTACTGCTTCAGGCCTGATTTTCTACCTTGTGGAGTTAGACTATGCCAGAGGCTTGTATTCTTTGGACCTCTTAATTACACAAGAACCTTTTCAATCTGAAAGCTACAGAAATAGCTAAAAAGAACATTCATCTGCAGTGGCAAAGAAATTCATTCTACTTAAATGTTATCTTGCACAGTTTTTCTTTAATTTATCTTTTCAATGCAGTAGCACTTAGAGTTGTAAAGACACAGCAAAGCAGTTTTTAAAAAAAAGGAAACAGCAAAGGTTCCAGAAGGAGTAATAACTTGGCCGTTCCTATTAACAGAAACCACAAAAGCACTTACACTTCATTTAATAATGCATAATACCATAGAGCAATGAGAGGAAATCCATATTCTAACTGAATATATGTTTTCTAAACAGAGGTAGACATGCTGCTAGTGTGAAAGACAATCAGAACAGATGATAGGTGATGACTCTCTTCCTGTTTAATCTGTAAATAGCAACCTACACCTCCCACCACAAGAAAAGAAAAACTGGGATTTTGCTTCCCTTTATTGCCAAAAGGAACAATGAGTGGACTTCAAAAGGCACGTCATGCTTTTGGAGTAAAGGCAGATACTATACTGGGATATATAAACAAACTTTTAGGGCATCCATTCTTCTCAGGATTGTGTAGATCTCTGCTGGAATATTGTGCCTAATTTTAGGCAACTGCACTTCAAGAAAGAAAGAAGTTTAATTGGAGAGAGGGTCGAAGAGTAATGAACATGAGCAGAGATCTAGTGGTGAAGATAACCTGTGAAGGAAATGTTGAATGACCTTAGGCTGTTTAACTTAAAAATAAAGTGATGACATTCTTCCTGTATGTAAAAGGTTGCTGCTAAGAGGAAGGGGAGCAACCCCTGGTTTATGTCCAGAGTACACAGGGCAAGCAGAAATGGACTTGAACTGAAACAAGGACGATTCATGTTACACAATGGGAAAAACTTGTTAGTAGTAAGAACGGGAAGGACTGGGATAGGCAATCGAGCTACTACTGCTAAAAGATCTTTTGGAACAGGTTGGACAAGCATCCTCTCTGAGGTGGAGCTAGCTGTTAACCTCTTGGGGTCTCTTTCAACTCCACCACTCACCTGTTGCTTGCAGTAGTGCAGATGCAGCTCTTCCACATCGTAAGCTACAGCCACTGGCTGTTCAGTAGTAGAAATACTATTGGTACTTCTACTGAAGTACTCTGTGCCTTTGCATAAATGGCCTTTCCAAACAAAACATTTCCAGGAAGATTAACAACTAAGAAATTAAATAAAAAATTGGAGAAAGCTGAAGGACGGGTGGTAAGTTCATGTACAGCAGCAGTTTCTAGCAAGTTCACCAGACTAAGCTGTAAGACAAAGTCAGTGCTCAGTCTCCAGTAACTGTATACCATAGAACCAAATAACAACTCAGGTTAGAAAGGACCTCAGAAGATGCACACTTCAGCCTCCTTGCATGTCAGTGTGATTTCAAATTGACTTTGAACACCATAGGGAAAGGTAAGTAATGCTGACAAAAACGAGTTCAAAGTAGTGGCTACAGTGAAGAACTTAAAGTGTGCAAACAAAAACCTGGAGTACCAATACTGATTCAATTATTCGTGACCATGGAAAGACAAAGAGAAAATGGGGAAAAAAAAGATAATAATGCACTCCTTTTCAAAGCCACTCTTTAGGTTGCTCACTTTTAAAATGAGGCTAGTTACTGCAGTGTGGACTACTTGAGGGCTAAGGACTGCTACAGTATCCTACAGGAGACTGAACAGAAGTTGAGAAGGAAAAAACTTACTCCGTCTAGCACTTCAAAATGTAACAGAAGTTACCTATTACAGTTGTGGTATCCACAGAGAAATCACTGCTTTCTGACTCAGGAAATGGTTAGTACCTCATATGCTTTCTCTTTCTCTAACTCTCAGCTTGGGGGTGAGATGCCAGACAACCCTCCCTAGGCATTCCAGAATAACTGTTAAATGCAATTTCAAACTTGGCAGCAATTTTGGAGCTTGAAAGAGTAATTTGACCAACTGATAATCATTACTTTAGAGCAGCAACATATTGTCTTAAATCTAGGTATCGGTTTATTGTTTCAATTCCAAAACTCCAGATATTTTAAATCTCTCAGAATAACCATCCATGCAAGTCTGAAAATTATTTTGATCTCTGAAGTATTTGTTTAATAGTTAAGAGTGTACTAGAAGCAGAACTGAAACTTAGAATAAAAGACTTATCCCCATAATTTTAGGATGAGACACAGAATAAGAAACTTACATGCAGAAAAGCAGACTTTTGAAATCTTTTGCCCTCTAGGGACTCTAGTACTCATTCTGCAAAGCACATGCTTAACTTTTAATATGCACATAAGTCCTAATCAACAAAGCACTTAAGTAGAAGCTTAAAGATAAGCACACTTAAATCCATTTGAAGCCAGTTATTATTCTGCAGCAATTCTTCCAGATGACAAGGCAATCGATTATTTTCCCCAAGAGATGATTTTTTTTCCCATTCAAACACATACATTGAAAGACAAAGTGAGTAAAACAAAATACATTAATGTATATTTTGTCATTAGAGGAAACACCCAGATTACAGTCTTTTTCTTCTGCTTAGGAAAAGCTCAAAACCCAATGTTATTCTACTTCTCTTCTCTGTATCTACCAGACTTGGAAAATTTAGCAAAGTCAGACAGAACTATCTGCCAAAGAGATGCATTTGTTTACCTTAGACAGTGTGTAATTGATGTGTTCTGCTCCACATCAACAGAAAGGTCAAGAAAATCTTCATCTTTGCTACTAACCTGTTGCAAAAAAATATACATGTGAAACAGAGACTTAGTAACTAACGCCATACTTCTAAATGCTGTTTATATCTATGCGCAAATGCTAAAGATAGAGAAATTTGTGCAGAAATAAATTACACAAAAATAATTAATTTTAATGCTTTTAAATTTTTTTCTAGTTCAGCGTGACTATATTTATTAGTAACTCTACCAATCCAGCTTTCATATAATTTAACTTCTGTCTGTTCCACTTATCCAAGCCCACCAACCAGTAGACCGCAGTCTATTGTTCATTAAAGGGGGGCCATCATCCCCTATATAAGCTGTGACTGGTGCATTACATATGTCCCCTTGTTACGCAACACAGCCTAGTTTATTATTTTACTGGAATTTTATTTACTATTTGTATAATATATTACACTAAATAATCACAGTTTATGCCCTATATATTTATTTAATTCTACTATTAAAGATGCAATGAAGATACTTTCCAAATAAGCATCTGCCAAGAAATGTCATATTTAACCATGTTGCATTTTCTCTCCAGTGAGCATTCAAAAGACTGGCTTTATATTTCTGGCTGACACAGCTGCATTTCCCCATTGAATATTGTTCCTGGTCAATAATTTTGATTAAAAAATTCAAAGATTAAAGGTAAAAATGGCAAAGTGATAATATTTTGCAAAATCATTTTGATTTTCCCAATTTTTTTTAGACAGAAGGAGAAAAATTCTAATAAAGAGTTTTTATTTTAAAAAAGTAACCCCAAGTATTTTCAGAATGACAGATCTTGATTATTGCTTTGAAAATGATTTTTCACTTAGTGTTTAATCTTGAAGATGAAATAATGTTTAAAAAAAAAAAAAACATCCAGACAGATAATTGTTGTAATACTTCAGCTGAGTCAAAAAGACTGCAGAATTACTTACTGCACATGAATTTAGTCATATTCATAACAACCAATTCTGTTTATAAAATGGTGCATGAACACTCCATATTTTGCCTTCTATGACTGCATTTCCTTAGAATAACTAAATCAGATGACTGGATAGTGAAGTTGAAATCAAGAACTTCAGTAGAGGGGTTGAATCCATTGTTCTGACACAAGTCCCTCATGCTCAGATTTCTGCAATTCTATGGATGTGAAAGTTGCATACTACTTTCAGCTCATCTTTGCATTATGTCAGGGGTCCTATAAACATGGTGAATGCAGCCCATATCAGTTCTGAATCCAGAGGAACACCTTTAACAGGATGAATTTTGATATTATCAAAGATGTGCAGAGGCATAATGCGCACCCAATTAAAATGAACAGCAGTTCTTCAAACAAAAATCCTCCCTGAGACCTGATTTGACCCACAGGGGACAAGAAACCACAAAACTGGCAGCAATCAACTGCAGTATAAACATACAGCTAGAATTTGAAAGACAGAGCAACAAAGCTTCAGAGAACATTGTGTCTCTATGGCTGGAACTAGAGTTCTGTCAGACACATTGCATATCAAGAAAGAGGTTAAATACTTGGAAAAGTCTTTGGCAAGTATAGTGTTTCATCTGAATACCACAAAGAAGCTAGGAATTTTGTTATTGATTTCAGCACATCAAATATTTACTGAAAGGGGAAGATGAGCTAGTTGGGGCTAGAATAACATGGACCAAAACTAAAGGTAGCTGGAAAACCAGATTCAAACTGCATTCTTTGTGAGAATAAGAACTGCTGGAATCTGAATGATTCTTCACGCACTGCATATGAATATTTTAGCAAAAGAACATCTTTTAATCCATTTTACAATTTCCCAAAGATTTCGAGATACAATAATACAAGAAAAACAAACTGGAAAAGTATCCTGAGTAGTATACAGTATTTTTGCATTCACAGGAAGCTACAGACAAGCCTTTCTACAGCAGCAATACCTAGCACAATTTTTTCCATAAAGCTTGGTCTCATTGAATTACAAATAGGGTGTTGTGCAGTTTTGCTGTTACCCAAGGACACATCCTGACTTCAGTACAGTTTGTCTCGGTAAACACTGGATGTTAATTTATAATTAGGCCACAACCCTTTGAAGAAGCTTGTCAGATAAAAAATAATTCTAAATTCTAGCCTTTCGCTTATTTTAACTTGCTACTATTACTTGGGCTTTTATAATTGAAATAGATTAAAGAATTAATTTTCAATATCTCGCTCTGGTTTTCACTTATACAAGCTTGTTCCAAACTTGGTACAACCCCTTTTTTCACATTGACTATCACTGTATCTCTTTTTTCTCCTCTGTCTGACCCAAATCCCTGGAGAAGTCGTATTTTCTTGGAGTATAGAGCTATTCTTTATGATTATCAATATCAGAATATGTTCTTTTACACATCTGGTAGGACCTGGGTAGGGTTTATCTCACCTAACTTCAGCTATCTAAAGTTAGATATTTAACCTCAGCTTGCTGTCTGAAGATACCTTCTCTGGGCACCTTCTCCAGGCACTTTAATGCAGATAATCTATAAAGTTCCATTTCCTTTAGAGGAAGTCCTTGGTAGCAGTGTTGGTGTGAGATAAAAACACATTATTCTTAGGCCAGATCAGTTTGCTGGCGCAGTTCACAGCATTGCTGCACCAACAATTGCAAAAGCTCAGTAACACTGTAGAACCAGGACAAGATGTATCGAGCAGAATACCTGATACTGCTGAAAACTTTCAGTTTCATGAAACAGCCTAGAGACAGATGGAGACAGCTTCTTGCAGGAGCTCCTTTGCAATCTCCATCATCTACAGAAGGAGCTGAGAAAACTAGTTCATCCTTGACAGCTACCTTTTACAAAGCAAAGGTTAGGTGAGGTAATTCCAACCTTTTTGGAAAGTCAGGGTCACTGCTCTATCCAAAACAAATTTTTTTCTTGTCTGTGTTACTCTTTCACATAGCAACCTCACAGAGAGAAACTTTTTTATTATTTCTTTTCCCTTAAA
Source organism: Harpia harpyja (assembly GCF_026419915.1). Lineage (NCBI taxonomy): Eukaryota > Metazoa > Chordata > Aves > Accipitriformes > Accipitridae > Harpia > Harpia harpyja. The sequence goes on along the minus strand of NC_068941.1, from coordinate 60,205,291 downwards.
GTAGGAGCATGTGATTGAAAACCACAGAAATCAATAGGAGACTTGCAAGCAGGTTTCCTAACTGAGACTAATTTTTACTCATACGTCAAATATAAGAGACTTCAAACTGACAGCATCCTCTAGAAAATATTAGGGAGATAAAAGAAAACATATGGTTTGTTAATAACAAACCCTCTGTATGCCAGTCACATTCTTAGGATTGAATTAACACAAATTCATCTTAACATTTCACTTATTCATGGAATGATGATGTGAATATCTTCTTCCAAAGTTACAGTAATAAGGAAGGGTATTGATTAACTAGCAAGGATTTTAACTGTAGGGATATGTATTAGGACAGCAAGACTTGGCATAGGTTAGCCAAGTAATGCTTAGAAAAATAAATTTTTAGAAAAGAATATACTCACTTCAAGAAGTAAAGTCTACAGGAATATCCACAATTCTCAGATGTCTGAAAAGATTCATATATTTATATATATAAAATGTATCTATCTATTAAAGGCCAACAACCAAAAAAACCCCAAAAATCTATCCCAATGCTTACGGTTTCACAGTTCAAACATCTAGTTTCGTTAGTCAGTGTTCCCTGAAAAATCTCATGCACCCAGGTGAGTTCTTGCTTATTGTTCTCTTCAGCTTCATTCATGTTGCCATTTTTCAGTTTCCCATTTTGCTTTTCCTGTTTCTTCTCCTCCTGCAAAATGTCTGCGATGGTGTTGAGCAGGTAATTTAAAAACTCATGTGCATCCTGCTGCATGTAGTTGTCAAAGAGATCTGTGAAGAAGAGAGTTGAGATTTCTAAAGCTGAGTATATCCTTTCCTTCAAGAAAGCAAACTAAATTCATTATTTCTTTCCAAATACATGTACTGGCCCTTGCTCAGCAAAGTTATTTAAAATCATGCCAAAGTAGAGCAGTTTTGCAGTCACGCTGGCTTCCATGAAGCAACTTTGGTGGAAGGCTTCATCTCACCTAGCTTTAGCTGTCTGAAAGGTTATGCTCTTCTTTGGAGTTGGTTGTGTAGGCTCCCATCACAGTCAATGAAAAAAGCAAGAGGGTGACTCATCCTAAATTAATTCCTTAGACTAGATGTCTAACTTTAGGCAGCACTGACTCCCACCCATATATTCCAAGTCCCTCAGACACTTACGAACATCACAGAGTTTGGACAGTAAGACACATGGCTGGGGAAACTGAAGACATTGGATGCTGACACATACTAGTGTACTGTGTCCGGCTGCGATGGAGTTACCTTTCCTCACAGCAGCCCATATAGTGCTGTGCTTTGTACGTGTGGCTAGAACAGTGTTGATATCGCACCAATGTTTCAGCTATTGCTGAGCAGTGCTCACATAGCATCAAGGCTGTCTCTCCAGCCCACTCACCCCCAGCCCCTGCCAAAGGCTGGTAGGCTGGGGGTGGGCAAGAAGTTGGGAGGGAACATAGCTGGAACAACTGACCCAAACTGACCAAAGGGATATTTCATGCCATGTGACCTCGTTTCTAGCAATAAAAGGTAAGAGAAAAGGGGGGGGTGGAGGGGGGGTGTGGGGCACATTCATTATTACAACATTTGTCTTCAGAAGCAACTCCTACGCATACCAAGGCCCCGCTTCCCAGGGAGTGGGTGGAAATTGCCTGCTGATGAGAGGTAGAGAATAAATCTCCTTTGGTTTTGCTTTGCTTCCGCATGTGGCCTTTGCTTTTTTTTTTTGTTACACCACCTTTATATCAACGCACAAGTTTTTTTCATCTTATTTTCCCCCGCTGTCCTGCTGAGGAGGGGAGTAAGAGCCAGGCTTGGTGGGCACCTGGCAGCCAGCCAAGGTTAACCCACTACAAATAGTAATAACACCACCATCTAACAAAGCTCATTTTTCACACACAAGTCTGATGAGCAGAGACTTGTCCTCTTCAATAAGAAATGCTTGCAGGAGGAGGGGAGAATATCTCAGTGGTGATTTAGTACAGACTTCTCCAGTGAAGGCTTAATTTGCCCACTGTGTTGAAGAAAAAAGAATCTGTGTTCCCAAGAAACGTGTATTTTTATCCCCCTTCTCCTGAAAACGCTCACGTGGATTTCCTCAGAAAATATTGTGCAGATCATTCAGCTTTGCAGTGTCTAGCCTGGACACACAAGCAGGTTAACACACACTGAATCTGGCCCTAATTTAAAAAAGCTGAAAACATAAGATCCAGTCCCTAAAAGTGATCCCCAACAGTGTGGGGGCATTTATCACTAAATGACTTAGAGCTAACTTTGCCACACTTTCAGACGCCTGCTCTGGAATGAACAGTCTGCCTATTTATATGCTGTCACCAGGAAGCAATTTCTTCCAGGTGTTTGACTTGTACTTTGTCTCTTCATTCAAAGCTCCCCTGTTTCTAAGCATACCACCCACATTGATATGAATCCAGGCCAAAATGGAGCTGTGTGGCAGGCTTCCTTATTTCAAGATGTTCCTCATATCCCTTAGACAGAACTACTGCAAGATTAGGCATATGCTGTTGGCAACCCAATGCTCAAAAAGGGCCTGATGCTTCACAAAGACTTCTAAGAAAAAGAGCAGCAGTTGACGTGTAGTCCACTCAACACTCCCACATACATACAGTTACTTATCCTCCAGTGTTTTGGACTAGTGGTGCCTGCAGCACTCCTAGGTCACACAGTTTCTATACAGCCAACTGCCCTCAATGTTTCTCTCTGCTGTACTCTCCAAAAAAATAATTAAAAAATTACAGCAGAGTGTCACCCTATTCCCAGCCCTAGCTCACTGTACAGTGTGGTCTGTCCCACCATGCTGTGAAAACATCATTAATTCATGCACCTCTCGGAACTTATGAAACCTGGTATGGTTATTTCAAGTGTAATATCACGTACACAGATACTGAAATATTAATATCTAAACCCCCAAAAGTACAAAAAGCAATTTACAAATCTAACCTGAACATCTGATTAATATGACCACATTGCCCAATATTTATTTATACTTTCCTGATCAATGTATGAATGTCTAAGAGGATTCCAGTTTTACACTTACCGTTCTCTTTTCGTAACCTTGATATGAACTTCTTTGGTGGAATAACTCCAACTTTCTTCTTCTGAGTAGCAATACTGTGGAAAAGATCTGCTAGGCAAGTCAAGAGATTTTCCTTCTTTTTCTGTTGGGCCTTGTATGATAATACATTTTCCCGAAACGGCCGGCAAAAATACAATGCCTGCAGCACGGAGTTACAGTAGCAGGTGTTCCCAAACTGCCATGTAAAATTAAAAACAGTCTTAATCCCTGTGCATCACAATAAAACTAGTTGCTTCTTTCAACTTCTGGCTTCTGTGCCCCTGTCACATACCAGCCATTTTGCCATGCAGCTGCTGTAGGAATATATTTCCACACCCACCCCTGACACTTCACAGAAAAAACCTATGGTGTTCTAAATTAACTAGCATACAAAGTAAAAGTTTCCACATGCAAGAGATATATTTATTGTAGTGGATCTCCTTAAGCTTGTTTCCATATATTTATATACTCTTGCTGGGCTCTATCCTACTGCTCAGTAGCAGAATGACTAATGTTTTCAATGGAAAGAATTACTCTATCTGTTTTATTTATATGGGAATAAACAAGTGATTAAACATCCTTCTCACTCATTCTCTCCTTAGTCAGATAAAAAAGCTCCTCCTAAGAGAGTCCCCAATGCAGACTGCTGTACCTAAGCTCGTACATACTTCCATCACTTTTTCCCTCACGTTTCATAGCTAAAATAGACTTTTAACTTTATTGAGCTGCAGGTTCTAATCCCTGGAAACATTCATAGAACAGTAAACTGTTTTCTCCGGGGGTGTATGAAGCTATCTTCAAACATCTGATACAGTTTTGCAATCCACTTTGCCTAAAATTGGAACGTGAGCGGCACTTTTTCAAAAAAAGGCAATCCTACCTTAGAACAGGATTGGGGGAGGAAAAAAAAAAAAAAAGAAGAAACCAAAGTTCAAGTAACTTCAAAGCCATAGTTCTGTGTATGGTTTGCCTACTGAAAATGGTACTTACATTGACCAAGCCAAAGTAGTGTTCATTGATTGGAAACTGCTCTGGGCCAATGTCTTTTTCCAGAGCAGAGGCATTGGTGCCCTATAAAAAAAGAGAGAAGAAATTATTTAGAATATTAAGATTCTAAAAAAAGTTATGGACAGCATCAAGACAGAAACTTATTTTTTCCTTTCAGCTACAATTAACCAAGCTAACTCTGTCTTACTGATGGGCAAGCATGACAGTCACACGAGCCAATAAAAATATCTGTGGTTCTAGGTAGTGGAGCTGGCCTGACATAGACACTGTAGTAATGGCTGAATAGAAGTGAACAGGTCACAACAACAGTGCTTCTCCCCACACCCACCTCCTCCTTATTTTTACTGTGTACGTGAACAGCTGGGTCCTATTACCCTCTTCCCTCATAAAGATACTTTTTGATCTTAAGCAAAACCCTTAAAGTTATCTTGGATAAACCAGTTCCTAGATGTATGGCAGGTTTTCTAAGCATTAGTGAAACTCCTCTGAATTCCTTCTAATTCATCAACAGCCTTTAACAATACTTGGGGTCCAGGCTGGCACCCAGTTCTAGTAACAACATCACAAACGTTAAAAGCAAGTGTAATATATCTGCTATTTTGTCTTATCTAACATCAAAGGGTGCATAAGCCCAAGCACTGTTACATCTCTTAGTCACTGCTTCAGTGTGGCAAGTTATGTTCAGCTGTATCTTCACTCCAACAGCAAAGTTGCTTCCACAACTATTGGTCTGTGAAGTACAGCCACTAATTTTATATGTTACCTGTAGTTTTGATATATTAAAATGCCCATTTTTGAACAAGCTTAGATTACCAAGCAAGCAAGCAAGCTAGATTGCTGGCAAAGTAAATGTCATCACTCCTATCCACTCTATAAGCATATAGATCCCTGTAGGACCTCACAAAAAAATGCTGTATTTGGACAAGTACTCCCTACATACATTTATTCAAGACCTATCAGTTAGCCAATTTTTAATCTGCATGATAATTGCTTAACCGACATCATATGTCTATTTACTTACTGAGCATGCTCTGCAGTGTGAAGCAGTAATATATTATGCCTTAGAATTTCCATCACACAAGAACAGAACAGTTGGTTGACTTTCACAAAACCATCTAAAATGCCCCTGCAAGCATGCCAACATGTAAAACATCTGAAAATTGCTGAAATTTCCTGTGTTCCTGAGGTTCGTTCAATATATCATTTGCTCAGAGATGTCATCAGCTAAAATTTTCAAAGTTACTGGTAATCAGATTCAATAATTCTGGTGTCCCTCCCCCATCCTCTCCCCAAAGCCTGATTTGTGCTTTCTTACTGCACCTGCCATCAGCACTACTTGCTATACTAGATTATTATTTCATGTTAACTCATTAAAAGAAGATTATTTTAGTCAACAGAATCAGTGGTGTGAAACTCAGCACAGGTGCTCTTTGACAATTTGCAAGCCTTGAAAGTTAAACAGCTCCTTCAAGTTGGCAGCTTCCAGAAAAGCTCCAAAGATGTTTTATTTCACATCCCCTTATCAGATCTCTTTCCAGTCTCTCCATTTCTCACATATACACATAGCTCATTGCTCAGACCAAGTGTATGTGATTTCCCAGGCATTCCCTTTGAGACCGAAGTACTTTACCTGCACAAGGCTCCATGCAGAGCTTAAGGGGTATGTTATATGTCCTCACCAGGCTCTGCCAAGCCTCAGCGAGAAACTTGGAAAAAAGAATGATCTATACAAAGGGATTATTGCCTACCTTTCAACAGAGATGACAATGTGATAATTATGTATGTTCCATATGAAGATTAGTTTCTTTGCTTGGAAAGTCAGCCTTGCCAAAGAAGCACAGATTCAGCAAAAGCATCTGACTTCCTGAGAGAGAGGAAACTGATAGACTTTTGCTTATCTGATATTAACAGTGAAGCAAACAGCCACCATTACCCTCAAAAACTTGTCTGATAAAAGAAAAACATGACTACAAAAGATTAATGCAGCTTCTAAAGAAACCATCTTCATATTAATACTCATTCTACAGCATTCAGATCAAAGCAAAGGTTTTCTTTGATTACACTTTTAGCGTTCAAATCAAGTTCCCTAACATAAGAATGAAATGAGTGGTTTTCCAGTTTTGCAGTAAGTATTTTCCACACTGTAAAAAATTCTCCCTCTAGAATTTATGGAAAATAATATCTCTAAAAAATAGCCTCCTACTCTTTCATAAACTACAGGTTAGTGTATGCTGTTAGGCAAGTAGAATGCAAGTATTCTGCTAACTGGTTGCTCCTACATTACTCATTTGACTTTCCTCCAGGGCCAGGGTTTCTTACTTCAGAGGATGCCAGATGGTTTTACAAATCCTTTTGAGCATTTAAATTGTCTTGTAAATATTGTGAGAAAGAGCAAGAATCAGGATTTACCAAACAAAATTATCACTGAAAACCAAACAAATCCATTATGTGCCCTAACTGATCTTCATATAAAAACTATATATTGCATGGAAATTTCCAAAAGTACATGCTGTTGAAACAACATATGCTTAGTAACAGCTCATCATAGAGCTTTACCTCTCCAAAACCAGGCCTTGGCTGTTGCAAATAGAAAATGAAGCACTGTGTGCCTGTTTCCCAATAAAGCAGAGAGGCTAAATTCAATCTTTGGGTAAGCTGACATAACTACCATGGACTTCATTAGGAATTGTGCCTTCTTATATCAAGGGCAATTTCAGTCTGGTTTATTTTAAGGTCTCCAAAAATATACTGTTAAATTCATAGAAAAAGAAGAGTAGGAAAACAGGTAAGAAGTACAGACACCTAATACTTCAAAGCAGGATATATTTCTTACATGAAGAAAAAAATGTAGGCAGACTACTTAGTAAACTCAAACCATGCCACAATGCATACATATTACATGTTTTGCATAGGAAGTCTCCTCAAGAAGCAATTGACATGATGGCAGAAGAAGAAATTGGAAATTTTTGCAACCAAAGTATACCAGAAACTGTACATCCAAGGCAGGTTTAAACTGGAAAAAATATGTTATTAGAGATGTGTTAAAGATGATTCAGAACTCAATTTAAACCAACCATATCAAATATAGAAAACATGTTAGCCTATTGAGGTTAATCTACAGCAAAAATCAACCATGATTATTTAACATTGTTTTAAGCATGGTTGTGCTTGTTCCCACTCCCAGCAAGTCATTTTGGTCACTTCTGCAGTGAAAACCTGCTCAAACATTTTTAATGCAATCCATTCTCTATGGTTTCATAAACAGTCCTGTACTTCAGCTAGGAGAAATATCCTACTGCATCTGAATCTACTGTAGTTTCATAAAAAGCAGCAAGAGTGGCAGTGTGGCCACAGAGCCTGAAATGAGGAGAGACCACATAGGTTAATGAACCGGGATCTGAGACTATTAAATAAATTCATATTAGGGTATAGAGACAATAAAGGAGACTGGCTCCTTCTTAAAAGAATACATTAATGAAGGAAATGCAACAAAGTGACTGTGGTAGCCAGACCTTATGAGAATGAGAACTAGGTCAATGTGGAAACTCCTACTATGTATTCCGTGGTGTTGGTGAACCTTGATTCCTCTGAAGTTTTACCACTTAATTCAACAATCAGTATTCAGCCCTTATAAAATGGCAAAGACATACAGTTGGAGACATAGCCAAGCATGGGTCAGGTCAGGCTAAGCCAAGATTTCTACCACAGCATCACTCCAAAAACATTCTGGCCATATGACCTATATTTTTTCCTCTTGTTATTTTGCTCTAGGCCTTCCCATGGATAAGTCTGCCAGTTTTCTTTTCAGCTGAAATTTCTGATAATGTTGCTAAGAGTTTAATATGTGCTTTGCATCACATGAAACAGACTAAGTAAAAAAACCTCCTGTTCCTTTGCACTTTAGCATGTAAACAAAATAACAGTGCAGGGGGGGAAAAAAAGACATCAGATTAGATCATTAAATCACATGTCGCAAAATAACCTAACTACAGTTATTCTATGGAGGATGAGAAATGGAATAGAGCTAATATGAAAGATTCTGCAAACAGAAGACAGCAAATCAGACTCAACTTTCTAGTATGACAGAGCTTTAAAAACTGGCACCAACTTTCTAGAAATATGCATGTGCTTAATTTAAAGTAAATGAGTGCAGTAAAGAAATTAGGACATTTCATGTCACCTATGGAAAACCTATTAAATAGGTATCGCCAAATAAACAGAAACACAATACAAATAACCATCAAACAATAAAATACAATGTAAGAAATAACAAGAAATATCTTAGTCACAAGAAAATCTAAAAAATACAATAAAAACCACATAAAAGTTGAATTGTGAAAACAAAAATTTAACAAATATATAAAGAACAAGAAATCAATGAAGGAAGATGGTTGGTCCATGACAAAGGGCTTCAGATCATATACAGCTGTGAACTAGATTTCTTTTTCTTAGTATTCAGGGAAAGTGAGAGAAATGTGCTAGAAATAGAGTTGTTTCCTGAAGGGAGAAACTGAAGACTTAAGACAAACTAAGGGTGACGTTTGGGCTGGTAGAAGAGAAATTAGAATGAAAATAGAAATGGCTTGAGGGCCAGGCAGCCTGAGTTTCAGGATTTTGGACGGCACAGCATATGGGAGGGAAGGGAAAAAGAAGATAAAGAAAGATGTGGAAGGCCTCCTGGCCAGCAATGGTAGTGATGCATAACTCAAAAGAGAGGAAGCAACTGTAAATAAAATCCAAACATAGCTCCCAGAAGCAACACAAAGAAAACAAGAGTAAGAGAAGAGCAAGCAATGTCACACCATGCAGTATATATGCAACTGCTTTCAACAGACACATCACCTGTCCTCAGTGTTGGACTTTGACTATCCTCAGGGACAACCTCAACTTTCAGAGAGGTATGGTGAGTAACTGGAATAGCTGAGCCAGCCTTCTTCCAAACTCACAGATATTAAATGTCAAACCTGAAATGTTTCTGTAGTGTTTAAAGTGTAAGTAAGTCCCACAAGATGGTTGAATATAACCAGATTAGCTTTTTTTTCTTTCTGCTCCAGCAGAGCTATTTTGGGTCTTTGTTGCCACAAGATAAAAGAGGAAAGAGAGGATGCTGTGAAAAACATAGGGGAACACAGTAAACAGTAAAACGATATTGACTGACTGAAAAACCACTGTGTACTCATATTTTTGAAGGACAGGTGATTTAAGACAATGTATCTAAATAAATTATTTTTGTGCATTTTCTCCAAAGAGTTTTCTGATCATTAAGGCAAATTATAAGAGCTTGAAAGGAGATGTCTAACTTATTTTTTGCTGGATGCACTGAACTCTCTCTAATCACAGATCTAAGTATTACATATACCATAAATAACTTCAGCTCTCTACTGTGTGGTTACCAAGAAACTGATAAAAATTTAGAGGCCTGAAATCCTGAACCACTTAAAATCTCGGACAAAGTGTTTAAGGCACTCAGTTTCATATAGCTTAAAAAACTTGGTTTTCTCAAAGCACAAAGCAACCAAGTACTGGAAGTCAGGTTCTAGTGAAGTATTGCAAGTTCAGTACCTAAATCCATAAGAATTTTTGAAAAAATATTGACCTTTAAAGTTTCCACGATTAGACAACCTTTACCAAACTGCAACTCAGTATTCTCTCATGAGTTTGTCTCCATTCCCAGCTCAATTGTTCTTGGATTAGTGGCACTCAGGCTTTTGCTGGAACAAGTAGCAGAAACTTTTTTTTTTTGCCCAGTTTCCTTCTTCAGAACACATAACCTCAAGATGGCCTCACAAGTGAAAAAGAGACTAAGGTTTGCTTACAGACTATAATTTCTTCAATAACATTTTTGTCTGGGCCACCCAGGCTGCATATGTGGTGCCCCAGAGCATTCTAAAGGCAAGGCACATTCTAGACTTCATCACAGCTGCACCAGCTGGAGTACTCTTTGATTACCTGGAGACAGAATAAAGAACATCTTCATTAAATCTCAATATAACATGAGTTATAAGGGCTGCAGTTATGTTGCAGGACAGGTTTAGAATTCAAAAGTATTTTGACAGTCAATTTTTGACAATGTTTCTCTTTTTGAGAAATGCTCTAAAAACTGTTGAAATTCAGCTGAGACAAGTGCAAGATTCTGCACATGAAGAGAAGAATCACTTGCACATGTACAGAATGGGAAACAGCTGACTAAGGTAGTAGTGTTTAAAAAAAAAAAAAAAGAAAAAAAGTCTAGAGGCCACTGTGTAGTGTAAGATGAACAAGGATCAGCTATGCAGTGCAATTTAAAAAAAACCACAACAACAAAAAATGTGGACCACATAATGAAATTCTTACAGACAGAAGTCTACGAAGTTCTTAAAGTAACTTTCCTGTTTAACTTGTCACTGGTAAGACTTCAGACAGGATCTTACGTCCAGGTTTGGGTGCTAGGTTTCAAGAAAGATGAAGGTAACTGGAGAGAATCCGAAAGAAGGCAGTCAAAATGAAAAACTCAACTCTAGAGGAAAACGACCTGTAAAAAAGGGTTGAACAGGGTTGTGTTGCATAAGACAGAAAAGGTTGAGGCAGGGCATGACAATATTTTCAAGTATATAGTTTGTTACAGAAGGGAAGTAGTCTGTTGTCAATCTTAAGGGTAGACAGGTTGAAAAGTACCAAGCTCAAATTACAGTAATGTAGATTCAGGCAAGACATTAGGAAACATTCTAGTCGTAAGGACATTGAAGCATTGGGATATACTGCCTAGAGAGATGATGTAGTCACCATCATGGGAAATCTTCAAGTTTGACAGACATATATCAGAAATAACATAGGTTTATCAAATGGCATTCCAGTGGACAGTTGGAGACTTTATTGTCCTAGGACAGTTTAGATGCAACTATTATTAGGTCATTAATTGTGAAATCAGATTAAATAACCACAACACACAATATCCAGTAATGGCTGGCTTGAAACCGTCAGCACAGCAGCCTTCTGTGCAAAGGCTGAGCATACCTAAAACATGCTTACAATGGAGCCCTGACAAGTGGAGATACAAGCTCATTTCTTCCCCAGAAGTACTGATACACTGTGGTGTTAAGAGTACATAATGTATATAAATGTATATAAGAGTGTCTACCAAACAGCCAGCCAAGGACAGTTTCTTGAGGCTAAAGGAAGACCAGCAGAAGAGACTTTGCTGACTGCTTCTCTGACTGGCCATGATTTACACTCTACAGACTGTGGCTCTTCAAGCCCATCAGCACCTCACCTTCTGCGTGGCACTTGCCCACCATGCACAGTTAATCAGGGCCCGGAGTCTGCTTTTCATCCCATCTCTTCCACAATGCAGACTCACTCAGCCTTGCTGAGCTGTATTTAAGAGGTTCCTTTATTAAGGTATTTAGCATAACCACTTGTTTGCTCTTAATTCAACAACTTGAAGCCAAAGACTATATGCATCTAACAGAAACACACTGTAAACCACACATTGTATTCATGAATTGTCCTGTTGTGCTTGTCTTCTAAACAGCTAGTAAGAGCATGATAACCACTTTAGCCATAAAAAAGGTAGGTATTCATGCAAGAAAAGCCTCAGTCATTAGTCCAGGTTATACATTGGAAATTGTATATTAGGATGTTTCTCACTTTGCCTATCCGCCTCTATCCAGTAAAAAATATCTTTTGTGGACTTCCGTTCATCTTTCGATGGAATGCACACTTTTTGTTTGTCAGTCCAGTACCCATTTGTCAGCTATACTCTCAAGTTTCTCATTACTTCAGAAAGGTGTTAGAATAATTAGACTTCACATTCTCTATATTTTTCATATTTTCTATATATGTCATACTGAAATTGCGCACTCGAGACTACACTTCTAGAATTGCATTGCTTGAACTGCCTGTAAATAATCTTTTCAGATGTAAAAATCTATTTTCCTTTATCAATCTAAATACGCCTTCAGATAGCTGTTTTAACTGTCTAGGCATGTATTATTCTGCCTTAATCTCTGTTTATGAGAAGTTTTAAAAGTGATGAAGAAATATACACTGCAGGTTGTCCAAATGAATAAATCCAGTTGAAAGTCATAGTGATCAATTCTGTAATCCAATAACATTCTTACTGTATGAAGCAGAATTTGACTATTTTTACAGCATTACAATTGTAATTTTCTTGGTATCAAGCATTTCCCAGATCTATATTTGTAGTTGGAGTCATCATTCTGCCAATGCCCTATATTCAAACAAATCCTGCAATGAGTCTTTAAAATCATGAAATTAAAAACAAACGAACAAACAAAAAATCCAACAGTTATTCTTATTTGCTTCCTGAATATAGAGATTCCCAGGTTTTTATGTTTTTCTCTACAACTAGTTTCTAGGATGTTCAGAAACTTTTTTTGTTTTTAAAAATGAAAGCTGAAATTCACAGGTATTCACATAATTCCTGGTGAATTGTGTGAATGTTTTCCTGAAGAAAAACACCAATTATTATGAAACTCAGAGAGACTATGAGAAGAACAGGTAACATGAAAGCCCAGTTAATAAAACCCAAAATTTATCTGAGGAACTGCAACAGTTTTTCCAAAGAATATCTATACAACTGTGAGGTATCTCAGATGATACCTTGATCCGTGATCCAAATGTGTTCAGAATGTCCCATTTATTAAATTGACAGAGCACTCGGAAGTACAGATCAGATTATTTGAAATACTATTACAAAATTATGAAAGGGGTGATTAATACCTGTTCTCAGCAGAATCCTAAAAGGTACTTAGGAGAAATATGGTCCACAGAGCTTGTTAGCCACCTCTGTAAAAATATATGTCAATACATTCTGAAATGGTTATATGTCCTTCACTGTACATAACAGTAACATCCCTAGGCCACAACTGCAGCATGAGCTTAACTTAGAACTGAAGGCTGTACCAAAAGCTCATCAACAGAGAAACATACTGCAGAGGATTTCAGTAACAACAATCTTAAAAGGCCACCGTGCCTATCTACTTCTGAAACAGCATTTTGTACTTGAGTCAACAGGTTATCTCACAGAAACAATACCAAAGAGGATTACAGCACATCCCTAGTTTGTGTCTACAGTCTACAAGGGTTACATGGCACCGGGTGTTGCTATTCCCTCAAACAGGGTTTCTTCAGTGTATCTGATACTTCTTCACATCTACCGTACCTGTCCTACATAATGATTGTATACATGATTGTATACCTCCTGTGGTGAACCTGGTGTGCAGACAGAGTGGATAAACTTTCCTGGTGTCTGAAAGGCAAGTAAGGGGAACATCTTGGGGACTAGACCTCCAATTCAGTGAGGGTGGCCACTGTGCCCACATAAGAGTCCCACTGATTCCTTCAGGCACAGTTGCCTTTATCCCCTCCACCCCAGCAGAACAAGTTTCAGGTCTTTGGTGTCATTAAGCTGTTAGTTACAATACTATCATTATTATAACCAAGGGGACAAAACCAGTAAAAGACAATACAGGAATTTTGTTTAATTCTAGAAGGTTGTGCATTTGAATATTTACTACAAATAAATGTGCCAAGTGGAAAGTTTTGCACCTCACATTTTTTCTTACTGGTTACCTCCTACTGTGTCTGCCTCAGCATGAGGCAGAGCTTATCTGGTGTACTAGACCTCTTTTGCAAGCGAGTTACATACTGTCCCTGGCTTCCTTGCTTCACTACACTTGTTTTGATCCTTCCTGGAAAAGACTGAATCTCTACCGTCTTCGGGAGACCAAAATTACAACCTGAGATACTAGACCTCAGGCAGTCAATTAAATAGCAAACATGCATCCTACAATGCTGACTACCCAAGTTCCCTTGAGCTAAATTTCATCTATTTTTCCCCTTCAGGACATGAAAGTACTTGGACAAACAAACACAAAAGACTTTGTCAAGAAAGGACTACCATTGAAAACATAATCTATGTTGCATTCAGAGAAGGACAAATATTTCAGGATCAATTCCTCCCTCTATCTCTCTCCATCCTCCTGCTCCCCCCCCCCCCAAGAAAATCAGCCAAGCATCATCCATTTTTTTGCAAAAGTTAAGAAAAAAAAAATCTCTGTGAACACTCTCAAGTGCAACCGGAATGGAAAAAGATAAAGAAGAACAGAACATTTTTTTTTTTATTACTGTGTTCAACCAGGTTAAAAAACTTAGAAACATACTATTATACAGCATTATATACTAAAATATATTATATTACCTAAGAATTTTGCAGCTATTTCTTAGTCCACAAATTGTAAGTAGTTCAGTTCTTCAAGCACTGTTATAGAGCAGCAACAAGTTCTGGGAATTAATATCTTTGTCTGGTAGATTTCTACAGATGCCTTAAATCAAACTAGCACTGCAAATATTCAGGTTTTATACAGGTAAAAGATTTTCTTATATACCTCTAACCTTCCAAAGTCCCATTCTTATGGAGGGTTGTCATAGTTCCTCCTACAGACCATTGAGTTCAAGTCCACCAACTCATCTAAGCCGACACCTTTTTGGAGGAGCCATAATGCAGTGTTGCCAATACTTCCAAGAATTTATGTTTTTCTCACAGCCCCAAATTCCTGTAGCTTTCTGAAAATCTCAGCTTTTTTTCCTAAAAGTCTTTCCAGCCCCTGTGGGTTATCCAGAAAAGACTAAATGTGACCAGCACAACACAACATCTCTAAAAGCTAAGTACACGGATCCCAAGGAATATGTAGCTTTAAAACATCATTATTGTTACCCCAACTTCACCTTTTGTCACAGTACTGCTACCATGAACTAGAATTACCTTGAACTATGAACCCTTGCATGCTTTTTCTGCCTGAGGCTCTAGTTCTTCCTTGCAGTCTCCCCATTTCTCGGATGCTACTTTTGCAGGATGTATACTGGCAGTGACAGCTGAGCAGCGCACCATTAGAACAACCTCCTCAGTTTTGCTGTGAATCTCTTCAGTCTTTGGGAGAAGCATACTGTATGCAAGTGCATCAGTTTGAAGCGCACGAAAGAAATCATGGAGTTCCTAGTACTTTATGCCAATGCTAAAGTCTTACAACCACCTAAGAGTCTCCAGCTCCCCTTCATGCGGTGCTCTCTTATGCAGTCTGCGGGGCATCACACCCACAATTCATCAGCAATAAAAACCAGAGACTGCCTCAGAAGGAAGGTTAAGTGTGCCCAGGTTTTCTCCTCAGTCCTGTACTGTTTCCTAAACCTTTCTTTGCAGTATCCCTGGCTCACTGGCCCACAGGACTGGAAATTATTAAGAGCAATGAAAAGCTTAGAAAACTACTTACTGTTGGTGAAGAAAGGTGAGCACCCAGATTATTTTACCCCAAGTCTGGATTTTGTATTAAGTTTTTTTAACCCCAAATCCAACCCTTCCTCTCTGCATTTCAGAGCAGGCATTTCAAAGTGAGGACTGAGGCTCAAGTCAGAACTATGCATGGGATGTCCTGGGCATCTGGTTGAAAACAAAAGAGCAAGCCCACTTAAGTGGAAGTGTGGACACATGGAAGGGGAGCAGGCTCGCAATCCGCACTCCCTCCCCCAGACCACTGCTGCTGACCCCGCAGGAGCCAGGCCTCTGGGGCTGTGCCTGTTGCCTTACCCTAGAGGTAGGCTCCATTCTCCAGGGCAGATGAATGGTATGTGTGGCATCACCAGCACAAGGCATGCTGGGGCACCACATGGAGGGAAGCTGGCAACTGCGTGTAGCTGCTCTTGAAGAACCTGGAAATAAGGGGGAAAATTACAGACTAAAACAATAAAATGCGCAGAAATAAGCTTCTCTTCTCTTTGCATTGGGGTGCTTAGCACGCACCCATTTCTTTGGCAAGTTTATTACTGCCTCACTGTATTAAGCCTTTCACAGATAAAGTTTGAGGTCTCCCTTCCCCCACCAAGAAGTTTCAAAAATCTAAACCCAATCAGATGCTCCAGGTTTGTTAGGATTAAAATTGGTCCCAAGCACAATGCAGAAAGTGTCCTTTCAACTGTTCCTGGGGAGGAAAGTGGCAAAGGCTGAACATACAAACAAAAATATTAATGTTTCCTTATTACTTTCTAATTGCCTAGTCTGATTTAGAGAAAGCTAAGCGATTCAGGAGTACTTAACAAACAGCAGTCCTCTCCGAGTGGCACGCAGTGCAAGCTGAACACTGATGTTTGCTCTAAAGCCAAGACTTCCTAGAACAGGTAGCTAGCATCGGAATCCCAAAGCGTGTTATCAGGCATCTAAACATCCTCGTTTTCTGTGTAACCTGGGGAGCTCCTGGCCCCCTGTGACCACAGGGTACCTGCCTGGCCTGAGAGGGTTAAATGGGGTCACTGACTTAACGTGCATTCAGAGCCCAACTTTGGGGTCCTTTCGCAGGATTCTTAGGGCAAGAGGAAGGGCAGGAGGAGGAAGGGCGGGCTGCGGCTCCGTCTGCAACGCGTATCGGCCGGGGCCACCTCCGCTCCGGAGGGCCCCGCAGCGGCTCAGCATCTCCGTCCCTCCCCGGCCCACTCCCGGGCTGCTCCGGGAAAACTCCTCGGGACGTCGCCACTCTCCGGCGGCCAACTCCACCCCGGGCACGTCCCGGCGCAGCCTGCCCGACTCCCCCGCCGCCGGGGGCAGGGATGCGGTCGCTTCCTTTGCCTGGCGCCCCTGGGGGGAGCCCCCCCAGCCGCCCCTCCGCCGGCCCCAGCAGGGCCTGCCCCCGGAGGGGCTGCTGTGCCGCCCCCGCCCCCCGCCGGCGCGCCTGCCCGCGAGCACTCACCATATTACAGATGGAGGCGATGTTTCTGACAGTCATGAGTCTAAAGGTTGCAGCGATCCCACACCGCCATCTTTATAAGGTGAAAACAGCCCCGCTCATGGTGGGAAGAGCGCAGGAAGGGAGAGGGGGCGGCGGCGGCGGCGGCTTCTGCTCCGGGGCTGGGATAAAAGCAAGAGGAGGGGACTGCACAGGCACCCTTCGCGCCCGCAGCGCAGCGAGAAGGACGGACCTTCCTGCCCTCCCTCCTCCGGGCGAGTGACCGGGAGATTCAGCAGCGCGGGGAGAGCAGCCGCATCTCCGCTCCTTCCGCCTCTGACTCTCGCACGGCCCGCAGGGCCCCGGGCTCCCGCTGAAGCGCTCAGCCGCGCCTCTGCGCCAGCCGGCACCGCGCTAATCTCCCCCTTCCTCCTCCTCCTCCTCCTCCTTCTCCTCCTCCTCCTCCTCTCCTGGCGGCTGCCGTTGCCGCTCGCCGCTCCATTGCAGCGCCGCGCCCGCTGATCCGCTCTGACAGCGCCGGGGAAGGGGAGGTCAGAGGCAGTCACCGGCTCGGGGCACCCCCGCGGGCCCGGCCGGGGCGGCTGCCGCCGCAGCCAATGCGCGGCGGGGAGGAGGGGGCGCGGGGGGGCTGCCCCTGCCGCCTCTCCCGGCCCGGCCCGCCGCCCCGCCGGCGGCACGCAGCGGCCTAGGACGGGCGCGTCTTAATCGCCAGGCCCGGAACGGGCATAGGGCTGCAGACCTCGGGTTTCAGCGCATACGGAATCACATTGGCAGGCAGCGGGGGGAAGGCCGGGAAGGCAGAGCCCGGGCGGGACGGCACGGGGTGTGCGGCAGTGGCGGCAGCGCCGTACTCCGGGACGTGCTCTCTCCGCCTCATTTGAGGTACGCAGGAGCCCAGGCACTTGCAAACCCCAGAACAGTGGGCCGGAATGTCATTTACTGCCCACAGTAGGCGCTTTGCATTGCCATTCACACAGACAACGTTTGTCTTCACAAATGCTCTTCTGGGACTACGTCCGCACCACGCGTCTTTGTGCCAAAGTGCTCACTCATGAGTTTACAACATGCGGCATTTGTACAGCACCGTTAGTGCAATAATCTCAGTTCCTCTTCAAACACAA
This sequence comes from Harpia harpyja, assembly GCF_026419915.1. Taxonomy (NCBI): domain Eukaryota; kingdom Metazoa; phylum Chordata; class Aves; order Accipitriformes; family Accipitridae; genus Harpia; species Harpia harpyja. Next base: position 60,187,370 of record NC_068941.1, on the reverse strand, counting down.
GTCAGTCAAAGCCCATGCCTTTCTCCGAGACAGAGCAGTATGAGCGTATTAAGGTTACACACGTGATAATAGGCACAAGGTTGTTACATAGCTAACTTGAGGCCGCACAGCAAATCTCTGAGAGAAGCAAGAACAGTTCAGCCAGGGCAATGCCTCATCTTAGAATTCCCCTTTTCCTTAGCCGATGTTGCTGTTTTCAGCAGAAGCTTAAGGCCCGTTTGTTGTCCCTCTGCTATGCTGAGGAAGTCATTCAACTGAAGAGAGAACTGATAACATTTCTACAGGCACCCCTGCTCCTAAGAGCACCTGGAAGTATGGCACACTCAGGCTTGGCTACGCTTTTTACTTCATGAAGCCAGAATATAATAATTTCAGTCTATACAGCCTGTCCCCACAGGCTTGGTTTACAGGAAACATTCTGAAGACGGTAATTTTTTTTATTTCAAAAGAAGGTCTGTGATTATTAACAAAAATCTGGCATCAGCAGTAGCATCTAAAGATACATTCCTAGCCTGAGAATACTGTTAGGTAAGTAGCCTCAGTCCAGCTCATTGTGGACGAGTGCCCACTTCATAAAAACGGTATCAAATTTGGCACTAGTTGGCATCCTGCTGACAGTTTCAGCAAAGAAACTCAAAATGAAGTTGTCACAGAGACAGAACTTCCTTTCCTCAGTAAGTTGGATTCGTTATATTAAATCATTGCAGACATTTGAAGTACAGGATGGAGAAAGATTTTTGGACATTATGTAGTAAAGTCATCAGGGCTACTAAACTGCTTCATAAATCCACGAATCACTATGTAAAAGAGCCACCAAATAATGTAGCACTGAGAAAAAAAAATAATTTTTGCTATAATTCTATTAAGTTCATGGTCTTACATTATGTGTGAATTTGATCCCAAGTGTTTAATTTGCTTAAACTCTGAGGACTGGATTATACATAATATCACAGGTTTTCTCAACATAACCAAGGGAAATAGGAATTAAGCCGAGGTGTCATTTCAGGAGTGGCCACCCCCAGCCTCCATTCTGAAGCAATCAAGGCCTGATTGGTCTCCAGTGCATTTTCTAAGTAGCCTATAGAGACTGACAGTACTGCACTATGGCTGGTTTTTAAACTCAGATCCCTTTTATTCCAGAAGCCTAATTGTGTGCTCTTTGCTGCAGCCCGTTTATTCCAATTTACTGTATAGAATTGTACTTGCTCTCAGTGAAAAGTTATGAAGCAAATGAACGGGTTTGAAAGGTGATTAAAAATCAAAATGAAATGAAGTGTGGTAACTAATAAAGCCATTTACCTCACATATATTTTAATGTCAAGGACATTATTCCCATAATATGAACCCCAGAGAAATCACACAAAGTAGGAAAACAAAAAAGTAAGAAAAAGGTAAGTGGTATTTTCATACAGTTGCTTTCTCACTGATGACAATCACTTGACTTCAGGGTAAGGTTTCAGGTGGTTTCTGTTTGTTAAACTTTTTTTTTTTAAAAAAACACAAAGTTAAATTGCTGTTAGTTAAGCATTTATTGGTTGTTCAAGGAAAGGACTACTGTTGAAACTAAACATATTTGGAAATATGAACATATATACATACACACACATCATTCTGTGAAGAATTCAATATCATTATCCTCAACACGAATAAAAATACTTTCATTTAAGGGGGGACACATTTCATGTCTTATTTCTGAGGATTTGTAATAAAAATAGGAAATAATATACAAGTATTTATGTACCAGTTTAACAATAGTTTAGCACTGGCTTTTTTTTCAGTCACATATCAAACAGGTGAAGAGAAAAGAAACTTTCACATTTGAAATGGGCAGGTGAGTGTTTGGGTTTTCTTTTGGTGTTGTCATTTTCAGGTCTAGAAAGTTTATTTCTGTGGCTTTTTGAAGACAAAAAAGTGCTAAGAAAAGCAACAAATGCTAGTTACAAACATTATAGGAACTGTATAAATACAGAACAGTGAACAATTGTTTCCACTCTAAAGCATTGCCCTATCTCTTCATAACAAACAACTAACCCTGTGTTTCTTCTGAGTGTTAGACAAAGAGAAGGGAAACAAAGGACTATTTATAACCTATGAGTGCTTATATAATTTCTGTTGAAAGGTCAAAAAATGCCTCCTGCATTTAATTTTAGATCAGTCCTGGTCTCATCTGGTTATACGCTTGAACATTTTTATTTCACTAAATAAAATAAAAACCTATTGTAAATATCCTCTTTGGCTAGTGGACTTTCATAACACTTTCCATCTGACATTCTCAGACTACTTTGCAAACGTTCACTCAGACTTGTCAAATTATTGGGTGGCAAGTTAATATTAGCTTCTTTTACAAAGCAAGAAAACAGGCAGAAGAAATTTAGCAATTTGTCCAAAGTTACACAGGAAAGTTAGCAGCAAAGCTGGGACTAGAATATCTGCTCACTCTGTACTACAAAGAGGATATTGCTTTTCCTCTCCAGAAATCTTGGAAAATTCCACAGAGGGTTCATATATGTTTTTCTTGTAATAAACTCTGGTCCAGAAATGGCTAATCATCAGCCAGTTTTGCTGAACAAGTGTTTGGAACAGAATCAAATTTAGGATAAATTTCCAGGCAATTAAAAGGGCATATTAATGGAAAAGGCAGTTAAAAAAATACTCAGGTTTTCTGGAAAGTGGGAGAAAATATAATAGGAATTAAAAGAGAATTCAGACGTCTGAAATACTTTCAGTACTGACAATGTATGTTTAGCATTTTACAATTTTTTTTTTATATTTTGTATCTCACATTAAATTATGTTCTACAAAAAATATCAATACGTCTTTAACAGAATGGCAAATATGTAGACACAAGCATGAGGCCTAAAGATTTTCCATGAAGCTTGGCCCCCACTGCAGAACAGATTGGAAGCTTTAGTACAATGCCAAATGCCAACTTGCAGACCATGGACTGAGGCTGTAGTGCATGGCTCATAGCAGGTCCACGGAAGCCACTCCATTTACACCTGAAATTCTAACGGTCAGAGTGAATTGTAGTCCGTGAAAAATTCATGGCAATCCACAGAAAATGTGGGGTGTCTCCTGGGGGCCCCTTAGTCTAAAAAAAAAAAAAAAATTACCTCAACTCTGGAATCACTATTCTTCTTGAAGACTGTCAGCTTCAAAGCAACCCCTACCCAAAATTTTCAAATTATCTGAGAAATTATCTTTCTTGATATAAAATATAGTAAAACTTTATCTTTAGAATCCTAAGTCATACTGTCACCTACCAAATATGAAGCACAGAAAATAAAACGTCGTATTAAATTAATCTCTGAATCTTGCCTGTATTTGCTAATGTAAACATTATACTAGTTGGCAGAGAGGAAATACCATCTTTTCATTTTTTCTCAGAAATTGCTATTTTGCAGAAGAAAACAAAATACATTTACAGCATCTGACTTCATTTTTTTTTTTTTTGGCCAGACATCAGATTTGAAAGCCCAAAGACAGCAGAATAAGACAGATGCAAATACATTAATGTCAAATACACCAAAAGCAGACTGACTAGATAAAAGGGACTAATAGTTCTATAGTGATAACCATTAAACAGCCTATTCTATGAAGAGGCTGTTTAGGCCTTTAGAGTCAGTTCAATGCTCGATAATGGCCTAGAGGTGTGGTTATCTCATAATACCTTACTCTTGCCTTTTTCCTTCTGCTTAATTGTGTTTTAAAAAAATTACATTAGGAGCTCTGAACAGTGACGATAAGAGAACTTCTGTGTATTGATTGCTTCATCAGTTTACATAACATTGATCTTCCCTGACACTCACTACTCAACTGAAAATATTCCCACACTTCTGTGAGGTAGAAGCTTGAAGAATGGCCTCTTTTTCAGGTATTTTATTCAGCAAGGAAGTTCACTAGCAAACTTTACTGGCATTTTTCTTACCTATACAAAATGTGCTTTCAGTTGGAAAGATACTATTTAAGTTCTAATCATATGTATTGGCTAGAAAGAGATAAATTTTTAGCCATGGAAATAATTTATCAAACAAGAAAAGACTCACTGAGCAAAAATAACAGAGAACTTAAGTTTCTAACAGAAACGTATTGTTATTTCTGCCTCTGGAAAGGAAATAACAATTCTGGCTTGCCCTCCTCTTCTTCTCCAAAGATATTACTTATTATTTTTCTTCTATTCTACAGGCTCTAATTTTAACTAACATAGATTCTGAGGACAAATCACAAAGGATATTTTGACAGCAGACAGGCTGTAAATGGCATTTACTCTATTTTCAGCATGAATTTAAAATAGCCTTTTCATTTTATGTAAATTGTGGCATAAATTAATCAAATTACATTTTTATTACATTAGCATATCAAAGTTTTAATCAAGTAAAAAAATAATTTTAAAAAGGCTGCTACATTTGAAGGTCCCAAACCTGCCAATTATTTAATGCAGATGGATACTGTCATCCATCTGCAAAGACTGATGGTCCCATCAAGATTTTACTTGCTTGGTTTTCCTTCATATCAGTGTGGAGAAAAAACAGTGAGATTGAAATGAAACATTAATGACAATTGTGCATTGTGGTGAACCCAACATGATGTTTTTAAACAAATGTTTTTCAAGTATCTTTCAGCTGAGAGAGGTATAAAATCTGTGACTTTGACATTAAATTCACGCATCCCACAGAGAGAGACTTGACTGATTAGAGCACAACTCTTCAAGATTTGTACAGTTGGGTTCAGATCACCACAGACACCTTAAAAAGCTCAACACTAAATCCACAAAATAACCAAGACACCCAGCTGCCACTTAGCTAACTTCAAAATGCAGACCTTCAATATTCTTCTCCATGACTACCTAAAGTGGAAGCGCCCTAATGTAAACAGACCTCACAACATCTACTGGTATAGTTGACCAGGTGTCTGACAATTTTTCCTGGGCATGTGTAGAACCTGCTAACCTCTCACACTGAAAAGAAGGGACAAACAGGGCAGGTGGCCTCTGCATCTCTCTTCTTGAAGTTGTGCCACTATCAGACAAGAAAGTAAGTCTCATGGAACCAGAGAGAAGGCAAACAATGCAAAGTTTGTATGGGGAAGACAGAAGAAAGCTCATGCAGGGGAAGAAAAACTAGTAGGATTTTATCTGAATGATTAAAATACTCATCTGGGATGGACACTGATCACTGGTTTGCTGTGCTAACAGAGGTGCCAGTTTACATTCTCTACTGGAAGAGAAGACACTGAGCTTGATATACATCCCACTGGCACAGGTGGTAAAAATGTAAAGGTTGGATGCCAATTCATCTTTTTGGCTACATTACAAGAAAGGACGATCTGACTTATGTGTCTAACTGTAGAAAGTGGTCATCGCAGAGAACCCCACTTGAAATAACCTGAAGCTACAGGTCTCAAATTCATACACAGAGAATGACTTACCTAGAGCCCTGAGACAGCTTTTGAATCCTCATGCACCCACAATAAACTGACTGGCACCGGGATTACACCTGCAACAATGTTTTAAGCAAGTGTCAAGAAGTAGACTGAAGAGGTAATTAGAAGTGATAGGAAACAATTTCTAACGCTATCCCTCGACTGCAACTATGTGACTCTTTGTTTCAGGCGGAAACAGATCGTTTTAGATCTGCTGAGGGTAGTTTAAATGCAGGGTTCAGAAAGCTCGCAGGGATAGTAGGCCAACCTGTTATTTTCTTTCCACACGCTTATAGGTGCTGTGCTGGTAGCAACTCAGTATGAGCCAAGACATACTGTTTCTCACTGAGGCAGGAAGCTACAAGTTATCAGCAATATAGCCACCTCTTTGTGAAGCAGAGACTTTCATTGTATTCAGAACTCCACCGCAACCAAGACGCTGTGGTTCCTACCTACTAGCTTGGCTGGGCAACGTTCAAAGTCTCTGTGCTACAAATTACTAATTCCCAGTTTATGCTAATCTGCTTGTACTCACCCTAAAACCTCTTAGTAGTGTCCCCAGTCAGGCTGCACATCTTAGCTGAGGTAGAACAATAGCTGTGTTTTGCATCCATGTTGTGCACTAACTCGCAGGAGGGCAGGCCTGGGTCCACCGTGCCACCCCGTGAGCTGCAGCCCAGGCGTGCTCTAGAGCGAGCCGCATAAGCTGTAACGTCAGTGAGGGTATTAGCGCAGGCTTGAGGCTTACTTCGCTATCCTTACAGACAGATCCTAAGCCTCCTAAAGTAGGGCTTAAATGGGAGTTTAGACAGAGATCAGTAGTATTTAGTTCCTCAAAACCGCTACACAGCTGCTACTTCACACCAAAGACGCTTTTGTTTCTGTGTGCGAAAGACCTCCGGGCCCCCGAGTTTGGCCTGGGGAGAGATCGACAATTATATCCCGACGAAGACAAAAGCCCCCTCGTGACGCAGGCCGCGGGTCCGCCCCTGACTGACCGCCGCAGAGGAGCGCGACCGAGCAAACCGGGGCGCTTCTCCCTGAGGCAGAAGGCCGCCCCCTCCTCCCCGACCGCCGCGGCCCGGGGTCACTGGCCGTCCCCCCGTTCCAGGGGCAGCCCCACGCCGTCTCCCCGCGGGGGAGCGCGGGCGGGGAAGCACAGCACGGCGGCCTCTCCCCTTAACGTTTCGCTGGGAGCGCCGGTGCGCGGCTCAGTCGCCACAGGCCCCGCAGGGGCGCCCTCCCGCCCTTCCCCCCTCGCGGGATCACGTGCGCCAGTTCGACCAATCAACAGCGACGCCCCCGCGGGGTCTCGCGGGAGCGGCGGGACGGTATTTAAGGCCCCGGGAGGCGCCGCCCTCCCTCTTTCCTTACCGCCCGCCGCCGCGGTAAGGCGGCCGACAGCGGCTCCCACGGGGAGCCCCGAGCTCCCAGCGGGCGGGGTGCGGGGGGACGGAATGGGACCTGCTCGGGTCTTCCCTTCACATCTTGCCCTCTCGGAGCCTGGCGGTGCTCTGGGGAGTCAACACAGGGGGATAGAGCGCCTTTCCCTCACAGAAACCCAGTGCGGAGCCGTCCCCTCCGCCCTGCATCCTGTCGTGAGGCACAAGCGGTTCCCCCCCGTCCCCCGCCCTGCTGCTCCGGGCTGACTTCTATCTCTCTCTCTCCCTCCGCAGTGTGTGGCGTGGGCCGCCTGGCGGGGAGGAAGGCGGCAGAAAGCGTCCCAAGGTACCGGCAAGGCCTTCCAATGCCCCCGAAGGCTTTGTCCGCTGGCCTGCCGCGCTCGGCTGCGCCCGGTGTGGGCAGGAGGCCAAGGACAGGCCTGGCCAGTGGGAAGCGCTGGGGATCTGGAGTCGTGCCTTTGAACGGCTATAGGTAAGGGGGCACGCCGACCTCATCACACACCTCACAGCCTGGGGCTGGTTAGCTAGGGCTTTGGGCTTCAGAAATGGAGAGCTTTGGATCCTCAGACTTTGTACCACTTAAAGACGAACGTGTATCTGAGGGTTCTGGTCTGTATCACTGTGAGACGAAGGAGTATTTGTGTTTATTTGTACCCTTCTGCTCTTCTCTAAATTATAGGTATTGAGCTGCACAGACCTTAAGTCTGATTTCAGTGCAGTGGTTTCTTTTTTTATAGGCTGCATCAAGAAAATTGCAGTTATAACCTGCAGTGTTTAGGGTACTGAAGGCTGCAGGCACCTAAGTTCAAATGGACTTAACGTTTCAAACAAAGAACAGTCACTGATGGCATAGGCTTTTGGCCCAGTCTTGTATGTCTGTAACAGTGACTTGATGTCTCTCTTGGTTGAGAGTGTATAATTTGGTAGAAGGTATATGTAAGTAGGCACAAGGTAGCAAAGAACTGGCTGCTAAAGTCTGTTAAATCTAGAATTTACAGCTTACTTCAGGGTAGTGTCAACACTAAAAGCAGTTTAGGCTTAATAAACTTTCCATTGTTTCTGATTAGCAGTATATTTTAAAAAATGTTAAAAATATGTTCTGTGTAGTTTAAACAGGCTAATTAAAACAATCTTTTCAACAGATTGAACCATTGACTACCTTTTGCTCTAGGTCTTGATTTGATAGTCTTGATATGTAAATGACTTCTGCGACTTTGTAGACGACTTTAAGAAGGTCTAAGTCAATGTAATAGCAAGTCTGTAGAATATGGCTTTAAAAAGGTCTGTAATTAGATGATACAAATTATATTATAATTTAATACTTTTTGTCTTTTTTTTTGCCTGTTTAGAGGTCCCACATAGCAACTTTGTTTGAAATATTCTAGGCATGGATGATCACACCTAAATTAGAAGCACTGCTCAGGACTTCTTAAGAATGAACAGTACCATCCGCTAGAAGGTAAGTATGCTCTAGTCTAATGACAATTGTAGATAGTTTTTAAAACTTGCTTTTTGATAATTCACAAATTTCATGCAAATTGTAATCTCTTGAGTAAATGGTAAATTCAGATCATCTTAGTTAATAAGAAAAAAATAGTGCTATAATCTACTCCCCTTTTATGCTTTGCCCTCTTAAGTCTGGCAGTGTCTTAAGTGGCCAACACAGAGGGGTATAAAAGTTCTCTCTCAAACCCAGAGGTGAGGTTGAAACTCTTCTTTGGATCATGGTGAGAGGAACAACACATTCATGAAACTACTGAACTTCAGGAAACTACTAAATCAACTTTATTAATAGCTTGTAGGTAGGTTTTGAACTGTCATCTGATTATCATGTTATCTGAGTCTTGGTATAATTCATGTAAATCTTACTTTTTTGGGTTTCTCAGGTGTGTTGGTGCTTTATGAACCTGTGATAAACGTGTGAAGAGTTCCTTGTAAACTGGTTGGTCTCCAGGTATGTAGTGTAAAAAGGATTATCAGATGTTAGTGGATGGATTGCCTTCTATATCTAAAGAAGTTTAATTTATTCCTTACCTGAAAAAAAAAAAAAAAAAAAAAGAAAACCAAAATTAGTTTGGACTAGTGGAAACCTGTGTGGTAATTGTTAGAACTTTATATAGACATAGCCAACCTAAATTGGAAAAAATCTTAGGAAAGCTTATGATAGTTATTGGGTCCATTTATTCTAATCTGGCTGGTCCTCTGGAATGGAATCCATACTTATAGTGTGGGAAAGGAAAATCCTGTCCTGGATAAATGAAGAAATTTGTATTGAGAAATGGCTCTGACTTAAGAGTTAGTGTCATGTAGCGTGTTCATATAGCTCAACCTTAGGCCAGTTACCTCTTTTGTATGCACGATGCTGACTGCAAGTTAAATAAAACTTCTTTTGCAGGGAGGAAACCAGCATGTGCAAGGGATTTGAACTGATATTAAACATCAGCTTATGATTTCATGAGTGGCTGATTTTTGAATTCATACTAGATGATTCCAGTTGTCACCTGTAATGTATTGTCTTGAAAGTGGAATTGAGACAAGCAATGGCTAAAGCTACACATTTTCAATGATCATGTTTAATCAGGAACCTTGTCATTTGTTAAAACAGGTTTCTTAACAAAAACTGCTGTAATTTATTTCTGTGTCTTTGTGGATTAATTGAAATAAAATATGAGAATGCTACCAGAAGTTTGTGTGTTCTGAAGGTTTCTTGTTTAGGTACGTCCTGTATGAAGGCTATGTTTCACGGATGTGAACACTTGTGTTGTCATGCAGAAATATTCTCTTGCCATGTGCAAACTTGATAAGTTTAATCTTTAACTCAAATCCATTGAAAATGACCCTCTTAATCTTCATCTTTTATTCTGAATGTCTGGTCATGGGTTTTTGGATGTATTATAGAATGCAAAAGCACTTTGAGATCAACTGGCCAACTACTAAGTTATTTCATTAGGCTGTATGTGTTGTTTGCATGTTCTCCAACTAGTCAAAAGATTGTCTCAAACTTTAAAGACCAAGTACTATTACATCCTTAGCAAGAATCCCATTACCTGCCTATTTCGAATAAACAAAAAGGAAAATGTTGCAATATTCCATGTAAAGAACAACTAGTGTGAAGATCCTTGAAGAGCAGTATCGATATTTTTGAGCAGTTGAAAGCTTGTATGTGCTTTTCAGTTGCTTATGTCTAAGTAAATATTAAGAACTTATTCCTCAATGGTAGGTCTTAACATGAAGTTGATTTATGTGTATCCTATTACTAGCCAATGCTTCCTTATAATGCACAAGCAAGAATATAAAATACAGTTAGAAGTAGCTGCCAGGCACTCCCCACTACCTGTACAGGAAAGTGAGTTAGTGTAGCTTTAGGACCAAACTCATATACTTGGTCAGATTTAACGTGCATCTAGCTAGGAAGTGTTTCTGGTTGTTATCTTTGCTTAAACATATGCTAAACAGGGTGAGTATTTAGTGATCTATTACATTTGTAGCTTGCTAGGCTTACCTAAGTGTTTATTGTCCTCTGGATTGTGTTTTAATAAAAGATGAAACTAAATTTGAAGGGTATACAAAAGTACTTTCTCTTCTTCATATTAAACCTGACAACTGTCTAGTTCCTGTTATGAGAAACAATGAATCATTTTCCTACAAGCCTTGTCAGTCATTTTATAGACCTCTGTCCTCTGCAGTCGTGCTGAAGGATTAAGCTTTAGTCTATTCAGTCTTGCCTTACGTGAGTGTGGTTTCATATCTGATCTATGCTGCCCTGTGCAGGTTTTCTAAATCTTGCTTCTCTTAGGTTCAACACTAATTGATGGTGTTCACCATAGGTAGATTTCTAAATGTTCTCTCCTGTTTTCCTTAACTAGTAAGCTTGTTTACTTTTGATAGTTTGGGATGATGTTTTCAGTGAGCTGTCTACACTTCCAGAACTTTTCAGAAGGTGAGTAGAAGCTATTTTAGGATTAGGGTTGGAGTCTTCCTTCCCAGATTCATTAGTCACGCAAGAAGTGGTGTTAAATTCTGTCTGCTGCTCTGTCCATGAGGATCTTGTCAGAATCAAGATCTCTGGGAGTCTGCAGACGTGGTTAGCTTAGAGTATTCTGCTTTTTTCACATTAATTGATGCTGAAAACAGCTTTGAAATCCTTTTGCTTGTGAAACTATTTGTTCCTCTCTTTTCTGAATTAATGGTCTAAGAGTACACTAAAGGTCCCTTCTCTTTCACGGTAGCTGTCATACCCTTGAAGGACATATCTGAAGACTTTTCTAAAATAGTGTTCCTTTGAGTCAGGCTCTGTGCTTAGGTGCTGACTCCTTCAGAGACTTGTTTGTTCAGTTTTTTTGAGGCATTACTACTCTTCAACTTCATGCTGTGCAGTTGGTGATAAAAAATACCACTAAATCCTAATGACTTGGTCCTTATTCACAAATTTGTTCTAACATGTTTCAGGTAGGTCCTTGTTCATTCATCCCCGGGTTTTAAAACTTTGGGAAAGTAATCTTTATCACAGACAAATCATTCATTTGGCTTTTGTGATGTAGCCTTCAAATTCTCAAAGGCTCCTTTCATACTTGTTTGTTTCTGGGGCTTGCTAATTCTTTTGCAGACTGCCTGCTTCTGATCAATTTGAAGATATTTTAATATTATTTTATCATATTGCTTCTTAAGGTTTTCTGGTGCTTCAGTATTGGACAGATTTAAACTGGGTTATTCATTTTTACTTTGTTTTGGCGTGACTTGTAGTTACTGGTTTAATACAAAATCAAAGTACAGTTTGTATTTTAAACTAAAGAAGTATCAAAGTATTTCATATGTTTATAAGGCTTATGACTTTACATTTGACTATTTGTTATCACTCAGTTGGGGCCATTATTCTATGCTGAAGGCTCAATTTGAAGAAATACTGGTTGGAAAGATAAGTCACTTGAGAGTACTCTGTTCTATGACTTCTCATGAGTAGCTATAATGAGAAACCTCTTATCAATTAACTTTGACTTGTTCTATTCCATCATCAGGCTTTTTGGAATATATGTCAGTTCAGGAATCATTCACCTAATTAATTTTATGATATGTTAAAGTAGTGAAGCAAAACAAAGGGATTAGTATTAGTCTAGGAATACAAAGTAAGTCTAAATCTGATAACTTTATTGTTGTAAATTAGCTCATTCACCCTGACCACCACCCTGTGGGACTGTATGCTTGGGGCTGTGTAGCTCACTAAGAGAAAGCTGGTTTGTATGAATGCTGTCCTCTAAATGAAGTTATAACATTGCAATTTTCCTTTTTATTACTCACTGGAAAAGTGAAGACTAATGAAAGAAAAATAGCCAGGTTTGCTGGAGAATAGTCAAGGGTTAACTAGTTGGCTTACATCATCACAGATTTGTATTAACTAGCCTTGTTACAGGCTAAATGACATTAAGCTAAGTTCTGTCATTTTATAAATTTTTGTATGTATGGTTTGTACAACAGGGATTATATGAGTTTGGGGGAAATAAGGATGGAGGAAAGCTATAATATAGCTTTTAATCTGTACATATCTGTTTATTCTGGCTATTGATAGCAAATTTAGGAATGCTGCTTTGGCTTCTCATTGACTAAATCTGCAAGAATGTTAAATTTGTTCAGCAAGACTGAAGACTGTCAGAAGGGGGAATATTTTCATATCTATTCCGTGTTCTAGCAGTTGAAAAGCATGATATTTCCTACTTCCTTTTAGTAAGTTGTTACAACTCTTGAGACTCTGATCAAAGGAAACGCAGATAAAAAAGCTGAAGAATGAAATGTACTTTGGGAATAACGTGCTAAGCCCTGGACTGTTTTCTGTATACAGGGCTACATGCAACAACGTTGTTTTGTGTTCTGTGCAAGGGTCTGGCAAGACACAAAAATGCTCATTCTTCCTTTTTTTTTTTTTTTTTTTAAATTCGGAACAGTTGCTGGGGCACCACCTTGAAAGTCTGGTACTCCCCAAGAGTTTTAGTTTTGAGGAGCTTGGCAATATCAGAATTTGTGTGACTTCTTCTACTTAGTAACACAGATTCGTGATCTCCAGGGTTTGTCCTGCTTTGTTTTTTAAGAATCTAAAGTCTGGCGGCAGGTATCTTCTTAGGTACAAGTGCATTCAGCCTATATTCTCACTCTGCTGCTATTTTGCTCTTTGCATGAACTCAAGAACCTTGGATACGACTAACATTATGGGAAGGCATGAGGAAAAATAAGGAAGATGCTGGCAACTAACCATCAACTCAACAGAATAGCTAGGACAACAAGTAGTCATTATTACTTGAGTATTGCCTCCAAGCTTCCCACTGAAGATCAATAAGTATGATTGATTAATGAAAGGCCACAAAGAGTCATAAACCTAACTCTAACATTGTCATGGTTTTAATTCGTAGGGTGAGAATATAGGCTGAATGCACTTGTACCTAAGAAACAGTGAGTGTGTATCCCATATATTCTGGTTTGGATCAATGCAGGCAGACGCTTCTTACAAAACTAGTGTATGAGATGGAAGAATCCTCTTTTTATGGTCATTAGATATCAGATCTATATAGAACACGTTTTCTTAAAACTTCCTACATTTGGTTTCAGGTGCAACTCACATTGGATTTTTCCACACATCAATACTTTTGCTTATCTAAATAAAGGTGAAAGCTGTGTGACCTTCACTGACATTCATTGCTGTAAAGAGGGCCTTTTCTGCTCAGTGGACTTTGATGTAAAGATCTGAGATTAAAATCATGTTATTAAAATCATGAGCAGGAATAATTGGAAATAGGCAGAGGCCTAGGAAGAGTAGTGTGCACAAAACCAGGGGATGAAAAAATGCTGGGAGTTCCTGCTTTTTAGCACTGTGTGGGTTTGGAGACAATAGGCCATGCAGATCTCCAGTTTGTTTAATGTGGTAGAAGATGAGGTCATTTTATTTCTTTCTCAGTGGCATATTGCACACCAAAGCAGAGGTGGTATGTGGCCTATGATTCAGAGTGTTTTTCAGACTTTCTCCTGGTAAGTGAAGGGATTACATGAAGGTAATTTGTATAAAGGAATTTGGCTTAGATTTCAGTAGTGCTCCTGCCATTAAGTCTTATTACAGATGATGTAGGAAGATGAAATCCTAGCTTCTGTTTGGCTATATCATGATCTGTGCCTTAAAAATAGAAAATTATCTTATGCAGTTTGGAAAGTGAAGGAAAATCAATAGCAGCTCTATAGAAAAAAGTCTCTGCGAGCTACTTGAAAAGATTGCTAACTGTAATGTTCTCAGGATTTTAGTAATGGATCCTATTAGGTTCATCACTTTTTTTTTTTTCCTCTGAAGTATAAACATAAAATACATGCAACATACATTATTGGTAAAGTAACCAGAAGGAAATAAAGCCAAGTAAAGCATACAGGAGGATGCAATCTGTTTCCAGAAATAATGTATTCTCTCCCACATACCCAGACTCAAGATACTGATTTCAGGTCCAGTATGACACAAGCTTTTTAGAGTTGCTGGGATGCTATGACATACCACGATTTTTTTTCCAGATACCCATGGGTTTCCTCAAAACCTCTGTTTTAGACCTTGCTGCTGCTGTTTCAATTTGCAGATAGGTTATGGCCTCTCTGTCCTCTGTTGTGTGGTGTAAAAGGAAAAAAAAAAAAAAAAAAAGAAGGAATAAGATAAGAAGAAATAAGTAGACAATAATTTAAAACCAAAAAGAATAAAAAATCTCTTCTGCTGATTTACATGAAATCTGGGATTTTCATCCAGACATACTCCTGCTATCAAGAAAAGCTGGAACGAGAAAAAAAGGTATAATGAGCTCATGTATGTGCAATAAAAATGTTTTAACTCTATGATGTGTTTTTGTAGTAACAGTAATGTGAAAATTATTAAAAAGCAACCACAAGAGCTATAAGATGACATTAAGTCCCTCCCAGATTCAAGCCATTACTGCTTCCTATACTGCATAATAAGTACATTTATTGGAACTGCATATCAACTGCAATCCTGTCAGCTGTCCACTATTCCTTGTTTGTGTATCATTGATGGCAGGGCATAAATCATTTTTGACTTTATGCAAAAAGATGCTGCCAGGTCAGTATTTTCATATTGTTGTAGAGAGAGCACCCCAGGTTTGGGTACCTTAACTGTAGGCCATTTCTTCTTCATAGTGTTGCAGATGTAATAGCAATGCAGTCTGATTCCCACATGTGTCGTGTAAAGGCTGAGAAGTCTCACTGATCTGAGCTAGGTCCATCTGCCCTCTTGGTCTGAGCTGGGAAATGATGGTTCCAACTGCTGTGGCTCCTCTCCAGCGTTGTTTTACCATGTGTTAGTTAAAGGAAACTAATTATACAAATAAGTAACAAGGTGACTTTTTTTACTGCTACTGGGGTGCTGTACCTCTGTTTTTCCTTCCAAACTTATGTTTTATCACTGTATCTGTTTTGATTCTCAGTAAGTATTTCATCTGTTCTCACCTGACTTGTTGCAAGACCTTGGACTGTGTCAGTTTACTGTGAATCAAAGCAGAAGGAAGATCTCAGGGTACTTCTATAGGTTGGTCCTATTAAGCTCTGCACCAGGTTCCTCAGATTGCCACGTTCTTTCTAGGCTTCTCTGCGGTAGCCATGATTTTCACTTCTCGTGGATCTTCCTCCCTTCGACCAATTTATGAACACTCAATAGATTTATTATAGTATTCAAGTTTTGTTGTTACCGTTTCTCAGAAATACTAAACAAAAAAACATCTTAAACTGACAGAATATGGAGAAGCAACTGTTTCTAATAAATGCTATGGGATACATGTGTGTGATTTGAAAGAATTACAAAATTAGGCACATAAACACAAGATATGGAAAAATATTAACGCTGCCTTGTAGCTGTCTGTGTAACTCTGATTAATACTTACAATTACAGACAGTATTAAGCTGATATTTAAAAATCACAAAGATTTTTATTTTTCTTTTTTGCATGCCTACAGGCAGCATGTTTTAGAGGTGAGCAGGAAGAGAAAAATTACTGCTGTTGTCATACTTCCCTAAAGAAGTTAGCACCACCTGGCTCATGCACCATATACTGTGTAGTCCACAATTTTTATAAACTCTTTCCTTGAACTACTTGCTCACTTTCTTTGGAAATTGCTAGGAAAAAGAAAGTGTGACAAGAATTCACCATAAAACATTGAGAACTTGATTATCTCTATTTATGCTGTTAGAGAGGGGCTGATGGATTTCCTTTTTGACCAGAATTGTGACTGTTAACTGAATGTAGGTTCAGCTCTCAGATGAGTGTTCTCTCTCCATATTTGGATATAGGGTTTGGATAGGAAATAAAAAGGTAAAGAAAAATAGTGAATATATTATATACCCTCTTAAATATCCCATGTAACTCAAACTGCTTCACAGCACTATGAGTTATAGTGCTGCTGTCACTTCAGGAACTGTATGGAGATACAGCATTTGTTATGTAGTTCGTAACAGCTCCCTTGTAACCCTTGGACAGAACCTGATCTATAAGGAAGAAAATAGAGATAGGGTAATACCATTGTTTAATTTTTTTTTAGAAAATTGTTGCATTTTTTTATTAAGTGGAGATGTCATTCCATGTAAACTGTAGCATGACAGAAGAGCTTCTCTCTCAGCTCTCTTTGGCTTGAGACCTATCAATTAGAATTTGAAAAGGCTGCTTGAATCTAGGTAGCTTTAAAATTTCCAAAAATAAGGTATGCAAACTTACTTGAAGGTCACTAGGACCTGTAAATCAGTATGGTGGATGACAAGCATGCTAGCACAAATGTAGGGTAGGTCTTCAGACAATTTCACTGAAATTCAATGAAACTGCGCTTGTTTACTTCAGCAGAGAGTCAGACCCCCACTTCTCTCTACAAACCTTAGTTATCTTTCTGAGGTTTCTATTCATAACCTAATGTCTAAAATGATTTGAGGTCCTGTCCTCAGTCTTGCCTCTTTCTTATCTCAGTAGCTCACCTCGCCATTCCCACTCTATGCTGTGCTATCAGGTGCCTAGTCTGAAGGTTTGGGGTTATATAAAGTTGGGTTATTTATACCATTTCTCACTAATCCTCATGCTGTTAACCTGAACTCATCTTTGATCTTGTTCAGCAGGGTGTCACAAGTTTCTAGCTTGACTCATACAGTTTCTCATGTACTGCCTTTGTTTTTGCTTTAAGAATAATAATCTTTATTCTTCCATATAAGTGATCAGTCCTTCCATTGTGGCTTCTGCAGTTTAACTATGAATTATTCCCATTTCACCACTTTTTGTATTTATTCAGAGTAATTGCATCATTACTGAGTCTGCCTTAAGATCTTCCCAATATTTTGTGTATGTTTGTGTGAGCACAGAGAGAAAAAGTCCCTTGCAATTTGTAATCGGAATCTTTAAAGTAGTTATAGACTGTGATTTAAGTGCTGTTGGTCTTATTCTGTTAGACTTTTACCTAGTTTATATATGTTTTTATTGCCTTGAGATTTGAGTACAAGTTGGACTGCTTGAGAGGGTCTTGCATAAAATCCAGTAGTGCAAAATGCTGTTACCATTTTCTGTGGAAAAATAAATTAGAGGTGAATATTTCATGTATTGAAAAGGGGATGGAGAGGAATTGGTTTTCCTTCCAAGTAAATTATTTTCAGTTGTCAGATTTCAAAGCTCCAAGTAAGAATATCATATGGATTATCTGTTTGCTTGTATTCCCAGCTGCCTTTCAGATCCACTTTGGCAGAATTTCTTATGGTAGATTATCTATAAATTGCACGTTTTGAAGTAATTTAAAATAAAGATTTTTAGGGTAGGGTTTTTCAGAAGTATTCAGAACTGGATTCTTTCCAGTCTTTCTGAAATTAGAGTTTTACTGTTAATGTCAATAGAGCAAATCCCACTGCTGGTTAGTAAAATCAAAATCATTGGTATTCCTTAATCTCTTCAGGTGGCAGGGCATGTTTGGTTCAGCCAAGTAACTTGGATTGATCACACTGAAACTGTTGATAATGTAATTCCATACTCATATCATGAAGCCAAGAGGAAAAATTACCCTGTAGGCACTGAAGGAAATACAAACCACACAGATATAGTTGTAGACTGTCTTTCAAGAAGCCTTAGTTCATGCCCTATGTATCACCAAATACATCACACAATATAAGTAGTCTTGCAAATATGAACTATTTTAGTAGGCAGGAGCTTGATTTGAGGAAATTGTTTTTGTTATGCTGCAGTTAAGAACCTGAGCTAGTCCCACGTAATACTTAACTCCTGGCTTGAATTTTGTTTCCTAAAATACAGCTCTAGAGGTAGAGTCACTCTTTACAGTTCACACCCATAGACTGTAACACACCACAGGGCCAGCCTGTAAATCAAAACAATCATTGAGGTAAAGAGATTTAGGAAAAGATGAATTTCATGCAGAGAATAGTATGGAAGACTTGATCTAGTATACAAGGACAGTCTCAGACTGTTGTGTGCATGTTTTAGTGTCATTGTGCTAGCATCACTGGGGTAAAAGAAAATCCTATTTAAACAGTATGGAATTAATTGTAATTAAAAACTAGATAGAACATTGAGTTAAAATAATGAAACAAATCTACTTAGAAAATGATAGCTTGAGGAAGCACCATGAGATGACTGAAAAAGAGTTGATAGCCATCACATACAGGGGTGTTGTAATTCCAATTTGAGTTTGAAACTGGAAAGCTACCACAAATTTGATTTACATTTTTTGGCATGGACTGAAGAAAAGTGTAGACATGGTTGTGTGAATGCTTCCAGAGAATGGAAGCAGAAAGTGAAGATGCAGTGGTTTGTGTTTCACATGTTCAGGAACCTCGAGAGCTGGGTTTGATTGCTCTGGTTTGGGATAGTTGAATAAACACCATTAACTGAATGCCACATACTGTGGGAAGTCCATTTCTTCAGTCCCCTAAAACCATTAACTGAGGGAAAAAAAACCCAAGGCCCCAGGATGTTAAATATTGTTTGTGACAACATAAGCTCAGTAGTCTGTTCCACCAATGAAGTATTGATATATGATGAATTACAAAATCAAAATCAACATGAGAATTAGTTGGTGATCAAAACTTATGTAGATCTGATATAAAATTGGCAAGAACAGAACAAAACATAGAACAAAATGTAGACATTTTGTAAAATTCAGTATGTCTAGTCCGCATTGATGCTAAACTAGTCTTTCTTCTTGTTTGACAGTTTATATATAAAACCCAAAAACATTTCACACATCTCTCACTTTTCTGATCTGTAACTTAGCAAGAGGTGGGATATTCAATACAAGGCTTTGGTTATCAGTGTCTGTAGATTGATAGTTTAGGATTCTGAAATATACTTTGTTCACAATCATAATATACTAAAAAGATGTCTAAAACACAAGCCATATGACTAAGTATGTTACATAACAACTCAATAATGTTGATCTAAAAGCTCACTTGATCTTTTTAATCTTGGATAATTCTCCCCCCCCCTCCCCAATTGTTTGCAGGTAGCTTGTCCAGAAAACGAATTGTTCACTTAGGTGATTGCTGTTAATTCAGCTGAAAAAACCAAGGGTAATATCATCTCCTCTTGTTAGAAAAGCAGTGCTCAAATTCAGCGAGAACATCTTTGAGTTTTCAAATGCAATTGGTTGTATTGGCTGTGTGGTTTCTGTCCTCACCTAACTAGAAACAGAACTGGCTGAGATCACAGACTGTGGCTCTTTGCTCCTTGTTCAGCTATAGCTCTGCTGAATGCAGTGCTGGGGGTTTTACCACATTTGCTTGCTGCTTTTGATTCCAAGCTGTTTGGAGCAGGTCTGCTTAATGTAAACATGCACACAGACATGATCTGCACCAGGGATGGATGGCTACACAAGATTAATCAGAACAAAGATAGAGGACTTGTCAAGAATGTAGGTCCCAGCAGGCCCAGCTTCTGTGGGGCAGTATGTCTTCAGGAAAGAGTTAGGGAGTGAGGAGGAAGGTAATGGAAATGGATGGGGCCTCATTACAATTGGCATACCTGTGAAAGTATGCTCTCAGACATTTGTAGGGCAAGAGAAGGGTACAGTTCCCTCACTCAGGAGTTTATTTGCTGTTCTCTCCCTGGAGCTGCAAATCTACAAATGAGCCTA
The DNA here is from genome assembly GCF_026419915.1 of Harpia harpyja. NCBI lineage: Eukaryota > Metazoa > Chordata > Aves > Accipitriformes > Accipitridae > Harpia > Harpia harpyja. Next base: position 60,167,413 of record NC_068941.1, on the reverse strand, counting down.
AAGGGATGTGATCAGTGCAGTGTAAAAAAGTCCACTGCAATTTATATAGAATCAGTCCTGGTTGTGGTAGCAGAGAAGAGCATGGTAAATAAGCCTATAGGGAACACCATAAAATTGCATTTAGACTTCTTGCAGTATGCAAATTAATCTGCTAAGACCTAATTTTGTGTAGGAGTTTGTGCCATGGAGTCTGGATATATCCTAAGGGACCTTGTTCTCTATAGTGTTGGGCATCCAGCAGCAGCACAGGATATATATAGCATTAATGATTTTATAACAATAATAATTGTGATTTTCTGCAACTGTTTTAAATAGCTGGAATTGTGTGTAAAGCAATAGGAACAAATATATCTCCTTATAGTCATACTTCTATAAATAACTGATTTTACTGTATTGAGAAAATGAGTTCCTTCTTGTGTTATCCGTTACCTCATCATACCCACTGTACAACAGCCAAACACCTTGGCTACCCAAGGTCAAAAGTGTCATTTTGTTTAAAGATGTACTTATGCCTCATTTATTCAGGGCATCTTAATTATTAGATTCTCTGCATATGGTAACAGAGCTGCTTTTTACCAAGTGATAGCTTATAGCAGGTTTACCCTGATTCACAGCAACATGAAAGAAGCTTCCATAAGTCCCAGAAATGATAAAATTCTAGTGAAGTGTCATATATAGGTTTTTGAAACCTAATGAATTGTAGCAAAAAGGCTTTATGTCTTGTGAAGGAAATGTTAGTGTATCAAATCCAGGGTATTTTGTACAATGCAGAGACCTTGCCTTGTTCAAGTTGCAACACTTAAATCATGGGTTGTCTTGAAAGGAGGAAAAGCTAAAACACAATGAGAGGCAAAATGCTGCACATACCACTGAAAAGTAAAAAGACTGCACTGTATCATCAATTAAGGGAAAAAAACCCAAATTACTCTAAATGATTATAAAATTTCTTTTTGAAACCTAGGCTTCATTTTTTTCAGTTTTGAAAATCTTAAACTTACACAAAGCAAGGGGACAAGGGAAGAAAATTATCCAGAGGGTTGCACCAAGGTTTCCGTGGGGCCGTGTAGGATCCAAACTGACCATTAAAACCAACTAAGGGTTAATAATCAGCACCGAAGTAATGTGGAGTTGGTAAGATGGGAGTGGAGAAAAGACTAGTGGCTTTCTCCTTTTTGCCTTTATTTTGTAATTCAGAAAACCTGATAGCTGAGACATTTGCTAAATAGTTGCTAGTAATAACCATATCAATCTCATTTTAGAATTACTGCAGGTTTATGCCAGAGCCTGGTGGTTCTTTTATTATGGAGACAGGCATCCCATGCACTGTTTTGTACTCATCTAATCTCTCAGCATACTGGGAAAAAGCATACAGGTACATTTTGTTCTCAGAATAATTTTTAAAGAGGTTTTGAAATCATTAGGCTATAATCTTTCACCATCAGTATTCAAGACTGTACTGGCCTGCCCTCTTACTTATGCTTTTCTACATATACAACATTTAGCAAGTAAATGGAAAGAACACCACCAAGCTTCCCTTCTTGTTCCAGCATGAGAGCAGGGAACTTAATTGCCACCATACTGTAACACTTAAGATGACTTTCAGCTGATACTGAAACACTGAGACACAAAAATAACTGCATGTAAAGGGTGAAAAAATCATACCTTCGAGGACTTTTGTTACCACAATATAGGTCAATTCATGCTATTTTTAAGGAAGCTTGTGACCTTTCTGGTAATGAACTTATTGGCTTGGCGATATTCAAATTATGATTCTATTTCACAAGTAACACCTGGGTACATTTGCTGTTAGAATGCCTAGATGGAGGACAAAAATCTTACTGAATGCCTAATTGAAAGAAACATGTCTGGTCCACATTTGTGTTCCTGGTGATCGATTGTTCTGGCTTAGCAGCTCCGCTGGCTGCATATAAATTCAGGGTACCAGAGGCCCTTTTCAATAAGCACGCCAATTCAGTTAAGCTGCCTAAACTTCTTGTACCTTTTCCACATTCCTAATTTAAATTGGCAGTGCTTGTGAATGGTATCAGGTTGTCAGTGCTAGAGAAAAGAACCGTTCCTTTTGTTCCCAGAACTAGTACAGTGTGAACTTTCTCATCCGGCGGCACAGGATGACTGGGGTGAAGAGGAGGGAAAAGTTCCCATCCTTCACCTAAAGCAAGAGCCACAAAGGATGACTGATTTTATAACTCAGCACTAGGCTTAACAGAGGAGTTGCTGCTGAATCCTATGGATACCAGTTTATGCTGGTAATCTCTCAATTTTTTGCTGGGAGGACAGCGCATAGTAACAAAATCCCTTCTACCACAGAGCAAAGATCAATACACAATGTTCACCTTGCTTAGTTATATGTAGATAACTCTTGACCCTGTGCTCCCTAGAGTAGGTAGTAACACCATGCCCATCTTCCTGTACTCGTGACTTTTTATGAACCAAGCAATCTAGTTTATATATTTATTAAAAATATGTAAAGTAATATATCTCACAGTACACCTGGAATACCTTATTCAACTGTTAAAGAGCAATTAATTTATACTTGAATCATCTTCACATTAATAATGTAATCAAGATCAGAGCAGCCAAACAAGTATGTTCTGAAGTTCTTGCTGTTAGAGCAATCAAATTCCACTAATCTATTATCAAGGTTTCTTTGTCTTACTTACCTAGAAGCATTTCAGTCCTACAAATTATCACATCGCAAAACCTTGCTACCCTGCCATTCAACAAAATGCCTTATTCTGTGAGTGAAAAAAAAACCCAAACTCATTTCTGCTTCTGATATGCCGACTAGAAAAAGCTCTGTCCCAGAAGTCCCCCAAACAGCTAGGTGGCTGTAGTGCCCAGGAAGCGTGTGAAATGGGTGTTTGGGTGCTGGCATGATGGTTTCAGCACAGTGGACATGCTGCTCCATCAAGGCTTTTGAAAGCTTCTGGTTGTAGTGCTGAATACAGTTTGCTTGGATAAAAATCACACTGAGCACCAGTTTGAAGAGGGAGTGGTTTTGGCAACAGCTGCTGGGATAATTACTCTAATTCTGGTCTAAACCATTGCTTGTGCCAGTAAGGAAACATGTTTCCTGCACCTCCTCACATGAAACAAGTTCTTCGTGCAGCTCCTTCTTAGCTGGCAAGTAACCTCCTGTGCCCCCCCATCTCCCTTGCCAGAGCTATCTCTGGGGGTGTCTCCCCTAGTCCTGGCCTTTTAACATGATACTTCACCTCCATCAACACCTTCTCCAGCAAGGCTCCAGCAGAGAAGGGAAGGTGACTAGCAGATTGGCTTACATTCTCTTCCCTCCAAAATCTTAATGTGTCATGCCCCTGCCAGGTCATCTTCCTTCTACTCACCTTCATCCATCCTCTTCACCTGGTGAGACAGGGGAATCCATAATCCTGCTGCTCAAGGTACAGAACACTTTGAAAATAAACTAGGTAGTACAGACCCATATATATTTTTAAAAACATGTACCTATTGCACTTTTTACAAGCTGGTTGTAAATTGTTTCAATGTTTACTGATTCAATTGTATATTTTCCACGTAGGCTCGCTCAACAAAGGAATGTTTCTATTTAAGTCTCTTGGCAAGGTGAAGTAAAAACATGGCTTGCAAAATCGCTTCTGTTCACATTAGAAAATGCTTTTTACTATTATTTGTGGACTTTGGATCAGAAATCCTGTGTTGTATGTGTTCCCCAATGACTGCTGTGTAATTAGGCCCTGATGTTTCTGCAGAAGAATGCTCCCCAGCCTGCTGCCAGAGCGGCGCGTTCCCTGGTGCACCTGCACAAAGCTTTCTGATAAGGCTACTCTAATCGGCACCTGAAGGAATGTGGTGTAGATCAGCAGCAAGTCGCCAGTACAGTGGCTCCACTGTATCCCCAGTTAAGCTGTAACTGATATATAAACAGGAAAAAAAGCTGACTTCTTGTTTGTAACAAGCAGTGCATAGAGTTAGAGTGGATTAGATTTGTATTTTGAAAAGAGTAAATTTTAGTGGCTTTCAAACACTTGGATTTGGTTCAGATCCTGCAACAGTGAAGAAAGTTTGCAAATCTAAATCCAGGCAATCTTAAAATCCTTAGATTTATTTTTTTTCTCTATAACCTGCAATTCTTCTCATAGGTAAGACCAAATTAATAGTTTCCCCCCCTTTTTAAATTTAGGAAACAATTATAACCATTCTTTTAAAAGTCATGTATTTTTTCTAGTACTTTCTTTTGAGTATGGGTTGTAATTACTTGTCATATATTAACACTTAAGTTATCAGCTAAGATCCAAGCCACATTCTGCTGAATTCTGCACATGCTTGTTGTGCTCAGGCAGTCTGCATTTTGGCAAGCTATTCAAATAAAACATACTAATAGGAAGAGAGAAGTACTTTTCTCACCCAAATACACATCACTGCGAAATCACATGGACCAGTAGTTTGGCCAATATGATTCAGTGGGACTGAATCACTATCTGTACCAACTGCTGCTCTTCACACTCCCTGTTATACCATGGATCTTCATCAAATGTTACAGGTGATAGATCAACACCTAGAAGGGTGATTGGTATCCATGGCTCCCTTCATTTAGACAACTGACTGATCAAGACAGATATTCCTGGGAAGATTAGATTATTGCTTGAAGTTATTTTTCTCAGACATCACATGTACTTCTAGCTAAATGGTTATCAAGAAATCAGAAAAGAGTAAGAGCCAGAATGGGCCCGGCTGACTGATTTCACAGCTGATGGTTGGTGTGGCTCTGTTACCAGGTTGTATGCCATGTAATGCTCCTTTCTTTTATGCCCTGAAGCACTAGAAAATATGCAGAACAGACTGAGACATTGTCTTGTCATGGCAAAAACCTACACATAGGAGCCTTTTTGAAATCACAGCCTATAAATTGCTTTTTTCCCCTTCCAGTATCTAAAACTAGATAAGCTCTTAGTGAAAAGCTTTCATGTAACCTTCAGCTTCTGCTCTCCAGAGACAAACAACAGAGCACTGGGGCAGCGTCACTGTGAATAGACCATATCTCCTGGTGACTTGAAGAGCTTTCCTGACTAAAGATGTTTTCCTGACTCAAGTCCAGACCTGTGATAACACAGCCCCTTTTGCAGCCACTTTTACTGTGATATCTGAGTAGTTTGGGAGTCTTGAATCTATTTATCTCCTCTGTGATAGAGCAAGGCTGCACACAATTTACCCAGTTATTCAGAAGAGCTATGGCAGTAAAGGAATCAGACTAGAATCTCAGAAATCACAGACTATCAAAACATTCCTTGCCTTGTTAATGTTTTACTAATGGGGTGGATGCATTTTTGCTTTTTTTCCTTTCTTTTATTTTTTTTGTTTGTTTTGTTTTGCTTACATTCCCAGGTGTCTTGGTATATCACATTTTCTTTGAGAATGTGTAGACTTAAAATCACAACTCAAGTTAAATCCCCGTCCGTTTTTAGCTTGCTTGTTGCTAGTACTGAATGCATCCTTTGATGCATTTTGCAATGATATAATTGTTACCCTTTCACATGAGGTGAAGGAAGACAACAGAACATGCCGTTTTCAGAATGTTATTCCCAAGATTTCGCAAGAGCCAGCCTCTGACCCAGGCTGCGTCTCCACCTTGGCAGGATGCACTCTTGGGTGTGGGAACCTATAAAGGAGTCCCACTGTGACATGATCTCAAGGTCACCACCGCTGCGGTCTCAGAACATCCAGCTCTGGATAAATTATAGCCTCACAAAGCTTTCATCTGGCTTATACATCACCACTGCAACAATGGGTTCACAGTGATATTAGCAGCGGAGGAGATGGCCATAAATGTGACATAGCATGTGTGCTACATACCTTTAATGGTGGCACCAGTTCCCACTAGGGATGCTGGTGAGAGTCTTAGGGTTCTTTTGAAAAGGTTAATGAGGGAAGGGAGACTCCAGCATTGCAACTGAATTTCAGAGTAACCCCTATCAGATTACTCATAGTTCTCCTCTTACTGAGGGTGTGGGGGTGTGATTGAAGTGTTTCTCCAAGACCAGCTATGTCCTACTGCATTATTCATGAATAGAAACTGGATTACTTTTGCCTGAAAGACATGTAGGAGGAAAACTCAGTTCAGTTTGTTCACAGCATGAGACTACCTTAATTTCTAACACAGCCAGTGTGGTTGCTGAGTTAGTGGTGAAACGCTGTTTGCTGTTCACAGGGCATGCACTCCTGCCAAGTCACTCACACGGGTGTCAGCAGGGCAATGCTTGCGTGTTTTTAATTTGTAGAAGAGGTGAAATTAAAAAAAAACCCAAGCCTTTAAGTAAGGGCTTGTCTTTAAGGACACAGAGGGACAGGGGAGAGTTATGTACCAATGATTTTAATTTCTGATATCTGCCATGTGGGCAGTTTGAGTTTTCCATGTTTAAGAAGTATTTATAGTGCATGTCCTAGTAAAATCCAGCTTCCTTCAGTTTTAATGACTTGCTGTCTTTTTGAGTAGCTCAGAGATGAGAAATGTAAGGGCAGATCCAGCTCAGAGAGCTCTGGCTGATTCGTGTCCAGCTCTGAGATGCGGTCAACTTGCAGGCCACTACTGCACCTTGCTTGAGTCCATTCTGGAAGATGGCCTTGGGTGAACTAGAGACAAGGCCAGTTTGAAAGTGCAAAAGCTCTGGAAAGGTGCTTCTACAGATTTCCTTTCCTGAGCCAACAGGATCTTGGCTAGAAAAGCCCGGTGAGGAAGGGGGGATACAAGCAGCAAGTATGGTCTCTGAGTTACTGGTAACATCTTTGCATCGTTAGGCAGGAAAAGTAAAAATGTCTTTTAAATTATTTGTTATGCTTTACTTGCCTTGTTTACTTATTTGCACTTCATTTTCTCAGTTCAGGCAAAAGAAGGAATTTCTCCTGTTTCATTCATGTTATTAGTGACAGTGTCCTCAGACATCCATCTTTGAAGTGTAATATTTACTCATTTAAAAAGAAGTCCTTTTAAAATGAAATGGAAATTATTCATACCTTTTTTTATTTTGCTTGGAGTTTAAATATTAGACAAAGTTGGACTAAATAATACCCTTTTGACAATTAAGCCCCTGCAAATATCTCTTTATATTATGTACTGTTACCCAAAGTCTCAGTGATGTGGCAGTCAATAGATACACATATCTATATCCACTTTCCCTGTAGTTAAATAAACTTTTAAAGCAAATGCTCCATTAGCTCCTGACCATCAATCTTAACATAATAATGGGGCTGTTTAAAGCCAGATAGGCTTCCCCCCCCCCATTCTATTAAAATATTTACATTGTAATAACTCAGTAGAGGGTTTTTTTCTAAATGGAAGGCCTGTAAGTGGGTGAAAGTATTTTAAAGCAGGGTGAGACTGAAGGGATGTGACATGTTATTGAATTAAGGGCCTTAGAAGGTGAGGCCTGTGCAGTCATAAATTCCAGGAATGCGGATGTGACTCTCTGAATGTGTATATGAAGTTGACAGAGTTTGACAGCTACCATCTGTGAACAATAATGTATAGAGAAGCAGGGCTACATGATGCAGGCTGGAATGTACCTATCAGGCTCTGAGGACTGTAACAATTTACTACTCATTATCAGTGACCGTGGTCATGATTAGCTGCAGGGGTTGGAATGAAACTTGGAAATTATGAGAACAAAGTTCCCCTTGTTAAAAAGCAGAGTAATTAGTTTAATACATATGAGTCAAAAATGGGCAGGACACTTCCTTTTTTTCCAGCTCAGGAACACTAAAAAGCTGCACAGCGAAAATGGATAGACTGTTACTTCTTTCTGCATCACTTGAAATATGAGAAAATGGCTATTTTATATTCATGCCCTTACTATTCCAGGGCTTTCCACAACTCTACAGTCTTTGCAGCAGAGAATGGTAGAGACATAATTATGTCATAACTGTGTTTAGGCTACATTTGTTGATCAAAGCTGATTTCTCATGGTCTGTACTTTTCTGTGTTCCATCAGAGCATAGCATTTTGGCCAAAATATACCTTTGAGACATAGCATTTTGTACGTAAAATCTCTATTTCAAAAAAGGGGTCTTTGCTGTTTTCTCAGTAGCGCGTATTAGAAAAAAATCTGTGTTTTCCCTCAGGTTTATATTTTTTTCTTGGTAAACACCATCATGTACAGTGCAGCTGGAGCCACAGAGAAATATTGTGAATTCTCATCTGAGGTTGGTCAAGTACACTGTCAAGACTGAGAGCCAGCTTATTGCTTAGCGTAAACTGGCATGGGTCAGTCCTACTTGAAGCTGTGTTTATACAAGCTGAGCATCTGTCCCAGAAAATCAAGGAAATTATCAGACAAGAAACAGAAAACATACCATCTCCATAATGCATATCTCAATGTCCGCAATAATATATATTCCCATTCTTTTCCTGCAAGCACTTGCTTTTCTTACAAAAATGACATCAATCCCAGTCTACACACATTAGTCAATAGCAAACTCCGACAGCAGTTTTAGCTCCAACAGCAAGGTGCCCAGATTTCTAGGAAGGGCATTTGACTTTGAAAAATATCCAGCAAAAACAACACAGAGAGAGCGCGAAACAGCAGGAAGTCTATTGAGCAAGAAAGATATCATCCATCCTCTTTTAATTGAAAGAGAAAAGTTAAGGTTGGCTTAAAAAGAATGTGTGAGCAGACAAGAAAAGTATAGTAAGCAGTTCCTGTGATAGATGGTTTAAATTTAGTTGTTCCTGCCTGGGGTGGGGGTGGTGGGGTTGGACTATGTGACCTTGTTGGGTCCCTTTTACTGCTATTGTAATAGGAAAAGCGGAGGTTATTTCTCAGCTGGAAAGGTTGCATGTTTTTTCTTTAGAAAAACGCACACCAGTGAGGTTATCAACAGAAAGCAATTAATATACATGTGTTGCATCCTTGTAAAGTGACTGACTTACACAGACACAACTTAAAGGTGTGTCTGTCACAGTCGCAGACATGTACCTTATCTCTTGGATAAACTAACCTACCCTGAGTTTTGGGTTGGCACATTTCTAGTATCCAGGTTAGCTTGGTATGTTTTTTCTGCATCGAGATGACTGCAGGCTAAACATGCCATTGCAATGGCAAGCAGCTGGAACAAGCGGGATAAGATAAGACTCTTTTCTCTTGTGTTCCGCAACTTGATTGGAAATTTTACTTAAATCAGTCAATGCATACATGGCCTTACTAGCAGATCAGGATCTTTTTCCTGATCAGATCATTTTCAACTATATAAAGTGGAAAGAAACCAGTTTAACATTTTCCTCAACATTTATTTTTTTATTTTTCTTTGGACAAGCTGTATCTCAGAAATGGAAGAAAGGTATATAGGTTAGATTTTTGATGGAAAGAGCTTATTTTTCAGTGGAGCAAAAAACATTTTTTTCCAACTAGCTCTGATTAGTGATGTATAAAAGTGCAGTTCCTGAAGGGAATCAACATACAGATGACTCTGGTATTGGTGTGGAAAGGGGCAAGGAGTGCAATGATTCAATGTTGCAGTGAGTTATGTTGACAGTGATGAACTTGGGTTGGATCTTGTATAATTGTCAGGTAAGTGATAGCTACTGGACTGGCAAGGCATGGACACCGCAAGCTGCTGCTTCTGGTGTTACTGATACGCCATTTTGTGCCTTGCTTCCTTGTTCAAAGCCTGTTCAAGTGCCTGTTAACCTAAATTACTGGCATCCACTTCATTCCTCCCCTTACACTAGGCTCCCCTATTGCTTTGCCCTATTTGTACAGCACCTGCCACAGTGAAAATAATAGCCTTAATGATGATTGTTTAAAAATAAATTAAACAATAGGCAGGAGATATTAACTGGACCTTCTGGTCACTACTTACTAGGCTGGATTTGAGACAGTCTAAAGAAAAACAGTTTCACTGACCATTTCTGGTCTTGTTGTATCCAATCATTCCCCAAATGGTTTGGTATTCAGACATCACCCATAGAGACACAAGCTGCCAAATATCCGATAATAAGTACTAGTCAGGGACCGAGATGGGTCTTTGTGTTCTGAGAACCTTCCTCCCTGCAGATCTTTCTTAACTGGTCCCATTCTCTTGGTATCACAGTTAAAACAAATGTGATATGCAAAATGAACCTTCTGCTGACTGTCTGTGATACCATTTGATGTTGCATGCAATCATCAGCTTTGTCCCTAGCCTGTTCAGGTTTCAGTTAGGTGAGGGGGAACTCCATTAATTAGGCATCGTTACCATTTGAGTCTACTGCCTGTAAGGCAGAAAACATGCCTACACAACACAAGATGGACTGACACAGACTGGAGCACAAACTAGCAACCCAAATATAAACCACCCTGGGGCTCTATATGGACGTTACAGACACATGCTGGTGTGGAAAGCCCTTTCTACCTGCTACGTTTTTGCCGCTATTGTTATCTGTAATAGCAAGATAAAAGCTTGTTGAGGTTTACCATGCTATTTTGTGTCTTTTATTTTGCTGTGTAGACATTTTCAAAGGCATTAAAGCCCTTGAGACTATAGCAGCCTGTAAAAGAGAACCATTTTCTAAGCCTGCCTCTCTAATGCAGGTAATCTACTGCATTCCTTCAAAGCGGTAAAGAAAATAGCAACGGGACTGAAATTGCCTGTAATTTTCCTCCTAGCATTTTGTAACTGGAGTATTACTATGTTATTTTACCTCTCTCTTTTATGTGGGGGCAGTTTCTGAGGCTTTGGGATCACATTTCTTTAAAAAGTCTTTCTTTATATGCTTTAAAACTTCAGTATTACATCAAAGTTGGTAGAGCAGCTACCAAACACTTTAATACTAAGTTACAAGTACTTCTTACCTTTACCAGTGTTTGCTCCTCTCCCCGTCCCAACAAGCTAGTAAGGTAGTGGGACTGGGCAGTCTGACCTCATTCCCTACTTTTGCTGCTTGCTCATTTTAGAATCTGCTGTCAGCCAGGAATTTGTCTTACAAGTTCCCCCAGCTCCTAGTTCTCCTTTGCATTCAAGCTGTCTTGTAGTGATTAACAAACTTATAAATGAAGTAGGAATTACTACAAATAATGGGTCTAACCTAAGAAGATGGTGATCTCAAAGGGTTTTGTGGCTACTTCATGCCCTGCAAGTTCAACCTCAACAGCTTCCAGAGTTAGCACATTAATTTCTGTAATGTGGTTTTGAGACATTGTTGGGTTGCTTGGATTTTTAACCTGCTTTATTACTTTTGTTTAAGCAATAAGTTTCTGAAGATATTTTCAAAATGTGCAACATTGGTCTAACTCAGCGACTACTAAGTGATAAAATTTTCGTTGATTTTCACTATTCCGTGCTTTTCTTTGCCTCTGTATTCCCACGAAACTAAGCTGTAGATCTCAGAGGACAAAAGGTTAGTTCTAAAAGATCAGCTACCTTATTGTTGCCTGCCCTTGCAAAATGTTTACTTTTAGTTTTACTGGAGTGTAATCTTCCTTTCCACTGAACATAGCTTTTTAAAACATTTTTACTTCTGTTCAAGATCTGATATAAAACTTAATTTTTGTGCAGGGTTCTAATATCCTGGGTATACAGTGATGTTTGGAAAGAAGTACAAACACCTTTTATTCTGTATAACTTTTATCTTGTTTAACTGAATTATTTTTGAGATGGCATTTCTCAGGTTTCAGGTACAAGGCAGACTTTAGGGTACAAGCAGTGTAGTTCCTATGGGGTTAATATCTAGGGACATTCTGGGTACCCAGAAAATGGATTAAAGAGTAAAACCTGATGCTGTCCTTTTAATGAGAAACCTGATAATGAGTAACAAAGCGTCGGCCTACAAAAATGGGCTGGAACAGCATTAAACATCTCTGGCAGACAGGCCGGCATTAGCAGCAAGCCTGGGGTGCAGGACACACGCAGGCATGTTGCCCTGTCCCCATATCCTGGCTATTGGCTCCCTGCTTATCAATTAAGAGGTAATTGAACTTGACCTTCACTCCCTCTCTGAGCATTTCAGAGGTTTGGATCATTGTCAGTGTCTATCCCCTGCTGTTCTCAAAAGCAGAGCCAGCAGGGGGGAGAAAATGAACGCCAGGAAATGCATGCACTTGTTCATGACCTTAACAAATTCACCACCACCCCCCCAGGCTGGTTATTGTTAGGCTGCCCTGCTGCTGAGTTGGCAATTTTTGAGCCCCGGTTAAGACTGCAGAGCTTACCTGTGATTGTAATAATAGTCAGAGGACAGGACTGGTCTGTGAAGCTATCAGGTCTTTGAACTGCCCCTTACTTCACGTAGCCCAAGAGGGCTCCAGGAAGTTCTGGACAGTTGCCACAGCGCATATGACTCATCATAATAATAAAGGTTGACTTGGGCTTGCTTCCAGTCTGTGCTCTAATGAGAGATAGGAGGTTACATTCATCAACAGGATAACAGCCCCTACCTTTCCAGCTAGAAGTATTAATGAATCATTGGTTTGTCTCTGCTCATATAGGATATGGCATTCTAGCAACAGTCATTGGATTGGTTTACTGGAGAAACCTTTTATTTTTCAAGAGGGGGTCCGTTCATGTTAATTATTCTCACAGCTGGGATGAAAGTATACAGCTCTTAAACTCCTCTTACAATTCAGAGTTAGCAAATGCCAATAGTTGTCAAGTAACTTTAGACTGAAGACCTCGGTATTTCATAAAATAACAAGTACAGTTGTTCCCACCCCCCCTGAATATTTAGTGCTGTAAAGGACTGGATTAAAATATTTAAGCTCTTCTGGAAGGACTGGAGCCAATGCCTCATTCCTTCAGCTGAATGCCCACATTAGTGGGCGACATAGAGAGGTGCTTTCTTGCTTGTTCTCTCTCTCTCTGGCCCTCTGAAGCTCGTTTCTTTTCTGTTCTATCACTCCGCTTTGAGAAAAGAGGCAGGGAATGCCCTGTCTCCATAGAAGTATGCAGTCCAATGGCTGGAGGAGACTCCTGGAGGGAGCAAGACACGTCTTTGAATCATCTTAGGCTGAGGAGAGCACTGAATATAGGTCTCCTGCTTTCTAGATGAGCACTTCAACCTCTAGGCACTCATGGGCAGTCATAGGCAGTCTCCAACACTCTGCCCTCTGAAGAGAAAAAAATGCACTGAACATCTGCACACAAAGAATTGACCTGTGTCTCTAAGCATCACCACCCCTAAGTGTCTTAGTAAAGCAGGGTCTAAGAAACTTCACGGCATCAGTGTTCATGCAACCAAGATCATCATGTGACCCTACATCTTTTTGGATGTGACCATGGTTGGATATAAAAGCATCATACTTCCTACTGACTCTGGCAGATAGCAAAGTCCCTGTGAAGCTCTGTGGGCCACAGACAGTCCTACAGAGGTCCTCCTGAACTGCTTTGGCCATTCCCCGGGAGAGGAGCAGCACTGACACAACGGGGGGCAGAGCCTCTGGGCTTTTTAACTCATCCTCGACTCAGCAGTCGATGGGTGGCATTGCCATCTTGCCAAGTTGATAGAAGTTAATCCCTGCTAGGGAATCATGGGACTTCACTCCCAGAAAGCTCCCCCAACTTTCATCCTTTGCCAGCACAACCTGGCCTCACTTGCATACTGAAAGCACCTGCACATTTTTTTGCAAGCCACTGTTTTACTAACAATGCATCACACCTTGATAGTGCTCTTCATCCACCCACCTTAGAGTACTCGATGATGATGGGAACCATTATTGCCTCATTCCAGAGATGGGGAAAATGAGGAACCAGGCAATTCAGCTTGCTTTTGATATAATTCAGAACTGGAAGTAATACAGCATTACAGCAAACAGCTAGGTGGATGTTTTGATATTTATGGTCCATTGGAGAGGGCTAACTACATGTTTTATAGCTAGGTGAACAGCAGAGCATGTTTTAGAGATGCACACTCTGTGGCCAAAATTTATACACCCCAAAATATCTATCAGCAGACTTGGAGGATGGGAAGGGGGAAGGAAAATGGGAAAGAAGCTTCTTGAACTGTGCATAAAGTTATTTCTTAATTTTCCTGCAATTAGGAAATCAGCTACATGTACCATTTTTTTTTCCTAATAATATTTTTGTGTATAGCATGTTTCCTCTTGGTAAAACTGACTGAATACTGGGGACTTCAAGAAGCAAGTATGTAGAAAGGCATTAGGAGGAGGCCAAAGAAACCTCCCAGAGCAACGGGGCTGATCCAAGAGCTCATGTGGTTCTTGTATCAGTGGTCTTGTTTGGGGTTTCTTGCAGAGTCCTGCTAATCTTAGTCTGGCTCTCTCAAAAAAACCAGTATGTATCACAAAAACATAGCCCACTAGTACTTGATACAGCACATATTGCTTCCATTTGCCTCCTCAAAAGATACTGTATATCTTTACCCACAGTTTGTCTTCTCCATGGGCTGAAGTATGTCTGAGCTCAGAGGATCTTGCCTTAGTTGTGACTACAGCGTGTGCCAGTTGGGTCTGCTCTTTCTTCCCAAAGGGCTGCAAGGCAGGACAAGTCAGCTGAATTTGGCAGGCGAACAAAAGCCATTCGGTGACTGTAAGAAAAACAACTGTTCCACGGTTTGGAAGCTGTTGCTGGATCGCACAGTGAATCAGAGCGTGTCCCTTACTGCTTCACAACAGCTCCGCTCCTGAGAGCACAGCCTTGCAGTGAGGCCAAAAACAAGCCTCGTAGTGTATGGATTTTCATCTTGTAATAACAGCTTCATTTTCTAGACGTGATGTATATGTCCTCCAGTAATACATGATGAAATGTAAATTGCACGTGTTCGGTATCCAGCCTTGTCACCCGCGCTGGCAGTCTCTCCCTGGGAGCCTCAACAGCCCCGCACACCCACGATGCTTATGTTTTCTCATACGTCCCCCAACAAAGCCATGCTTGAAGCCACAAACTTCACCTACAAGCAACCAGCAGTTTCTTGCATGATGACAGACCTTTATGGCAACTAGCCAGGCAAAAATATGTGCAAAGACATTGAGGAGAAAAAAAAAAACCCTTGTGAGAGTGAACAGACTAACTTGTCCTGAGACGCAGGGCTTCCTGACCTCAGACCCAGGCCACTTCATCTCTCGTACAGCATCACCGCTGCGTGCCAGTGCCCATACCACCGGTGAGACCGTGACCTGGTGCACACCCAAACCCGGAGCTGGCTCTGCTCTCCTCTCGGCACCTCTGGGGCGGCAGCCAGCGGCTGTCTTGGGTGTCCTGTCAGCACTAGCGGGGGCCAGGGGAGGCTCTGGCTTCTTGCCTGGCAAGCCCTCAGACACGAGGGTGGCCTGGCACAGAGGTCTGCAGGAGTGCCGCCAACGTGGGAGCCGCACTTTTGGTGTGGGATGCCAAAAGACAGCTCGAGGCATGGGGCAGGGGCGGGCAGACACATGCAAGGGCTGGGCTCGGTGTATGAGTTTGTATGGGATAGGACGGTACCGGTGGGGTAAGGCACGGAGTCTGGTTGGACTTGGCTCGGTGTTAGAGTGGGTGGCACAAGGACAGAGTGAGGGGATTGGGACATGCTTCATCCTGAGGTGTGACCAGAGGCAGGCCCACGATCACTGCTGTTTGAGGTGTCCGCTGTCTCTTTACATCTTGGTACCTACTGCTATCAGTGGTGGCACTCAAACAAGTCAACTTTGGGCACCTCAGGTCTAGGGAGGCACTCACCTCCTGGAGGCCCTGAGCCAAAGCCACCGAGCTCCAGCAACCCTAGTGATGTCAGGAAGCTTCAGATCTGGCTGTGCGCTGAGACTGGGCTGAACTGAGCAAAGAGAAAATTTTCTTAACTCTTCTGATCTCCCCCTTCCACCTCCAGCTGCCCATACACCTCTCTGCTCAGGAAGACAGCTAATCTGTTTTCTGAGGCAGATGAATTGTGTCTGCACTTCCTTCTGCTGCTTGGACCGCAGGAGTCAAATCACCAGCAGAGCCGGGAGGTGGGGCTGGCAGCAGGGCTCATCTCTCAGCACATGAATATTGCTGCATATCATTGCTGTAGCTCTTGGTGACTGACAAAACTCTGAGGATGTAACAATCGAAGCAACTACCTGCAGAACACAGCGGTATGGCTCCATTTAAGAAATCTACGCATTATGGACTGCAAAATATTATAGGGTGAACGCATTCTTCCCAGATCCCTCATTTCCCAGAGTACTACCATAGACTCTACATCCAGCCTGCCTGCAGTGTCTGTCTCTCTCCCCATCCCAAGTGCTGGCTGCAATTCGCTTTCGCTTCTTTTGCAGAATTTGCTTTCCATTCTCTACTTGTTGCATGCTTCTTTTCTCATATTTGAAGAGCTTTTCCCTGAAAATATGTTGGGCGCTTTTTCAAGTTCAAGTGGAACTACAAGCCTGAAACACAAACCAAGACTCACGCAATTTGCCTTTATATTTTATTTAAAACAATAAGACATGATAAATAAAATATCATTGCTTAGTACTACTTTGCCAGCTAAAGGACAGTCTGTCCTAGTGCTAGGAAAAATTGTAAGCTAAACTGGCATAGATGAGCTGCTGTACAGCTTCCAGAGAGTCTTGAAAAAACTGTCTGTTTCTGTAAACGCAATCTCTTATTATAACTTTGAACAAAGGTTTCTACTTTTGCAAATGATTTGCTAGTCAAAGAAAGTGGGACATTCATTAATAAATGTAAATGTTGGTTTAGAAAATACTGTATGAGTAGAGTTAGAGAAAATTATGCTCTATTGTAGTCTCAGCCAGTTTTTCTTTTTTCCCCCAGAATATTTTTACCGAGCACTGATTTTTTTCAGGAGTTTTTATCTCAGAGTTAATTATAACATTACAATCTGTCCCAAATCAGTAATAATGTAGTTGTACTGCTTGCTGAACGGACAGGAGAGTGAATTGCAACTTCAGTTCTTTCATAGCTGATTCATACACCAGAAGAGAATGAATCTTTTATGTACAATTGCCTTCTGGTATTTTGAAAGAATACATATTTTGAAACAGCTGAGGTTGCAGTTACTGCTCAGATACAAGTGAAAAACATTCTAGTTACGTGTTAATGTTTTATTCATGGCTGCATGTAATATTAATGCAAAGTACTTCTACTTCTCAGTTAGAAATCCTATTATCAGTTTGTGATGTTTCAGCTATTTCAGATGCCAAGACGTGAGAGAATGTGTGATTCTAAGCAGTGAGTCAGCTGTTGTCTACACCTACAGCTAAGTAGTACGGCTGGAATAACACCTCATTTGGTTCTCCTAATTATTTTTCCGCAAAACCTATTCCCTTTCATGCCCACGGGAATTCAGGAGAGATGCTGACAATAACTACCGGGGAGAATTACTATTGTTTGTAGTTAGACCTGCAGATGCAGTGATTCTTTCTCTAGAATGCAGTAAAAACCCAATGCATATTAAATGTCAACATTGTCTAATTTTCCAGTAGTTGATTGTAGTTGGAATTGCTCTTAAGCCTGACTTATCACACAAATTTTTCTATATGCTTTTAGCAAGCATATAGCTTGCTTTATAGCTAGCTTAATGCTGATACTTAGTATTCATCTCAGCAATTTAAAATCATATCTTGAGTTACAAGTCAGTCTTGGTCAGAATTCTTTTTCAAATTAAAAGAAAAGAATCTGGTTTAGAAATGCAACTGTGAAAAAGCATAAATTTTACCAGACTTTCAAGACACTGGTTTTTTGCCCAACTTCAGACTATGTGAATGCATTTTGTAGTGAATAATTCTATTCCCGTACCATGAAAATTAACGTAAACTTTGTTACTAATATCAACAGAGGTAGAACCAAACCTGTAGCAAAAATACACACT
Organism: Harpia harpyja; assembly: GCF_026419915.1. Classification (NCBI taxonomy): domain Eukaryota; kingdom Metazoa; phylum Chordata; class Aves; order Accipitriformes; family Accipitridae; genus Harpia; species Harpia harpyja. Next base: position 60,149,649 of record NC_068941.1, on the reverse strand, counting down.
GCATCAGTAGTACAGTAGCATATAATGGAGCATTTTCTTACATACTTTAATGAACAAAGGGTAGTACTTTGCATTTAAATGCCCCTTCATCTTAAATATAAAGTGCAGCATATTTCAAGTTGACATTTAATGGAGACTGTAGCTCCAGTCCTCCCTTTGCCAGTTAATATAAAAAGGCAGAGAAGTCCGAAGGTCAGAGGGAGCCCACTGGTAGCTAAGTCGCACTGAAGTCATCACTCTGCAACCTGCTCCAAGCACAGGAAAGGGTTCCTGGAAAAAAACATAGAGAGTTGTCATTAGGTCTAAGCAGGAGCAACATGGAAATGAAGATGAGCCATTGGCTGTCTTGGTTGTTTAGGTTATACTGCAGGGGTTTTTATGTTTTGTAACAGCAAAACCAAGCTCAGTCCTACTTCCTAAATGGTGGCTTGTCCACTGATGAGAGCCTTGGAAAAGCCCAGTCACCTGCTGGTATGTGTAAGGCTGCCTCCAGTCCAAGCCGTCCATCCCGTCCGGACAGGGGGCAATTGCTGTGCTGTATTTGCACTCCTTCCGCAGCTGTCCTGTAACAGTGTGACTCCCGGGACAACAGAAATTAAGGAAAGTCCATGTTAAACCTACTTGCAACAAAGCCAGATAGGAAGTCTCTGCCTTTAGCCAGCTGGCTTGGTCCCTTGTCATCACACTCATCCCTCTCGGCAAACCTGCCACCCCAGCGTGCACCCAGGAGAGGGACCTTTCTCAGTGGAAGTAGTTTAAGCACAGGTTTTCTTTCACATTTTCACCTGTGTCCGACAAGCATTAGTACTGATGGGCTTTATTTTGGACAGCGTGAATAGAAACTTCCTCTCAGGATGTAGTTTCAGCCCAGCTTGAATGACAAATGATTTCTAGGCAGCTGGATAAAGCTCATCCTGGACTATGGTGCATCAGTGCACGAGGCACTTGGGCACAGCCTGTCCTAGGCTCTTACTCCTACCAGCATCTAGCTAGAAGCTAGAAAATAAGTTGTTCTCTGTTAGTATTTTCCCTTCTCATTTGGTGGAGATTTCTGTAATTCATTCTGTAAGGAAACATGACTAATGGATTCATAAGCTGAGACTTTTGTTTGTTTGTTTTTGAGAATTCAGTGCGACTGTGATAAAGGTAAGTTGTAGTTCAGCCACAGAAACCCATCTCCAGGATATTCGGGGTAAACGAGAGCATTTGTTTTCAGAGTTCCTGAATATTTTAGGGAGAAGGGAAAAGTGCTCTGGTGTAGCATAAGAAACGAGTGGAAATGCTCTCCTTCCATCTGGGCTTGACGCTTTCCTTTTCTTCTTACTAATAAGATGGCATTAAACCTTAAAATGTGCAATTGCATACACTGCAGTGGCAGTGTCCCCTTCGACTTTGCAAGCAGTGCAATCACCCTGAAGCCTGCTGGGGGGGGAGGCCCTGCCAGGGGTGAAGAGAGGAGGAAAGCTGGCGGCTGGCGGGACCAGGGCCCCATTTCCTTCCTCGCCTGGGGACCCATTCCAGCCATACCACACCGCAGCGCTGCAGGTAGCACAGGGCAAATAACTCTGGGCTCTGAGCAAGAAAGCAAATATAGAAATGACCATGAAAATTGCCCAACCGGTTAAAACTGGTTCCAGCCAGGAACTGAAGTCCTACCTTGAAATACTTAAATCCCATTTGGGCGGCATAGATTTACATTCCAGATGAAGAATTAATGGCTTTCACACAATATCCTCAGCAGAGATGTCCTAGCATACCAACCTCTGTGTTTTTGGTAGATGGAATTTGTAATTCCTCCAGGAGCTGCATTCTTCTAAGTGTTACTTCTATTTTTGGACTGACTACTTGCTTTATTTAGAAGAAAACCTGTGCTCTTGTCAAACCATAGAGACTATATGAGTCATCTATACAGTAACACTAAACTATCCTTCTCTGTTATGGCGCAGTTCATCATCATCACAAAGGGATTTATAGAAAACAAACATAGCTGACAGAGTCTGCTCTTAAGCTTCCTGTGTTTAATCCTTGTGTGTGTTTAGCCAGCTGAACAGTGTATTGTTGAAAAATGGATTGTTATTAGAATGTTGGGTGTTGCAGTAGCTCTGAAGTCTCATTTTTTTGCTAATAAAAATGAATGCCATTCCTCTGACAATTTTTGGCTGCCTATCTGTAGTCATCTGCCTGCATAATAATTGTGTGAATGCTAATGACTATCCTAAACTCTGATGAATAAAAATTTTTTAAGGCTGTTAAGGCTGCCTCATAGGCAGCAGTGCTTGCTCATTTAAATGCCTTAAAACACATCCTTCACAAAGCATCACCAATGGGCTCTAGCCTCAGACAAAACAGAACACAGAAATTTATGGTACAGAAACACAGTGAAGTAAAATATAACCAGCTTCTTGTAGCCTGCATATCTATGTAGCTATATAGCTTACTAGTAGTGTTTCCCAAGTGGGAATCATTTACTTCCCAGTTTTCCCTGTTACCTTTTTACTGTTTATCTAGTTTGGATTATTGACAAAATATTTTGGATCACCTGGCTTCTTATGGAAATCTCTACAGTTGCAGGCTTTTTAAAAAACTGTTACTTACGAATTGTTAACAATAATTGCATTTTTAAAATGGCATGTGGATCCAGTTCCTACTGAAAGGCAGTAGGAGTGGAGTGCCTAGTTCCTTTAGGCATTTAAGATCTGCAAAGCCCACTTGTAAGGAAAGCCTTCCAACAAAATGCTCCTTGCCCTAAGGAGCTCTCCTCTCCTCTCCTCCATGATCCCTCTTGTGTGAGCTGGCAGCAGGTAATTATCATCTCCCCTCACAGGCACCATTTGCTAAACTAAACAAGGCTGTCTTTCCTTCTCTCTTCTTGTAAAATTGGCATTTCTTCCCCGATTGCTCTCACAGCCCCTCGCTGCACCAGTTACACCTGGAGCATGGGTGGGAAGACCTCTGCCTGGTATTTCTGGGGAGCTTTCGCCCATCTCACCACCCTCCCCTGCCAGGTACCTGGCCTAACATGCTCTACTGCCATTCTTGCTTTCTATATGTTCAGGTTGCCTCTTTTCTGCCCAGTTTCAAGGAAGCCCGTGGCCCCAGGTCTGTGACATTTACAGAAGCAAGCTCAGACACCTGGTCTAGCGTGTAGTCTGAGATGTGGCGCTCTTAGTCTTCCCCTCAAAGTTGTTCCACTGCCCTGAGGGATTTGATGTTCATTCAGGTAGAGAGAAGGACTCCTTCCTGGTGGTTCAACTGCTCATCTCAGAAACTTCAGGGCTGCGGTCCCTGCTTCAGTGCAGTGTGTCTACGGGACTTTGCTGCAGAATACTTGGGTGTATAAAGCATTGAGGTGTTTTAAGATGAGGAAGCAACTGAAAGGAGTTTAAGTAAGTGGCAGGTACATGCCAGACTTAGGCAGCCTAGTTGACTTAGAGTTTGAACTTTTCTCATGTGTCTTTCCTATACACCATGACAAGCCTATGAAGGAGATGATAGTAATTCCTGTACTAAGGGAATACTTCCTGTGTTGCACCGCAGGCTGATTAATTGAGGATTTAAAAGAAATGCTGAATAACATCGAGATCTTCAAGTATATTAAGGTGCTCTGTTCCCATGGGCAAATAGAAGACAGAATGCCTGTATGACAGGAAACGGTGTAATGGTATGACATTATGCAGTTAAGACTGTAAGAAAATGCATATGCATGTGGGAGGATGAGTTAAGGTTGCCCAGGCAATCTTATTTCTGGCATTTCCTATATTTTCTGCATTTGACTTTGCAACCTACACATTCACTCATCATAACTTTCTGTTGTAGTATGTAGGCATGACTTGAATTTACATCCTTCTTGCTAAAGAAGTTGTATTAGAAATGTAAAGCTTTCAGTATCTTTCCACTTCAGAACAAGGTCAGTTCAAGCCCTGTTCAGTGAGGGCTTGTGCCATCCTGGTTGACCCCCCTGAGGACGGCAGGACACGTGCACCCACCAGCAGAGCTGCGGGGCCAGTCGCTGCCTGCCCAGAGGCGACAGCCAAAATCTGGAGAGGTGGTGACAGAAAGACTGCCTTCCCGGTCTGTAGTTTCAGGGATGCGACTTCTGTGTGATGACTCCACAAACTTAAACAATCTGCAGAGGTTAGACTTGCAGACGGTATATGCAAAAAGCTCTTCATTTGCTTAACAACTGAGAGAAGGTGTACCAGCCCCAGCACTCCTCTGCCAGTGTAATAAGCATCATCCTACAGTTTGCCTGGCACAGCAGGACTTGGCAGTCACCTTTCCTAACGCAATCCAGGCGTTAGCCCCTTGACAAACTGGCTCTGTTGTAACACAAGGTGAGATTTAGAGAGGCCGGCAATGGCACTTTAATGTCACGGTTTTTAGAGGGCTTAATACAGATCCTGAGGCATTCCTAAAATGGAAAACAAAAATTCTGCTAAGCTCTCTCATATACATTTTTGAATGAAGCATTAAAGCTTGTATTAATTAAAGAGATTCTGTCATTGGGGTTTCCCCTCTCCCTTTTTCAGATCAAACCGTCATTCTGCATGCAGAACAACTGCTTGTAGTGTTGGGGCACAAACTAGCACAATAAAATACTGGCAGCAGATGGGCAGCCCTGAATGGAAGAGAAAACCTTGAGTTTTCACTTCTTGGATTACAGTTTGGGACCATTACATAAGGAGGAAATGGGAAAAAAAAAAAGACGAGCTTAAGAGAAGATAAAATCTGATTAAAATGCAGACTAATATAATTGCTGAGCATTACTCAGGCTTTCTTGTGGAGAGAGAAAAATGTCTGCTATTGTGCTGCTATAGAAACCGGGTAGGGTCTGTGGGCAGGTGAGGGTGCATGGAGCATGTCCCTCTCTCCCTCCCCCCTTTCTCTTCCCTGGAATGAAGATCCTATCTTGCTTGATAAGCTCGGCCTTCCCTGACCAGGAGATCTCTCCCAGTACAGGGAGAAGTTGTTTTCCTGTTTATGTAGTTTCTTTTAATATCTCTGTTCCCTCCCTCTTGTTTTGCTCTTGGAAGGTGATGCAGGGCTGTGTCAGAGGAGGGGGTAAACTCTGGTCTTCTCAGGCTTTTCACAGGGGTTGGTCAACTTGGCTTTGTATGTCGGGAGCATGGGACATATGTCCTGTGACACGAACAGAGAGCTTTCTTCTACTTACTGCTATAAAGCCAAAGAGAGAATTCACAGTGCTTTGGAAAGTAAACACTTATCTGGAATGAGCAGACCTTGTCCGTGTTTCTGAACCACTTGTTTCCCTGAAGACACGTGTTAGAAGTTAATTACCAAGCACTAGATAACAAAGTGAGGTTCATTCCCTGTCTGTCGATGGAAGTGTCTTCATGAAAGGTGTAAGCTGCATGCAAACTTACCCTCTGAACAGCGGCCCAACATAAAGTATAGAAATGCGTCCCTGAAGTGCGGAAGTGTGTATTCACACCAGCTCTGACCCATGACCATCCAGGCTAGGACCTTGTCTCTGACAGCAGTCACTTCTGCTTGACTGAGAGGAAACATAAGAAATTTTGTATTAAAAAGACTGATGGATGAGAAAGCCTGTCCACACTGTGTTAGAGCTCTTTCCAGTCCATAATACTTGAGAGAGTGGTGCAAAATTTGAGGAGACTAATTTACTGCTGCTTATGAATTTTATGCTAGCATAAAGTACTGTTAAAAGGCATTTTCTCATAACTGATGAACACATGCTCCTTCTTTGTACAATGATAATTTTAATTTTTGTCCCAGTGCCTTCCTACAACAATCGACTCAGCGGCTCAGTTACGTATTTTACAAGAACATATTTTGTATCTCAATTTTTCCAGAAGTTCCACCTTTCAATCTGGCTGATTGTTTTGCTTTTGGTGTTTTGAGACAGAGGGAGAATATCCCATTCTCCAGTTATTTTAGCACTTTCATCCAGTCTCTAATTAATCATCTCCTTTATAAAACCTGTTTATTGAGGTGTCATCTCAATTTTGTCACCCTTTCCCATTTCCCCTTTTCTACCACACTCCTTTACGTGTTGGAGACACCACTGCTGCACGCATTGCTATATGTTAGGCCTAAATATTTATTTATGGAATGGTGTTAGAATATTCTCTGTAAGCCTCTAGAAGGGATCTCTTGGTCATCCAATCTCATTGCCACTGCAGTCAACCACACTGTGTAATCCCTTCTGTAAACTCCTCCAGCTCCATTTAAAAGAAGTTAGACTTGATTTTGCTCCTGCCACGCTTGTCAGACGGCTGTTCCGGTGTTTTCTACTCTGACTGCAGAGTTGAGCCTATACCCACTTGTTCTCATGCTGACATTGGCCCTTAGTTTTAACTTTCCTGGCTCCCCCATCTCCCAAGCCCCACTTTCTTTGTTTTGCCAAACTGAATACACCAAGTGTTTTTATTCTCTTCTAAAGCAGGCTGTCCAGACCCTTATCATCACAGTGGTTTTTGTCCATACTTGTTCCACTTTGATTTACTCTTGACTGGCTGACAGAATCACACATTGTACTGCAGATCTTTCCTGAAATTACTTATCTGACATTGCTGGGTTTACGTTTCCCTTTTTACATAGCTCCTACTCATGTTGTGATTAACTAGTCTTTTTTTTTCCAAGTGCTGATCTCATAGTCAGTGGAAGAAATTTTTGTGATTAATCTCTGCATGTCATTAGTATTATCAAATTTAATTACATTTTCATTAATCCAGTTCTAAGAGGCATGCAGTTTTTCCAATATACTATTCCCACCCTTGTTTGAACTGGTGATGTCTCCCAGCTTTGCCAACAGCAGATTTCATTAGCATGCTCGTGTTCTTGATGACACCGCTATAATGAAAATATGAAGGACGACAGGAGCCTTGATGAATCCCACAGAGCAGCTTTCTTTCAGTCTGACACTTCCCATATAAAACACCCCTCTGTCCTTTTCTCCTGATCCCTACATTCTTCTGCTTAAATAGCCGTTTCCTGTCTGGAGAGTATCAGGTATTCTTGACCCCAAATAGATTACATCCACCACATTTCCTTTCTTTAAGGAAAAGGGAAACAAAGTTGTATCAGGGAAAGATATCTTGCTGAAGCAACATCTAATGTAATCGCATACTTCATTTTACCCCATTTATTCCCATATCTTTAATTATTCTTTCCTTCAAAATTTGTCCAAATTATTGTAAATTATTTCCCTCCATTTCTTTAATGCAAATATTCCAGAATGATTTGAGTGCCACAGTAAAACTTCTTGCTTCTCTCACACTTGGCCTGTCTGCACTCTGGACGAGATCATTTGTTTTTCCCCACTGCAGTAATTACCCATGACTTTCTTCATGTTACTCATCTTCCTTCTGGTACTATCTTTCACAAAGTCATCTTTATTAAAAATGGAAGCAAAAGGCTTATTGGTTTTGTAGATACTGTCAGACTTCCTTCAATCTGTATGCCCTTCTCACTGCATGACAGCCCTGTTTCTTTTTCCCTGCTTGAAGTAACTGCTTCTAGCTGCCATTATTTATCTTCTGTATTTCCTCATCTGGAAGACAAACCTTTCTTAGGAGAGTGATCCTCCTCACTGTTACGTGTAGGCTTTCTATTTCCAGTGACCCTAGTTACCAAGCTGCCAGGAGATCTTCTGTGAAACCCTTCCCCTTTGCTTAAAATACAATGTCCAGATCGTTTCTGCTGCTCTGGCATGAAGAAATCCAGTCTTTCATTTGTATTCAAGTCCTTGAGTCCTTCAGCCCTGTTGATTTTTTCTAATTAGTTCTCTTACTCTTTCCACTTTTGACTTAGAATGCCTTTTTATAAACCTATGTTTTACCCACCTATTTATTTTAAACTGCAACTATCAAACAATTTTTTTCCCCTATGACCTCAGTAGCCTCACAATATACCTACTTAAAAAGCTAAACCACCATCACCTCTTGTTGGTCTGGTGGCTGGCAAAGAAAGAGAGCTGTTCCTCTATTGTACCCCGCGCCGCTCAGCCCCAGGCATCGTTCCTAGCGTCTGCTCTCACCTTTATATCTGGGAAAGCAGGAGCTACTGCAGGAGCAGCGATTTGTTTCATTATATTCCAGGTATCTTTTTCCATATGCAAACATAGTTTTGCAGCTTATAGAAAGCTGTGCACAAACAACGCGTGTTTGCTGCGATGGTGACAGTCTTTGGCCAATGTCACCATCCGGCTCCCAGTTCTACCCCCGACTCTCTTTTAACACTTTCCCTGCTGTAGTTTTGAGCTGAACACTTTGGGTCTATTCCTTCTTTTTGCATAATTAGCATTCAGTGTTATCCAGTGGCCTTTACTATGAGGTCTGTCTTCCCTGAACACAGGAGAGTGATTCTACCCTGCTCTGCTACCTCTCTTCTAGCAAGCTTTGTTTCATGCATGGGCAGGTTTTATTCCTCCATTTTGCTGTTCAAGCTCCCTGTGCTTGCGCTGGCAAGTGTTTTGAGTGCTTTACATTGGCCACTCCCTGCTCCCAGGCTGGTACAGTCCTCCGTCTCCCACCCACCTCTCATTTCTATTTCTCCTTCCTTGCCATCATCTTCTGTTGTTTCTTTAACCATTGTCATATCCTTGCTCTACTCGATTTCCTTTCCTATTTCTGCGCATTACAGCCGAGCTGAGGGGGCACAAACCTCTCCCAGCCTCATCCCTTGGTTTCTGTTCTGTTCTCCACAGTTGCTGCAGTTCTGATTTCAGTCAGGTTTAGGGAAGGGGAAAGGGAAGGGGGAAGGGGAAGAGGAAGGAGGAATAGGAAAGGGAAAGGGGAAAGGGAAGGAGGAAGAGGAAAGGGCAAGGGAAGGGGGAAGGGGAAAAGGAAGGAGGAAGAGGAAAGGGAAAGGGAAGGGGGAAGGCAAGAGGGAAGAGGGAAAGGGAAGGCTTGGCTTGGCTTGGCTTTCCGGAGGTGGGTGGAGGTCTGGGACTGCAGCTGTGCACAGACAGACCCCTGCCCCGCGTGGGGGGGGAAGCAGGACTCGGGTACCCCCGGCAGGGTGAAAACCAGCCAGATGA